>NC_141693.1:436394106-437120485 GCF_964263255.1 Lissotriton vulgaris
GGGGTGGTAGACGGCCGTGTGCCTTGACTCAATCCCGTTCCTCCTCATAAATCGGACCCATTTGTCCGATACAAATTGCGGTCCATTGTCACTGAGAATGGATCTGGGTATACCTTCTCTTAAGAACACAGATGTCAGAAATTTCAGTATCGTGTCCGTTTCCATGGACTCTTGTATGTCCACTTCAGGCCATTTGGAATACTTATCCATCACCACACATATATATTTGTTCACGCCTCCCAGTATGTCTATGGCCACATTCTCCCAGGGACTCTGTGGGGTGTCGAACTTCCCCAATGCTGGTCGGAGGGGTCGTAACACCTTGTCCGCTCCTTGGCACTGCCCGCACTCCCTCACTTGCCTTTCAATGTGGGCATCCATACCTGGCCACCAGTACATCTGCTTCACTCGTGCCTTTGTTTTTACAATGCCCAAATGACCTTCATGCAACTGCTTCAACAGTTTGGGTATCAGGGATTCCGGAGGCACAACACTTTCACCCCTATATAAGAAAATTCCCGAATCACTTAAGGACAGTTCTTCTCTCATCTCAAAGAACCTCCGTACTCCTTCTGCGAGCTTCTTTTTGTCCGGCCAGCCGGTGGTGAGGTGCCTTTTTACCTCCACCTTCTCCGCATCCTGTTCATAGGCGGCCTCCCATTCCTGGGCGCTAATCGTCGTCTCATGGTCTTCCATGCTGGCCACCATCTCCTCCCTGTCCTGGGCCTCCTCCGGCGCATCCTCCATGGCCGCAGCCCGGCTGAGGTAATCAGCGACCCTGTTTTGTGTCCCTGGAAGATATTCCACGTCATAGGTGTAATCTAGTAGTTTCAGAGTCATTTTTGCGATTCTTGGGGTCGCCGTATCATGGCCCGAGGACGTCAAGACTTTGATGAGTGGCTTGTGGTCTGTTTGGAGTTTGAATCTGGTGCCCCAAATAAACTGCCGAAACTTGTTCATTGCCCAGGTGACTGCCAGCATTTCCTTTTCAATAACGCTGTACCTCTGTTCCGTTGGAGATAGCGCTCGTGACGCGAAGCTGATCGTTTCCGTGGACCCATCTTCTCTTTCTTGCGCCAACACCGCCCCTAAGCCCTTGTCGCTCGCATCTGTTGTCACTATTGTCTTGCCCGTGGGGATGTACCCTTGTAGTGGGACAGCGTGGCTGATGCAATCTTTAATTGTGTCAAATTCCAATTGTGCTTCCTCATCCCACTCGAATTTGGTCTTGTCTCTGATTAGTTGCCTCATTTTGTATGTTCTGGTGGCAAAGTGTCTCACAAATTTGCTGTAATACTCGGCCATTCCTAGGAATGACCGCACTTCCTTCTTGGTGCATGGGGCTTTGGCATTCCTGATTGCTTTCACATTCTGTTCTTTCGGTGAGATGCCATGTGTCCCTATCTCGTGACCTAAGTATGTCACTGACTGAGTCCCAATTCTACATTTACTCCATTCCGCCGTCATGCCTTTGCTTTGCAGTACTCCTAGGACCCTATGTAGCTTCTTGTCGTGATCTCCTTTGGAGGAGCCCATCACCAGGATGTCATCTTGAAAATACTGCACCCCTGAGATGTCCTTGAACAGTCTATGCATCAGCTTCTGGAATACGGCCGCAGCGGATGCCAGGCCAAAGGGCATCCTCCTGAATTGGTAACACCCAAAGGGTGTAATGAAGGATGTGTACTTCCTACTCGCTGGGTGCAGCTCTATCTGGTAGTACGCTGACGTTAGATCTATGGTGGAGAAATGGGTGACTCCTTTCGTCCTCGCCAGCATCTCCTCGATTCTGGGAAGTGGAAATCTCTCCACGATGGGATTTTTGTTGAGCTCACGAAGGTCCACGCAGAGACGGACCTTGCCATTTGGTTTCTTGACCACCACCAAGGGCGACAGCCACTCCGCGCTGTCCACCGGCTCTATAATGCCTTGCTCCTCCAGCCTCAACAATTCTTGTTGTACCGCTCCGCTCGTGGATATGGGTATGTTCCGGACCTTGTGTACCACTGGTTCTGCTCCCTCCTTGAGGACCATTTTGTGCACGAATTTGTCCAGTTTGCCCACTGTGCCCTCAAAGACCTTGGGGTATGCTGATTTCCAGTCTTCATCTTTGTGGAGGGGCCACTCATCCATCAATAGTATCTGTTCCTTCCCACCTGGGTTGAGTATGATGCCAAGGTCCCCGGCGTCTCTCCATCCCAGCACCGACGGGCCTTTCTCCGCCACATACAGGGTGCACGTGGCCGACCTCCCTCTGAATTCGAACGCGAAGTCCCGGCACCCCACCAGGGGGATAGCATTCTCCGTGTACGATATGGGCTTGATGTCCGGAGGCCATAGATCTGGCCCCACGACCGGTGCAAAGTCTTCTTCCCAGATGGACCTTTGCACAATGGTCCAGGGGGATCCTAAATCGACCGCCACGTGTACTTTCACACCTCCTATGAGCATGTCCGTGCGGGGCTTATCACTGCGCTTCCCTGCCACCTCCAGCACTTGGTCCTCGATGCACAGCACTAAATCACCCTCATCTTGGTCATCTTCGCCGCTCTCATCCGCAGTGGCTGCTGCAACACACTGGACGGCGGATTTCGTTCCCTTCTTCCGACACACCTTTTCAAAATGGCCGGTCAGGCCACAGAACGAGCACCTGGCTCGGAACGCGGGACATCGTTTGTCCTGAGCCGCATGCGCCGTGCTGCCACACCTGTAGCACGCAAACTTACTGCTGGAGCTGGGGCGGGCCGTTTGTTTACCCGTCCATCTTGTGTCTTTCCTTTGGTCACCATACATGCTTTTGGGTTTACTGGACTGTGGTGCCTCATCAATCTTGTTGATCATTTGCCTCGGCACGCTTTCCCTTTTTGCTGCATCGGCGCCTCGTTTCGACATTTCTGCTTTCTTGACCATCGCCACCACTTCCTTGAGGGACGTCTCGTTCATCGCCCATAATTTGTCCTGGACGGCTCTGCTGGTGGTATGCATCACGATCTGATCTTTTATGTATTCATCTTGGAGAGCACCATACTGGCACGTGATGGCCAGGCGTCGGAGAGCCGCCACATAATCGTCAATGGATTCGCCCGCCTCTTGTTTTCTCTGCTGAAAGTTGTAGCGATCAATTGAGACGCAAACCGCTGGGCGGTAATGGCTGTCCAAGTCGTCCAGTGCATTCTTGAAGACGTCTGTCTCCGTTGCACCCCTCTCCTTGGGTACTAGGTTCTTGAACACCCTCACCCTTTCCGGGCCTAAATTGTGGAGCAACAGTCTCTTTCGTCTTGCCGGGGTGTATTCCCCTTCACTCTCATCTTCCAGGGCCTCAATGTAATTCAGAAAGTATTCTTTCCAGTCCTCCCATTTTAATTGCGGCTCACCCGGTCTGGGCAGGAATGGTACCGGTGCCATCAGGGCTGAGGCTTGATTTGCCATTCTGGCTTCACCTCTGGGGTCTGCCGCCTGAGCACTGGGCTGGTCGGGCACCCTGGATGCTCCTGCGCTCCCTGCTGCGTCTCCTTGACTCCTGGGACTACCTGGGGTACTGTCCCTTGCGGACGGCGTGGGGTTGTCTGCCTGTGCCTCTTCCTCTGACTTGGGGGTGATGCCTTTGGTTGCCAGGATGCTGGCTGTAGGCTCCGTTCCCCTGGGCAGCACTGACCTGGAAGCTTATGCTGTGTTCTGGCTTTTCTGTTGCCTCTGCGCTGCTGCCACGCCCTATGCTCGTGCTGGCTGCTGTTCTGTGCCTCTGGCTGGTGTGGGGCTGATGGGGGGATGCTGCTCCTGTCCTCTGTGCACGATGGTGTTCTTGGTGCCAGCCTCGTCGCCAATGTAATGTTCCTTTCTTGCCCCCAAACACACTTGCTGAGCCTTTGTAGGTAAATGATTACTTTATTGTATGCAGGCAAAGTTATCACAAGCAATAGGGCGCCGAGCGTCTACTCGCTGCTAGCTCCGGTCGCCAACTGTCCTTTTCGCCGTTCGCGCCTTCAATCTCTTTCTATTGCGCATGCGCGCGCTCTCCGCTCCAGTCTATGGCGTGACGCGTCATCGCGTACGCGCTCATAGACTAGAGCGCACACCACAGGCTCTTACACAGTCAGCTCCATCGGCCTCCTAGCCACACTCCCCAGGCTGATATTTAATGAGTTAAAATGCAAGTTACTTAATAAGAAAACCTGGTGTTTATGGCAGGCGTGGCCTGCGCAGGTAACAACGGTGGGACAGGAGTCGACAGGTGAGGTAAACTTAAATGTAAAAAATAAAAACCAGTTACCTTGCGCTCCCTGCATCGCTGAGTCGGCGATGCGGCGAGCGCATGGTAAGTGGTTTTTATTTTTTTTAAATTTAAGTTTACCTCGTAGTCGTCTGTCGACTTCCCCTCACCCCGCTCCCCGTCTCACCGCTCTTACCCACACGGATCACGCCTGGTTTATGGACTTTGTTCTGAAAAATAGCAAGCTTATGTTTGAAGAAATAGAGCTATGTTGTTCAAAATAAAAAGTTTGTATTTGGTAGCAATATGGTATATTTTTAGAAATTGGCTATCTGAACGTGGTTACATTTCTGAAATGTATTTAAAACTGTTCTTGGTTCCTTGGTAACAAAGGGTACTCATTGGCATGACTGTCAATTTTGTAACAAGCCTGCTTTCTGATCAGGTAAGGTCTTGTATACTCAGTGTTAACATTGCTGTGTTAGCCTTAGAGATGTGTCCGTTTCCGCTATCTATGTCTATTTGATTGTGATTTTTGTAAAACATTAGATGTTTCTACTCTGGCCCTTGCAAGTGCATTATCAGTCCAGTTTGGGAACAAATCAGCCATTAATTAAATTGGTTCATCATTACATTTAATGTTATTATTTCCTGGTTAGTAATTAACATTTTAAAATATTTTACATTAATTATATACGTTAACATATTTACATTTGTAAGTAATTGACTTTATTAAGCTTCCCCATAGGTTCTCTTAGAGAGATATCCCCCTTGGAGGTGGAGATCTTCACTAACTGGTGAAAAAGTACTCGTGTTAACTTTACACTTATATATTCCGTTGTAGCAGACTCCACCTCTTCACTTGCGTTTTTGGAAAATATAAGTCTACACCTAGGAATAACTTCCCACTTGGAAATGGTGCATAGCAAAAAAGTGGAGAGTTACACCTAGATGTAGGAGTCAATCTAAACATGAGTAAATATACATATGCACATTTTAGTTTGTGAATCGGACCCTATTTAGGGAGTGGGCAATTAGGACACATTAAGATTAGTTTGAACTAATTTCGAGGCTCTGATGATTTAATTTTGAACAGTTCTAGTGTGTTATTATTGAATTATGTTGAATGGATGTGGTTTACATCAACACGAAATTTAGAATTTTTTTTATCATGTAATGGGCCACTGTGATGTTCAAATGTATTCATAATTATGTTTTTTTATTGTTTCATCATAGTAGTATCATTTTTTTTTATATCAGCCAATTCTGCAAATTCATTTGCGTTACAATTCAAATTAAAAATGGTTGTTTTAGGAATTAGAGGTTCAGGCTGCATTTGCTGCCTTGCTAAAGAAAGAATTCATAAAATGTATATGTAGGACTAGAGTTTCAGGAATTGTAGTTTACAATGGTTTGAAAAGGATAGTTGGGGGCTTGACTGAATTCATTTAATGATACAACTGTCATTAGAATGCCATTACTACGCCATTTTATACAGTGAGCATCTGGAAGATCTTGCAGGAGAGTCCCTGAGACCTACTGCGCTCCCGATAATCCGAAAAGGATAGTTGTGGGCAATAATGAATTGAATGCTTTTATTGCCGCAATCGACATTAGAATGCCATCGTTACGCTATTTTTCATACGTAGTATCTGGCAGATCGCTTTGATAAAGGTTAAGCTCTGCCAGTTTCTGGAGAGAATCATGTACTATAATAGGAGTACACATGACCTTCTCTTGTTTATCACCTGAGCTTGGTGCTTTCTGTCTGCAGTAATATTTCCAGAGATTACGCATAAGACTTGTTGTGGCAGTCACGAAGCAATCATGGGACTCACCGGTGTAGTAGTTATAATCTATTGCCATTGCCACATAGTTTCCCAATGATATTTTCATGTAATCAAACATTTATCCTGCTTTAAAATGATTATACTCACCCACACTGTTCCCGTATCCGTGGCGCTATCTAAATGGCAGTCCCCACTACTCACTGACCAATCAGATTAGTGCCGGGACACTACATACACCCCTTGTACATCTATTTTTGAATGTGGTTTAGCACTCTACTTGGTTTTTAATGTGTTTACCTGACCTACACACTGCATTCTTGTTTAAACTAAGTTTCAGGGGGCGTGGCCAAGATGGCGACGTGATTGGACGCTCTTTCTCGGAGCTCCCGCCGACAGCGATCATTAGCACGGGCCCTCGGCTGATATAGCGCCTGTCGGTGCCCGACGGTGGTGGCCCTGGTCTCAGGTTGCTTCGGGGGGGGCCAACTTTCGCTTTGGACTTGGAGGCGGTGAAAGGCAGCCGGGAGACCGCGGCCGAGCGGGCGGGGCGGCTGCTGAAGTGGAGCGCGGCGAGGCGGCTGAGCTGAGAAGACCGTGAGGACCGGCCCTGTCAGAGCGGATCCCCCGTGGAGGCACCGGAGGGTACTGCCCGCAAACAGGCAATGGAGCGAGGACTGGGGCTCTGGACCGCGGGAGAGAGGACGGAGGCGGCGCTCCAGCGGCCCGCCATTTTACAGAGCATCGACGGTGGCGGCCTGCTGGACTCCAGGTCTGCGCCGCGTTGTGAGCACCCCGATCACGGGTGAATCAGGCCCTCAGAGAGATCAGCGGGGAGCCGGACGGCCGGGTACAGATGTGGATGAGGTGAGCTCCTGGCTGACCGACGGGGGAGACGAGGTGAGCCGCCATTTTGTGTATTGGCCAGGGGGCCTTGGCAGCAGTGGTCAGACTGAAAGGCGCATGGTGGAGGGTCCCGGCTGCTTCCGCGGAGAGGGGCAGGCACGCATCGGGACTGTGAAGGAGCACCCCGGCAGTAGACGGGGGGTGCTGGTTCCACGCCTCTCACCATATACCGCCCGACGTGGGACCTGGGCCCTGTGGTTTTGTGTTGGACAGGCAGAGGGGAACCTGGGGAGCCCTGAGACTGGAAGCCGGCCCTGCGATTGCGGTGTGGACCCAAAGATGAAGGAGGTAGCGGAGACGGAACGTGGCGCTGGTGCCTGGCTCTGCCCCGGGACGCTGGGGTTCGTACCCTGGAGCTATTCATGGGTGCTTGGAGGGTCTGGAAGAGGGTGGTCACTCGCCAAAGCATCTGAGGAGCAGGCGGCGCCTGACGTGCAGCAGGGAGCAGCAGTAGTGAGTGAGGCCCTTCGCTGGGGACAGGGCGCGGATGGCTGGGGGTGTCAGGGGGTTGCAGTAACGACTCCTGGAAAGGCTGGAGGTCAGAGTGAGGTCCGGTGGGTCGACGATGTCCGCCGCCAGAAACCGGAAGGAGAGGACGGTCAAGGACCTTTTTGCGTTGACCCAGGTGAAACCCCCAGCCAAGGATATGGCGGCTGGATCCCCAAAGCCCGCAGTGGAGACATCGGAAGGCAAAGACTTGATTACGAAGGCCTTCCTGGAGTCCCTCTTCTCTGCCTTACGCAAGGACATCAAATCCCTGAAGAAAGAGTTCACAGATGAGATTTAGGAGGTTCGTAGAGACATGGACGGTATTGGGGAAAGAGTTGCGGACCTCAAAACTAAAAGCGACTCCAGAGACTTAGAGATAGAGGGGCTGCGCCAAGAAGTGGGCCGCCTTCACGACCAGCACGTGGACCTACAAGCTCATATGGAGGACCTTGAGAATCGTTCCCGGTGCCATAATGTCCGCATTCGGGGAGTGACCATGGCGGAGGACACCAAGGATCTTCTGGGCTTCACTAACGGTCTCTTCAATCACATTTTGGGACGCTCGCTGGAGGAAGAGATACATATTGATCGTGTACACAGAGTGGCCCTGCCGTGCTCTCCTAAGGCCCCCCGCCCGATATCCTGGCATGTGTACAGGACTTCTGCACTAAAGAGGAGATTCTCCACAAGGCCAGGCATCTGCACCCTCTTTCCTACAGGGGACAGGCTCCAGTCTTGTATCAGGACCTGTCCGCCATCACCTTGAAGAAGCGACGGCTCTTCAAGCCGGTTATGGCCATTCTGCAGCAGCACAAAATTCCCTACAGCTGGGGTCACCCCTTCCGACTAATGTTTAAAAAGGACAACAAACTGTTCCAATTGAGATCCCTGACAGAGGCTTGCAGATTGTTGGGAATTGATCCACCGTAGGAGACGGACGGAGAAGAGGACCCCATTCCGGACAGAGACGATGGAAGGCCCAGATGGCAGCAGCAGCGCAGAAGACGACGAGTCAACAAGCCTCGATAGCGGCGATTGAAGAGGGGCAGCGTGCAGTCATGGCAGCAGTGTCCTCCACTCCGGAGGTGGTTCAGCTCAGCTGAGAGCCGACTCATGCCCTACATTGGATAGGCGGGTTTGGTAGTAATGGACCTGCTGTCGGCGGAAGACCGGGACTCGTGAGTGTGGTGCAGTTGATCTTCCCCGAGGTGACACTTTACCATTCATCCTGGGATGATGGACATTGACTTTGGGTGTATGGGGGGGATAGTTGTAATGGTTTTTCTTCATGGTTGGGTGGGTAGTTTTGGTGGGGGGGTGGAGGGGGGTTCCGGATCCGAGTATGGCTGGGGGTGTGTGAGAGTACTAGGGTGATAGTCGATGTGGAGCTGCTGGGGCAGAGAGGTCACAGGTGGTCAGAACAATTGCGAGACAGGCGATGGCCAGCGAGTGGGCCAGTGGTCTGGGTGCTGGAGTAAGTGAGAGGAATGCTTCCTTATGCCTGCGACTGAATTGTGCGTCCTCACGCTGAATGTACGCGGGCTTAACGCCATGAAGTGACGGCCGGTGTTGTCCCTGCTGGAGAATTCCAAAGCAGATATCTGTCTTCTCCAGGAGATGCACTTGCTTTCCAAAGATTGCCACAGGCTCATGTCCCATCAATTCCCAATACAATACTTTTCTTCTGCACCCACAAAGACGGCAGGGGTGGCGATCCTGGTGTCCCAGCGGCTTAAGGGGAGGGTGTTAAACAAGGGAACTGAGCTTAAGGGGCGCTTATTGTCCTGCAGATTCTCACTAGGAATAGACACCTTCATGGTTATCTCAGTGTATGTCCCCAATGAGGGACAGGAGAGGTTTTTCCACCAGGCGCTAAACGAGGCAGCCTCTGCACCTGACAGACACATTCTTGTGGGGGGGGGGGGGCCTTAACCTTGTATTCAATAACCTCCTTGACAGATTTGTGCACCAGTCCACGCAGGCGGGCACCCTTTCAGAGGGGGGGGGCGAAGCAGAATGGAAGAACTAGGACTGACCTGTGGCGAAGCTTGCACCCAGGAGTCCGGGATTACACGTACTACTCTAACGCCCACAAGACCTATGCGCGCCTTGACTATTTCTTAGCATCCGCCTCGCTGCGTGTGCTAGCATCTAGCGTATAGATAGGGTCAGCGGCGCTCTTTGATCCTGCACCCCTTTCTGTTGTGTTCACCTTCCCACCTCTTTGGCGCAGCGCGTGTAGTTGGAGATTGCGCAATACATTACTACATAGAAAAGATGTAGTAACCAAAATTAAATGAGCCATAACTGAATACTTAATGCACAACCAGCCGTCCACACCTCCTTTGCGACCCACTGAGCGGCTCTCAAATCGGTCCTACGGGGAGAGTTCATAGCGATCGCGGCGGCAGAAAATGCGGACCGGGCGCGTAAGAGGGAGGAGCTCTCTTCCCGCACGAAGGAATTGGAACAGATACACCAGGGGACAGGGGCGCCGCGGGTATGGAGACAGCTGCGGCCTTCACGTCAACAGCTGGCGGCATTAGACCAGGACCGAGCAGAATATGCAGCTTTGCGAGTACGACACGTGTATTACACAGGTGGTGACAGGTGCGGGAGAGTGTTGGGGCATGCTCTTCATGAGCAACAGCAGCGACACACGGTGCAGGAGATCCATACACAGGGAGGGGAGGAAGTGACCGAACACGGGGCCATAGCAAAGGCTTTTAGCGACTTACACCACATTATACGCAGGGGCTCACCTTGACCCCGTAGACAGAACAGCCTTTTTGGACTCGGTATCCCTCCCATCCTTGACGACAGAGCAGTCGGAGCTACTGGAGAGGGCGATCCGTCCCGAAGAGGTTATATCGGCGATCTCACGCCTCAAGCTTGCTAAGGCGCCTGGTCCGGACGGCTTCACTGCCGTCTTTTATAAGACATTCTGTTCCCAGATTGCCCCGTTATTGACCGCCCTTTTTAATTCCTTTTCCAACATCGGTGCTATCCCTAGGGATCTGATGAGTGCCACGATATCAGTTATCCCCAAACCAGGGAAGGACCGAACGCAATGTGGAGCCTACCGGCCTATATCACTCCTTAATGTGGATCTCAAACTTTATACTAGCATATTGGCGGCCCGGCTAGGTCCACTCATGCAGGGTTTGATCGACCCGGATCAAGCCGGCTTTATCCCGGAATGACAGACAGTCGATAACACGAAAAGGGCGCTCCACTTGGTTGAACGGGCCACTAGGTTGCCAGGCGAATTCATGATGCTGGCAATAGACGCAGAGAAGGCGTTTGACCATGTTCACTGGCCGTACCTGGAACAGGTGCTTACAAGGGCGGGGTTGGGAGTTACATTTCGTACATGGGTCTTGAATTGCTACACCTTCCCCACAGCATCGGTGCGAGTTAATGGCTGCTTGTCGCCCAAATTCCCCATTGAGCGTGGAACTCGGCAGGGGTGTCCGCTTTCCCCCTGCTCTTCGCGCTGTACATGGAACCTCTAGCACAGGCTATGCGAACGGATCCCTAGGTGCGAGGGATTACATTCGGGGCATATATCCACACGATCAGCTTATACGCCGACGATGTCCTTCTCTCCTTCGACTCCCCTGCAGCTTCGTTACCGGCCGGCGTGGCGGTTCTGGAGGCGTTCGCAAAGGCTTTGAAGTAAATATGGCAAAATCATTGGCCCTTGATCTTTCCCTGGATGCACGGACACGTGCCTCGTTGGAAGCACAGTTCCCTTTCTGCTGGGCGGATGGCGCCGTCCCCTATCTGGGAATACAGCTGGCGGCCACGCTGCTGGATACGGTGCGCATCAATTACGCCAATCTCAGTTGCACTCTTCGCTCGGAATTGGGACGGTGGCGGCATCTCCCGCTTTCCTGGCCGGGTCGGGTGGCAGCGGTGAAGATGATGATCCTCCCGCAGATTTTGTACACCTTTCGGGCTATCCCGCTTCGCCCCCCTGAGGGCTGGATCCGCCGTACGCAATCGGAGTTGGCGCAGTTTGTATTGAATGGGAAACGGCCTAGGATTAAACTGAGGCTGGCGATGCTCCCCCCGGAGAGGGGTGACCTAGGCTTGCCGGATTTACAGCTCTATTATCAAGCGACCCAACTCCGGACCCCTGTGGAATGGAGTAAATGGGAATCGGAACGGCACTGGCTTTTCCAGGAACAGGCGGTGGCGGGCGTCCATTACAAGAGGTACCCTTCCTTCGACGACACCATCGACCCCCCAACCTGGACGCCTCCTTTATCACGAGAGTCCCGCTTGAAGTTTGGGATCAAACCTGTACCCGACATGGCCTGACGACGTTTCCGTCGCCTCTCACGCCCTTGTTAGAGAACCCTGATTCAGCCCGGTTAGAGACGTTCGAGCTTTCGCACGCTGGCACCCGGCGGGTTGCAGATACCTTTTTCACATATATTCGGATGATGGTGTGATACCCTTCGAGGATCTCCGGAAGGTCTATGGCTTACCGGAATCAGAGCGCCTTCGTTATCTTCAAGTGCGGCATTGGGCGCTGGCTCCACCCCCTGACCAGTGGAGAAGCGAATCGCAAGCTCAGTTAATACGAATATTGTCTTCTTTCGTGCACTGCAGATAAACGTCTTATCTCGGACATCCATCGACTACTCTTGGACAGGTACTCTCACGTTAATAACGCTGGACGGGTGAGGTGGGAGAGGAAACTAGGGTGGAACTTGAGTAATAAAGAATCGGACAACATTTACTACCGCACCCGACATTCGGTTTACCACATGGGGTTGACGGACACCTTTACCAAATTAGTGACCTACTGGTACTATATGCCGGAACGGCTGCATGAGATGGACCATACCAGAGATGCTTCCTGCTGGCGGGGCTGTGGGAAGAGGGGCACTTTGACACACCTTCTGTGGGACTGCAGGCACATCCAGGACTACTGGAGGGAGATCCTGGACGAGGTGGACACTCACTTCGAAACGGAGATCCCACGATTCCCGGTCTATGTCCTGTTGGGGCTTCCCAATGCCCTTACCTTCCCTTTGAGAACACGCAGGGGCCGACTAATGGCGATAGCGCTGGGTTCGGCCGTTCAGGCTTTGCTGTCTCTGTGGCGCACTACACAGATCCCCACTTTAAAGGGTTGGTTGGGGCAGCTCTGGTCTGTCCTTGGCATGGAGAAACTATCCCTAGTGAGGGCGGGGGAGGGAGCTAAATATGCGGACCTGTGGCAGCCCTTCCTGTCCCTATTCACCACTGAATTTCGAGAGGTAACTTGCCCAAGATATTTACAATTACTCCGTTTATCACACACGGATGACTAAATTGTTTAGGTGCATATGGTGGTATGTTTGGTGCGAGACGTTGGATCCGGAACAAGGGAGGGAGGTGGGTAGGTTGGGGAGAAGTTGTGGGGGGGGGGTGGGTTGAGGGTGGGATTGTTTCTGGTTGTGGCTCTGTGGACAATGGGTCGGCCCCATCTGATAGGCTCGCAACCTAAGAGGACTATTGGACGATGTGGAAGTACCCCATGGTGGTGTTATTACCATGAAAATCGGCAGCTGGCCACATGTCTTGTACAACGAAACTTCTCTGCTTTGTGGAAGAGCCTTTATTTTTGCAATAAAAAGATTTAATACTAAACTAAGTTTCATTTCTCCTTTGTTTTCATGTTTTCCATTACTTGGAGCCACTGGAGTGGCATTCCGCCTGGGTTTGAATGTTACATTTATGGTATGTTGAAGTGATTTGGAGCAACTTTTGGATTTTCTGTACACACCCTTTAAGCACTGTTGTCTGCTCTCACGCTCCCCTCCACCCGAATGCAAAAGTCGGGCAATGTGTTCCTACATTAAAAGTACACTTGTACAAATTTGTTTTGGACGGTTTTAGGTTTTCTTTCTTTGCAGGTGGCTCATTCTGCTCTTTTTTGTCATTTTTACACCATCCATGCAACCTCATTTGAAAAAAAGTAAGGTTTTCCATTATGGTCTGTAGCCTTAGTAATGCTATTTTTTTAGTTGCAGGTACTTTAGAGCAGGCTTGGTTGTTTTTTTAAAATAATGTTTGCATTACCTTTTTTATGTTGACCCAAACTACCTCTCTTCCCCACCGTCCTCCACAGATGACTCAAACTTGCCTAGAGGAACCAAACAAGTGTGCAATTGCACTGCAAAGATATGTTACTTCACCTCAAAAGGTTTCATGTTTTCCTTTCTTTGTAACTGACCATGCTGGCACTGTGTGTGCACAACTCCATTTGAGGACTGCTGTTTTCCATTGTGGTTTTGTTTCAACAAGATGTTATTTTTCCACATGATTTGCTCATGCTTCAGAGTTTAGTGTATTTTTTAATCACTGCTTTCCTAAATTTTCTACATTTCTGTATAACAATTGCAATGCCTTTGTTTCCATTTGAGGCGCATCAAATAACAGCAAATATATTTTCAGGCCAGTCCAGTGACTGCACCACACAGCCATAAAGACAACTCAGAAGTGCCTTAAGGTACAGACAAAAGTTCCATCTCACTAGAAAGAACGTCTGCCTTCCTGTACGTATTTACTCTCAATTTTTTTTTTAAAGTAATTTTTATTGCAGACATACAATGCATAAAGCATTACCATAGATACATTACCATTACATCTCGGTTCTGCCGTGCTCTTGTTCCCATATCGCTTTGTACACAGCCTTCAGGCCAACAACCCGGAGGTCGGGCGGCGGTAATTATAAGAACATCAGATAACTGGATGCTTTTATCAGGTTTAATCTCCTCGCATGGAAATGTGCATGTCTGCGTTTCTCTTTCTATTCAGTATTACCCCTTTTGACGTCCATTAACTAACCCCAACATCTCTACCCGCCCTCCCTCCCCCCTCCCCCACCACCCGCTTATAAGGACTCGCTTTGTTGTAGATCATGGGTACAATAATGGTCTATGAATTGTTTAAGTGTGTGATGTGCCCGGTGTGTCCTGGGAGCTGTTCCCGGCCAAGTCTGGGGTCTCCTCGTCCTCTAGCAGTATGCTATCTCTTAGGGCTTGTACCAGAGCCACCCAAGCTGCTGCCGTGTCCAGCGCTCTAACGTCCGGTTTCCGGCGGGCTGCTTGGTATCAATGTGTGCTGTCACAAGCTGCCCACCTGAGGAATTCGTTGAACCATCGCCTGTGTGTGGGGCCCACCCTCGCATTCCAATGTCGTGTTATCTCTCTTTTAGCGATGATCAGTCCCATGTCTATGAATTTGCTTGTGGTTTTGTTTTTGGGCGTATGTGGGAACCAGTGTAGTATGCATACCGCCATATCAAATTCAAGTGTTCTATCCGTTACTTCGTTTAAGGTATCCCCTATTGCCCACCAATACTCCAGAAGGTCAGGGCAGGACCACAACATGTGTTCCGGCTCCGCTCCCTCCGAGGCGCATCGTGGGCATGCCGCCTCGGTCACCCCAAAATACTTCTGGATTTTACCAGGGGTCATATAAGCCCAGTGTAGCACGTAAAAGTGAATTTGTTGAAACTGCGCATAACTAGTACTGTTCCGAGCTCGTCGCACTAGCCGGGCCCAAGTCGTCTCAGGGATTTGCTTATCTAGGTCCGCTTCCCATTTGATCTTTAGCGCCGTTAGGGGCGGCAGGTTCTCGCGGAGCATTCTGGAGCATAGGCATGTTACAGCCTTGTAAGTCCTGGCCGCCATCATGGTGTACTGGCAAGCCATAGTCATCGTTGGTTCTGCCAGTCCCCCCTTCCAGTGCGCCTGAATTGCCCCAACCACCGCTGCATGCAGAAGGTAACCCCCTTGTGGTAAGTCGAATCGCTCCTGCAGTTCCTGGTATTGAAGGAGTACTCCGTCCCCGTAGAGGTCTCCAATAACTTGTATTCCTGCGTCCTCCCAACCCTGTAACTACGACCAATACCCTCCGTTGGGGAAGCGCATGCCCAGGGGTATCTCCGGGGCATATGGGAGTCGCACCCCGCGCATCGTTGAGATCGGTTCCAGCAGAGCCTGAACGTTTGTTCCTCGAGTGTCAGGTCCCGAAGGGCAATCCTCTGCTGCAGGGCGATATAGGCTAGGACATGTCGTGGCGTACCTCCACCTCTATCACTCTCTGGACCTCGGTACACTCGCCCCACCTCCTACGTGAAAATCTGCAATTGAGCAGCAAGATAGTAAAGCTCAAAGTCTGGCACAGCAAGCCCTCCCTCATCCTTCGGGCGAGTGAGCATCGCCTGCGCCACTCTGCATCTGCCGGAGCCCCATAGGAACGTGGATAACTGAGACTTAAGTTGGCGGAAGAAGGATCTAGGTATCCAGATGGGGAGGGTGCAAAAGTAATACAGAAGCAGCGGCAGGGCGATCATTTTCAGCAAGAAAATGCGACCAGTGACCGAGAGCGGGAGCGTGGCCCAAAAGGGCATGCTTCCCTTCAGCGCCCGCACACATCAGCCCACGTTACCCTCCAGCATGTCCACAGCCGTGTGGTATATGTATAGCCCTAGGTATTTCAGACAGGTGGGCTCCCAGTTGAGCAAGGGTCGGCGGTCGGGGCGACCTGTGTCACGACATAGTGGAAACAAGCAAGTTTTAGCCCAGTTAACTCTCAGTCCCGAAAGCTCGCCAAACCGCCCCAGCAGTCCCTCCGCTCCTTTGAGCGCTGTCATCCCGTCTTCTAAAAATAACAGAAGGTCGTCTGCATATAAGGAGATAAATTGTTGGCCTTCTCTGCTGTCTATGCCCTTAAAATGCTTCCCCGTCCGGGCCTCGGCCGCGAGGGGTTCGATCGCTAGGGCGAATAACAGGGGGGACAGGGAACAGCCCTGACGGGTGCCCCGCTCCACTGGATATTGGTGCGAAACTAGGGGTCCTATCCGCACTCTTGCCACTGCCACTGTGTACAGGACACGTGTCCAGCTAATATATCCTTCCCCCAGCCCAAAGCGTTCCATGACTCTGTATAGGTAGTCCCATTCCAAACTATCAAACGCTTTCTCAATGTCTATCGTGAGGACTAGGGGTGTTTGGGCTTCCGTGTATGGGCTCTCCAGCAGACGCGTGAGCCTCCTGATATTTATCGTCGTATTACGTGCTGGAATGAATCCAGATTGGTCTGTGTGTACCAGGTCGGGCATGTGTTGTAGAAGCCTTGCTGCTAATATAGCACTTAATATTTTGTAGTCTGTGGTCAGCATGGAAAGTGGTCTATAGGAGGCAGGGCTGCAGCTCTCCCTCCCAGGCTTTAGCAGTGGGATCACGAGCGCCTCGCGCATAGAATGGGGTAGGCAACCAGCTGTTCTGGCTTCGTTATATATCGTTTGGAGTCGCGGTGCTAGCAGGTCTGGGTATTTGCTGTAGAACTCTATGGGCAACCCATCTAATACTGAAGTCTTATTCCGGGCCTTCCGTTTCACCACTCCCCTGATCTCTCCCAATTCTATGTCCCTACCCAATTCGTCCGCCTGTTCCTGGTCTAGTTGGGGTAAATGGAGGCCTTCAAGAAAAATGTGGTGTCATTCTCTTGCCCCACCAATGCGCTCTTGTATAGGCCCTCATAATACCTCTGAAAACTATTCAGTATCTCCGTTTGGGAGTAGTGAATGTGACCTCCTTCCCCCTCGATGGCCAATATTGGGGAGCATCGCTTAGTGGGGTTTGCCAGCCATGCCAGCAGCGTTCCAGCCTTATCTCCGTCAACATGAGCCCTGAGCATGTAGGCTCGGTGATCAAAGCTACGGAGGCGCTCCACTTCCACCGCAACTGCCTCCCTAGCCAGGTTGACCTCATCTTGGAGTTCGGGGTGGCCCGGCCTCGCTTTCTCCGCATCTCGTAGCTTGGAGTCTGCCTTATTCAGATCCTCTAGTAGTACCTTCCGCATGCCTACATCTTTCGCTTTGCACTGGCCCCTAACTACCACCTTAAAGGCGTCCCACTCCATCGCTCTAGAGGCTGTGGATCCCTCATCTTCGGCGAAGTATTGGGATATCCCCCCTTTCAGCGCAGCGTGAAACAATGGATCGTCCAGGGTCTCGGGTCGCAGCTTCCAAGTCGGGACGCGCGGTATTTCAACTGCCCAGTCTAAACTGGCCAGCATGGGATTATGATCCGAGATAGTCCTGGATAGGTACTCGGTCCGAGTTATAGTCGGCATCACGACCTGGGAGCACAGTATTGCATCAATCCGGACGTGGAGGTCATGGAGGCTAGAGAAGTGTGAGTAATCTCGTTCGGCCAGGTGTTGTGCGCGCCAGGCATCCGTCAAGCCCCACCCTTCCTGCCACTCCAATCTACCCTTCGGGAGGCGGTGTACAGGGGAGTCCCTCAATGGTGGGTGGGATCTATCTAGAATTGTGTCCGCCACTGAGTTGAAATCTCCCCCAACTAGAATCGGGCCTGCTAAAAAGTGTGCAAGTGTCCCTGAGAGACCCGTTAGAAAAGACAACTGTTCAGTGTTCGGGCATACATACTACACAGCACTATGTCCCTGCCCCGTAGTCTGCCCTCCACCACCACATATCTTCCCTCAGGGTCTATTATGTGTCTAGTCGCCTGAAAGGGGGTGCCCGCCCTTATCCATATCAAAGAGCCCCTAGCGTATGCTGAGTAGGTGGTGTTAAAAACCTGACCCCTCCATCTTCTTTGCAGCGCTATTCCCTCCGGTTTTGTGAGATGTGTTTCTTGTAATAGCGCGATGTGCACCCCCCTGCGAACCAGGTAGGCGTGTGCCTTGTGTCTCCTTGTCATTGTATGCAGCCCCTGCACATTCCAGGTTATACATCGCAATGCATTTGCGCTAGCCATTGTCCCATAGTTCTCGTCGCCACATCATACGAAATCCTATTTCCTCGCAGGTGGTGGTCCCCCCCAACTTACTCTTAAACCTTCCAACTTCCTGTCTCCCAGTTGCCCAGGGTTCAACAGTTGCCAATTATGGAAAACAACCCCAACAGTTCCCTCTCCCATCCTCCCCAGAACAGGCCCCAATATCAATCTATCAGTTCCCATCCAAACTTAGTTAACCCTCCCAACTTTCCTACTAATTCACTGTCGTAACCGTGAGTGCCTTAAGGGCAAGTGGAGTGTGGCTTAGACCGGAAGGCAGCCACGCAGGCCCCCCCTGCACCCTCCTGTGTTCCCCCATGGTTAGCAGTGGTCTTACGACCCGGTTCGTGATCCCCAACTGCAGTACCTTTTAGTTCGTGAGTTCTCAAATCGTCAGCGTTGTCCACTACCTGTCACCTCCATGTCAATTGTTCAGGATCTCTTCTGACATTTGCAGCGTTACCAACGGGCCTTTGGTGCTGTGTATTCCCGACTGGTCTGTCTCGGAACCTGAAGCATGATTCTCCGAGTCCGTGTCCTGCTTTGACGGAGAAGCATCTGATCTCGACAGCGACTCCACTGCCCTCAGCGCGGCTTTCCTCTCCACGTCTGTTTGAGACGCAGACGGTTTCTGGGAGCCTTGTCGTGTCCTGCGCAATCTTTGTGATCTCCGTATTTGTGTCGTTGCGCGCTCTTTCTCCTCTTGGAATCTGGCACCATCAGTGCCCGCCTTATACGTTTCCCCCATGCCCATGCATCCGCCGACGTGCTGAAGAAGTGCGTCTTATCATCTAGCACCACCCGGAGCTTGGCCGGGAAAAGCAGGGAGTACGGGATGCCCTCAGTTCGGAGCTCTCGTTTAATGGTCAAAAAGGAGGCTCACATCCGCTGCGCCTCAAAGGTGTTATCAGGGAATAATGTCACTTTGCTGTTCGCTAACTGAAATGGTCCTGTATCGCGGGCTCTTTGGAGCAGCAGGTCTCTGTCCTTGTAGTGCAATAGTTTGGCTATGACCGGTCTCGGGGGTTGGCCCGGTCTGGGCTGCCTGGTCAGGACGCGGTGAGCTCGCTCCAGTGTGAAAAAAGGCGAGAGGCCTTCTGGCGCCACCGTGATTCTGAGCCAGTTGTCAAGGAACTCAACCATATCGTCCCCTTCCATTTTTTCCAGAAGGCCTACTATGCGGACGTTACTGCGCCGACTCCTATTTTAGTCATCCTCAGCCCTCCTTTCCAGTGTTTGTATTCGATCCAGGGCGTCCGTTAGTCTCCCCTCCATAGTTTTATGAGCAGGGGCCAACTCATGTAAGGCACCTTCGACATCCTTGACCCTATCTTTGAGTTTGTCATGGTCAGCTCGCAGGAGGCCCAGTTGCGACACCACCTGCACAATATCTTGTTGCAAAGTGTCTCTTGTCGCCGCAATAGCCTCTAATATGCAATCCTGCTGTTGCTGTAGGTCCGAAGGCCCCGCGGGACCCCCCTCCGATGCGTCGGAGGCCTCAGATCCCTCTGGTTTTCCCTTGTTTTTCACCATGGTGCCAATTCACCCTCCCTGCTGGTGTGCTTAGCGTGCTCAGCAGCTCACGGGGAGCCCTCGTGGTCCTCTAGCTCCTTTTCAGAATGCGGGTCCGTAGCAGTTATTGCTGTCATTTGCACAGCTCTCCGCCCGCTTATTCCTGGGCAGCGTCTATCTCGGTCTCCTCAGCAGATGGGCATCCGTGGCACCACAGAGCCGTTAATCTTCTTCCACCACGTGCTTTTGCGCTGCTTCAGTCGCAAGGGTACCTACTAGGGTTGCCTCTATTGTCCATGTAGCTTGTCTGGGCTCTCCGTCCGCAGTCCCCTGCTAGGAACACTTTATCAGGCAGGTTCTTCGACTACCTCTGCACACCGATCGCCTCCTTTACTGTCGCATTGTTCCTCTGTAGCACACCCCTTGATCCGTGGTCGCCCTAGGCCTGGATATTATCCGGGTTGCTGCACTCCACCTATTCCCTTTGCTCTTCCTTCAGCAGGGTGTCCGCGCTTCTATCGCCTTCTCTCAGTCTCGTTGCACCCCTCTATATCGCGGAGTGTGACCGGGGCTTCTCCGTCACATTCGGAGATCGATAATTTGCCCCTCGCCACAGCCACCTTGGCGTAGGGCTCGTCTGGGGTCGCTCTCCCTCCTAGTGCCGCTAGCCGCCTCCCACCCTGCTGATGGGCCGGGGGTTCCACTGTGGCCTGTCACTCCGTCACTCTGTCCCGTTTGGGGGTTTGTGTTGCACCGCTGGGTCAGCCAGATCTTTTGCCGCAGGCGCGGTCATCCCGGCTTTGCCGGCCCTCATTCCTGCCGCGTTCTTCTCGGGCGTTTTCTGCATCAGCCTCCTCAAACTGTGTGCGTTCTCCCCCCCCCCGTCAGGGGGAGTCACCAAATGTCTCGTGGGGGGGAGGGGCAGGCTCCCACGGACATCCCCGCAGCAGCCAACAATAGCGGGCGAGCCTCCCACTCTCCAGGGTTGCGGGCGGCAACCGTGAGCCACTTCGAAGTGGCAAGGAGCCCACTCCCCCTGCACCCCCGCTCCGATCCTGGTGCTCCGTCGAGTGCCGACCTCTCGTCTACAGGCCACAGCTCTCCCGTGTTCCGCTTGTCACCAAAGGCGGCGTTTCGGGCGTTCCCGCGCCCCTCCGCAGATTTTGGGTTCCTCTGACCTCCGGCCGCAGCTACTTCTCGATTCTCATCGGCTCGGGCTTCGCCGCCATCTTGCCGAGGTGCCTCCCAGTCAGCTCGGTCCAGCGGATGGTACCTGCCCCAGTGCGGGATCTCGGGGCTCACCGCAGGTTCGCTCGGCCTCACTCGGCGGTCCGTCCCAGTTCCGTGTGCACAGCTCCCCGGGGTGTGTCACTCGCCTGAGAGCGCTCCTCACTGCCTCCCGGATCTATCGCCGTCTGCCATCTTAGGTGCTTCCGTGCGTCGGCCTCTCAGCTCTCTACCATCGCCGGAGCTCTCGCAATCGGCCTCGTAACCGGTCCCAGGGGTGCCGGTTCAAATCCCCTCACCTCCGATGTGCAGTTTAGGGCCGTCACGGGCGTCGCTGCACTGTTTGTCAGGATTACTGTGGGGATCGGGCGCGGAGCTCCGAGCTCACCCCGCCATTCCCTCCGGCGCTCAAGCCACGCCCCCCTACGTATTTGCTCTCCATGTATGCAACTTCGCTTGAAAGGTTTCACGCTCCCTTTTTTGCAACTGACCATGCTGTTTTAACACTGGTTGCTCCACTCCATTAAGGGAGTGTCATTTTCCATTGTCGTTTTGGGCCACATGTATCAAGAGATTTTGCATTTGCAAACAGGCCCAATCTCAGAATCGGCCCGTTTGCGAATGCAAAAAATGCTCTCGACATGTATCAAACCCTAATTTGCAACTCGGTAACCAGTTACTGAATCACAAAATGGGTTTGCTATTCAGTGTTTGGAGGGAAGTGTTTATGGCGTCCCTTCCAAATACCAAATCCTAATTATATGTATGAATATTTTGTGACTGTGAATATGGTCGCAAAACATTCACATTCTACCACCTACTTCAAGTAGGTGGTAACCCGTTCATCAATGGAAAGCGGACGCCAAGGGACCCCTTCCCCTTTGGGAATGGCAGCGAAAATGTTTTTTAAGAGAGCAGGCAGTGGTCCCAAGGACCACTGCCTGCTCTTTAAAAAGGAAAAGAACACTTTCATTTTTTTCTATTTTAAATTCAGCTAAGTTTTCTTTAAGGAAAACAGGGGGGATTAAAAAATGTTTTGGGCTAAAAGCAATCACGGACATGGTAGTCTGCTGACCCCAGCAGGCCACCATTTCTGTGATTTTAGCAATTCTTAGGGGGTCGCAAATTGTGACCTACCTCATTAATATTCATGAGGTAGGTAATTTGCAACCCTCTAGGAATCGCAGAAAGTGTGCAACACACTTTCATACATGCAGTTTTGCGATTTCCTAAATTGTGAATCGCAAGGATTTACAATTAGGAAATCACTAAACGGTTACTAAATACATCAGGCCCCTAGTTTCATCAAGTTTTACATGTTTTGCCATTTCCAAGTGCTTCAGAGTTAAGTGCATTTTTTAGGCACTGCTTCCCTACATTTTCTTAACTTTCCATTCAACAATTTCAATGCCTTTTTTACCCTTTGGGACACATCAAATAACACCAAATATATTTGCAGGGGAGTTATGTGACTGCTCCACAACCCCAAAGATGTTTTGGGTTCCAAGGGAGCCACGAACCACCACACCAAAAGCAGGATGGAAAAGTTTATGCAGGCTGTAAAGCCTGTGAAGCACTGATCCCATCTACCTACCCAGATGAAAGCAGCAGATTGGGCCAGAGAGTATAGTGATGTGATGCATGCTGATGGCGGAGTGCTGTTTAGCTGTGTGTGCAATGTGGAGGTGGACCACATTCAGAAAAAAGAGTAGATATGCATGTGTGGTCTAAAATACACTTGAAGCGCTGAACAGATGCTCTAGACTATCACTCTTCACCGAAACATGCCCGTCAGATGACAGTGAACTCACTTTTCACAAAGAGTATAGCTGCAAGTGCCTAAAACTAGGAAATAATAAGTGAGTGGGTCAATGTCTGCACTGCGCTCAATATTCCACTGTGCAAAACTGACCACCCTGTGTTGCCCAAGTTTCTTTGCAAGCGAGTACGGAATAGTGGAGCAATACCTGGAAGTCGTCAGCTTCAATAACGTTATCTCCCAGAGAGATATGTGGGAGCAAGAATGATCTGAAAGAATGATTGCAAGATCAGATGATCAGTGTTATACTTGACAAAGTATCTGATGTTGAAGTGCGATGCATGTTGAATGTTTTATTTGCAGTGGTCTCTTCACAGGATGGATGTAAAATTCACATATTACCTGCTTGTCACTCCTCATTAACCTTGTTGAAGGGTCGTTTAGGCAGCCTTTTGTGGAGCTAAATGCTTTCCTTCTGTACTTCTCGCGAATCTTTTACATGGCTTGTAGCAGAAAGCAAAAGTACCTGCAACACCTTGCTGAGAACTTTGGGATGAAACCACAGATGGAACCTGACCCTTGCAGTACCAACTGGAATTCTTGGTTTGCTACTGTCCAGTACCACTGCAAGCACTTTAATGTCTATACTGGGTTTGTTGTGTCTGAGATGCAACTCAGAAAGTATCCACTAGATCCCCTTGAAAATCTGCAAAGGATTCTGCACAGTGACCAAAAAACTGAATTAATGTTCAATTGGACATTGTGGCAGAAAAATACCAAAACGTTTTAAATCTAATGGACTAATTCCAGAGTCAGACACGAGTAGCAATAAAGGTGCGTGATATTCTAGAGGACATCCACATGAACCTCACAAATAATTCAATCCTTACCCTGGAGTCACTGCAACCTTTCCTAGAGCCCACTGCAGGGGCTAAAGTAACTCTGGCACAGAAAAATGATAACTGCCCAGCTTAATGAAGCATTTGAACATTTCCTTGAAAAGATGGGCAAGTACATGGAGGAGAGGCAACAGCGCCTTTTCAATACTGAACGACTCTGCATCCTACCCAAAGACAAGCGAGCTTATGCAGCCATCCCTGGATTGAGCGAAGTACCTGATTAGGAGCGTTGCCTCCACTTTGAACATGTAGGCCCAGAAGCAGTACAGGCATCGGTTTTAGGGTTGATTGACACTGACCTCTTTTGGTGTGGGATGGCTAACCGCATTCCAGTCCTTTAACAGGTTACAGCTGTGTACAAGGACTGTGTGACCAGTTCTGCAGATTCTGAAAGGAGCAACAACATTTACAACATTATTTTGTTCTTGCATTATCATCAGCAGCACAATATCTGGCTAGATTTGGACTGCTCAGAAGAATTGCACATACATGACAAGATTAAAACCTAAGGAGACAAGCATACAGGGCCTGTGGGTATTATTCATTAGCAGGTTTATGTCATATATGTAGCCCTTGACCCAAATCAAATTGTCTAAATTATAAATAAAATACATATATATAGGCCTACAGATTGGAAAGAATTACAATCATTTTCGCCCAAAAGAATTTATACAAATCCATAAGTAATGATGGCACAGTGCTCAAGCTGAAAGTAATGTGAACATAAATACTACATGATGCAGACAGTGGATAAACTTGGCAGCATAAATGTTGTACATAGTGCTTTGGTGTAAACTTTCATGTTGTAAAAAAAAGATCTCTGTGTTTGATGGTGAAAACATTGCTAATTAAAGCGCCACAAAAGTCCCATATTTGTGCCCAAAAATGTGCTATGCCTTAATATCCTGGGGGGGTCTTGTTGTATTTTACCCATTTTCCAAGAGTGCAACCTTGCATCGAAACCTGGCAAGAAAATGAGAATTTTGTGAGACAAATTGAGCCAATATTAAATACAAGAATGGGTGTCCCCGTCACCCTCCCCCTCCTCTTTCCATGCTGTGTCTCTCACCCTCCCCTCCTCTTTCCCTCCTCTATTCTCTGTCAACTCCCCTGCTCCTACCCCCCTCCCCTGAATCTCTCCCTTTGCCTGCTTTTTCCCTTACGTATGTGTCCTTTTTGTTTGTCTCGACCTTACATGTAACTATGTTTGCCAAGCTCCAATAACTGTGTAACCTTTGTAACGCTGTATCCTGCAACTATGGTCTGATACTCATGTAAAGCGCTCTGATACCTCTGGGTCTAGCCAGCGCTATATAAAGCCTTTAAAGTAAAATAAAATAAAATAAATAAATAAATAATTAAAATCTTCCACTCAAATTCGTTCTGCGCTTCCTTGAGGGGAAGATCCTGACACCTGTACATTAGATACGTTTTTGCTGAGAGTAACAAGGTACTGTCATGTAATAATTCGGCATTGACTTGTGTTGAAATAAATTGTATGCATACTAGAATAATTTTACATGAATGTTTGCTCCAACTTCCTGTTTTCTGAAGACAACTCTGCTCAGTTGAAATGACAAGTGCCTTCAATCTTTTGCTTTGCTGTCTGCTGTTTTGCATTAAACCCTACATGATCTTTAAGCTTCCAGGCGTGTTATTTTTGTGTTTGATTTTTCACTGAGGAAAAGACACTGAAATCTGGGACTATTTTTATTGAAAACACAGCATGACAGTCAAAACAAATACAGTACTGGCACATAATGACAACATAATAGTGGTACAGGGGTTACACAGGAAAAAGAAGCAAGAAAATAACAACCCAAGAATCACAGTCAGAGAGTATTGAGATCTTGTGTTACCAGTTTGTCTCTCGCCCGTGGGGGCTCACATATGCCTTCCCTGAAGGTGTTTAATTGCCCCAAATCTGAGTCCACTTGGCCGGACACCCCCTGCTTCATATATGGTTCTCTCTGTTACCATACACCAGTCCATATCAGTACTCCAATCCCTAGTAGTCTACAGATTCTAGGCCCTCCACAGTCTCACAATGTTGCGCTTTGCTACAATCAATCCCAGGGAAACCCATATTCGCCCTTTGTAGTCGAGGTCAGTAGTGGTCTAGCGGCGTATCAACAACAGATACTCCACTACCATATTCACCTAGGCCCATAAACACACACAATAGTTGAGTAAACCGAAGGAGTCAAAGTTTATAATTTTCCCACAGTTTTCAAGATTAGTTATTTTAATACTCCTAACTAACCTTTCACTGATCAAAAAGTTCTTTCCTCTGGTCGATGGACCATTAGATGAAATATTTGATGGTGAAAATGACATAAGCTAACTTGTTCTTTTATTCAGTGTAAATAGCCACAGACTCAGGAAAAGTTTTAAATCCTTATCTAAATTTCAAACGCATGTGAAGCATTTCAAATACACAGTGCAGTCACCATCATCCTTTAGGAGAGAAAATTCAATTAATCATCAAACACATACTTTGGACTTGTGCAAAGATTCAATGCTAAGAAAGGGAGCGGACAGAGATAAAAGAACATTTGCAGATATCATGAAAATATAATTACCCAGAATGGTGTGGAGACCAACCCCCTGGCCAAAGGGCTGGTAAGGGTCCTCGAAGATAGATCAGGCGACAGAGGATTCAGGATAGGATAGATGACCTCTCTAGAATACTGACGATTTGCATAGCACCCCTATCTGACACTCTCTTCCTCCTCAAGATTCTTCTGCGATCTTCTTATCTAACCCAATTAAATTAGGATAGAAAGTTCTGCTTCAGGTTCTGCATTCGATTCTTCATCAGCTTCTCCCAGCATCTCTCCCAGCAACAGCACCTCCTGCAGCACTAGCATCCCAAATCGCGCTAGCTAACTAACTAAGGCTATCTCAATTATGCCTTTTGTTCTTCATGTACCACCCACTAAAGTTTCAATATCATAAAAATTTGAGATCTAATTGGTCAGGCAAGGGGAGAAGATCATCACACCATATTTACATGACATTAAATTCTATTTAACTATTGTTCGCAAATAGGGGGGCGCTAGAGGGCGCACACGCAGAATGGCCGCACTGTAGTGTAGAGAGGCTCCTGCTGCCTGGACAGGTGATCCTGTAATTATCCTTTTCCACCAAAGCCAAACTCTATAAAAATAATACACAAGTGTCGACGATACTAATATGCACACTCGGTGAAGATTTGGGATCGATCCGACCTTGCGATCCGAAGATAGAGGCGTGGAAGTGAGGGACCGGGAGCTGAGCAGGAGCTCGACTATCTCGCTGCCGTGGGCTGCTGACTACGCAATACCGCGGCGGACCACGAGGCGTGCAGGCCTCAAAAGACAAGATGCTGGAATAACCCTCGCGGTCCCTCACTGCTGTGATGCGGAGGTTTGGGAAGGCTCCAGTGCCGCACTGAGCATTATCAGAACTAGCGGGAACAACCGGCAAGATCCTCTACGTCGGGCAGAAGGGCGGCGGCGGACTACTTGGACTGGCCGGGGCATTGTGGTGAGGCGCATAGATTACGGCGGGCCGGAAAAGCGAAGAGCCTAGTGGAGAGCTGTTGACACCGGCGAGGACTGGTGCCGGACGCTGGGGACCGCGGACATAAGAGTGAAAGAACCACCCCCCCGCTAATGGTGCTAACGTGAGCTGATCGTGACTGTCTGGGCGGACTGGCCTAGGAGGAGTGTGGATAATCACTGCACGACCCTTTTTGGGGATTATGTGCTTGCAGCCCGGGATTTGATTGAGGCTAGGACATAGCTGTCGGGACTGGGCAGCAGCGGAGTGGAGTTCCGGTAGCCATAGCGGGTAAGCTGCGTCGCGGCGCCCCACGCTGTGTTGGGCTATTGGAACCGACTATGACCCACTGGAGAAAGAGCTCTACCACATAACTGAAGATATGGTTGTGAGAGGCGGGAGGAGTATGTATGTACATGAAATGAGGCACTAATTGTCCAGAGGGCATCGTGGGGGAGACAATACACTGGCGGGAAACATAGCTGGTTAATTACCTGTGATACAATCTTGAGCTGCACATCAGTGGCCAGTGAGGATAAGCTGAGACCAAAGGGTGAGACACTGTTTAAGCCGTTGGTATTATTCTGCTGCTAAGATACATATATTCCTGAGGTGCACTGTTGCTCGCTTGGACTGTGATACGCGGCGCAACCAATGAGGCACACCTACTAGACTTGATTAACTCTGTCAATCGGGAGCTGTATGGAATAAGTGTTACCTCCATCTACCCGTGTTATTGCTGGGAACATTCTGAACGCCAGGTAACACAGAATGGTAAATATAAGTCGCTGGTGTTAGTGTGTGGTAATCCGGCTCCATACAGAAGGATTGCGTCTGTTTAAATCGCCTGGTGGACCCTGGTTCAATACAAGTGGAGTCATCCCGAAGGCCTGATTTGTGCTCATGAATAGAGCTTCCTGCCAATCCGGAGAAGAACGTGGGAAAAGACCCTCGCCAACTGCTACAAGGCCCTACAGGAGACCCACAATGGTTAAGCAGGACAATAGACAGCCTAAACTGTCCTTTGACACCATGACTTCCAAAAAAGGGTTGCGAAAAACACCGGACGAAACGATTGCGCAAAGTCCGGCGGACACTGGAATGAGTTCTGGATCATCCACTTCTGACATACAACAGCTTATGCAGGAAATGAGGCAGGGGTTTGCCACAATAGTTGATAAAGTCGATCGAATATCTTCTAGAATGGACGCCATTGCACAGAAAATAGATGTGCACGAGGAACGAATCATTGAGGCTGAGAGGCGTATCTCTGAAAATGATGACACCACGGCCTCGCATACCACCCAACTTTCGAGAATGGATAATGTCCTCAGAGTCATTGCCGCGAAGAATGAGGGATTGGAGGCCCGCAGTCGGCGCAACAACATTCGCGTCATAGGCTTACCGGAATCCACCAACACTGGACGCATGGAAGATTACGTGGAAAAGATACTCCTTGCTGCAATTGGAACTGAAGCGTTCTCTAAACAGTTCATTGTTGAAAGAGCGCATCGCTCACTTGGGCCGCGGCCTAAACCGGGGGCTCCACCAAGGCCCATCATTGCACGGCTTCTCAATTACCGTGATCGCGACACCGCATTACGAGCTGCACGCACCAATCAAAACTTGTCATGTGATGGAGTCAGTTTTTCCATCTATCCGGACTTTACGCCCATCGTACAGGAACAGAGACGTACATTTCTGGATGTTAAGAGAAAACTCTGTACGTTACAAATAGACTATGCACTCCTGTACCCGGCGAAGCTGAGAGTGACTCACCAGGCTAAACAACACTTCTTCACGAATCCGCAGCAAGTGGAGGATTTCATGAAAGGTCTGAGAAAAGCGAGATCTGGACATCAACAAAACGGCGGGGAGGGACAGGAAGATGAACATTTAATGGAGGAAGATGAGTAAAATTGCGTTGTTAAATACTACAATACTGTAATGACCTAAAGGAGGGCTCGAGAGAACCCTCAGGGTGGCCTCTATCGTAGAAGGATGACGCTGATAGTTGAGAGTACCATGGTCGGGTGTTGGACTGTTGGTGGTAAAGTATTCCAGGCACCACCCCCCCTCCTTTAGACTTTGCCCGCTTAAGGACATATAAGATGAAGGGTGTGGTGTGGGGGGGCGGATATCTGCATGCCTCAGATGGCCCCGGAAGGATATACCCCATTGATCATTTTTGGTATAGTATGGATGTTGGGGTTTTTACTAAATGACTGGGGGGGTGGGTGGGGAGGGAATTCTGGCAATTTGGGGATGCTTCAGTGGGAGGAAGGGTGTGTAAGGTCTGTGGAGTACTACATAGCGTCATATGCTACCACACAGAGTACTGAAATTATTACATTGCAACTGCACAAGTATAGAAGTTTTAGATGCGGACATTGTAGTTTACTTGTAGGACAGGAGGGGTGGCTATGTTTTCTGTTGACAAGGGAGGAGGGTAGGGACGAGGAATGGTTGAGGGTGTCTAGTTGGGGTAGGGATGGGATTCAGGACCTTGAGCAAAAACGGGTGGGATTTGATGAAATGCCAACCTTTGAAATGCCATGTCTTAGCAGACTGCGGATGCTGGGGAATGGAACAGAAGTAACAGCTCGCATGGTTGGTGAGAGGGATGGGGATTATGGCAAGTTGGGGTGGCCACAGTGGGTGGGAGGGGGGGCAGGATGTTTTGAAAACGTGAAGTTGAATTGTTGCGTTGGTGGGGCTGCCGAGGAAGGGCTACCTGACACAGTTGGAGTAAGTCAGCCGGTTGGAGGTCGGCTGGAGGGGGGGAGTTTTCCTATGAGGAAGGTTAGCTGGGGAAGAGCAATTGCTGGTTGTTGCACATGCTCATGTATGACTGCTCTTTATGGGACAGAGATTTGTGGGCACAGAGGCACAGGTTCGTATGGAGAGAGAACTACTCGAGAATATTTTGCAAGTAGATTGGATGGAATGGTATTGTGAAGGCGGGTATTGAACGTGATACAAAAATAACAGTTTTGTCCTGGACTATTCGGGGATTAAATGATGCCAGGAAAAGTAGGAAGGTGATTGCATATTTGGAACGGCACCATGTGCAAATTGCATTATTACAGGAAACGCATCTGCGCCTCCGATCTAACCACACGTTTGCATGCAAGTGGGCGGATGTGAGAAGCTTTTCATCGTATTCTGCGTATGCCAGAGGTACGGCAGTGTTAATTAAAAAGTCAGTGCAGTTTGTGAAGCTTGGGGAGCTAGTTGACCTAGAGGGGAGATTTGTTACTATGGGGCAGGCTTGGCACTGACACGGTCACAATAGTGAATTGCTATACGCCTAATGTTGATACACCTGAATTCTTTACGAATCTGTGGGGTAAGATACTGAACACGGGATCGATGCACATTGTCTGCCTACGATGCTTCTGGATGCTGTGTTCAAAACAGAGCTGGGAGAGGAGATCGCAGAATTTTTTCCTCGGAACAGGGGTTCTGTTGAGAGTCTAGACAATATCTGGGAGGCGCTTAAAGTGACGATCAGGGGGTACTGCATATCAAAGAGCTTTGGGGTGTTGCGAGACATTAAAGGCACTATTGTGAAATTGGAGCGTGAATTGAAGGAACTGGAGATCAGAATAACTGGGGAACCGATGGGGCCTATACACAAGGACTTTAGGGACAAGCTCACGCAATATGAGGAAGAGGCGGCCAGAGAAGCCAAGTTCAGAGGCAAACATTCGCAAGCAAGTCGTTATTGGGAAGGGGAAAGACCGGGTCGGGTTCTAACAGAAATCACCAGACATCCAAGAGGTAACACACATATACTGGAAGTACATACAAAGGAGAGTGGGTCATGCCAATATACGAGGGGAGTACTGGATATGTTTACAGCACATTATGGAAGGTTATATACTACACAAAGATCTGGTGAAGTAAGGTTTGCGGAATTTTTTGACGATGTGGCGTTGTGCTGGCTAAGTGACGCACATAGGCAGTTTCTGGGCGCTCCACTCGAAATTGATGAAATACGGGACGCTATTATGTCCCTCAATAATGGTAAGGCAACGGGGTTGGATGGATTACCAGCTGAATTTTATAAATGGTATATTGATATAATAGCCCCGGTATTGAAGGAGGTCTTTGAAGAGTCACTGGAGGTGGTAATTTTGCCCAGATCAATGAGGGAGGTGGTAATCACGTCTATTTTAAAGCCCGGGAAAGAGCCCAAGGAGTGCGATTCATACAGACCGCTCTCCCTTATAAATTGTGACGCTAAGATATTGGCGAAAGTTCTGGCGACTAGACTCTCGCTGCTTATGACCATTATAGTACTTCCGGATCAGGCGGGGTTCGTCCCTGGTAGGCCCACTAATCACAATCTACGTACCCTTTTTTCACTAATTCAAACAATAGCACCAGAATTACCCGTGGCGGCTATATTTCTTGATGCTACAAAAGCGTTTGATTCGGTTGAATGCAGTTACCTCTTCGAAATTTTTGCCAGAATGGGATTCCCGAAAATATTTATTGCCTGGATAAGGCTCCTATATACTGATCCAGCGGCGAAGGTGCTGATTAATGGTGAGCTTTCGGATTCAATATCGATATCCATGGGTACCAGGCAAGGGTGTCCGCTATCACCGTTGCTTTTCGCTATAGCGATAGAACCCCTAGCTTGTCGCATCAGACAGCTACACAAGCAGAGCGCCTTTAAATGTTTTCAAAGACAGATAGATATATAGCTTTATGCTGATGACCTGACGTTATATGTGGTGGATCCGCAGTCCAATCTGAACTCACTGCTTCGAGATTTCTTGGTGTTTGGTCGATTGTCTGGCATACAAATTAATTGGAGGAAATCCCAATTTTTCCCCCTGACCCCTGCCGTTTCCCATTTCTCTTTGGATTATCTGCTGGAATGGTGTGATTCAGACCTTCGCTACCTAGGTATCCAGGTTTCGCTTGTAAAAGATGATACGATACGACTGAATTATGGCATTGCCATCACTAAACTTAGGGACGATGTTACACAGTGGATATCGTTGCCGCTGTCCATGGCCGGTAGAGCCTTGCTGATCAAGATGGTGGTTCTGCCTCGTTTTTTTATACCTGTTTCAGAACATCCCATATAATCTGGGTTCCTTCTTCTTTAAAACGTTGCGGTCGGAACTATTGAGATTATTTTGGGGAGGCAAGCAGCCGCGAGTAGCATGGACGGTCATTACCCTACCTTATGTTGATGGGGGATTTGATGTCCCTGATTTTCTAATATATTATTTGAGTGCTCAGGCACAATATGCGTATTACTGGTTTGCTCCCACATCGTTCATGCCACAATTGGCTGTGGAAGATTGGATAGCCCAACCTCTCCCTCTTAAAGGTATTATTTATGGTCCGGTCAATGTTATAGAAACGCCAGCTACTACAGTGACATGTACGATTAATGCATGGAACTGAATTCTTAATATACTACCGGTCGAGTTCCTATACGAACCGAGCATGCCTCTCGTGTATCATCCGGGGCTATCCCTGCTGCAAGAAGGGGGATTCCACACGCTATGTCATAAGCTGCAATTGTACACTTGGGGACGATTGTTCTTGGATGGGAAGTTTAAAACATTTGATCAGTTGTTTCAGGAACATTCGCCTACACCGTTAGAACTTTTCTACTACATTAGGCTACGGCAGGGACTGCGAAGTGTCCTACCGCGATTCACAAATGAACCTGATGTAGTACTATCGCTACAAGCTTTGCTGGTATCTGCGGATGGACGACATCTGGTTTCGCATCTTTACCGAAGTATACGCGGGCAGTGTGACAGCGGCGAGAGCAGAGCACTTCAACACTGGAGTACAGATCTTGGCAGGGAAATAACTGTGGCACAGTGGAAATACTGCTGTGGCCTCACGGCTAATATTTAGCCTAGCTCCAGACTAAAAATGATTCATTATAAGTTCCTACAGAGGATGTATTATACGCCAGAGAAAAAGATGAGGTTCTGATTATCAGACAATGCTAGATGTAAACGTTGCGGATCGGATGCAGCAGGCTTCCTGCATGTAGCGTGGGAATGCCCAGTTGTCTTCGACTACTGGACAGAGGTACATTTGGTGCTTCAGGAGATGGTTAACAAGATGATTGATAAAGACCCACTCACTATGCTGTTAGGCTACACCATGCAGACGCCTAAATCGGCAAGGAAGTTAGTGGATGTAGCATTATTATTGGCGAAACGCAGAGTAGCATGCAGATGGGGGAGAGGAAGAGCCCCGAAATTTAAGGACTGGTTGGGTGATCTGATTTATTGTCAGGATCAGCATACAGTCTATGCAGACACACAACCGCTGAGCAGTAGGGCTAAAGACATATGGGGTCCACTACGAGAATACTTGCTGGCCACCGCGGCTGCCTCGAATGATGGGAGCCGGGTCGATGTTGGCAATGACACGGTTGGGCAGGAAGGGTAGCCAAACACAGCAAGGACTGACCACTACATGCCTCTGTGGTATAATAGGGTATGTTCCCTGAAGACTGAATGAATGTGATTGATGTATGCCTAGATTTGAAATTAATTGATAAGCTGATGATCGCTAGTGACGCACGGAAATTGTGTTGTAGTTCTCTCTCCTCTCGAATTGTTTTTTTACCACGATAGGTTTATCCTTTAAAGTGATTGTCTTGATGAATGGTGTAGCTCTATAACGATACCTGCCTTATGTGCCAATGCTGCTATATAAATACTGGATAATGCTGCAACTACAGAATTGTGCTATACACAAGTATGACAGGGAAGGCTCTCCCCCCCTTCTTTTTTTTTTTTGCTAATGTTATGGTTTGATGTTGGACACATAAAAACTTCGGGGACCTCTGCAAGTATTTATGCCACGCAATGCACTGTGTACAAAAAATGCTAAGTGTTATTTTTTACGCCGCCGGACCTCCGGGATGTCGGCAGTTGAGCTGTGTATAATAATGATGTTGACAGAGGATTATAATGAACGCAGCCGGCCCGTGAGATTGTTGGCACCATGCAGTGTTAACTTGTGTTGGTATAATAAAGGTCTTTGAAAAAAAAAACTATTGTTCGCAAACCCATCCCCTTAAATGTTATTCATCATTTTGGTTTCTCACACGCATTCAAGTTTAGTTGAAGCATTATTATAACAATTTGAATGATACTTCTTCTTCATTAAACTTTTCACCATCCGTTATCAGGCTAGGACACTTTACGACCTTGGCTTTCATTCAACCTCCGGATCATCATTCCAGGTTAACTTACAGTAGTCATAGCACAGTCGTCATGTGACTCAGCTTACTTCAGTTATACATGAGAGGCCCAAATACGTACTAATGATAAAGTCAGAAAGAGAGATGTTACTTTAAAAAATAAATGGTTTCACTGTATGCCACCCACCTCTACTCTATCCCAGTTTATTTATTAGACTGATTCCCACGTTATCAATAGTAAATATAAACACTTGATTTAGTTCAAACAAGCAGATGCCAAGCACCCAAGTCTTCAAGACTCCATTTTAGTATCCTCGGCTCATGCGCAAGAGTTTCCCTCCAAGCGAAAGCTCATCATACTGCGTAGATGCAGTTGACAAATGCTCACTAAAGATTTCCTGTTTAAAGCAGTTTTAGTCATCATCATCATCATCAAAGCTTTATTTCGATATATATAATATCATAAAAGCACATTTACAATTAAAAACACAGTTCATTTACAATACATTTAAAAGAAATTACAAATAAAAACCTTTTATATTACAATAAATAATTAAAAATGCATTAAACTGTAACAGCGTTGTGGATATATGGGTATATAAAAAGATATTTTGCTTATGCTTAATTCATCAAATAGCCTTCAGCCTAATCAGCCAAGCCCAACTTAAAATTTTGGCCACCCCACACACTAAGGTTGTGCTAGCATCAGCCTTAAGTATTCTGAGTGCGACAGAGTGGTCCCTGGTTCCAAGCAACAGACACACAGGTTTGAGCCATTTCTGTCTAGGTTTTGTATAGGCTGGGCATACAAAGAACACATGAGCAATATTTTCAATAACACCTTTACAGGTTGGACAGTCAGCGGGTGTTTGATTCGGTGGCTTCCACTTGCTAGTACGGTCGCGAAGAGGAAGAGTGCCTATCCTGAACTGAATAAAAAGAGATCTGTCTCTAGGCTTCATAATAAAATCTAGATAGGGCTCCAGGCGAGGCTTAGGCTTGTGCTGACGGAATACCTCAGTTAGCCTACCTTGGTTTGGGTCCCTCTGCTCTTGATCATCGACCCATGCCCAGTAGGCCCGCTTAGTTTCTGCCTTAGATAGCAATGCCCCAGACTACCAAGCAGTTAAAAGACCCATTGCCAGCAAAAGCTTCTTTATATTAGGCAGCCAACTAATTTTATGAGCTCCTTGAAGGTTCATGACCTCTTTTAAGCCGTCGGCGTACCTTGAGAGCTCCGGGGTACGCCATAGTCGGGCCCAATATAAGAGAGGGCGCAGAGTAGCTGGGTCCTTGATGGAACGGCGACCCAGATCACTCAAAAGTGGCTTAGTTGGGGTACCCCCTGGGAGTGAAACGAGCTCCCTAAAGAGCTTGTTCTCTGCGATAACTAGGGCATCCACACATTCGAAGCCCCAAAGCTCCGCACCATAGAGGGCGCAGCCTACAGCTTTTGCAGCATAGATGTCCAGGGCAGGAGCAACGGGCTTAGAGGTGGAGGCACGGTGTTCCCTCCCCAGTACTCCACTACCCTCTTATGGTTCAGCGCCATTTTATCAATGTGTGGCTGCCATTTAAGTTTATCGGAAATTCTAATCCCCAAGTAGTCAAACTCTTTTACACGATCCACGATCTGGACGATCTACTTGGGTTAAAGTAAAGAAGCTTGGTTTTGGAAGTATTTATGGCAAGGCCCCCCAGCTTACAAAACAAACAGAAGCGGTCTAACAGCTTCTGCAATCCTGCGGGAGTTTTTGATACTAGCAGCGTATTGTCCGCAAAGAGTAATGCGGGGACTTTATCACCCGCCAGGACCGGGGCGTCAGCATTGATTTCAAGCAGAAAGGAGACTACGCCATTCACAAAAAGCGTGAAGAGTGTAGGAGCCAGTACACAACCCTGGCGTACACCTCTGTTTACAGGGATTTTATCAGTTTTTTGCTCCAGTGCTCCCCATCTAATACGGGCATAATTTCCGTCATGCATATGAGCCAAGAGATTCAGAATGGGCGAAGGAATCCCCATCTCTTCCAGGATCAGCCATAGGCGGTCTCAGGAGACCAGGTCAAAGGCGATCTTCAGGTCAATAAATGCCAAATAAAGACCGCCTTTGGCAATGGTGACCACCTTCCAGTGTAAGAGCACTAGCCTAAATGTCTGGTCTATCATACTTGTGCAAGCCCTAAAGCCAGCCAGAAAGGGTGATATAATACTATTTTCATCCGCCCACAAGAGAATCCTCTCCAAGAGTACCCTGCCAACACAGCCATTGGATCTTCTGACTAAAGTCCCAAATAGCTCACCATTTTTAGATTTACTTGCTGCTCTAAGGCTATCCCAATGAGATTCCTCCCACTCCCATTTAGCTATTGTGATGGCTTGTCTATAATGTAATCTGGCCTGCCGAACAAGTGGATTACAAGATTTGATGGCAAGAATCAGACTATTTTTTTTCATTCTGCATTTTCTATCAAACCACTTCTGCACTGGCTTGACATTCGTTGGGCGCTTTTTACTGGGAACTGAAAACAGAACACCAATCTGATCTATAGTATCAACGTAGATAGTTTCTGCCGTCACAGGCCCAGCCACGTCCTTACATGCTGCAGAAAGCCTTAGAGTCTGCTCACTAAGAATTTCTTCTAATGCACCCAATCTTTGCTCGTCCATAATAAACTTTGGCCACTTGAGAAACCTATTACAATTGGATGGTACAACTGTCTTAGTTAATAATCTCGAACTAGTGGAAGGGGTGTACTCCTTCCTCTGCCACAGATCCACCATTGTGAGGGACAGGGGGTTATGGTCGCTGTCTACTGATGGAATAACGACCATATTCTCCACTAACTTCCATGCCCTCCTGTCCACCTTATATAATCAATTCTGCTTTCGCAGGAAACCCTGTTATATGTGTTTTCCCCCGAGCATCGGAGATAGTGAGCCCATTTACAGCTCTCAGACCTGATTCTATCGTTAGGGCGTTCAATTGAATGACAACCGGTGACCATCTCTTGACAGGCATAAGTGACAACGACGGAATGTCCCATCTGGCATCTTCCTCATTAACTCCGAGGATGTCATCTACTGCCAGAGGCTCGAACAAACATTTTAGGTCACCAGCAACCAGAACTAAGGAATCAGAAGGACACAACTGGAGCAAATCAGAGAGAACAGAAATGGTGGAGGATTTAGCCCCCTCTTGGGTGCCTCTAGCATATACATTAAAAAATTCCCAAGAGGTAATGCCATTTATGCCCTTGATGGAAAGTCTCATAACATCTAGTGTTGAACACGTGTGATGAGTACTCTTAAGGTTAAGGTCTATCCTTACCCATGCCATAAGCCCTCCAGAGGGACGAACTCGGCCAACCGAGATAGCAGGTACATGAAAACAAGAAAAACCAGGCTTATACAGGGGTTCAAGACGCCAAGTTTCTTGAATAAAACACATATCATACCCATCAATAAAATCATTCCAATCCGGTAATAAGAGCTTATTTCGCAGTCCCGCCACATTCCACAAAACAAGTTTAAAATTATTGGTGGGATCATTACAGGTAGAGCACGTGGAGATTGATGTAAATCCTGACTAACGATGTTAATAGCCCTCAGAGGTGCTGTAACAGGAATTGGTAACTCTGGGCCCGGAGACTGTGGTGGTACAGAAGGAGAGGGGGAGTATCTACTCAGGGGGGGAGATGAACTAGTCGGTGCTCTTACTCTGTCCTGGAGTCAGTCAACAGCCTCCAAACAGTTGAAACGATTTTGAGTAGGGATAGGGTCCAAGGATAAGAAAGGCTCTGGCCAACCCCCCGGGGTGGCCGCCTCCCATTCCGCTGCACCACTGTACAGCCATCTGCTAATGAAGTGAAATGACCTGGGGGATAGAAATAAGACAGTGGAAGGGAGCGGATAGTCGCTCCTGGGCTGGGGTATCTCCAGTTGCAAATATACTCAACAGATCTGGGGTCGTTAATCTGGGGTCGTTAAAATAACCAGAATGCAGTCCCCCCTTATATGTTTGGCCAGATGGCCAACCCATGACACCCTTCGGACCATAAATATTTTGCACACAATATGTAAGGGCGGTGGTTTGTTTATGTTTAACCAATGGACAACCCTGTTCCTCAATGTTGTTGGGGACTCCACCTCATGCTTGCCCAATTCTGGAACCCCCGTAGAATTACCACAAATGGACATACTTCCGGGGGTAGATTTATAATATTTTTCCCCTTGGGAATCTGGGCTAAGGGAACCCCTCCACCCTCACTGACCTGCGGTACATTATGCTGGCAAGGTTTACTTACATTGGCAGCTGTTAGATCCTTGTTAATGGTTGCAACTGGAGCCTTATGGGCAACGTTCAATGCTACCGCGTCCTTCAGGACAACCGGAGCATTTGTTCCACTGGCTTTAACTAGTGATTGGGTAGCCATGGGAGTAGTATCCTTTAATAAGGACTGAGCGATCCCCTTAAAGTCACGCTCGATCCTTTTTAGGTGCTGTTCGATCTTACTCAATCTATCCTCAAGTGGACGTAGGAGAAGTCTAAGTGTATCATATACAGCAGATGGCTCGAGGTCCATCACCCCTACCCTGTCGCCTTGACTTGACCTCCCGCTTGCGGCCTGATGCACCGTTGTAGTTGGTGTAGGATCAACTAAGGATAGAACTAGGCTTGCTGAGTCACCCACAACGGGCTGCTCCAGTGTAGCTGGAATTACTCTAATATTTTTTGGGGCTTTCTTTTTCTTTCCCCCATTGTTAGTTGACAGCCCTTGCTTATACTTGGGAATTTCCCCTGGGTTTCTCTCACGCAATTGTCTAGTATTGTGTACCTTAACTACATTGGGCACGGTGAGCAACTTGTGGGGAGAAAGCAATAACGATTCAGAAACCGTGGACTGTTCTCCAGAGGAAACATGCGATGTATCATAAGATGGTAACTGTAAAATGGGGAGTTCTATAATTGGTGATGCACCAATACCACTATTTATACCTTGATGGGCAGGAGTCCGCGCATTAGCAATATTTCCCATTGAAGACCTTCTTGCAATGGCGAGGTCCTGGGAAACACGTCGCTCCATAATCGTGATCCCCTCATCGATAACACAGTTATTCCTTGTTATAAACTGGTCCATGGTTCCCGTGAGGTTAACAACGTCCGCTCTCCCCTTGGCCTCCCTAGGGGGCATGAATATAGACCCGGCAAGTCTTTGACAGTAAAGAAAAATACAATGTACTCACAAGTCAATGCCACACATGAGCTGAAAGGGGGGTGGCCCGTCCCGTCCTTGTCCAGTCTTGAACGGGCTTAAACCGGCCCGCCGAGAGGTTGCCGAAATGACTTGCAGAGGGGTTAATTGCTCTCCCCCTGTCCGCTTTTCCTGCTACTGCTGCTCCTGGAATTCACACAAACCGCAAACCGACAGCAAAGTTCTCCGCAGTTTTAGTCCTTCGTTCATGTTATTATCGTTAGTAAACACATAAGCAAGCTTCACTAACCCGCATATTTGTGTGGTGCGCATTAGTTTTTACACCCAATTTTTTTTATAACTTCTTAGTGAATTAAAGGAGCGGATTGCTTCTGATCAAGTCTCTTTTCTACAAGTTCTTGCTCCATCAGTAGGGCCCCAAGCATTTAGGGGAACAAGCTTAATATTACAATCAGCCTTCTTCTTCCCTTGCACCTCCTCAATGAGTTCCACCACTGCCACCCAGTACCCCTGAATCATGGCGCATTTCCAAAGTGTATGAACAAGGTCTCCTACTGCCCACACCATCTTGAACACTCACCGTCCACACAGTACCCCATCTGCATCAACAGAAGACCTGATAAGTAGGATCTATGAAGGATTTTAAGCTGCATCAAGCAAAGCCTAGAGGAAATAGCAACCTCTTGAGGAGAGGCCACTGACGCCAACCACTCCTCATCATCCAAGCCTGCTACGTTGGCATCCCATTTCTCCTGTAGGTGAACGAGGGGATCAGGCACACCTTTAATAAGTTTCTTATGAATCAGTGATATGGCCTTCTCAGGCAGGTCACCATCCAGCACTCTATCTTCGAGAGTGGAGGACTCGGGGGGGCAACTCTCCCCTGGGTGAGTAGAGAGCAGGGCATGACGAATTTGCAGGTAGCGAAAATACTCAGAGTTAACTAACTCATAATCCGAATGCAACTGCCTAAAAGGAATAATGTCACCCGATTTCCACATGTCTCCCACCCTTGATATACCTATGAGGTCCCAACGACCAAAACCCTTCAAAAGGAACAGTCAACCCAATTGCTTCCTATGCCACAACGGTGTGGCCAGTGTGGTCCTGCCCGCCCAACACAGACTCTTAGTGGCTGTTTTCCACACTGGTACCACGAGGCCGCTAGGCCCGGTTAGGGTTGGCTTCATTGAACGGACATACAGTGCCCCCGCAAAGCTCCCTCCTGGAAGAAGCCACCTGTCAATCTGGAAGGCGGGATTGCCCTGCTGACAATACGTGCACTGGTTTATTGCAGCAAGATGGGATGCTGCATAGTACCTCTTAATATCGGGCAATGCAATGCCCCCGTCAAACCACCCTAGCGTGAGCTTAAGTGTGGCTATCTGAGGGGGCTTACCTTCCCAGAGAAGGCCCCATAAGAGAATGTCTATTTCTTTGAAGAACGCAGAGTTGACATAGTGAGGAGTATTCTTAAAGGCATAAAGGAACTGGGGGAGGGACATCATCGTAAAAAGAGCCGCTCTCCCCAAAAGAGAGCGAGGGAGTGATTTCCAGTGCCGGACATACGACCGGAGACACTGCACGGCTGGTCGAAGGTTACGCTCATAAAAACTGGAAGGGTCTCTAGAGACCCATATCCCCAGGTACTTAAAACCATCAGTGGCCACAACCAGTTGAAACACCCGAGGGAGTCACAGCACCACACCACTAAGGACGTAGAGCACCGACTTGGTCCAATTGATTTTAACCTGCAAAGCTGCCGAACACCCTGAATATATTCAGGACCCTGTTGAGGAAGTCGTCGGTGACGCAAGATAAAGCAAAATGTCACCTGCATATAGCGATATGCGGTCCTCCCATCCCGATGTCCACATGAGCCCTGTGACTACAAGGTCCCTTCGAATCCACATAGCGATCATGGGAAACCATTACTGCATCCTCGCGAATGGTTGAGGCCCGGCACAAAATACCATGAAGTCTACGCAGGTTGAGGGAGGTGTTCCTGGTGAGCATGAACCCAGATTGGTCCGGATGGACCAATCGGGCAATAACTCTCAGCAGTCGAGAGGCAAGTACCTTCGCCAGGATCTTAGCCTCGCCATTAAGTAAGGAGATGGGCCGATAGGAAGACCATTTATTATGTGGCTTTTCCATCTTGTGAATGACAACAACAGTCGCAAGTCTCTGATCAGCCGGCAATATCCCCGCCTCCCTATTCTCGAAAAACATTCTGGTAAGATAAGGGGCGATCTTGCCCACCGTAAGTGTAAACAACTCAATAGGCAGTCTGTTTGGACCCAAGGCTTTCCCTCCTCGTTAGTCGTGTATTTCTTTTACAACCTCAGACTCTGTAAGGTCGAGATCTAAATTGAGGCGCTCTTCCTCAGTAAGCAGCTGTAATGAGATATCATGAAGGACGGAGGAAGCCTCCTCCTCCGTGTGTCCGGATTGAGATATATAGCGGGTCTGGTAATACTGGCCGAAGGCATCACCTATGTCTTACGGGGCAGTGAGGTGGAGGCCACTATCCCCTTCTATTTCGACCACTACCCAATGAGCCTGTTCCCGACGATCCAACCAGCCAGTAATTTGCCAACCTTGCCTCCTACGTCGTAGATCCTGCTGAGTTTTGCACTATGATGTGTCCTTGTGGCCTCCGTAGCTAAATCCGTATATGCCTTGGTTTTCAATTCAATTCAAAGTTCTTTATTTCGGCATAGTTGCCATAAAATAGTCACAACACAATCATTACATTAAGAGCATTATTACATAAAAACCATCGGATAAAATGCATTTCATAATAAGGTTAAATCGAAGCACAAACGTCAATGTGGTACTAAAAAAGGAAAAAGAAACCCCCACTAATTACTAGATTATTCATGTTTTCATGGATGGACTTTGTTTACAACTGTTGTCCCTTTTTTTTCCTAAGGAAAAAGATTGAATGTAAGAATCTACTGACACTGAATATTATTGTTTGGCTTGTGTTGGTTGTAAGAATTCTCAAAGCCTGTGTACAGGATCTCACACCCAACAATAGACATTGTGGTTTTATCCATCTTTTCCTGGCCAATACATAAGCAGGACAAAAGAAGAAAATATGAGACAGATTTTCAATCTGGTGGCATTCGCACATAGAGCAGATTTCATCGGTCACTAAGGATGGGTCATTAGGCCTCTTAGCCCAACGTGCCAAAGTTGTTTTTAGTAAAAGGTTCCCATACCTTAATTTTAGGAATAGAGTTTAGGCAAGAGGGGCTCTATCTCATCCATAAAGGTCTCAAAAAATGGCTCATCTTTAAAGCTAAGAAAATGTGTTACTAGGGTCCCGGCAGTTGAGGAACTTGATGTCATATTAACAATAAAGCTCCCGAAAGCCCTTTTTAGAATTAGTTTCGGGTTGGGCGGCAATTGCTCTGGACTCTCCCAAAAGTATTTTAGGCCTATTTTACTAAACCAGTTTTTAACGTGCTTTAGCCATGGGATAGTTTTTGAATGATCTAACTCCATAATTTCTTTTAGCCCGTCCCTGTAATCGTGTAATTCGGGCACCCGCCATAGTCTAACCCATAACATCAGTGGCCGAATTATAGTGTAGTGGTCGGTTCTTTTGATGTTTAGGTCTAATTGAAGGGGCACTAGAGGAGTGCCTCTTGGGACCCTTACCAGGCTTCTCATAAAATTATTGTCCAGGACACTAAAGGTATCCTTAGACCCTGGTCCCCATATTTCAGCGACATATAGCACTGCTGGTTGTACCTTAAATTTGAAGAGTTCAATTGCCGGAGACACAGCTTTGCTGGTGCTTAGACTTTGCTCCCTAAGGATTGGCTTTGCATTCTGAGCGAATGCCACTTTGCTTTTTTCCATTTGTGCTCTCCATGAAAATTTGGAATCTAATGTAACCCCAAAATATGAGAATTGGGAGACCGAATCTAGTTTTACTCCTTCCAATAATAAACAGCCTTTGTCGGTTTTTGTTGGATTTAGGGCCATACATTTAGTCTTTTTCCCATTTATCTCCAGTCCTTTCTTACTACAGTATTCGCTAAAAGAATTCAGTAGTGCCTGGAGACCTTTCTTAGTTTGGGAAATCAGAATAGTGTCATCAGCGAATAGTAAAGATGTTACCCTTTCTCCGTTCAGTTTTGGAGAGTCATTTTTGCATCCCTTTAGGTGTGACGGGATGTCGTTCACGAAAAGGGAAAAGAGCGTGAGGGCCAGTACACAGCCTTGGCGAACGCCACGCTCGATAGGGATTTTTTGAGTTAGTTCCCCACTTGGACCCCATCGAACTTTCGCAAAATTCCCTTCGTGTAGGTCTTTTATCTGAACTAATAAGTTGATTGGTAACCCTACTGCACTCAACGTTTTCCATAAAAGATTACGTTGCACTAAATCAAATGCTGCCTTCAAATCAACGAAAGCAACATATAAATGACCCTTTTTAATTAATACTGATTTCCAATAAAGGCAACAGAATCCTGTCCAATGCCTTGGTTTTAATTTGCAGCTCGTGCCGCAACTACTTTGAGTGCTGCCCACTAAGTGTCCCTTGTAACCTGAGAATCTCACCCTCCAAGGGAGTCATATCCACACATCTTTCCTTCCGCAGTCCCTCAATTTGAGACAGTCACACCCCGAAAGCAGTCTTGTAAGCCTCCCACTACGTCACCGATGAATCAACTGACCCTTCATTCTCCTGAAAATAAAGACCAGAGTCACCAAGGATCTTGGGCCACATGCATCAACCTATTTAGGAAGTGCAAACGGTGCGAATCGGTAAATGTGGCCGTTTGCGATTCCTAAATAGGTTTTTGGGATGCATCAAACATTTTTGGAAAAATCGCTACTTTTAGCGAATTCCAAAATAGCGATTGCTTTTAAGGAATCGCTAATTTGCAATTCCTTAAAAGCAATGCATGATTACTTTTAAAATTGCGAATTCGCAATTAGGGGGTGCAAATTACCACGAGGGTGAACCTCGTGGTAATTTGCGAAAATGTATTAAAATGCTCAAAATGGCATTTTAAAACACTGTCATGTTACAGACACACATGTCCTTAGGACATGTGTGTGTGTAACATGCACTTAAAAATGCATTTCAAAGGTGCAGGGGAGGGTCCTTTGGACCCCCCCTGCACCCATGGAATGCAATAACATGTTGCGAATCGCTAATTGAAATTCGCAAAATGTCAATGCCTTCCCATTGATTCCTATGGGCCTTTTGGCCCATAGGAATCAATGGGAATTGCGAAATCGCAAATTAGAATTCGCATAATATTTGCAATTCGGTAAAAATTGCGATTTTTACTGAATCGCAAAAATAATGTGATTTAAATCATGCATCCCGTTTTGCGATTCCTTATTTGCGATTCCCTAAAAATCGCAAATAAGGAATCGCAAAACCGGACTTTGATGCATGTGGCCCCTTATCACTAACCTGGGGGTTCTTAAGATACTAAGGGTTTATTGGAACCGTGCAACCTGTAATAAGTTCCCCCACCTCAAGGCGACACATGATTGGCGAGTGGTCGGAAATGCCCCAAGCCAAATGTTGGATTTCCTTGACAGTGTCTATTTGGTGAGCTAAGGTCAGGACGTAATCTATCTGAGACATACTGCGATGTGCACCGGAATAGAATGTATGCTGCTGTTCAACTGGGTGCAGTTTCCTCCAAACATCTACAAGACCCAGTGGTCCCAGAAAACCCTGAATCGGCATTTGGGAGGGGAACAAAGACCTCTTAGGCCAGCGGTCAAGGGAGCTGGAGCCAATGGAGTTAAAATCTCCACCAATTAATACACGGCCCACTGGTAGTCCCAGGGAAGGCCCCCCAGGTCCACAAAATAGTGGGCTTGTAGGCCCGGCGGCACATAGTCTGAAAGAAGATTCGGAATACTCCCCTCCCAGGTCTCAGAAATGGCCACGCACCTACCCAAGCTATCGGAGCGAACAAGGTAAATTGTCATAAAGAATGATTTCCGTACCAGTATGCCCACACCCCAGGAGCCAGACCCAAAAGCAGAATGCACCACCAACTTGAATCCCCACCTGGACATAGCCTTGAAACGGTTTCCTAACAGGTGAGTTTCCAGTAACAGGACCACATCCAGGGAGTGGCGCTTCAGGAATTGGAGCACAATGCCCAACTTGATTTTATCCCCCAACCCGTTTATGTTCCAAGACAGCTAACTGAGCCTGGTTGTAGATGTTACCCCCGCCATGGCCCCTGGTGAAGAAAGACTGTGATAGGGGCACCCCCCACAGGTGACTATATCATGAAGCAGACCCATGAACTCTCCACCCACAGACACTACAATACCAAAAACATATAATAATAGTTGCCGTGCTCAAGTTTGCCATACCTAAAAACCAAAAAAAACAACTAAATAAAACACCCCCTCCCAACCCTGCACTAACAAAAGCCCAAGAGGGGCACATTGAAAATGATTCATAATGGAGAAGCATAGTGCACAGGCACCGACCCACCCAACAATGCAAACGCAACCCCCTCCCTGCCTCCCTGCTTGGCGGAACAAAAACCTCCCACCTCCCCAAACTTGCAGAGTGCCTTTCGCCCAACCCTTAAACTAGGAGAGACATATGACCAACCGGGCACCCGCTCCACATATGAAGGACAACAATAAAACGATATTATGGAAAGAAGCTGTAGTCCCAACTGCATCATGTGAAGCATCAATTGATGCCCAATTAACAAAACTGTTGCCCACCCCCTGTCTACAGCATAACACACTTCAAGTGGGAGGACGCGGCCACTCCCCAGTCAGACAGGCCAGTAAGGAGGAGCCAGCATGCAAAAAGGTTTTGAATAGAGACCAAACTATCCAACACCGCCTGCCGCGGCTATGCGACCTCTCGATGGGAATCCCCATCAGCACCACTCTGGGCCCCCGTGCCAGGCTTTTCAGTAGAATTGTTGGTTCCCCGCCCCACCGAGCACTATCCGTCCAGCCAGTCCCATGCGTCCTCGGGCGTAGTAAAGAACCAAGCCTTCCCCTCTGATTCTATCCTCAGCTTGGCTGGAAATAACATGGCATATTTGATGTTTTTATCTCGTAGAGTGTGCTTAACATCCAAAAAACTGCGCCTTTCACGCTGTACCTTGAGGGAAAGGTCTGGAAAAAAGGTATTGTCCTATTCTGGAATGCTAGTGGGGGTGGGACTCGGGCAGCCTGGAGTATAACGTCCCTATCCCTGTAGTTGAAAATCCTAGCAATGATAGGCCGAGCGGGGGGGGGTGCTCCAGGGCTCGGTCTTCCGCCTGCCTCGGGGTGCCCTCTTTCCACAGTTGGTAACCAGGTCCTCAATGAATAGGTCTGCTGACGGCTCCTCCGGGACCCCAGTATGCAAACAGTGTTGCGCCGGGAGTGCCCTTCATATCATCGAGTTGCGCTTCCAGTTTGCAGTGAGAGTCTGAAGATCGTCTACCCTCCACTGCAAATAAGTATGAGTGACCAGGGAGCTCGCCTTTATCTCCACGTCCTACAATCTAGTGTTCATGGAGTGCATGTCCGCACAAATAAGGGACACCTTCGAAGATACAGAGTCAATATGAGACTCCAAGGACGTGCGAACCGTAGTGATAGTGAGAGAGCGCAATTTGAATAAAAAGCATATCTGTACCATATTCACAAGCATATCGCATAAAGTTAGAATCTGTAACATGAAATTAGCACTTGTAGCATAAATGTAGTAGCCGATGTAACCAATGTAATAGGAAATGTATTTGTATTCACTTTAGAACATGCTTTAGTATTAGAAGGCCCGTATATATAGGATGGGCTAATATAGAATGTGTAGAAATGCTTAAGAATGGTTAAACGTGCTAAACAGAATTTATGTATGTATGTATGTAATTATAAAAGCAGAGAAAGCGGCGAAATGTAAAGCGAAAGAAATGTGCAGCATATATAGCACTGTGTAAGCACGAGAATAAACGTTGTATTTTATGTAACATGGATTCAAGTATAATCAAAGGATTTGCTAATTCAAATATATAAGTGTGTTAAAAGTCATACTGTGTAGAAGAGTTTGTAGGAATGTTAGCATAGTGTGGTCATGTGTGATTTTAACCTGACTGACCAAGGGTTCGCAGGAGTGTAGTCCGCTGTATGTAATTTAGTGGGCTCACAGGAATCGTGGATAGCCTTGATCTGAACGTGCGAGCCAAGAGTCAAAGGTCTTGTTAAATTTCAAGTGACAATGCTAGACGAAGTTTATGGCCTAAGTGAGATAAGAGACGCTTGGAATTTGGGTCTTGTTTAGAAATGACCGTTCACAGGACCAAATGAGGTTACGAACACAGTCGTAAAGAATAGAGTTCTGATGAAGTGATAGACTTTGCTCTGAAAGTGTCAACTGGAATGTCAATGAAGTCACCAGCAAGAAGATGAAGATGGCGTCTAAGAAGAAAGGTCAACTTAACGGACGACGCGAAGAGACGAAGCTATGGAAAGACCTAGAGAATGACATCATGTGAATGTGCATGTGGTGGGCGTCAAGGGGCGTTCCACCTATACGGTGATTGTGTATTTAGGGACAGCACCCAGGGGAGAAGAGCAGCACAAGAGCTCAGAGTGCAGAAAGAGCAGAGCGCAAGAGAGCAGTAGGCCGAGGACCCTTAGAGAGCGGATGGGTAGGCAGAGAGGGTACTGCTTCTCGATATAAGTTACCATTAGAGGCTAAGAGAGTTTGAACTTCTTTGGAAGTCAAACTGCTGACACCTTTTTAGACTAAAAGGAACTTGCGAAGTAGGGATGTCACCTAGCATAGAGTAGGGACAGATTTAACTTGTTTATTTTTTTTTGTAGATGACGCAACGGAACCACTTTGTGTCTATGCTTTTTAATCTGCTGATTCTTGAATTGATATTAATTGTATTCTTTTGTAGACTTAGGTTCTTTAGGGAATTTATGTTCCTTTTAGTTCCTGTGTATTTGTTGAATCTTATCCTGAGAGGATTGTATATGCACTTAATTCTGATTTTATATTAAACTTTTTAAACTTTATCAGTTGTAAGTGGTTCTTCAGAGTTGCGTCAGTCTATGGGGTTGATTTAACCTATGTGGGGTTTGCCTTTTACTCAATGACAGAAAATAATCGATCCAAAATAGATGAATGAGATAGGTATCAAAGTAATCAGAAAAGATATCAAAATCTCATTCCCCGCAGTTGGTAGCAGAGAAAGATGGTTTTCTTCTTGAGGAAGGCAACCTAGGTCAGGTCTAGATTACCCCAAGGTCCCTAGTCATCGACGACCAGAAGAAGAATCCCTGCCGAAGAAGGTGCTGACGGCGCGAGAGAAAAGCAGCAGAGTCGGTCGAGAGTGAGTATAAGGGTCATGCGTTGCCAGATTGCGGTGTTTTATGTTGTACCTGTGTTGTAATGTCAAGCGGAGTTGAATGCCTGTAGTGTGATTGAGGGAAGGTTGTGAGCGCGCGCAACCGGATAAAATCTTAAGTCCAGGGAGGGCTTAAGTGGTTCGGGTGTATCGAACACCCAGAGTAATTGTCTACCATTTTAAAGGGGGTCATGAGGTACCATTGATCGCCCGCAGACCGATGATAGGGGGAGTGTTTGAGTGAGTGTATGAGTAACGGACGCTGGTCGTACGTTTACTGTGTGTAAGTAACCTATCAGTTAAGGCGAGCGTCTGAAGTGAGAGGAAGACGTCTCGCCAGTTGAGGTGACAATTACAGTTAGACTGTGGCCGTACAGTCAGAGAAAAGTGATCGCTTGGACGGAAGTAGTCATTTTTCGGCGTATGAATGAGACGTATGCAAGACCGCGAGGCAAGCTGAGAAAGGAGGGGAACTGCTGCAGAGGGGACGAGTGACGTCAGCGTAGAGCCGCGCTGGGATTGGCCGATCAGCGTAGAACCGCGCTGGGATAGGCTGGTTAGCGAGAGCCGCACAGGGATTGGTGGTTTGACATCGGGAAGTAAATAAGGAAGAGTAATTAAGGAAAATCGTAGATTCTTGAAAATGAAGAGAGATAGAGGAAACTTGTATGCAGGAGAAGAAGCTCCACCAGAAGGCACACCAGCTTATTATATGGCTGTGAATGTAGGCTTACACTCAATACTATGGATCTCCGAGTGGAGTAAGCTAACGGAAGGAAATAAGGAACTGACTTTCCCGAGATACGGGACGTTTAAGCTAGAAGTATTGAACCAAATGAAAGCGGTAATGCTTGCAACGAGACCTCTACCGAGGCCAACACAGTTCGACGCCCTTAGTGCATGGTTTAGAGCAGCACACGAAAAGAGCTTGAATAGACGCCAAGAAAGAGTGAGACGATCGGTAAAAGCAGTGCAGGATGCTAAATGGGACGATGAAGCAAAAAAGTGGAGGGTGCAAAAGATAGAAGCAGATAAACTGTTCACAATGCTAGAGACTACGGGAGAAAAGAAACCTCTAGAAGAAGATGAGGATAGCGAGCCAGATGAGGATCTGATAGAGAGGCTATTATTAGATAGACCACCTCCGTACAACAGAGAAGCCGAGAGTCCCGAATTACAGCAAGGGGACGGAGCTAGATGGGGGGAATATAAACCGCTCCCCACATCAGAGTGGGATCCGAAGAAAGGTGAGGAAGTATCTCAATCTAGTCCTGTACAGAGAGTAGTAGGAAGATTAGTGGTCCAGAAGGCGCCAGAAACGGAGCATGCAAGGTCGTACCAATTGCCCGATGCTCTACAAGTACCTGTTACCATAGGTCCTATAGTGTCAATATACAACCCAGAGGGAGCCCAGCAGGAGGAACAGGCACGATGGGACAGGGAAAGGGCAGAGATGGAAAGTAGGAATAATACGATCAATTCTCAAAGGCAGTTGCTAGGACCAAAGAGTCGGAGTACCCCATTGGATTCAGCAACGGGTCCCTGGATAGAACAAGGGGGTCAGAGAGGACAGATGGATCTGAGGGGACCGAAACCGAAATCCTTTAAGGAATTAAGGGAGTACTTGAAAGAATGGGATGGTGCCGTAGAGACTCAGAATAAAAGAATAGAAACAGAAGTAGAATGGAGAGATCAGGATAACAGGATCCTCTCTCACAGCGGAGCTGGCGAAAGCAGCCCGGAGTGGGAGGGAGGGAGTCAAGGAAGCAAAGGAGATACTTGCCATACCACCAGTGGCAATAGACAAATGTGTGAAGACAAGAGTACAGGGTGTGGGGGAGTGCCTCGCCTCATCCTTAGTGAGGGGGAACGAAAGACGCAGGAGTACCGAGATAGTTTCAGGTGCACTCACCATGCCCCGGGCGAAAATGTGCGACATTGGAGCCACGAGAACATAGGGAGTCGCGAAGGGTCTCGCCATGCATCCGGTGATCACGGACGAGATCGCGGGAACATGGAGGACCGTGAAGGAGCTTATCGTTTATTGAGCGACACCAGACAGCAAGGGAGTTGCAGTGCTTTAGAACAGAACGGAGGATCCTATCTCGCACCTAAAGAGTCCGATCCAAAAAGACAGGATGCAGTGATGGGGAATAGATCCTTGTTCCACCATACCCCAAGGGAGGATGGAAAAGCTTGGGATCTGGAGAGGTGGGAACAAAGAGAAGCAAGAAGGACGCCTCATAACTCACCGGTGCTCAGACGTAGGACTCGTAGTGGGGGTGAGAGGGATGTAAAAGAACCACCTAGGAGTGAAGTACTGAGAGCCGAGATAAAAGCAAAACGGCTCGATGTAATGAGTTTAAAATCAGACTTGGAGGACATAATAGACGGCACATTGCCAATAGAAAGGATAGAGCTGTGCGAACCGGATGAAATACTGTATATGTCTAAAGATGTTACTCGAAAAGCAAGGTCAGTTCATGAAAACGTGTCTAATTTGGCAAACAGGTATATGATAGACTTGTCACGAACTAAAGCTTTACAGGGTAACCATAAGCTAACTTGCACGGATCAGGATCTAGATGAGCGTAGGACGAATGGGCTGAAAGTGCACATAAAGGAACTGATCCTGAGTATCAGAGTATGGAGGGATTTGGATAAATGGGAGGAAAGATGGTCCAAGAGGGGATCCGTCAGAAGGAGTACACTTACGAGGTCCCCGGATGGAGAGCTAATGCGAATGGAAGCTTTTCCTTTGCGAGAAATCGCGAACGGAAGCTACGTGCATGTGCCCTGGAGTAGGGGGGATTTAGCGGCATTTACCAATTCCTTTCCAAAGTTAAGGGAGAATCCCGTTGAGTGGTACAAACAGGTAGAGAGGTTCGTGAAGATCTCTAAGGTACTGTGGATCGATTTGAACACTCTGTTTGATATCGTAGTACCCGGAGATTTGTGGACGGCATGCAAACTTAGTATCGAATGGCCCACTTGTGAACCCGCGAGGGATGCACAGACGAATGGCCCGTCAGAGAGAGTCATGGAAAAGTACGAGAGGGTAATTGCATGGCTAAAAGAGAAAGTGCCAGTGCAGGACATAGACTGGGTTAAGATAGATCGAACAACTCAGGAACCTAAAGAGACAGTTCACGAGTTCTATGAGAGATTGCTGAAAGCATTCAAACAGTATAGTGGGTTGGATGTAATGGACCCCAAAGACATAGGACAGTTTGTGTCGAAGTTTGTCCTAGGATTGCGACCAGACATAAGCTTAATGATTCAACAGCATTTGATCTGTTGGCAGAACAAACCTTTAGATGAGATTCTGAGGTATGCAAGGTACTGTAGCGACGAAATAGATTCAAAGGCAAAGAAACTTAAGGAGAAGCTGATGTTAGTACAGATGCAATCAGCTGGAAAGGGTGGACAGCGACAACAGGGAACAGGAACACTAGGAAAGAAACAGAATAATCAAAGCAGAGATGAGGAGGAAAGACCGAGACCAAGGATAGATATCGCGACACTGAAAAAGACAACGAGGTGCCATCAGTGTAATGAGGTGGGACATTGGAGACGCGAGTGTCCATATAATGTCGAGACGGGGGAATTAGAACAGGAGGAGGATGAGGTTCAGAACACCGTGGTTAAGGGAGCAGCAGTCCCGAAGGGAAAGTGTATCAAAGGGGGGACTCAGACTCCTCGAGCCCCGTTCCCTCAACCGCCTCGCATTGCAAATGGAGGGAAAACCTATAGACAGATGCCACTGTTCGTAGGAGGAGAAGAATGCTACTACGTTGATCCCCTTACGGGACAACGAGTGAATAGGGAAGAAGACTGTACTCTAGGAGCAGCCCTGGAGGTAGATCAGAGAGGACCATACGTGGAAGCAGAAGTAGCTGGATGTCCTACGACCTTTTTGGTGGATACGGGGGCCATTCGATCCACTTTGAGATCAGCGGTAGTCCCAGGTCTGCCAATGTCGGGAGAGACGATTCAGGTGGTAGGAGTCGCAAATAGGAGAATGACCAATCCTCTGACAGAACCAGTGTCAGTGAAGATAGGGAATTACAGCGATGAACATCAGTTTGTGATTTGTGATTCTAGTCCTGTGTGTCTGTTAGGAAGAGATCTGTTGTGTAAACTAAACTGCACAATATATTGCACACCTGAAGGAGTAGAAGTGCAGACTAATGATGATGATGCCGATTTTAAGGTTGTAAACTCGCAGGAATGCGTGGAACTATACCCTACCTTAACGGTGGAGGAGCTTCCACAGGATTTGAAAGAGACTGTGTCAGCTGAGGTGTGGGATTTTACTGGAGAAGAAATAGGACTGATCAAAGGAGTAAAACCGGTAAAGATCATGGTAAAACCCAATGCCGAGTATCCCAGAACGCCACAATATAAGTTGACACCGGAGACGATTGCAGGAATAAAGCCTGTGATCGAATCCATGATTAAACAGGGAATACTGAAGGAAATCGTGGGAAGTCCTTGTAACTCCCCGATTATGTGTTTACAGAAGCCTAGTGGGAAATACAGAATAGTGCAGGATCTTCGGAAGATAAATAATATCGTTGTTTCATGTTGTCCAGTGGTACCGAATCCAACAGTGATATTGTTTCAGATACCGTTCCAAGCTGAATGGTTCACAGTGATAGACTTGTGCCAGGCTTTCTTTTCGATTCCTTTAGATGAGGAGAGCCAGTATCTGTTCGCTTTTAAGCTGGAAAATCGCATTTTAACATGGTGTCGTATTCCCCAGGGGTATACAGAAAGCCCAGCGATTTTTAACCAGCTGTTGAAGAAAAATCTTGAAAGTCTAGTGCTGCCCAAGAACTCGGTTCTGGTCCAGTACATAGACGACCTCCTAGTGGCGTCAGAAACTGAGGAAGCTTGCAAAACAGACACCATCACCTTACTAAATCACTTGGCCGAGAACGGACACAAGGTGTCTCCAAGTAAACTGCAGTATTGTCTGACCGAAGTGCAATACTTGGGCCATAGGATTGAAAAGGGAAAACGGAAGGTGTCTCCAGAAAGAATAGAGGCGATCATGAAAATGAACGCGCCTAAAACACAAAGAGAGGTCAGGATGTTTCTAGGCATGGTCGGTTATTGTCGGCATTGGATAGCCAACTTTTCACTGAAGGCAAAACCGTTACTACAACTGACGCACAAAGGAGTGAGTGATCCGGTACCATGGGACAAAGATTGTTTGATGGCATTTTTGCAGCTGAGGGAGGACTTGTGTCGTGCCCGGCTTTGGGAATGCCTGACTATGAGAAACCATTTTTGCTTTACTGCTGCGAGAGAGAAGGTTGCGCTTTAGCAGTTTTGGCCCAGATACACGGAAATGCGCGTAGGCCAGTTGCGTATTTTTCGGCTACATTAGATCCAGTAGCCGCAGCGTTGCCCGGATGTCTCAAATCCGTTGCTGCAACGGGTGTCAGCATTGAAAGATGTGAAAATGTGGTTATGGGACATCAGTTAGTGGTGTACGTACCACATTCTGTGGAATTGTTAATGACCAGGACCAAGACTCAGCATCTGACGAATAGCAGGCTCACACGCTACGAGCAAGTCATATTGGCTGCTGAGAATGTGACCCTGAAGAGATGCTCTGTTTTGAATCCTGCTACTTTGATGCCACTTCCAAGTGAGATTGATGATGAAATTTGTACAGATCATGACTGCCTTGATGTGACTGAACTATGCACCAAACCGAGACCAGATATCGTAGATGAGCCATTGACTGACCCCGATGAAATTTTCTTTGTTGATGGTTCATGCGTAAGAGACGATATTGGTCAGCTGAGAGCAGCATATGCAGTTTGTACAATTACTGGAGTTGTGGAAGCCGCTTGCCTGGAAGGAGTACATTCCGCTCAGGTAGCTGAAATTATTGCTTTGACGCGTGCCTGTCTGGCAGGCAACAAAATTCAAGTCACCATATACACCGATAGCCAGTATGGTTTCGGGGTAGTTCATGACTATGGGCAGTTATGGTCTCAAAGAGGTTACATGACCTCCTCGGGTTCTCCTATTAGGAATGGAGAATTCGTGAGATTATTGTTAGAAGCATTGCAAGGACCGACAGCTATCGCAGTTGTCAAATGTGCCGCGCACACATAGAATGTAGACTTTGTGTCGCAGGGCAACCGATACGCAGATGAAGTTGCACGTTACTGTGCGGAACAGGGGTATTCTCACACCAATGTAGAAGTGGGGGGAATACAAGAAAGAACTGATTTGACTATGTTGTTAGACACTGTGGATACGTGGGACGAATTGAAGAGTGTTCAGGAAAATGCACCAGATGATGAGAAAAAGGGCTGGGAAACAGCTGGATGTACTAAAAGTGAAATGAATTTTTGGATTTCTGCAGATGGGAGAGCAGTTTTACCAAATGAACTTGTTAGTCCAATGGCAAGGAAATTGCATGGACCAGCACACATAGGTAGAGATGCTATGGTGAGAGTATTCAGACAAACGTGGTATAATCCAAAATTTAGAGTAGCGGCAGAAGCAGTATGTCAGCGTTGTGCGATCTATCAGCAACTAAACGTAGGGAAAAGAACACCAGTCACATTGAGTCACATAGGGAGTTCTGGGGGGCCTTTCAATAGAATGCAGCTGGATTTTATTGAAATGCCTAAGTACAATCGACTCAGATACGTCTTAGTGATTGTCTGTATATTTTCTAGATGGGTTGAAGCTTATCCTACACGTAGGTGCGATACACTCACAGTAGCAAAATTGTTGCTCAGAGAGTTAATACCGAGGTTTGGGGTGCCATCCTCTTTGGAATCGGACAGAGGAACTCATTTCAACAGCGAAATAGTGAAGATGCTATGTTCAGCTTTGAGCATCGATCAGAAGCTCCATTGTAGTTATCGACCAGAAGCTTCGGGGATTGTAGAACAAATCAACAGCACAATAAAGTCCAGACTTGCCAAAGTTTGTTCATCGACATCCCTGAGTTGGCCTGATGCACTTCCATTGGTTCTTATGAGCATACGTAGCACACCAGATAGAAGGACAGGTCTCTCTCCACACGAGGTGCTAATGGGGAGAGCTATGAGATTGCCATCGGTTCCGACTGCAGCGTTGTTGAACATCACAGACGATTTGATCTTGGACTACTGCAAGGGACTATCTGATGCCATTCATTCTGTGTCCCTCCAGGTCCAGGCTGCAGAGGTTCCGTCAGCTCAAGACCTGTGCCACGACCTGTGTCCAGGGGACTGGGTCCTGGTGAAGAAGCATGTCAGGAAGAACTGTCTAGACGTGCGCTGGCGAGGACCATTTCAAGTCATACTAGTTACGAACACTGCAGTAAAGTGTGGAGGCTTGCCCAACTGGATACACGCCTCACACACCCGAAGAGTTCCAGCACCTCTGGAAGAAACAGCTCCTCTCTCGGATGAAAATCCAGTAGAAAACGGAGAAGCCACAGAGAGGGAAAGCCAAGCTGTAGAGGTGATTGAAGAGGTTGAACCTGTGTCGGAACAGGCTGATGATGGTCAAGACACCAGTGAGACCGAAGCTGTCTCAGAAGAGGAAAGTAGCTGGGAGTTCGAGTCAGATATTGATCAAGCTGTAAGTGATCAAGAGACGAGTCCGAGAACAAGGAGCGGGAGGACAAGGAATGGAGAAGCTAGTTGGCCAGAAAGAAGGAGAAGGTCAACCTTGAGAGCAAATCCAGAGAGCACCCTTGTCCCGATCGCTGAAGATTCAGATCCAGACGAAGAAGCTACGGATTCAGGTTCTGAGAGTCCGAGAAGATCAAGAAGGGTACGTGTGCCCTGCAGAAGGTACGCCACCCCTGAGTGGACTTATCTAGCAGATGTCTTGGGGACAGAAATCTGGGAGAGTGAGAGACGTGAAGGTGATCAATCTCGATCCATTTGTGGCAGTGGAGATATGGATGTTGACGCCTGGAATCGAGACTGAGGGGTTACTGACTTTCACACTTCCCATTCCCCTTTACCTAAGTCGGATCAAAAACCTAGTGCTAAATCGATTAGAGTTTCCGACTTTTGGTCATCAAATACCAGCACAAGAAGAAAAAGTCATTCGTTTGGAACTATTGGAATATGTTATTAAAGCTGCAGGTACGAGAATAATTGTAGATGCATAAAGACTTTTGTGTTTAAGCTATAAAGAAGAAGATAACCTAGCGCCGAGTGGAAAGAAGAATAAAATTAGGGATTACATTTAGAGGACGGAGAAGGGTTAGGGTTGTCTATTGCTGAAGATAAAAAGACATTGTTGTGAAAAAGAGACTTTTGTTGATTAAGAACGCTTCCCAGACTGAGAAATCAAATAAAGAAAAAAGACTTGAAAAAGAAAACTTTTCCGCGAGAAAGAAAGAGCTACGCTGTTTGATAACATGGAGAACGGCAACCCAAACCGAAAAGCCAAATGCATAATAGGTACACTAATAGCAGTAGTAATTTTTCTCATTATTAAAGTAGTTACCATATCATACATAGTAGGACATACAAGCGTAAAGGCGACAACAGATGTAAAGCCTGTAACGACTTTGAAACCTGCTGAGGAGAGCAATGAAATCAGTGAAAAGGCGTTACTGGCAAATGAAGCTTGTAGATTACACGTAGACGAGTCACAGGGAAATTTTAGATCAAACGCATATGCCAAACTATTGTATGAGTATATCGATGCCATGGAAGCCAAAGATTGTTATGTATGTATGCAATTGCCAGCTTCTGTAGATGAAGGTATCAGATATCATCATCTCCCACTGACATATGGGATAACATGTAGTTTATTGCTCAGTATATTTTATGGTAGAGAAGGGTTTGAGTACTACTTTTCAAATTATGATTCGGTACTGCCTGAAGTCCCGAATTATAAACAAATGAATAAGTGGGACTATTATAAAAAGGAAGATAGATTGGCAAAATTCTTTCTTCCTTGGGATACATTAGATACTTCATATGCACGCAGAAATAATCTGACTTGCAAAGTGTCAGAGATAGAGAAGAAATTCATTGGACAAGTAGATGACAGATACAGGAGGCAGAAGATTCTAAAGATGTCAGGACAGTGGAAAACTGATTGGACCGAAGAAGAAAAAGCACACAAGAAGAAGGGTAGCAATGGTCCAATAGCTTTGGATAGAACGCAGAAAGGAAAGTTATGTTTAACTCGAAGCAAGACATATTATGAGAGTGTATTTGTAGGTGAAGTTAATTGCGAACATGCTTTTAGGTTAGAGTACTATACGAAAGATTTTATGAAGGAGATGCAAGCTATTCCTAATGTATATTTTGTATGTGGAAGAAATGCCTATGTAAAACTGCCTGACAATTGGTATGGTTTGTGTTACTTGGCAATTGTCTTCCCCAAAATATATCATGCAAAGGATTTAGTGATCATAGAAGGAAAGGCTTCGACAAGAGAGAAAAGGGAAATAGGAGATGCTGAGGTAGTTGGAGACATATTTGGAGCGATGTTTCCTATGTTAGGTTTGATACTTAACGATGTTAAGATCAGGAGACTAGCTACAGTTGTAGATAGATTATCTGCAAGTACTGCAAGGTCATTGATGCTAGTAGAAGGAGAGATGCAGTCGATTAGAGCAATGGTTCTTCAGAACCGTCTTGCTTTAGATGTTCTGCTAGCAAAAGAGGGCGGAGTCTGCAAGGCTCTGAAGGTCCAAGAATGTTGTACTTACATTCCAGACAATTCAAAACCACTTGAGAAAGTCATACAGAACATTACAGAGATACATCAAGAGATCGAAGATTTAACAAAAGTAAATGTTTGGGAAAAAGTAGGTCATGGAGTGGGAAAGGTTGGAAATTGGTTTACCAATCTTGGTAAAAGTGTTGTGTGGTATATATTGAAACCTGTTTTAATAATATTGATTTGTATAATCACATTGTTAGGGTTAGTGAAACTGTACAAATGGTATAGGACGAACCGGTTACAAAGGTCCATGAGAGAGCAAGAAAGGAGATTAGCTGCTTTACAAGATCAACAGTATAAAAGTTTAAGAGCTCTCGAAACGATAAAAAGAGGGAATCTTTTAACTAGTTCTGTGTAATGCAACATTCAAATTGCAATTAGTGATGACCCCTAGAGGTCATCAAAGGGGGGAACTGAGAGAGCGCAATTTGAATAAAAAGCATATCTGTACCATATTCACAAGCATATCGCATAAAGTTAGAATCTGTAACATGAAATTAGCACTTGTAGCATAAATGTAGTAGCCGATGTAACCAATGTAATAGGAAATGTATTTGTATTCACTTTAGAACATGCTTTAGTATTAGAAGGCCCGTATATATAGGATGGGCTAATATAGAATGTGTAGAAATGCTTAAGAATGGATAAACGTGCTAAACAGAATTTATGTATGTATGTAATTATAAAAGCAGAGAAAGCGGCGAAATGTAAAGCGAAAGAAATGTGCAGCATATATAGCACTGTGTAAGCACGAGAATAAACGTTGTATTTTATGTAACATGGATTCAAGTATAATCAAAGGATTTGCTAATTCAAATATATAAGTGTGTTAAAAGTCATACTGTGTAGAAGAGTTTGTAGGAATGTTAGCATAGTGTGGTCATGTGTGATTTTAACCTGACTGACCAAGGGTTCGCAGGAGTGTAGTCCGCTGTATGTAATTTAGTGGGCTCACAGGAATCGTGGATAGCCTTGATCTGAACGTGCGAGCCAAGAGTCAAAGGTCTTGTTAAATTTCAAGTGACAATGCTAGACGAAGTTTATGGCCTAAGTGAGATAAGAGACGCTTGGAATTTGGGTCTTGTTTAGAAATGACCGTTCACAGGACCAAATGAGGTTACGAACACGGTCGTAAAGAATAGAGTTCTGATGAAGTGATAGACTTTGCTCTGAAAGTGTCAACTGGAATGTCAATGAAGTCACCAGCAAGAAGATGAAGATGGCGTCTAAGAAGAAAGGTCAACTTAACGGACGACGCGAAGAGACGAAGCTATGGAAAGACCTAGAGAATGACATCATGTGAATGTGCATGTGGTGGGCGTCAAGGGGCGTTCCACCTATACGGTGATTGTGTATTTAGGGACAGCACCCAGGGGAGAAGAGCAGCACAAGAGCTCAGAGCGCAGAAAGAGCAGAGCGCAAGAGAGCAGTAGGCCGAGGACCCTTAGAGAGCGGATGGGTAGGCAGAGAGGGTACTGCTTCTCGATATAAGTTACCATTAGAGGCTAAGAGAGTTTGAACTTCTTTGGAAGTCAAACTGCTGACACCTTTTTAGACTAAAAGGAACTTGCGAAGTAGGGATGTCACCTAGCATAGAGTAGGGACAGATTTAACTTGTTTATTTTTTTTTGTAGATGACGCAACGGAACCACTTTGTGTCTATGCTTTTTAATCTGCTGATTCTTGAATTGATATTAATTGTATTCTTTTGTAGACTTAGGTTCTTTAGGGAATTTATGTTCCTTTTAGTTCCTGTGTATTTGTTGAATCTTATCCTGAGAGGATTGTATATGCACTTAATTCTGATTTTATATTAAACTTTTTAAACTTTATCAGTTGTAAGTGGTTCTTCAGAGTTGCGTCAGTCTATGGGGTTGATTTAACCTATGTGGGGTTTGCCTTTTACTCAATGACAGAAAATAATCGATCCAAAATAGATGAATGAGATAGGTATCAAAGTAATCAGAAAAGATATCAAAATCTCATTCCCCGCAATAGCAGTTAGGATGTTCTGTAGCATTGGTTCCTTCGCCCCCTGCTCTGGTTGTTGCTTATCAAGTGAAACATTACCCCCCTCTGGGCTACAACAGAGTCCCTGTCCCCGGCATATGTCTCTAGCTTCGCCTGTGAAACCTTGGAATGACTTCCAGCCATGGCAGGGGCCACCAGACACAAAACCCGCAGGGAAACAGGGAGTCCGCAGGCGCACGCCAATATCACTTAGGAGAAAGAGTGTGGGGGCAGGTCAACTCTCCAGTGCCATCAACGAACAATATCTCCTGGCAGGGGTGAAGGAGGTGGCCCCAAGGGGAGGAGAGCCACTTCAGGCTAGCGAGGACAGTGGCAGAGGTGTCCCCCTGCACCCAAGAAACAGGCAAGATCTCACGGAAATTATACATCCTCCACACAAGAGTGGGATGGCTCAACAGGCCCAACCCAGTCAGTGATTGGCCAAGGGGCACGATCCCAGACCAAGCTATGAAAGAACCGGCCACTTCCACTGAGCAAATTAAGTACCCCAGCAATGAAAGTAGTAATGGTCTGGTCGCTCCTTCGCAACCGGTAAGTTATACAGGAGTTTGCCACTGAGATTCCATTTATTTGCAGCAGGAGTAAGCAACGAGGAGTCAAAAGAAGGGGTGGGGCAGATGATGATGCCAAGCCCCCCACCATCCAGAGCCAGGGAGGAAATCAACAATGTCAACCTCAGAGCCAGGCCAAAAAATATCTAACAGGTAGATTCATGAAAAAAAATCGGCTCGCAAAGGGCCAGATTCGCAGGAGCACAATTTTTGCATTTGGGATTCATCATCCCAAATGCAAAAATCGGTAATTGTGAAATCGCATATTTGCGAGGAATTGCATTTAAGGAATCTCTATTTGAGATTCCTTAAATGCAATTCATTAACCATTTTTTATTTGCGAATTCGCTATTTCTGGCCGCTATTTACTGCGAGGTCAAACCTCGTGGTAAATAGCGAAAACTTAGAAAAATGCATTTAAATGCATTTTTCTAAGTTGCATGTTACATACACACATGTCCTTTGGACATGTGTGTGCGCAACACCAATGTAGATTAAATTTCAGGGGTGCTACAGGGTGTCCTTTGGACACCCCTGGCACCCTTGAAATCGCATCCTTATTTGCGATTAGCAAATTGCTAATTGCAAATTGCTAATCGCAAATAAGGAATGTGTAGGAATCGCAATTTATTTAGCGATTCCTACATGAATCCCGTTTTGCAAGTCCTTAATAGCGATTCCTTAATAATCGCTATTAAGGACTCGCAAAACGGCACTATGATGAATCTAGCTGTAAGTGTACGATCTGTCACAAGGTCCTCTGGAATTATGCGGCAAAGGAGGACCCAAATAATCCTTAAAGAAAGGCTAACTCAATAAATTAGCAGAATGCTGCAGCATATCATGTGACGGTATACGCTTGTTATTTTATCATTTTATTAAAGATGCAGATTATACAGCAGATTATGGAATATGTGGCAAATACATTAAATTAACAACTATACCAGAAACACCGCAGATTAAACCGCATAATTAGTGTCCCTGATTATAGCACGACTTGCAGGATTTGCTATCTCTGATATTTGGAGGATAATGGATGTTCTACACACATAAGAAAGTACGTCTTGTACTTTATTAAATACATTACCAAAATTATGAGAGACATAACATGCTCAAAACCTGTTCTTACTGTCTCTAGCCCCCCCTTTCTATCTTCAATCATCTCTCACTTTGCTTTGTTCTCGCTCCAAGTGCCAGCCTACCTCTCGCTTCTCTGTTTCTCCTTCTGTCTTTCTTACTCCTACCCAACTGGTTATAGTCCTCTTCCACCTAGTTGCTTCACTGTTTCTCCTTCTTTCTTTCTTACTCCTACCAATCCGGTTATAGCCCTCTTTCACCTAGTTCTTTCTGCCTCCCTTCCCTCTGTGCTCCATCACCTCATTCTCCAAGCCCCCTGGGTGCCGGAGGTTTTCTAGCCCGGTCCACATAGGCTTTTTGCATCTTGATCGCGGAAGTAGAGGCAGACACTGAGCACCCTCTAAACTGGAGCACCTGGAGGGGCCTGGAGAATGATGTGCCAGGGGGAGCATGAATGCAGAGGGTGCAATCCACAGCTTCTGGGCTCAGCTCTCTTTAGGCGCGAGGCACCAAGGGGAGCTCGGGGAGGGCATCTGACTAGAACCATGCACAAGGCGTCATTGGCTTGCTCACCACTGCCCCGAGATAGGGGTAGGCCTTGGTTGAGTGTAGAATACACGCAGATCATCTTCGGATCAGCTAGCCAGGCTAGGTAGTGGTTACATCTGGGTGACGAATTCACAAAAGTGTTTTTGTCCATTAAGATAGGATGAATCATTCAGAAAAGGATATTTATCTACTACTCTCTATTACTCACTCTACTATTCTCTACCACTCACTCTCTACTACTGTACTACTCATGCTCTATTACTCTCTACTACTCTCTCGCTACTACTACCTCTCTATTACTCACTCTGCTACTCTCTACTACCCTCTCTCCACTACTCACTCTCTACTATTAACTCACTCTCTACTACTCGGTCGTTAATACTCACTCTCTGATACTCACTCTCCACTACTCACGCTCTACTACTCGATCTCTACTACTCTCTATTACGCACTCTCTACTACTCATTCTCTACTACTCTACTACTCTCTACACTACTCACTCTCTACTACTCACTCTCTACTACTCTACTACTCTCTACTACTCTCTCTATTACTCACTTTCTACTACTCTCTATTACTCACTCTACTACTCTCTACCACTCACTCTCTACTACTCTCTACCACTCACTCTCTACTACTCATTATCTACTACTCTACTACTCTCTACTACTCTCTCTACTACTCACTCTCTACTACTCACTCTACTACTCTACTACTCTCTACCACTCACTCTCTACTACTCGCTACTACTCTCTCTATACTACTCACTCTCTACTACTCACTTTCTACCACTCACTCTCTACTACTCTCTACTACTCACTCTCCACTAGTCACTCTCTACTACTTGCTCTCTACTACTCTACTACTCACTCTACTACTCACTTTCTACTATTCTCTACTTCTCTTTCTACTACTCACTCTCTACTACTCTCTCTATTATTCACTTGCTATTACTCTACTTCTCACTCTCTACTACGCACTCTCCAATACTTGCTCCCTACTACTCGCTCTATACTACTCACTCTCTACTACTCACTCTCTACTACTTTCTACTACTCTCTCTCTACTTCTCACTCTCTACGACTCACTCTCTACTGCTCTCTCTCTACTACTCACTCTCTACTACTCACTCTACTCACTCTCTACTACTCTCCCTCTACTACTCACTCTGCTACTCACTCTCTACTACTCTCTCTCTCTGCTACTCACTCTCTACTATTCACTCTCTACTACTCACTCTCTACTACTTTCTACTACTCAATCTCTAATACTCTCTACTACTCTCTACTACTCAATCTACTACTCACTCTCTACTACTCACTCTCTACTAATCTATACTGCTCTCTACTACGCACTCTCTACTACTCGCTCTCTACTACTCTATACTACTCTCTACTACTCACTCTCTACTACTTGCTCTCTACTACTCTCCAATACTCACTCTCCACTAGTCACTCTCTACTACTTGCTCTCTACTACTCTATACTACTCTCTACTACTCACTCTCTACTACTCACTCTCTACTACTCTATACTACTCTCTGCTACTCACTCTCTACTACTTGCTCTCTACTACTCTCTACTACTCACTCTCCACTAGTCACTCTCTACTACTTGCTCTCTACTACTCTACCGCTCACTCTACTACTCACTCTCTACTACTCACTCTACTACTCTCCCTCTACTACTCACCTTGCTACTCACTCTCTACTACTCTATTTCTGCTACTCACTCTCTACTATTCACTCTCTACTACTCACTCTCTACTACTCTCTACTACTCAATCTATACTACTCTCTACTACTCAATCTACTACTCACTCTCTACTACTCTCTACTACTCACTCTCTACTCACTCTCTACTACTCTCTGCTACTCACTCTCTACTACTCACTCTACTACACTCTACTACTCACTCTCTGCTACTCTCTCTACTACACTCTACTACTCACTATCTCCTACTCACTCTCTACTACTTCTACTACTCTCTCTTTACTACTCACTCTCTACTACTCTCTCTCTACTGCTCTCTCTCTCTACTGCTCACTCTCTACTACTCTCTCTACTACTCACTCTCTACTACTCTCCCTCTACTACTCACTCTGCTACTCACTCTCTACTACTCTCTACTACTCTCTCTCTGCTACTCACTCTCTACTATTCACTCTCTACTACTCACTTTCTACTACTCTACTACTCAATCTCTACTACTCTCGACTACTCAATCTACTACTCACTCTCTACTACTCTCTACTACTCACTCTCTACTAATCTCTACTACTCTCTACTACTCACTCTCTGCTACTCACTCTCTTCTTCTCTCTGCTACTCACTCTCCACTAGTAACTCTCTACTACTTGCTCTCTACTACTCTACTACTCACTCTACTACTCACTCTCTACTACTCTCTACTACTCTCTCTACCACTCACTCTCTACTACTCTCTCTATTACTCACTTGCTATTACTCTACTGCTCACTCTCTACTAAGCACTCTCTACTACTTGCTCTCTACTACTCGCTCTCTACTACTCTCTACTACTCACTTTTCTACTCACTCTCTACTACTCACTACAACTCACTCTACTACTCACTTACTACTTCTCTGTACTACTCACTCTCTCCTACTTCACTACTCTCTACTACTCACTCTCTCCTACTCACTCTCTACTACTCACTCTCTACTACTTTCTACTACTCTCTCTCTACTTCTCACTCTCTACGACTCACTCTCTACTGCTCTCCCTCTACTACTCACTCTCTACTACTCACTCTACTACTCACTCTCTACTACTCTCCCTCTACTACTCACTCTGGCACTCACTCTCTACTACTCTCTCTCTGCTACTCACTCTCTACTATTCACTCTCTACGACTCACTCTCTACTACTTTCTACTACTCAAGCTTTACTACTCTCTACTACTCTCTACTGCTCAATCTACTACTCACTCTCTACTACTCACTCTCTACTACTCTATACTACTCTCTACTACTCACTCTCTACTACTCGCTCTCTACTACTCTCTACTACTCACTCTCCACTAGTCTCTCTCTACTACTTGCTCTACTACTCTTATACTCACTCTACTACTCACTCTACTACCCACTCTCTACTACTCTCCCTCTACTACTCACCTTGCTACTCACTCTCTACTACTCTCTTTCTGCTACTCACTCTCTACTATTCACTCTACTACTCACTCTCTACTACTCAATCTATACTACTCTCTACTACTCAATCTACTACTCACTCTCTACTACACTCTACTACTCACTCTCTGCTACTCTCTCTACTACTCTCTACTACTCACTCTCTACTACTCACTCTCTACTCTCTATTACTAATCCTCTACTCTCTACCTCTCTACCGCTCTCTCTACTACTCTCTACCTCTACCTCTCTACCTCTACCTCTACACCTCTACCTCTCTGCCTCTCTCTACACGCACACATATGCACATATATATATACATCCACATGGGTTCTCACCAAACAGCGCCGAAGTATCGTGTCACACCAACACCATCAGAAAACAGCAGACCCAAAGTTTCTGTGAGTAATTCAGTTTATTCTGCAACACACGGACAGCATAACGTTTCGGCCTCCACGAGGCCTTGGTCACATAATATATATATACATGTATATGCACTAGCAGCCCGTCCCGACGTTGTCCGGGTATGAATTGCTGCTGGCCAGTAGTATATTGTTTTGTAGGATTTCGTTTTCATAGCATTTCCTATCTGTGACAGGCCTGTGAAACGCTCCGATTCACAGTGCACTGCTGATGCACTTAAGAGTGAGCGTTCAGTAGTGTGTGAACTCAAGTTTCCCTACTTTATTTTTCCTTGCAATATTATATAGCACGAACTCGACAACATGGCATGAGCACAATTTACATTACAGAAGAACACATTCATATGTGGTAGGCACGGGGAGACAAAGCGATTTGCCTGGAATCACAGGATGTTGAGCTGATGCCGAGATTCGAACGTAGCTCCCCAGCTCTAAAGTTCGCAATTCTAGAACTTGTGGCGGGAGGTGTGTCTAAAAGTGTATGTCGGTGCTGGCCATCAATGAGAGAGACCTGTGCATTATTCAAATGGGTGGTGAAAAAATATGAGTATGTTGCTGGAGATGTGGGCCGCCGTGCCACCAATGTACTTACCGGGGGAGGGTAAACACCCATTATTCCGCAACTTTCTTTCCGCATACCATCACTCCGCATACTTTCATTACGAAAGTACCATGACTCCGCAATGCCATTATAACGCATGGCATTACATTTTATATGTTTTTACCACACATACATTTACAACGACATTCGTGTAAATGCATGAATGGTAAAAGCATGTTTTTTTAAATGTTAGGATAAGGTAAGTATGGGTATAGGGGTATATGTTTTGGGGTACTGAGGTATATGTTTTGGGGTGTTTGGGTATTTTAAGGGCTCAGATATAGTTTTGGGTTATGGGGTACAGGGGTAGTTTTAGGTTTAAAGGCTAGGTTTGGGTTTTGGGGTATAGGGGTATTTTTAGAGTTCAGGGGTAAGTTTGGGGTTTGGGGTACAGGGGTATTTTAAGGGTTCAGGGCTAGGTTTGGGTTTTGGGACACAGGGGTATTTTTAGGGTTCAGGGCTAGGTTTGGGTTTTGGGGTACAGAGGTATTTTAGGGTTCAGGGGTAGGTTTGGGTTTTGGAGTATAGGGTTATTTTTAGGGTTCAGGGGTAGGTTTGGGTTTTGGGGTACAGGGGTATTTTTAGGGTTCAGGGGTAGGTTTGGGTTTTGGGGTACAGAGGTATTTTAAGGGTTCAGGGCTAGATTTGGGTTTTGGGGTACAGGGGTATTTTAGGGTTCAGGAGTAGGTTTGGGTTTTGGGGTACAGTGGTATTTTTAGGGTTCAGGGGTAGGTTTGGTTTTTGAGGTACAGGGTTATTTTTAGGGTTCAGGGGTAGGTTTGGGTTCTGGGGTACAGAGGTATTTTAAGGGTTCAGGGCTAGGTTTGTGTTTTGGGGTACAGGGGTATTTTAGGCTTAAGGGGTAGGTTTGGGTTTTGGGGTACAGTGGTATTTTTAGGGTTAATGGCTAGGTTTGGGTTTTGGGGTACAGGGGTATTTTTAGGGTTCAGTGGTAGGTTTGGGTTTTGGGGTACAGGGTTATTTTAAGGGTTCAGGGCTAGGTTTGGGTTTTGGGGTACAGGGGTATTTTAGGGTTCAGGGGTAGATTTGGGTTTTGGGGTACAGGGTTATTTTTAGGGTTCAGGGATAGGTTTGGGTTTTTGGGGTACAGGGGTATTTTTAGGATTCAGGGATAGGTTTGGGTTTTGGGGTACAGAGGTATTTTAAGGGTTCAGGGCTAGGTTGGGGTTTTGGGTACAGGGGTATTTTAGGGTTCAGGAGTTAGTTTGGGTTTTGAGGTACAGTGGTATTTTTAGGGTTCAGGGCTAGGTTTGGGATTTGGGGTACAGGGGTATTTTTAGGGTTCAGGGGTAGGTTTAGGTTTTGAGGTACATGGGTATTTATAGGGTTCAGGGCTAGGTTTGGGTTTTGGGGTACAGGGGTATTTTTAGGGTTTAGGGATAGGTTTGGGTTTGGGGTACAGGGTATATTTATAGGGTTAAGAGGGGTTAGTGTTTAAGGGTGTTGGAGTATTTTAAGGAGTACGGGTGGGTTATGATTATGAGGTGCAGGGGTATTTAATGGGAGCAGGGTGGGATTAGCACACGATATGAGACATGGCTTGAAGGGCATAACATACCACACGCCCCCAGCGTTTGTCACGCCCCCAGCACACGCCCACATCACAACGCAGACACGCCCACAAGGGACTACTTTGCTGGCACGGTTCTTTTACCTTTTAAATGTATATTGTGGGCGTCTGCATAGCCTATGTCCTTCTGCTGCAACTGCCCTTTCCAACGCTGTATTGGGTGTTGTGATTGGTGCTGTGGTTCCTGAGATTACCCGCCTCAACGGTTTGGGCTCTCTCTTTATATTATTAGTATGGATATGCATGTATATATATGTATATATATATATATATATATACACATACATATATAAACTATGTATAATCTGCATATCTATTTAAATACAAATATAAATGCATGCATACATATACATTTACATATATGCATTTATATGCATGTTATATACATGAAAGTTTGAAAAACACTAAAAACACTAATACACTCCCTCTACTACTCACTCTGCTACTCACTCTCTACTACTCTCTACTACTCTCTCTCTGCTACTCTCTACTACTCACTCTCTACTACTCGCTCTCTACTACTCTCTACTACTCACTCTCCACTAGTCACTCTCTACTACTTGCTTTCTACTACTCTACTACTCACTCTACTACTCACTCTCTACTACTCTCTACTACTCTCTCTACTACTCACTCTCTACTACTCTCTCTATTACTCACTTGCTATTACTCTACTACTCACTCTCTACTATGCACTCTCTACTATTCAGTCTCTACTACTCTCTCTCTACTACTCTCTACTACTCAATCTCTACTACTTAATCTACTATTCACTCTCTACTACTCTCTACTACTCTCTACTACTCACTCTCTACTACTCTCTACTACTCACTCTGTACTACTCGCGCTCTACTACTCTCTACTACTCACTCTCCACTAGTCACTCTCTACTACTTGCTCTCTACTACTCTACTACTCACTCTACTACTCACTCTCTACTACTCTCTACTATCCTCTCTACTACTCACTCTCTACTACTCACTCTCTACTATGCACTCTCTACTACTTGCTCTCTACTACTTGCTCTCTACTACTTGCTCTCTACTACTCACTCTACTACTCACTCTCTACTACTCACTACAACTCACTCTACTACTCACTTGCTACTTCTCTGTACTACTCACTCTCTCCTACTCCACTACTCTCTACTACTCACTCTCTACTACTCACTCTACTCCTCTCTACTACTCACTCTCTGCTACTCTCTCTACTACTCTCTACTACTCACTCTCTACTCTCTATTACTAATCCTCTACTCTCTACCTCTCTCTCTACTACTCTCTACCTCTACCTCTCTACCTCTACCTCTACACCTCTACCTCTCTACCTCTCTACCTCTCTCTACACGCACACATATGCACATATATATATATACATATATATGCATATGCATTTATATATATGTATGTGTATGTATATATATATATATATACATACACATACATATATAAACTATGTATATTCTGCATATCTATTTAAATACAAATATAAATGCATGCATACATATACATATACATATATGCATTTATATGCATGTTGTATACATGAAGGTTTGAAAAACAGTAATAAAAAAAGCTTAAAAGCAACCTAATTACAAACAGAATTGCTTTATCTTAAACGAGGGCGAGACCTATTGCATTTTCAATGCTTGTTTCATTATCGGTGCTCTTGTCCTGTTGAAACCTGAGTGTGCTTTCGCTCTGTGCCCATTTGAGTAACTCCGCCTTCCACCTCCCAAATGCGGGCCCTCACGCTGACTTCCAGTGTGCATTAATCTCTCTCTTAGCCAGCAGCAAACCTAGGTATATGAATTTGCTTGTTACTTTCGTTTTGGAGTTGTGCGGAAACCAGTGCAACAAACAGGTGCCCCCGTCAGATTCCACATTAAGATCGGCAACCCCACAGAGCTGATCAACCACCTCCCCTAAATATGTTCCCAGTAGCGGACACTCCCACATCATATGCTCATATGCTGAAAGTTTGCTCCCTCTAGTCTGCAACGAGGGCACCGGGCAGTATCCGTTTTGAAATATCGATTGATCTTGGCAGGGGTTAGATACTTATGAGAGTTAGGTGCAATATGAAAAAATTAACCAATTGAAACATGACATTCCTAGTGCTTTTCCAAGCTCTCCTAACTAACTGGGCTCAGGTCTTCTCCTGTATCTCTTTACCTAGGTCCGCCTCCCATTTGAGGAAGACTGATGAGGAGGTAATGCTAGTCAGTTGCTCGGTTTTCCAATTTATGCTGCATGTGCAATGAAAGCTGTGCTAGTATTCATGAATTCCCTATTAAAGGTAAAGGTGCTTTAGGGATGTTACCCTTCTTTACTCTTTGAATGCCCCACTGAGGAACGAGGTTAGACGTTGGTAAACAGCTCCTTCAGAAGCAGTAGTGGAGATTATTTTGGTTGCTAGGTGTGCTTGCTGTGATTTCCATTTGTGGTTCTGGCAAGTGTTGCTGTCAATGTGGTGTACGTATATTGAAGAGAGTCTGGATGTCAGGCATGATTGTGGACTGAATTATTATGCCTTGGTTGTGGGTGGAGTACTCTCGGGATGTCTTGGCACTGCTGTGGTATGGTTAAGTAGTGTTTGGTTTTTGATCAATGGATGAATTTAAGTATGGGGTATATGATAATGTATTGTTCAGTGATAGAGAGGGAAAGTGAATATGACATGATGTTTGCATGGTCTTTAGTTGTGTTACAAGGTATAGAAGGGGGAAAGCCAGCCACGGTCCGTGCAGGTAACAGCGATGGGGCGGTGGTGCAGTGCAAGGAGGGATTTTGAGGGATGATGCAGTGGGAAACTTAAATAAATAAATACATTTCCCTCTACATCGTCCCTCAAAATCCTCCCTTACGTGGCCCCATCGCCCTACCGCCGTTACCTGCATGGACCGTGGCTGGGGTAAGCACTATTACATTAAGGCACACATAGACAGTTTGTTGTCTTTTGCTAAGACATTGATAAAGAGTCAAATTTGAAACATAAAACTGGTCTAATAGAACTAACAAGTTTTTTTCTGCAATAAGGGGCATCACATTCTACTTCATAAAAGCAACCAAGACCTACAATTCATACTATTGGTTAAAGCTCAGCAGGTAGTGGATTAGCTGGGAGACTCAATAGTCAGTCATTCACCTATGAGTGCTCAAAGAGTGCTTTTAGGAAATTGGGTTACTGTTTGAGGGGGGTAGGAGCCCTGCTCAAGCAGCAACCACTTTTTCTGCAAGGGTGAAGTCACACTCATCCCCAAATTAACCTGTGCTTAACCCTCTAGTAGCTTGGCACAAACCAGTCAGGCTCAACTTAGAAGTAATGTGCAAAATATGTATGCCGCGCTTCAAACAGTAAGAAAGTGAAAAAGCAACACAACAAAAATCCCACACCAAGGGGTACATTAGGATGGCGGGCGGATCGCCACCGCCATGCAGGCGGTGGCGATCCGTCCGCCATCCTTGCCCGTCCGCCAACTTTCTTCCCCCCGCCATATTACGGGCGGGGGGACAGTGGCGGAGGGGAAGACCATCCGCCGCTTTTCCGCCACGGTCGTCTTGCGACTGCGGCGGAAATGGCCTGATATGGTGGCGGTGTCTATCAGACACCGCCAGCCATATTAGGATGGCCTGGGAGGAATGCCTTTCCGTGGCGGCAATGCCACCACGAAAAGGCATAAGGTTCCTGCTTTGGGGGCCCGTTGCGGGCCCCCAGGGTGAAGGGGGGGTGCACATGTGGGGTACTTATGGTACCCCCCTGCGTTTCACAGCACAACATGGCAGGCACCGCGGGGTCCAGGTGCTGGGTTCTCTCTTGTGGTTCGGTGATCCAGATGCAGGCCCAGTGGTCCTGCTTCTTCACTGCTGGGAGCTTTTATCTACTTGTTATTTGTGAAATAAGTAAAGAACAATTTTTAATGTATGCTTACTTTGATCTCAATGGTTGACATAGCTGTAATTGTTTTCTTATGTAAAACACATAATTTTTGCAAAAATGGTTTGCATATCAGAATTTTGCTGGTCATCTTCATGAAACTTGAACGTGAGGGCGTGCCTACTGTGCTAAAGTCATACCGACAGGAGACTGGTTGGTGCTGAAAATTCACTGCTCCAAAGGAAAATTTTCCACTTGAACCAGTCTCCTGAGGGTGTACCGTACACAAAAAATCCTAAAGGAGCAGTGAGAAACAAATTACCCGAAATATTCAAATCCCAACTAGTGAGAATTTCGGAAGATTTTGCTTGCATGAAATATTGTTGCATGGGTCTACCTATGTTGTTAGATTGCATTTGGGATTTCGAATTGAGACAAAGAACTGTGCTGGGTTTCTTTTTGAAGAGAAGTTCACAGCTCTGCTGGTAGCCCTCACTAAAAATTATTTATTCGGTTCATATGAAAATAAACCATAAAAGCACATACTCCCTATACATTCTAATACATGATATAACATGTTTTTACAGTTCATGTGACCTTAAAAACAATCTTATAAGGTGTATCATAAAACCTTAATATAATCATAAATAAGCTAATTTCATCTAGAAAAAAATGTACATATTAAATTAAAATGTTTCCAGAACTCTTGGGGTGTTGTTTTCACATTTAAATAATTAAGGGGTGGAAACTAGAGCATGTATCTTACTGATAAAGTCGCACCTCTAAATTAGACAACCTTTAATTTATAACTATTAAATTAACAAAGTAATTAGGTAAGGCCTGGCAAACCCTAATATCCTTCATGTCCGTTAGGTATTGCAAGGCTCCTGATAATATTACAGCCGTTCTCTTAAAAATAAAGGTTTCAATACATTTTTCCTAAGTTCAAGATAGAGTCTACACCAGAGAGTTAGCAGTGTTGATTGCTTTGAGTTTTTATTACATGGACATTTGACCTTATTCGAGAAGATGACTATCTGAAGAAAGATTAGAAAATGATTCTGGTTTGAAGAAATCTATGATAAACATTGAGGACCAATCTAATGTAGTTTTGGAATCCTGGATGTCTAAAATAAGATATATATAATTTATCACAATACATTTACTCACCTTTCTCTTTTCATTTTCCCAGGTGCACTTATCCAGAACAGGTTATTTTAAAGACAGTTTGAAAAGTTGCCCAATTTCTGGATTCTCTTAGAGTCTCTTGTCCCCACTATCCAGAAGTTTTAAATTGTTTCTGATGAAAGCTAGAAATGGTATATTTTGGGCCTGGTCCATAGGTAGACGATCTCTGAGTATTAGCTGTGTGAGATGATGCTGAGGTTTGGACCAGATCGAACACCATAATAACAGTGGATTAACCTCTATAATGTTCACAATCGGATGGAGACCGAGCTCCATATGTATAATAGTTTCAGCAGTTGGGTAAGGAACTACCAATAACCTTTTAATTAATTCATTCTCCTGCCTCTGTAGTGCTTGACTATCTTCCACACCCCAGACTCCTGTGCCATATGCTGTTGCTTTGTTCGTTTTGGCATTAGAAAGAGTTAGCATTTATTTATAGGTTTAGCACCGAGTTTGCAAGAAAATCTGAAAATCCTTAATTATTCCTGATCCTATTGATATTAGTAGCATTTGTCTCTCTATGACCTTTCATCCTCCAATTTCAGGGAAGCACAGTCCTACATAACAAAATTGTTTTGTGCTGGAGATCTTGCATCGCTTGAAATAAAATGGAAGAGTCTTTCCTTTCCTTCTTCCACATGACATGGTAAAGGTTTCCAAGTGATTTATCTTTAGAACAATATTTTCCATATAATTTGCAAATGAGTTAATACGACTCTGCAAACTTAATGGGGTTAAAGGCAAGAGATCTGCATCATTTGCATATAGGATTGGTATGGACCGTGGGCCTACTCTGGGGGTGCCGACACCAAAGTAACTGCAAATTCTCTTCTATACCATTGATATAGAATGAGTACAAGAATTGTGCCAAGACACACACCCCTGTTGTACTCCTTTTAAAGCGTTATTAACGTCCTTTATGGAGTAGACAATATGGATGGAAGCCATTCCAGTGATCATTTTGTAGAAAACAATTGTGCTGGTGCCCATTTTCTTGCTCCAGCAGTGCTATGAATAGTCTACGGGTCAAATATGAAGGCTGTGTAGTGTTGAATTTACCTAAATCCTCTGTAATCCACTTTCGAATACTCTCTGCCACTTTATGTCACTCTTGCAGGTTCCTGCTTTCTCCCTTTGCAATGTGTTTTTTTCTTTTGTTCTCTTCCTTCTTCTGTCCCGTTGGTGTGTGTTAAATAAAAAAATGTAAGAACCTGTCCCCAAAAATGAGTGCTGGTGGATCCCATCGGAAACCAGAGGCTCAAATTAAGCACACTGAAGTAGACAGGGCATAATGTGGATGTAAAAGCACAGTGAGGAAGAGAGGGCATTGCATGGAGGTAAGGGTACTCTGGTGGCATAAAAGCACACCAACGAAGAGACCGCATAGTGAGTGTGGGGGTGGGGGGGTGAGCACGCTAGGGACGTATTAGAACACTGAGATGGTGTGCTAAAAAGATGAGGCTACCCTGATGAGTTCAACCTACACTGAGGAAAAGAGGACATCAAGGAAGTGATTTTAGAGAGGACAAGGGGAACCCAATAAATGGCCTGGGACCATGGGCATCAAATATTTCAAGGAAAACAAGTGGTCCCCAGCATAAACAAAATTTTTTAGCAAAATAATATATAGACCACAATGGGCTGCTATATAGTATACAAAATCCCTTGCCCAGCCGGGCAGGGAATGTTTATTCAAGTAATAATCTGTCTAAATGTATGAATAAAACAAGTAACCAAAGACATCAAGGTTACTGTAAGGCACAGTCCTGTGCCATACATAAAGGAGGAAGTGAAAGAGGACAGTGAGTGCAAACAATATCAGGCAAACAAAGTGAGCTAGCAGGCCAATGTGGGTCCTAGTTAATACCCACCATACATCAACACATGTGCCGTGGGTACAAGCATTGAAATGTTATTGAATTCACTTGTAACTCAGCATTATGTTAATTGACTTCTTTTAATTTTAATTCAACTTTTTCAGACCCCCTTACAGAAGTTATGTTTGTGCAGAAAATCCTTTTAAAACGCAAAAACACTGGGACAAGTATTACAAATCCCGAGGGACTAGATTCCAAGGTAAAAGTTTGCTGAGAACATTCACTTCGCTAACAGCCCCGGGAGAACACCCTTCTCACTCTGGCTCTAATTCTGTCCTTACAGTCCAACCAGCCCCCAAAAATTGGCGCCACAATCAGAACCTCATCCTTGCTGTGTTTATTTGAAGTCCAGCTCGGAATCCAACTTTTAAACATGGTAAATGATTGAACCATATGCCAGTCCTCGTTTTAACTGAGAAATTAATAACTTAATAGTATAAGTAACAACGAGGCTCTCCCACCTTCTGCCAACAGGATGTCGTGCTATTGCCCTAACTATTGAAGACATCCAACAAAGAAAAAACCCCAGTAACAGATACAATTCCGGTATGTGTTATATACAGCGCACGCTAGACACCTCCCCTGACTATGCTACACTCCCATCGCTGTTTATTAAAATCACAATTCACTCTTGGCCCAATTCTCCAACACGGCCACCTCGTCACTACCTCGACCTCACCTCTCCCAAGAAGGATAGGTCACATCACAAAGAAACCCCTCGAGATACCACCAAACGGTTAAAAAAGATTCTTCACATGAATTGCACGGAATGCACACGAAATGCACTGCGATTCCGAATACAGTAACTGGAGAGCAAAAACTGTACATTTCTTTTTTTTTTTTTAATTTTTTAAAACCTTTATTGTAAAAAGCACACAGCTATTCAGCCCAACATCCCGGAGGCAAGGCAGCATAGTATAGAACGGTCATAGTGCCTAGCGATTCATTTCAGGACAATGCAGGTTGTTTTATTGTTTTTTAAACAAAACTTAAACAAGCGCCCAAGGGCGCGAAAAAGGCAATGGAAATGAAGAAGACCACTAGTCGGTAGGAGGCGGAAGGAGCTGGAGAAGTTGTAGAAAGAACTGAGACAGAATGTAGCAAAAGCGGAGGGGGGGGAAAGGAAGAGCAGGAGAATCAGTACAAGAGTAACATAGCTGTCGTCAACGTCTATGGCGACAAGCGTTCATCTCGTGGCAACGGTGCAGGTGGTAAACACAAGTCCCCTCTATAGGCATTCCAGGCACCCCATACCTTGTTCCACGTCTGAGGCCGCCCCCTGGCAGTATATACAGTCTTTTCGCGCAACATACACCAGTCCATGTTGGCCTTCCATTGTACCACCAGGGGGGCCACATTAGAACCCCACCTCTGCGCTATGTCCCGTTTAGCGACCATATTGCCCAGTGTGGCCCATCGGGTCTGCGCCGTATCATAGTCATTAGGCTCCCAAACATTCAGGAGGCACCTACGCGCCTCCGCCGCCAACTCCACTCCAGTCACCTCCCGCATCACTCTATGAACCCTCTCCCAATAAGGGGCAATAACGGGGCACTCCCACAGTATATGAAGAAAGGTGGCAAGGGCTCCGCAGCCACGGCGGCAGAGGCCATCCGGCGAGAAGCCCATGTGCACCAGCCTGGGGCCGGTGACATACACTCGGTGAAGGATTTTAAACTGGACCAATCTCAGACGCGAGGAAATGGCTACCTCCTTAGGGGAGGACACAGCACTCTGCCAGTCCTCATCGTCCAGTTCCAGCCCATCGGCCACCCACTGTTCTCGCAAGCGCTGGAGGAGGTCCACCTGGACGTTGATTAGTTTCTTGTAGGACAGAGAGATGGCGCTATCAGGCATATGCCCGTCCAACACCCTGTCCTCCAAGGGGGAACTTTCGGGGATGTCACCCTCCTCCGGCCTGGCGGCAGTTATTGCGTGCTGCAGCTGGGCGTAGCGGAAAAACTCCGTAGCACTCAATTTATACTCCGCCTGCAGCTGTGGGAAAGTCTTGACCACCCCCCTGGAGAGCATGTCCTCAACCCTCGAGATGCCTATGAGATCCCACTTCTCGAAGCCCTTGGTGTGCCAAAGCTTGCCCAAAATGTCAGAATCAAAGAGAGGGGTAAATCTCGTCAGTCTGCCCTGCCAGCCCTGTATCTTAGTGACCGTCCGCCACGTATGGACCGCCGCCTTGGTCGGGCCAGTGAGGTTACGATCAAAGGATCTAGAATATAGGGCGCGATAGTAATTGCCTCCGTGCAAAAGCCAGCGGTCCATGGCATAACCGGGGTTGTCCACGGGACCGTAAAAACCATGATTGATGGCGGTAAGTTGAGAGGCCCAGTAATATCTCCGCACGTCCGGTAGCGCAATGCCCCCATCATACCATGGCATGGTGAGCTTCCGAACAGCGACACGGGGTCGTCCGTCCCAAAGAAGGGCACGCTGCAGACTCTCGACCTCCCTGAAGTAGCGGGCCGGGACAAGGTCCTGAGTATTCTGCAAGGCATACAGGAACCTGGGCAGGGACATCATTTTAAACAACGCCGCCCGGCCCAGCAACGAGAGAGGGAGCTTACGCCAACTCTCCACGTCCCGCCGCAAACGGTGGAGCGGGGGGAGCAAGTTGTGGTCATACCTTGCCTTAGGGTTATGTGAAATATAAATCCCCAAGTACTTAAAGCCTTGTCCCGCCAGTTGGATATTACAGCCTCTGGGAAGGCGCGGCGTGTCGCCCTTGAGGATGTAAAGGGAGGATTTGGCCCAGTTAATAATCAGGCCGGAGTAACGCCCAAACAGCCTGAGCACGTCGCACGCCACGATAAGCGACTTGCAAGGGGAGGTGAGATACAGCAGGATGTCGTCCGCGTACAGGGAGACCCTGTCCTCAAAGCCCGGGGACCAGGAGATCCCATGCAAGTCAGGGTGCGAGCGCAACATCGCCGCGAGGGGCTCCAGAGCCAGCGCAAACAGGAGCGGAGACAGGGGACAGCCCTGTCTGGTGCCTCGCTGAAGTGCGAAGGGAGCAGACATACGACCATTCACCGTAACAGCAGCCAGGGGGCTAGAATAAAGAAGTTGCACCCAGCCCAGGAAGCCCGGCCCAAAACCAAGTTTCGTCAAGACTGCCCACAAATAATTCCATTCCAAGGAATCAAAAGCCATTGTGGCATCAAGGGAGGCCAGCACCGCCGGTTCAGTGAGGGCGTGAACTCTGGCCATAACGCCATGCAAGCGTCTCAGGTTAAGGGCAGTATTGCGGCGGGGTATAAAACCGGACTGATCCGGGTGCACCAGGTCGCTAATAACCCCGACCAATCGGTTCGCCAACAGTTTGGCCAGGATCTTGGGTTCGGCGTTGAGGAGAGAAATAGGGCGGTAGGACCTACAGACATCTCGCGGCTTGCCATCCTTGTGAATAACCACAATAGTGGCCAGTCGCTGGTCCAGGGGGAAGACGCCCTCCTCCCGGGCACGGAGGAACATGTCTTTCAAGTGAGGAGAGATCACGTCCGGCCGGATCTTATATAGTTCAACCGGTATGCCATTGGGTCCGGTTGCTTTACCCGTACGCAAAGCGCGGATCGCCAAGGCGATCTCGTCCGCAGTGATGTCCCGGTCAATGTCCACCCTGTCCTCCTCAGAGAGGCAAGGAAGATCTATCACCGAGAGGAATTCAGCCGAGTCGGCCTCGGAGCGGTCTGACCCGGAGGTGTAGACCCCCCGGAAATAGTCAGCAAAGGACTCGGCGATGGCGCTCAGATCAGTAACCACCACTCCGTCCTCGCACAGGATCTCCGGAACCACTCGGCTCGCCATCTCCCGCCTGTCCAGCCAGGCAAGCAACTTACCAGCCTTATCACCGACGTCATAAATGCGGCCCTGCTGCTCTTTCACTAAGAGCAGGGCCGCATTCGTGGCAAGATCGTGATACTCCGATTGCTTCAGTGAGAGTTCATGCAGGAGGGCGGGTTCGGGCCCGGGCCCCAGACGGGACTCGAGGTCCAAGACCTCCTCCTCAACTTGCAGGAGATCAGCATCACGAGTTCTTTTGGCCGCCGCGATGAGAGCCAAGGCCTCACCCCGCAACACCGTTTTAAAGGCCTCCCAAAGGGTGACCGCAGAGCCCACTGAGCCAGTATTTTCTGTAAAGTATAAGGCGATGGCCTTGGCCAGCAGCGCTCGCATGTTGTGGTTGCGGAAATACCAGGGATTTACGGCTGCCGGGCGGCTGGACAAAAGGACACCGAAGTCAAAGGAGATCCACAACGGCGAGTGGTCGGAAATGCCCCTTGCCAAAAAACGCGCCTCAGAAATGGCAGGCGATTGCGCCGCAAGGGTGAGGACATAGTCCAAGCGGGACAGACTTCCATGGGCACCGGAGAGGAACGAAAACTGGCGAAGCGCCGGATGTAAAAGTCGCCAACAGTCCACCAGACCCATAGAGTCAAGGAAGGTCGGCAGCCACTTTTGGGAACCCGGGAGGTCTCTCGGTGGCTGACGATCCAGGGTACCAGAGCAGACTGAATTGAAGTCCCCCCCCAGGATCAGCAGGCCCGAGGGCAGAGATAAAATGGCGCCACCAAGGTCCCGGAAGGTGCTAGACTGGAGACCAGGGGGAACATAAACCGACAACAGGGCCAGGGACCGCCCCTCCCACCTCCCTGCCACAGCTGCGTAACGCCCCCTATCATCTAGCAGGGTGACGTCTATCTCAAGCGGAAGGGACGCACGTACAAGGACGCCCGCCCCCCGGGAGCCCGAAGAGAACCCAGAGTGGGCGACCATTTTATAACCCTTGCGATTCAGGGCCCTGCAAGAGTTGCCCACCAAGTGCGTTTCCTGCAGTAAAACCACATCAGGCATGTTCCTTTTTATCAGCTGAAGCACCACCCCTCTCTTGACCCTGTCACCTAATCCATTGACATTCCAGCTAAGCACTTTTAGTTTCCTACCCCCCATCCCCAAGCAACCCGCCCCACCCGACTCCGTTCGACCCGGTCATACATTGTTCAACAAAACACACAGTCCATTGCCTTAAAGAAGAAAAAGAAATAGAACAAACAAGGAACAAACCCCGCGAAATTGCACCCCCCACCCTGCACCCCTGCATGTGACTAAAAAGCCCCCCCAACCAGCAGTGTGCCTGTCGCCCCATAACTACTCCACAAAAAGACACCCAGGGGAGTAAGGACTCTCCGCGAACACCTCCCGCCACCCTCCATGTACTGACAGGAAAGATAATACGGCAACTAAGAGCAACCTTGGATAGCCCCAGAGGCAAGCAAGAGAGTCATTTAGTCACCCATTACAGAACCAAGTCTCATGGGTCCGGGCCGCCAGCCGCGCCACCCTCGTGGTCCTCCTGTGCTTCTCGGCGCGGTGGTAGAGTGTCTAGCCAGTCACTGACGTTCTCGGCGAAGTCGAAGAACAGGGCACGGCCCTCGTATTCGATCCGGAGCTTAGCAGGGAACATCATAGAATACTTAAGGCCCAGGTCCCGTAGCCGGCGCTTCACCCCAGAATAGCTTTGGCGCTGTCGCTGCACTGTCCTGGTGAAATCCGGGTAGAAATGAACATCAGCGTTCTGAAATTTAAGAGGGCCATGGCGTCTGGAAGCCTGCAGAATGGCATCCCTGTCGCGAAAGTTAAGCAGCCGGGCCACGATGGGTCTAGGCGCCACGCCAGTCTTCGGCGGGCCACCCGGCACCCGGTGGGCACGCTCCACCGAGAAAAAGTTACTGAGGCCAGGCGGGGCAAGATGCGTTCTGATCAAATCCTCAACGAGGAGGTCCGTCGCCGCCTCCTCCGAACCCTCCGGTACGCCGACAATGCGGACGTTCTGCCGCCTGGCCCGGCTTTCGAAATCATCCAGCCGCTTCGCGAAGTGCTCCGCCGTCCTCTGCAGGTTCCGGATCTCCGTTTGCATATCCGAAACGTCTTCTGTGAGACTGGCCGTTTTAATGTCCAGATTCTTGACCCTGTCATTAGTCTTGCCCAGGTCGGCTCTGATGAGGGACAAATCAACGGCCATGCCATCCACCTTGTGTGTGAGGACTTCATGCTGTTGCTGCATGTCTGCCCGAAAACTAGTGATGGCTCCCAAAATGTCGTTCAAGGTGGGCTCAGAGCCGTCCGGCGAGCCCGAGTGTGGGATGCCCTTGGCAGAGGGACCTGTAGCAGGCGGTGTTTTCAGCTGAGTGTAGCGCTCAATCCGATTCTGCTGTTGTTGTTGCGGTTTATTGCGCCCGTGCGCTTCGCCGTCCAACTAGCACCGGTATCCAGCACACTTCACCGGTGACGAAAGCAGGCTGGCACTCCGCAGTTCAGCAAGACGTAGTATCGGAGTCCGCAGAGACAATGGCACCGAGCTGGCACGGAGTCCCACTCGACGTAGCTCCGCGTAGGAGACACCGATTTGAGTTCTGAAAACAGTGCTCGCCTCAGGTAGCCACCAGCAACGAGTATCCACCCTCGTGGATCAGGATTACGGGCAGGATAGTTGCGGAGGATCGGAAGGTCCGCAGAGCTCCGAGCTTACGCGGCCATCTTGGTTGCCCGCGAAGCTCCTCCCCCAGTGTTCCCCAACTGTACATTTCTTAATCACTGATTATATTTCTGTTTTTTCCTTTCTAATTTTTCCATAACAGGCGGTTTTATGTCAAAAGGTTATATTCAGGCAAAAGTTTTGATTACGAAAGTCCTGAAGATGATCCCTTTATAATTGAGCTTGGGATCGAAACGTCCATCGTCTGCTCTAAGAGTGTCCCATATTTGAAATTTATTGTATTTGCGTATGGTTGACTAACTCCAGGTCACACTGTTGATTGCAATTTATGTCAGTGGCCTGCTAGCTCACTTTGTTTGCCTGATATTGTTTGCACTCACTGTCCTCTTTCACTTCCTCCTTTATGTATGGCACAGGACTGTGCCTTACAGTAACCTTGATGTCTTTGGTTACTTGTTTTATTCATACATTTAGACAGATTATTACTTGAATAAACATTCCCTGCCCGGCTGGGCAAGGGATTTTGTATACTATATAGCAGCCCATTGTGGTCTATATATTATTTTGCTAAAATTATTTTGTTTATGCTGGGGACCACTTGTTTTCCTTGAAATCAAGGAAGTGATGGCACAGTGAGGCTGAGAGAGCATAGCATGGAGGTGAGAATACATTAGAGATGAAAAATCACAGTGAGAAGGCATAGCATTGAGGTGAGGAAAAGCAAGGGAAGTAAAAGTACACTGAGGATGAGAGGACATGGCAAAGAGGAGAGGGCTATAAAGGGGTTTAAAAGCACACTGAGGAAGAGAGGGCATAACATGGAGGCGAGGGCACTCATATGATGTAAAAACCACACTGAGTAAGAGAGGGCATGGAATGGAGATCTGGGCAGAAAAGGTACTTAAAAGCACACTGAGGAAGAGAAGGCATAGTAGAGAGGTGAAAGCACACTAGAGACGAAAATGCACATCGGGGAAGAGAGGATACAGCATGGAGGTGAGGGCATGCTAGGGGCTTAAAAACTCACCGGGGAAGAGAGGGCAACATGTGCGTGGGCGGGTGAGCAGTGAGCCCACTAGGGATGGTATAGCACGCCGAGGAAGAGATGGTGCGCTAAAAAGATGAGGCTACCCTGATGCGATCAAACCACACTGCGGAAGGGAGGACACTAAGGGAGTGACGGCACAGTGAGGCAACAGTGGCACACAGGGATCATGAAGGATGGACACGAGGGTACATTTAAGGGAATGGGCACATTGAGGGGGTGAAAGATCATCCAGGCGACAAAGGGCCACTGAGGAGGTACTTGAAAGCACACTTGGGAGTGAGGAGTCCCTGATGAGAGCCAGTGAGTAAAAAAACTGACAAGGATATATATGTGATGAGGGGCTGAGGGGACTCTGGAATTAAAAGTAAACTTGAGTAGTGAAGGTATAATGACTAGGGAAGGTACATGTACGGGTTGCAGGCATATCGAGTGTGTTAGAGCACCCACTTGGGAGAGAGACAGCACATTGAATGCGCAAGGACAAAATGAAACTCTGAGGCACTCTGAGTGAATGAATGTACACTCACGAAGTAATGATGGGCGCACATCATGTTTTGGGTGCAAACCTCCACTTTGAATGCTCATTTCTAGCTGAAGAAAAGCTGCAGAGTGTCCGGCCCATACACAGGCGGTACTTTTTCGACTTTCCCCAGAAGGCTCACAAGCATCTATGTCAATTACACTCCCCGCCCCCTTCAAAGGAAGGCCTCAAAGCAATCTCATCCGTGGCACTAACTCTGATGGGCACTTTACAAACAGAAACCGGGCTTTGCAAATGCTGCTTAATTTGTTGAACGTATCGTGATTAAACTAAAAACATTCCAGTCTCCTCTCTGATCCGAATAAAGGTGTCTTTCATCGTATGGGACACGGTGTTGGATTTTTGAGGTTACATGGCGAGGGGCGCTGCTGCGGGCCCCGGGGCTGGCATTCAAGGACTGTGCCGAATGATGTGTGATTTTGTCTTCAACTTGGAATTTCTCATCTAATTCAATATGCAGCCTTTTTCCAAAACAATGAGCAGAGTCGGTTCGATTTCTCCTGGTCTTGGGCCTTGTGTTACCACGAGACCCATTATTTAATGCCATGTTGTGACATTCGATTTAATGGTGAGATTTATGATTTCCCCGTGTGTCACCTGGCTGTAATTTAGATCAGGAGATGCGTGGTGCTCATTACCTCACGGCGTACCTCATTTATCTCATCAATGTCGTGATCTTAACCCCTTTCTATGCAGTATAGTTGGAGGCGCACACGCAAGGAATAACATTCATTTTGCAGTAAACTAGAATTGTACTACTTTAGAAAATGTCAAATTTCAGCTTATAACATAACATGTACTTTTAAGGTGCACAAGTGAGTATCTTTGAACTAATACAATATGTCTATTATTAGCCGGACTTGATGGCTCAGTGGTGGTGGGTCAGTGGACTAATGCATTTGCCGCAGGGCCCTGTGTTCCATCTCATGGCCAAAGGTTAAAATCCCGGCGGATCCACTCAACCTTTCATCCATCTGAGGTTGATAAAATGAGTACCAATGAATTGCGTAACAATAAAGTCTGTTATTCAGCGCCAAGATGCCTCCAGGTGAACGTGTGCTTTACAAATGCACTTTATGTTATTAACTTAGCCAATGGTACTATTGTTTTCGACTTTAGGAGGATGAAACGTTCAGTGGATTCATCAGAATGGGAACAAGAAACTACAAGGTCAAACATAAAAGCATTAGAACGTTGAGACACCAGTGTGACTTTAAATATTACTCCGCCTGGCTGATGCAGCTCGTGCCCTCATATCAATGGTGAATGCTAAGGGAGCAGCCATGATTTTTTGGTCTGCTCATCATCCCTTTATTCCTTTTACAACCAAAAGCCTGAAACATGGGGATGTTTTGTGAAAAACATAAAACACAATTACCCTGATGTGCAGAGTTTTCTCCTTGTGCTTTGAGGCCCTTCGTAGGTTAAATCAGTTTGGTTTGCTATCGACATCTTGGGGACATTCAGAAAGCTTCCCTAGGAATGCATTCCACCAATTGTTTGCCATTGGCTTTGTGACTTGTAACTCACATTTGCTTGCAATCTATTTGCTGGCTCTATTTGTTTTAGGCTGTCCAGCTTGAGTTTGTCTTTTCCATTGCCCAAATCCTAGTTACTGTATTCTTCCTCCAATGTTCGATTTCTGTAAACAGGCATTTACATCTTGCTCTTATCTTGTCACATTTGCTGTGCGTTGAAAGACAGAGGTCAAATGTCAGGCTCTGTCTTCCAAGGAGCTTGGTATTTACTTTTCTTTCCTTGACTTCAAATTGGGAGGATGTATGTGACAATCATGCTGGCTTCTAAGGGTGTGCTGGAGGAAGGCTGTGAAGTGTGGTGGAAACAAATAATTTAATTTGATCAATACACTAGGTGATGACATTTCCACACATTCTCAGCACTGCACTGCCACGCCAACCATACTCCACATTAGCCCACTCCAATCTACACCACTCCACGCTACTGCATCTTACTCTGCACCACTGTACTCTATGCCACTGCACTCGAGGCCAATGCACTCTTCTCTGTATGACTCCAGTCTACACCAGTGCACTGTATGTCATTTCGCTCCACATCACTCTAATTTACTCTGCACCACTGCACTCTATGCCACTTTACTCAATACTATTGCACTCTATATCACTCCACTCTACCCTGCACTACTGCACTCTACCCTGCGCCACTCCTCTCTACTATGCTTCACTCCACTCTGTGCCACTTCATTCCAAAACAATCTACTCTAAGAAAACTGCACTCAGTACTACTCCACTGCGCACCAATTCATTGTGCGCCTTTCCACTCTACTCTATGCCACTGCATTCTATGCTGCACCACTCCATCTGAACCACTTTACTTTTCTTTGCACCCCTGTACGCCACTATATTCTGCCCTGCAGCACTCCATGCCACTGCACTCTACACCATTATACTCTATGTCACTGTACTCTATGCCGCTCTATTCTACTCTGCACCACTGTACTCGAATCCACTGCTCTCTTTGCCACTCTGCTCTGCACCACTCTACTCTATGCCACTTCACTCTATGACAATGCACTCTACTCCACTCTACTAGACAACAGTGAAGTCTATGCCACTCTACTCTATGCCACTGCTCTCTACGCCACTGCACTCTATGGCACGGCCCCACTCTATGCCAATGCACTCTGCGCCACTACACTATATGCCACTCTACTCTGCATCACTCCACTCTAAACTCCTGCACTCTACCCTGCACCACTCCACTCTACGCCACTGCAATCTACCCTACACCACTCCACGCCACTCCACTCTACGCCATTGAGGTCTTTGCCCCTCTATTCTACACCGCTCCACTCTGCAACTGAACTCCACACCAATGCACTTGACACCACTTTACTCAAAGCCAAAACACTCTATGCCACTGCACTGTAGACCAATCTAGTCTGCACAACTGCAATGTAGTCTACTCTGCACCACTCTACTGTATGCCACTGCACTCTATGCTACTGCGCTCTACTCTACGCCACTCTATTGTGCTCTGCGCCCATACCTGTACACACTATACTCTATGCCACTCTACTCTACTCTGCACTACTGTACTCTACACCCCTGCTCTCTACATCACTTTACTCTGCACCACTCTACTCTAAGCAACTGCACTCTACACCAATGCACTCAACGCCACCGAACTCAACAACACTGCACTCTGCAAAACTGCACTTTCCTCCACTGCACTATATGCCACTCTACTCAGCAGCACACTACTCTGTGCCACTGCACTCAACTCTACTCTACACTACTCTGCTGCACTCTACACCACTCCACTCCATGGAACTGCACCCTAAGCTACTCTAATCTACTTTGCATCACTGCACTTTGACACTGCACTCTATGTCACTTCAGTCTATGCCTCTCTGCTCTGTACCACTCTACTGTATTACCAAATCTGCGGGAATACTGAAAGAGCACAGGACTAAAATGAAGAGGCTGCAACTCTTGGTATTCTCTGACAAAGGAAGGATATACCCCAGAAAGAAAATCCTTTACTGAGGAAAGTCCTTTAAAAAGGATGGATTCCCATCACTCACCTACTGACCTACAAATTACATCGACACAGTTATTATTTAAAACAGTTTTCACTGTTTTAATGTGGGTAACAAGAGATACTGAGTAAACATATTTTTCTCTTGTGGTCCACTTTTAATCTCACTTTCACTTCTCATGCACTGCACCCATCACTCTTTAAGAACTGCCCTTGCACATCTGTGACATTACAGAGAGCTTTCTCTTGTGTATCTTCCATCTTTAAATAAAACATCCATGAGCTACCTTCTCAGTGCTAGAAGGTTGTAGCCATTGGCCACACTAGCGTGTGTCCAGAAGGAGTCCCAGATGATGAAGCATGTCACCTCGGTGAGTGATGGAAATCCATCCTTTTTAAAGGATTTTCCTCAGTAAAGGGTTTCCTTTCTGGGGTATATCCTTCCTTTGTCAGAGAATACCATTGAGTTGCAGCCTCTTCATTTTAGTCCTGTGCTCTTTCAGTAGACCCGCGGATTTGGCAATGTTGTTCTAAGGTATAGTTGGGAAATCTATCCGTGCTGCTCTCTAAACGTTCCCTGTGACCCTACTTCTCTCTTGTAGTGTGTTTCCACTCTACTGTATGCCAATGCAGTCTACCCCACTCTATTATGCACCACTGCACTCTTCGCACTGACCTTTTCAAGACTCCAGTCTAGGCCACTCAACTCTGCTCTGCACCACTCCATGCTTTGCCATTCCACTCTATACCACTCTACCCTGCAACCTTGCACTGTATACCGCTGCGCTCAATGCCAATGTGCTCTATGCTGTACTCCACTTCACTCTACTCTGAAACAATCTACTCTACCCACCCCAATCTAAGCCACTGCACTCTACCCTGTGCCACTCTATGCCACTCTGCTCTGTATCACTGTACTCTAAACCACTGCACTCTACGCCAGTGCACATTACACCTTTTTACTCAAAACCAATGGAATCTACGCCATTGCACTAAATGCCAAATATGTTAGCGCTAGTCTTAGAAAAGTCATCAAGAGAATAGACAGAGGATTTAGGTGGAGAATAGCCAGGTCTTCAAGGCTTTTCAGAAAACTCAGTGGTTCTAAGTGCTCCTGCTAGACAGAGTTAATGTATTCCAGAGGGCAGGGGCTTTGGCCAAGAAAGAGCACCCTCCTGTTCGTCCACTTTTGAATCGTGGGACACAGGCTAAAAAAAAGGTTGGTTGAGCGCATGGGTCGCAAAGGAACATTTGGATGGAGCAGATTAGAATGAACAGAAGGCCCCTGAGAGTTCAGAATTTTATGAACCACGCATTGAACCTTGAAATGAATTCTCTTGTCCACAGGGAGCTAGTGCAGCCTGTGGATAAAGCTGGAAACTGAGCAAAACTTAGGGAGGGCAAATAATATCTATGCTGCCGCATTTTGGGCCATCTGTAGTCTTTTGGTCGCTGTCTTATTGGACACTAGATACAACACATTGCAGTAGTCCAGCCTAGAGAGTATGGTCGACTGGATAATAACCTAGTGAGTCTGGGAATCAAAAAATCCCAGAATGGGTTTTAACTCTCATAATAGTCCAAAAAACACACTTGCCGCCGATTCCGCCTGCACTTCAAGCGTGAGAGCGATATCGATCCAGATCCCCAAATTTTTACCACGCCTTTGAGCGGGGGGGACGAACCACCAGTGGTCACCCCATTGTTGCATATCTCGCCCTAGGAGAATATTTTCCAATTTGCTTCAGTTTAACTGTATACAATTGTCCATCATCCACTCAGCGATAGCCACCATATTGTCTTGGAATTTGACCAGATTCTGAGTAGACTTGTTGGAAAAGGAGATCACAAGCTTGGCATCATCAGCATAGGATACCAGTGTGATCCCCAGGCCTTAGCAACCTGACCTAATGGTTTGATATAAATACTGAATAGTGTAGGGCTCAATACAGAGCCCTGGGAGACCCTATGTCGCAGAGTGTGAACTTGGGAGTTATGAGAAAGAGAGACGACCTGAAAAGATCTTTCAGAGAGAAAGGAAGTGAACCAGGTTGATGCCGTACAGGGCCCGATGTAGGCAGCCATTTACCGGCCGGTAACGGCCAAATTCGTCCGTTACCGACCGGTAAATGGGTTTTCAGATGTGAGGGGCCTATATTTTACCGATTCTGTAAATTTACCGAATCTGTAAATTTACAGAATCGGTAAAAAACCGAATCGGTATATTTACCGATTCGGTAAATCCACATGTAGGTGGCACTCCTAAGAGTGCCACAGGCCCTTAAGAATCGGTATTTTACCACTCAATCCTATTGGGTGGTAAAATACAGAATTCAGGTGTGCATGCACATCTGTGCATGCACACCTGTGCAATGTGACACACAGACATGGCACACAAGTCCGGAATTGGGGTGCTAGAGGGTGTCAAAGTGACACCCCCTGCACCCTTGCTGAAATTGGTATTTACTGAATCGGTAAATACCGATTCGGTAATGCCCATTGATTCCTATGGGCTTCAATGCCCATTGGAATCAATGGGCATTACCGAATCGGTTTTTACAGAATCAGTAAATACCGAATCTTAACGATTCGGTATTTACCGAATCTGTATTACCTACATCCCCCCCCCTCTATTTTACCACTTCTTAAATACCGATTCGGTATCATTCGGTATTTAAGAAGTGGTAAAATTTAATTACCTACATCGGGCCCACAGTATCAAAAGAGGTGCTTAAATCCAGAAACAGAGCAGAAGAACTGCCCTGATCTAAAGAGCCTCTTAGATGTTCGGTAACCACCAGCAGCGCAGACTCAGTGCTATGTTGTGGTCTAAAGCTGTTTTGAGAAGAAGCTAGAATAGAATGGACTCTAAAAAGTTGGTTAGAGTATCATTGATGAGAGACTTTGTAAGTTTGGCGAGATAAGGAATGGGAGATAGGATGGAAGTTTTCTGGTTTAGAAACATCAAGCACTGTTTTTTTGTGAGAGGGATAACTTCATCATGTTTCCATGCAGAAGGTACCGAATCGCCCATGATAGAGACAGATTCATCAGTTCAAGACAAACTGGAAGGATACTGTCCTGAAACTTAAGAAACAAGTCAGGATGAAGGGGATCGGCAGTGGAGCCTGATTTGACTTTGTTGCAGAGAGTTTTGAGCTCTCCAAAAGACACCAGGGTAAAAGAGCATTGAAGAGGCGGGAGAAGCTAATTGGCGTCTCAAGGAAAGTGGCCCAGATGTCAGAGGCAAAGTTCAAGTAGAAGAGTTCCAACTTTCTAGTAAAATACTGTGCCAATTCCACGCATTGCATGTTGGAGGTGATGATAGACTCTGCTGCCAATGAGGGTGTCATAAGACCCTTCAGGAGAGAGATGATTTTAGAGGGGTCGCTACTATTTTTTTATTTCGTTAGCAAAATGCTAAGTCCTAGATTTCTGGACAAGTTTATGATATGCCTTAATGGCAGCTCTATATTTTATTTTAGCAGATGGTTAATAGGAGCCTCTCCAATTCTTTTTAGCCAAGGTCAAAGTCTCAATGATTGAAATGACTGGCCTGAGTTCTTTTGCTGTAGATCGGTTTAGCGGGGATACAGCTGTCGAGGGCCTGCGTGAGCCAGTCGTGAAAGAGACAATAAGTTACTTCGACGCTGGTGGGTAATTGAGGATTATGCATTTGGAGAACGTCACAGAAATTCCCAGACTTAAGGTTATGCCATGGATGCTTAGAAACAGGGTTGTTGTGGACTGACAGTTTAGAGCCTTCAGGGTGCAATGACATAGAAATTAGAAAATGATCGAACCATGGCATAAGAAGGGAGGTATAGACCTTTAACAAAGAAATGTTGGAAAAAGACATGGCCAAAAAGATAGATGCCCAGCAGGATGTGTGGCACCTGGAATATGTTGCGACAACTGGCATGCTGCAAGGTCATCTAGGAAATTAGGAAATCAGCATCTTGACAAGCATCCAGGTAAAGATTCAGATCACCCACAGTATTAAAATTGGCAGCCTTAATTGCCAAGGTGGCAACCAAACCAATAAGTACTTCTCGGAATGCTCTAGATGGGGCATGGCGATGATAGATGAAGTTGCTCTTCAGTGCTATTATGAAAATTACTACTTTGCTCTACTGCATTCTATGCCACTATACTCTACTCTGCAGTACTCTAATCTATGTCACTACATGCTAAGCCACTCTACACCATTGTGCTCTATGTCACCACTGTCTACACCACTCTATCCTACTTTGCACCACTGTAGTATATGCCACTGCTCTCTACACCACTCTACTCTGCACCACTCTACTCTATGCCAATGCATTCTATGTCAATGCATTCTACTCTGCACCACTACACTCTACTCTGAAAGACTACATTCTCTGCCACTGAACTCTTTGCCACTCTGCTTTGCACCAATTAACTTTGTGCCAATGTACTCTATGACACTGATTTCTACTCTGCATCATTCCACTCCACACCAATCTACTATATGTCGCTCTACTGTATACCTCTGCACTTTATCCTGCACCACTCTACTCTACCCTGCACCACTTCACTCTATGCCACTTCACTCTACTCTGAAAGAATCTTCACCATGCCAGTGCACTCTAATTCCGTGCATTGTACGCACCTCTGCTCTGTGCCACTTCACTCTATGCCATTGTACTCCACTGTAATCTATGCTGTGCCACTGAAATCTATGCCACTCTATGTCACTGCAATCGATGTCAATGCACCCTTCACCCTTTTACTTAAAACCTATGCACTCTTCGTCACTGCACTCTACACCAATCTACCTTGCATCACTGTAATGTATGCCTCTCCACTCTAGGCCACTCTACTCCAATCTATGTGACTCTACTTACCAATATACCACTCTCTGATGCTCTACTCCATTAAACTTTACTCGACTCTAACACTCTATTCCACTTCACTTCATGCCACTCCCCTCCATGACAATCTCCTCTCTCCACGACACTCCACAAAACTTTATGCCACTGAACGCCACTCCAATGCAAAGAACTTAAATCAACTCTATGCTACTTCTTGGCCCTCCACGATTCTCTATGAGCTCCAAAACACTCCATTATGCTCCACTTTGCAACACTCCACTCCACACCACTCTCCTTTACAGCACTAAGTTTTAGCCATGCTGAACAGCAACCATGCTGGGGTACAACATGGCTAAAACATATTAGCAAATCCAATAGATCTTGAGTAGGCAAGATCTATTGGCATTGCTATTGTTCATTTGCTTTGCTCTTCGGGATCCATCATGCATTGCATAGTGATCCCAGGCATCATTGGTAGTTGTGAAAACCAAAACAGGGCAGGAACTGCAACCACATTGAACCCAGCGCCCTATGGCCGGTGGAATACTGTGTTAAAGGTTTCCACCAGTAAAGCCACGAAGACTCTTCCCCTGGAATCCTGGCAGTTACCCCTCCACTAAATGAAGTTGGGGAAATGTGAGTGTGACAGCTCGGGAGCACCGCAAACTCATAGTGCAGCTGATATTTCGCCAACCTCTAAATTACACGTTTAGTTCCGAGCTAGCAATCATGTTGCCCAGATCTTTCAGAATGAGACAAAAGACAAGAGTGATATCCCTCAACTTTCTTAGATATTTTCAGTCTCAGGCTTAAGCCAGCAGAGCTCTTTCTAAGTTTACTCAGATCTTCAAGACTGTTGCTGAGGGTAGTGTGGATAATTGGGGATACATGGCACTAAGAAAGTGGGGGACGGTGTTAAATAGCAAGTCATACAGACAAACATGACTTGGCACCCACTCTCCTTGCTAGGGGTTTTTGATCTAGTGAAGAGTAGCTAAACCAAACCAGGAATAGGAAAGCGAATTAGAGTGATGATTAAGGCCCCCAGGGAAGTTTGACCAGGGCTTGCCATCATGGTGTTGGATGTGTGTGGGGTGACAGTACCTCACCCGATGGCTAGAAAGTATGTGATGTTTCGGGACTTGGAGTGGTACCAGATGTTGGAGACTTAGGCACTAATCTGACAGCACACAATAAGGTAATAAATAGTCCCGTGACTATAAATAAATACCATAAACACTGTTTATCAATGATGGCAATGAAATACACAGCTGTACTTGAAAGCCTTCTCTGCTCCAGACATCCTATACATAAAACACTGCCTGTATCTCATCCAGATCTGAGTGTCCAACACACACCCGAAGTTCAACCCCATGAAGCTTGAAATTTGCTGATAACAACAAGCAACAAGAAGTCCAACACTGGCTGGATTATATGGACCTAGTTGGATTCAAGTCCCAATTTTCACCCATCTGCAAGTCACTTGTATGCAACCTTGACACCAGTTTCACCCACAAGGAAAACACGGCTAAGAAACAATTATGGCCTAGAACCAGCTTTCTCTACCAGAAAAAAAAACAAATCCTTTCTACCCAGTGAGTGACTACAAAACACTCTAAAGCATGTCTCATCCAGAACCTGAAGAAATATGACATTTCAGCAACACACCAAGGGTGCCTTTGCCTTTGACACTGTACCAACCTCGGTTGCCTGCTTGCTAGATCAACGCTGCGGCTGTACAAATACATAAACTGTAATGAACCAAACTGTCACTCAGGGGCACACTCCATGTAGTATCCCCTTGGTTGGTTTAACAGTTTCTTAAACTGGCGACCCCACCTAGATCTCCCTTGGTGGCTATCAGTACTTACATTGGGTTGGCTGTTTAAATGAAACACTTTGCTTAACTTAGTGGACCCAACAGAAGGAAATCAACAGTACATTCTGCATCTGATACTGACCATCATGACGTTTTAAAGTACCTACATGTGCAAGAGTGTCTATTTTCATATTCTCCGAAACATCACATGCATAGTGACACAAGGCACATCAGGCTTCCACTGCATTAATTAAACCACATTCACCTCTCCCTCCATAACCCATACAAGCCAAACTATTGACAACACTCTTTTACCCATATATTTTGAATTGTACTCAGCAACATGATACAAATCAGAGTGTATCATAGCAATGAAAGTGTGTTGAAGCACTATATGACTATTAATTTAGAGGCACTTATAAAGTGTTTTAAGCCTTTCAAGGGATATGAAAAGCACAGTAAAAATACTAGTATAATACAGTATTTGTTATTGTTAGATGATATGGAATGATGAATAAACAAATAATCATTGGTTATAGACACTGCCACAATAGTTACGAAAAATCCATTCCTTCCCATCAGTGTACTCCAACCCAAATTTCTAGACCTATTCGCACACAGGTTATGGCCCTTAAAGATGGTAACGATGTCCTGAGAGGCTGGAGTAGTTGTGGATAGGCAGGGGAACTTGAAGCCACCGCAGTCGTAAATAAGATAACTACATAGCTGCACAGTGGTGGCAGGTGATAGTGCATTAGTCTGAGTTCCAGCCCTGTGACATATAGCAGCCAGTCTGAAGACAAGGGGACAAAATACACCTATTGCCCGGGTTTGCAACGGGCGTGTGCACCCGCTTTTTGCCCCCCTCTCCCGTGGCACTATGGTATTGCAGAACGGGCTGCAGACTCTTTTGTAACCCCTTCTGTAATACTAATAGCTCTGGTGTACATGTAGCACCAGTACTATCGTGAGAGGGTGTACCCTCATTTGCATGGGGGCATGGCCCCATGCTAATCAGGGAATCACTTTGCCTCTACGCCTGCGCCATATTACCAATGAGGATGGAGAGGCAAACGTGCCCTTAGGAGGTGCACTGAAAGTGCGCCACAAAAAGGTGGCATACTGTCAGAGTGCCCCGTGTGGGCAGCCTTCTCGATGGGTGATATGGGACCCATGGACCCCCCAGACATCTTCCTGGAGACAAGTGCACTCACTCACTGCAGCCACCTACAAGGGGACCTCTACCCCCTCTCAAGTGCAGGTGGGTTGCCTTCCACACAGAGAAACACAGAGCGGCTGTCCAGGGGGCAGTGAATTCATTGTTATAAGGCGCACTATCCCCGTTGGCGCCTGGTGCATCTCCTTATAAGTGCACCATGGCACAAACAAGGGCAGTGTGCCCGATTTGTAATATGGCCCCTGGATGTAATAAAACATTGATGGAAAAACTGACATTTGCATGATTGCTGTAATATGGTTTTTATGTTGTATACCACTTCTCTACAGGGCCTTCTACCATTAATAAGAAACTAAAACTATTTCTTATTCTAGGTTGCATTTTGTATTGTTGTGGGGTTTCCAGTGAGTATTTGCTTATGGATGTTTCATTGGCCATAAAGATTTGTTAAATATCAAGTTTAGTAACAGTTTGTGTAATTGTTTCTGCTAGTTAACATGAACGTAAAAAGAGTTCCTTCTTGCTAAAGGTATTTCTAGAGGCCTGCAGGCAGAATCCCCATGGCATGAGTGAAAGTTACAATGAAGCAAACCTTCAAATTAATTCCCAGTATAAACATAACAACTTATTGACCTCTTATAGTGTGGCTAACCTGTTTCCTCATTGGCCAAGGATGAAAAGGGCTCTCCTATTTGCCTGTCTTTAGAGGGAACTGGAAAAGTCTAACAGCCTCTTGATGATCTGAAGCAGGATGAAGGCCAGATTTACAGAGCAGCACAGGCAGTGGTTCTTTGAATTTTTAGTAGATGTCAGTGCATTGTCAGACACCCATCTTCAATCTCATGGAGCTGCTGTCCTTCACAGACATTGACCCATCTTCAGTTGGATAGGACAAAGTAGTTCTTCAGTCTTACAATGGAGCATAATAACAAGGTAACTTCTGACCTAGAAGAATCCCTACAATCTCCCTCAACCACCGCTGGCAGAGCTGTTAATATTCTTGCCCGTACAGGGCGACTGCCAAGCACGAGAGCTACTGCCTGTGATGGGTAAATTCCATTAATCAATGACAAGGTTGATCCCATCAGGGGATACCTCATCCGGTCTGCATTAAAGAGGGGTGGAGATGTGGCTGCCTGACCAGTTTGGCACATCATCTTCTGCAACTGATACGGCCAGCATCAAGGGTGATGCTGAATGGTGTTCTCCTGGTACTCCTGGTACTCAGTTGAGTGTGGAGATCCATAAGATCATACAAGTATAGGGAACTAGGGTGAGCAGTGCAAGAAGATGCAGCTGCAGGAGGAAATAAGGCTCCTTCTGTTAAATATTGTTAGAGTTTTCTAGATGTTTGCAAAGGTGGCTAGATGGTATTAGAGGTTCTCAGGTTCTAGTAGACGTTGTGAGATGCTCCTAGCATCAGATTCTATTATGTGCTGTTAGACATTGCTAAAAATTTCTAGATGGTTTTAGATGTTGTTAAATGCTGAAATGGATGGTAAGAGGTTTGACCTAGGTAGAGGTTTTCTGTTGCTAATGATACATGTTGTAAGATTTTTTATATTATGTTCATTGTCTTAGAAAGGTAGTGCACAGCTAAGCTAAAGGACAATAATGTCTCTACATTTTAATTTCAATTCAAACACAAGTAATCAAAGTGTGCTCAAAGGCAAAAAAGCTTTTATCAAATTTCAAAGCATCATTATGCAAAACAAACTTTAGTCCATGAATACAAACATTTTGTGCATGCTAGTAAACATGTTGCATTCTGATATGTACATTCTAGATTAAAGAATTCGACTAGCGTGACATTATATTTAAACATATAACCAGATAAACAAGTGACAACGTTATTGACTTAAAAATCCCAATGCATTTCGGTTTCAAAAATCGGAACCCTTCATCAGGGGAGAATCGATTCAGTCAATCAAGGTGTCTTGTCAAATGTTAGTCCAATCCACAGTGACCTATAACACAACAAACGCAGTAAGTATACTGCATCCAGAGGTATTTAGGATTTGCACTCAGAATTAAAAGTGGGTGTGCATTAGAAGAAATGAAAGAGAAGTGCAGTTTTATAAAAAATATTAAATTGCTGCTACAGAACGGAGATCACCCCATAGTGTACTGGACTTTTATGATCATTAGTGAATCAGATACCACACCCTCGAGTATAGCATAATCGTATTTCAGGGGAGCATAAGAGATGGCTTGCCTTATCTAAATCACTCCGTCAGCCTGGATCTGGCTTCAAAAGTGTGAGCGCAAATGGTTCAGCTGCTCATTCTGAATCAGAAATAATCTGCAGGGTGGGAAAACGACAATTATCAGTAACGGTAATCGGGATGGTGGGTGTTTAAAGGGTAAGCCTCTTTAAAAACGCTCCCACCTAAGTCGTGGAAACGCTAGCGTCCGTCGGTACTCAGGACGTAAGTGTTGCGTGATCTAGAGAAACATAATTATGTTGTTAGTGTCGTGGCCTTCGCTAGCGTGTTAAAGTAAATAAATTATCAAATGTGTTAGAAATAACGTACCTAGAGTGAGTAAGGATCCGTGGTTATCTCTCGCGGTAAACCCGAAGGTCGTGTTTGATTGATTCTCGCGGTAAACGAGAAGGCAGTAGAACGCCGGTTTTTGCAACGTGTGGAAAATATCCCACAATGCTTTACGAATTTAAAGAGACAGAACCTGCAGTCTATCGTGTGTGTAAATAATGGAGACAAAATTGTCCCATATTATCGTTGCGTATATAGCGTATGGGTTGGCGTGTGATGCGCCAAAGATCCTGTGAAAACTGAGCATGTGTCAAATCAATGATTTACTAATTGAGGTCGACCCCATGTCAAAATGTCAATACGTATTGAAAAACTTTATAGAGTGAATCGTAATCTTCTGCACAATAGCAGTGAAGATATTGTTATTAAAAACTTTTTTTAGTAAAAAAGCACCTTATGGTATCAGAGGAAGGATAGGATAGTTGTAAAAGAAAGGAGGAAGTAGAGTGCAAATCCTTTACAGGTTAAGAACAGTAAAGCAAATGAATCTCATGTACTTCTGTTACAAAAAGCATAGCATCTCATAGTGATCATTGAGCCCATTTGGGGCTAGTGTACCTAATGTTTTTATCCAGTAGGTTTCCCTACGTGCTAGGGCTGTATTTATGTCAATTCCTGATTTATTGTTAGCGCGTTCCAAGACAGTGAAACGCAATTGTGGTATAGTGTGGCCTGCCGTTCCCCAAAGTGAGGCCAGAGGGGAAGTTGTGTTTTTGTTTCTAATTCTGCTTTTGTGTTCTATTATGCGTGTCTTCATTTTTCTGCTTGTTCTGCCTACATAGACTAAGCCACAAGGGCATTTGATGGCATATATTACTTTCTCTGTATTACAGTCAGAGGTGTGTTTCAATTTGACTGGGTTGCCCGTCTGTGGGTGCATGAAATTATCGCCAAGAATCACATTACTGCATTGGCCACAGTTATAGCATTTTGTCATCCCTTTAAATTCTTTGGTTGGCTCTTCCTCTTGAGTCTTCAATAGTTCACGTACGTTTTTGGATCTATTGTGCGCAAACAATGGAGGTTAAGGAAACAGAAACTGAAAGTCTGGTTCATTTTGAATGATTTCCCAACGTCTTCTGATTATGGTTTTAATGCGTGCTGCTTGGGTAGAATTTTTCAACACAAAAACCTCTCGCTGGGATGTTGCTTTAGTGGATGGACTGAGTAGATCCTTCCTAGATTTTCTCGCCGTTTTTTGTTCAGCTTCATTAAGTATCTCCATTGGATAGCCTCTGGCTTGGTATCTGAGTTTTTGATCTTCGATCTGTTTTTTACATAGTTGATCATTTGATGTGATCCTTTTTATCCTTGTGAACTGTGAGGTTGGTAGATGTTTTTTCAATGCAAATGGATGAGCACTTTTGAAGTGCAATGCACTATTTACATCGGTAGGTTTCCTGTATACTGATGTTGTTAGACCTGCTGTGGTTTTTTGAATTTCAATGTCCAAAAATTTTATTTTTTCTTCTTGAATGTCATATGTGAACTGAATTTGAGTATTGTGTATTCAGTATAGACTTCTGTCCTTTCCATATGACTAGAATGTCATCAATGTAACGGAAAAATGCAACTGCATTGGTTTTCCAAATTGGATTGGTAAGAATGTGTTGATGCTCGAAGTAAGCCATGAAAGTATTGGCGTATGAGGGGGCTCCGGGAAAGCCCATTGAAGTACTCGTCTTCTGTAAATAAAATTTCTTTTGCCAAATAAAATAACTGTGGTATAAAGAAAAATGTAACAGTTCCCAGAGAAAAATTGCTAGTTCAGGTGGTATAGTGGAGGCCAGGAACCTCCATTCCACTGCCTCTAAACCTTCATTGTGCGCTATTGAAGTGTATAAAGCCACGACATCTATTGTGCACAAAAGAATGTCTTCGTTGAATACTTCTCGTATAGCGTCCAGTTTTAGGAGGCAATCAGTGGTGTCTTTTATGTAGGTTTCCCAGGTTTGTACAAGTGGTTGAAGATGATAATCCACAAAGTGTCCTATGGCCTCATGTATAGAATTACATCTGGCCACTATGGGCCTGAAGGGTGGTCTTAGCTTGTCTTTGTGCATTTTGGGAAGCATATATATATGAGGAACCTTAGGAGTCTGATTGACCAGAAACTTCCCAGTGTTGTTATCGATGATGTTGTCTTCAACTGCTTTTGTTACAATAGTAGTTAGTAAAGTGATTAATTCATCCGTGGGGTCTTTGTCCAGTGGCATGTATGTGTCTTCATCAAGTACATGTGAGTCCACACTGGAGTTATAGAATGTTGTGTCAAGAACCACAAGGGCGCCGCCCTTGTCGGGCGGTTGAAATGTGATGGACTTGTCATGTTGCAAAGAATTCAAGATTCGCCTTTCCTTTGTTGTCAGATTTGGTCTTGTCGAATGACTGAATTTAATCGCCTGCAGATCCTTCCTCACAAGACGTTCAAATGTATCCAAAGATTTATGAGTTATTGGAGACATAAATTTGCTTTTTGGACAAATTTTTTTTATCTCTTGATCATGCTCCTCTGTGTTCGGCATTGAGAAGAAAAAACATTTCAGACGTAACTTGCGCATGAACTTAAATAAAGATGTTTCTGTTTCTAGTTCATTAGAAGTATAGGTTGGAACAAAAGATATGCCTTTGTTAAGGACTTGCATTTCGGCATGGTTAAGTTTTTTTTGGGATACATTCATCACTTAGGATTCTGTTGTTTTTTCCAGATCCTTTGTGGTCTGCCTATTTCGGGAGCTTTTTATTTGTTTTGTCCCCTTCTGGTACGGGTTCTGATTGTATGGGTCCTTTGTCTGGCGGTAGTTTGGAAGATTGGCCTGCCGCTCAAAAAGGCGGTTGTACATTAGAAGTGGAGGCACCGCCATCCGCGGTTATTTTGGCTTGAGGTGCTCTTAAGGTGGGTTTGGGACGTTGAACAGTCAAATCCTGGTCTGGCACTAAACTTTCTTCTGAAGAGTTTACATTTGGTTTCTTGAAGAACCGTTTTTGTGCATAGGTTTCGGCCCAAGAGTAAACCTCGTCCAGTTTATAATCTATGGTGTCCCTTCGGAACTTCCTGATTTTGCGCTCGTGGACTTCTTTGGCATGCTTGTCCAAGTTGATGTTAATGTTTTCCAATTCTTTATCCCAATCCTCAGACTCCATTTTTTGCGAGAGTTCATCCTTTAATTTATTGATGTCATTCGATAAATCGGCTAGTGTTGTAGAAATTTCTTCAATGATAAGGAGTATTAAATCAAGCGAACATTTATTAAGTATCGCATACCAGCGAGACATGAAATCCTTATTAAATTTAAACAACATGGGTTTCAACGCAATCCGTAGGCCTTTCGGAATCCGTTTAACCGTGTGGTACTCTATTAGGGTGGTGGCGTGGAGTCGCTGGTTAATCTCCTTCCTGAGTAGATATTCTAACTGTCTTAGTTGTTGTGTGATGTTTCCTGTGATTGTTCCAAAATCACGGGCTTCTTTGATTAATGAATATATGGATTCCGCTTCATCTGAAGTATATGCTTTGGTAGTGGCTTGATTAGTGGTCAAGTCTGCTATGTTTTTCCAAGACATTATAACAGTTGGGTGCAATCGTAGTAGGGGTCTCTCGTGAATACAACAAATAATTATGTGATTGCACACCTCAGTGAGTTGCTTTTCCTATAAGTTAACCAGAAAGTGAGGAGTGTTTTGTTTGGCTGTAAAGAGATGCTCTCACCTAAGTCGTGGAAACCCTAGCGTCCGTCGGTACTAAGGAAGTAAGTGTTGCGTGATCTAGAGAAACATAATTATGTTGTTAGTGTCGTGGCCTTCGCTAGCGTGAAAAAGTAAAAAAATTATCAAATGTGTTAGAAATAACGTACCTAGAGTGAGTAAGGATCCGTGGTTATCTCTCGCGGTAAACCACGACTTAGGTGAGAGCGTTTTTAAAGAGGCTTACCTTTTAAACACCCACCATCCCGATTACCGTTACTGATAATTGCCGTATTCCCACCCTGCAGATTATTTCTGATTCAGAATGAGCAGCTGAACCATTTGCGCTCACACTTTTGAAGCCAGATCCAGGCTGACAGAGTGATTTAGATAAGGCAAGCCAGCTCTTATGCTCCCCTGAAATACGATTATGCTATACTCGAGGGTGTGGTATCTGATTCACTAATGATCATAAATGTCCAGTACACTCTGGGGTGATCTCCGTTCTGTAGCAGCAATTTAATCCTTTTTATAAAACTGCACTTCTCTTTCATTTCTTCTAATGCACACCCACTTTTAATTCCGAGTGCAAATCCTAAATACCTCTGGATGCAGTATACTTACTGCGTTTGTTGTGTTCTAGGTCACTGTGGATTGGACCAACATTTGACAAGACACCTTGATTGACTGAATCGATTCTCCCCTGACGAAGGGTTCCGATTTTTGAACCCGAAATGCATTGGGATTTTTAAGTCAATAACGTTGTCACTTGTTTATCTGTTTATATGTTTAAATATAATGTCACGCTATTCGAATTCTTTAATCTAGAATGTACATATCAGAATGCAACATGTTTACTAGCATGCACAAAATGTTTGTATTCATGAACTAAAGTGGTTTTGCATAATGATGCTTTGAAATTTGATAAAAACTTTTTTGCCTTTGAGCACACTTTGATTACTTGTGTTTGAATTGAAATTAAATTGTAGAGACATTATTGTCCTTTAGCTGTGCACTACCTTGACTGTGGGTGAAGCCCATGGTCTGCTTTTGCATTACACTACATTGAGAAGTTAGGGTTCTTTCTCAAAACAAGCAGTAGCGCGCAATCTCTTTACAGCCAAACAAAACACTCCTCACTTTCTGCTTAACTTATAGGAAAAGCAACTCACTGAGGTGTGCAATCACATAATTATTCATTGTCTTAGAAAGCCAATAGTGACAGAATTGTTAGATATTTAAATGTAGGTGCAGTCAGATGGCTGTAGCCAGTTTTAGAGTTTATGAGTTGCTGTTAGTTATTTTCAATGCTGTGATACATTATATACATTTGAGCAAACGTTTTTTAGGTTTATATTTTTGTGCATCAATTATAAAGCATACTGTGCATTCTCAGACATTATTCTATATCTATAGACTAAATTGCCATAATTACACTTGATGCAAATTTCTTATCAGATATAGAATTGAAGTTATAAATGTGCTTTAGTTAGGCCACATAGCTGTATAAAAGATGGTTGCCATCTCTGTCACTCACTCCTGTCTCTCTACCCCCCCCCCCTCCCAACACGCACATCCTCTTCCCACAGGCTTCGCAATACCAGATAAGCTGATGACATAATGTTTTTTCTCCCACTGCAATAATTGCCTAGCTCGAGATGAATTTCCTATGATGCAAATGGACTTTTTTTCAACAAGTATCCATATACTGGTTTTATTTGTTTGGAGAAAGTCTTATTGTTAAATGTTTAATATCTGTTTGAATATGTGTGGATTAAATCAGTATGAGGGTGTTGACTAGTTATTAGAGAATTGGGGTGGTGCTGAGGTAATGATGTTTATTTTTCTTGTGTCCCGATTTGCTAAATAAGTTATACGTTTGCTCAGACCACAACGAGTTAGCGGTATTGTTATTAATCCTATGCAAGAAATATTTATAAAGAAAACCCTTGATTTGCGAATGAACCAGAAGACTTTTCTATTCTACTATGGTTGCTGCCCGCCTGTTTACTGATTTTGCTGCTCATTTTGGGACTTAAAATATTTTTTGAATTTGCATATTCTGTATAACTCTGCTTCTGACAGCCTCCATGGCATTTACTCTGTGTCGCTTTTTTTTTAAGTGTAATAAAACCCTTTTATTGATCTAGAACTAAATCATTGATTAGTTCCCATTACTTTGAAAATTGTTTTACTCTGCTAAATTGATGTTCCTTAAAACAGGGACACATAACCTCTTGAAAATAAGGTTTAATACAGTCCCCAACCCAGTTAAGTGTGGTATAACCGAATGAGGTAAAAGTTCGGAGTGTTTAAATGTTGGGGTACGATTTTGCTCCCACACTTTGAAGAGGTGTTGTTTGTTTCTAAAAAGTTGTTATATGCAGTTATCTTCTATGAGATGTCGGTGTATACTTTCAGGTGTCAGTTGCTGTTAGAGGTTGTTAGATGCTGGTATTTGTCAAAATAATGCACACTTTCAGATGCTGTAACTCGATGTAGTAGTTTGTTAGATGTTTTATACTTTTAGATGTTTCTTGCTGTCAGAGCTGGTTAGATGCCATTTCAGTGTAAAGTTGTTCGAAACTCTCCGATGTTGTTAGTGCTATGAAAGATTATCAGATGCCGCTATTCGATGTGACATGTTGTTAGATGCTGTCTCGGGTGTCGTTGTGGCCCTAACAGTGAGGAGTTTGTGATATAATCACTCCTAATGCCTCACACATGGGCACAGCCGTCCAAGCAGCGCAGAGCGGGATTCGTCGCATGCCCGTTTATTTTCCTATTGGTTTCTCCGCCTCTCCTAACACATGTTGTTCCCTGTTCTTCTCTTAAGTAAACAGGCGTCTGCTGTGCTATCAACAAGGCTGTGGTTTATTTTCCTAGCGTGTCCCGCGCCTCCAGCCGGTGGAAGGCCCTGGGACCGTCCCGTGCGTCCAGAGAGGGCCAAGCGGGTCGACTCCCTGCGACGGCCCTTTGAAGCGCTGCATGGCCGGGGAACGAACAGCCGGTGCTCTCGGCCGTGGCCTTGTAGAGAGGGGGGCTTTAGTGTCCTGACACTCCGCTAAGACCCTCATGCACAGTCTACAGTGGGTGGAAGGGTTGGGGTGGGGAAGCGCCGAGAGGATTTAGCTGAACGCATTGCTAATGTGACCACACATTCAAAATGACTGAAGGGGCCGGTGCTTGCTCTATTAAACACACCGGTTTCTTCAGATCTTCACTCATAGTGCAAACGCTGCACATTATTTTTCACAGCCATTGTTCGATTTCGTTAACTTTCTTAGTAATAAAGATCGGAACCACATTCCAAATTCCAGTCATCAAAACAAAAGCTAATAGTCATCTTACTGTGGAATTCAAGGATAAGTAACAGACATCTATAACAGGGTAAAGATTAGAAGACCTGGCTGTTCCCAAACTCTTGATCCCTCCGACACGGCTTCAAGATGGAAAGGCAAATACACTCAACCTGCCACCCTACCCTACCCTACCCTGCTCACAGGAACTTTCTGAATTACCTTCAGGCATCAGAGCTCACTACCCTGGGCGTAGTTCGGTTAGTTGGGCTACATATAGCTACGCGAAGTACACTTCGCACTACGCACGCTACGCGTAGCTATGCGAACTGCGTAGTGCGGTAGGGAAATGCTGTTTCACAATGATTGCACACTGCCGGATGCTTGTCCGCACTGTGCAATCATTGCGAACGGCATCATGCACAGTGCAATCGGTCATTTTCTGCCGCTCGAGTAGATTTGTACTCGAGCTGCAGCTTTCTCAACACGGACTGGTAGTTTCTCATCGCGAGCGGTCATGAGCATAGGCGACCACTTGCAATGACAAACCTGACCTCCCCGCGTTGAGAATCTCGCAGGGAGGTTTATTTTCCACGCTCGCTATCGGCAACTTGATGTTGCTGATCGCGAACGAGGAAAAAGTCTCACTGGGTTGTTGATTTTTCTCACTCACGGTTGCCAACTTGACGTTGAGGAGCGTGAGGGTGGAAAAAATGCCTGCTAAGCTACGTGTTTTTGCACTATGCTATGTGCGATTCGCATAGCGGTTAGTTGCGCAAACTACGTACACTCCGCGAGCGTAGCATAATTTCCTGCCCAGGGTTAGTCACAAGCCGGCTGTGACATGATTTGAACACAACTCTGAACCTCATGCAATGCATCCAGGGCCTCTTTTATGAGGTTCTTTGCGCAGCCAGAATGTCACTTTTTGTGACATTCCGTTGCGCAAGAGCCTTCTCCATATTTATCAAGCAGCACAAAGCCACTTTTTTGGGCTTAAAGCTGCCTCGTAAATATCATTCCCTTTAACAAAGTTTTCTGCATTAAAGGGGCGTCAAATGGGTGCTGCTGGGGATGTTCTCAGCAACATCCATGGCTTTTTGACTCTGCCCCAGATTTACGAGAAATCATAAATCTCAGACAGCACCAAGAAGCACAACGAGGAGAAATATCTTTATTTCTCCTCGTTTTTCCTTTTCTATGTTTGCTGCATTCTGCAGCACACATAGAAAGAGGAAAAAACCTCTTGTGATTATTTTGGTGCAGGAAGGTTTCACTTCCTGCAGAAAAATAACCATTTTGGCAAAGCAGGCACCCTTACACCATAGTGCAAAGGTGCCTGCGTTGGCGCACAGCAGCCTATTGTGCGCCAGGGCAGGAATGCGCCATATCTGATCAGAAGGCCTGCAGCATTGCCCTATGGCAAAACCTCATAAATTATGCCCCAACATTTTACACACAGATTGTCACTTTAAATCACACTCTACCAACATGCACAATAAGCTGAGCAGCCACTTGCTTGGTCATCCTTTTGCCCTTGGCAGGGGTTCACACCACTATACAAATGTTTACAATACAGTAACATAGATAAATATATGAAATACGCAGAGCACAGCGAAACAATAGTAAGTGATTTCTATGGAATCTTCTATGACCGCCACTGCCAAGTCCGGCCCATAACCACTTCCACAAGGAGTATCGCGTAACCGGGAGAAAATCCCTACCACAATGAGCAGGTACTCCTGCACTGCATTAGTGAGTCAGAGCAAGTATTGTCCGCTGTCATGGCTCCATTGATGGTCTTGTGCCCTACAGCTTCCCTGTCCACACAGGGACGCTGCTTAGTCAATGAGATTCAGGCACGAGAATCTCAGACTTTCCAACTTATAAAGCAGTGGGGTGGAGGGGAGTAATGATCAATACTCGGGATGGGCTGTTCCCATGAGGATCAGGGTCCGAACTGATTTGCATTAGGTGGGTCTCTGTCTAAAGTGACAAGGTAGGCGAAAAGCAATGGTTTGGAAGGCTACCCAACTGATTGTCACTAGTTAGACAATTTGCAAGTGTTAATCCCATCACCTTTTGGGTGCTTGATTGCAAGTCCTATGCTTGGAAACCCGAGACTGGCACAGCTTTCCAAGCCTAATGCTGCTAATGTTTGTGAATTTCAAAATGTACTATATTTACACATATTCAAGAAATACTTCTATGGGTGCTGATTCAATATTTTTTTGTAATTTTATGGGCCTGATTCATAAAGGTAACTTTCAATTTTGAGTAAGTTTACTACCTTTTGGCTATTCAAAAGATCCAAGTGTAAATTTACTCTAAAATTGTACTTACAGGTCTCCTCTAAATTGAAGGGTCTGGGGTTATTCACAAACTGCTTTTTTAGTAAGTTTTGAAGTACTACAATGGTTCGGCAAACGTACTACAAAATACTATTCACTAACTGCACTTCTAAAGTACTACTACAAAAATAGCAGTAGTACTTAAGAAGTGCTGGTTCGAATTGCATTTTGTAGTATGTTTTGTACTGCTATTGTAGTACTACAAAATGTCCTACAAAATGTAGTTTGTGAATATCCCAGAGCAGGCCTTCATGTAAACCCTAAAGGAGTTGTTTAAATCCTTAATGAGGCCTAGATTCTTATTATAGATGGGGGAATATTATAGTCTATTAAATCAATCATAAGAGGTGCTTGTACAGTGCACATCCTGAACCCCGGTATTTGAAAGTGCTCTCATTCGTGGTAATAAAGTTAAATGAAGCTCTAAAAGAAAATGTTTGCTAGATCACATCATTTGGACAAACAGGGAAGCCATATTGATTCCAGGTTATCTGATTTTAGATTTTGAAACTCAGCCACCAGATGTATATCTCTGTCTCTCTCTCTCTTTTGTGTTTTACAGCATACGTCACTGTTTTGTCTTTTGGATATTGGATATTGGATAGGTATTTGTATAGCGCTGACGTTCGCTCCCAAAGGAGCATCTTGGCGCTGTAAAACCTAGGACCAGATCACCGGGGGGGGAAGTTTGGGGGACTAGATCGCTGATTTGGTCCAGTCATCGGAGAGATTGAAAATCCACGTTTTGAGGAGCTTCCTGAAAGGCTTCTCCTGCGTCTGAAGTCTGAGATGCCTTGGCATACTGTTCCAGGCTTTGATGGCAAGGAGACTGAGTGTTTTTCCGCCCTTAGTGTTCAGGTTGAATTTGGGGGGAGTCATGAGATTTTCTTGCGAGGATCTGAGAGTGCGACCCGGGGAATAGTGAGGGAAGCGTCTCGACAGGTAGACTGGGCCAGATTTGTTGAAGGCTCGGAAGGCTACAATGAGAATTTTGAAGAGTATTCTCTTGTGTAAGGGGAGCCAATGTAAGAATTTGAGGGCAGTAGAAATAGAAGATTTCCGTGGCAGTTTGAGGACGAGCCGAGCAGCAGTGTGCAGGACACTCTGTAGTTTCAGTCGGGTGGATTTTTTGGTCCCTGCCAGGAGGCCATTACAGTAGTCTACTCGGGAAAGTATGAGGGCTACCGCAATGGTCTTTCTGGAGTCGAGCGGGAGGAAGTCAAAGAATTTTCGCATGGATTTAATGATTCCGAAGCATTTACCTGCTACTGTCGCGACGTGGGTATCAAAAGAGAGATCGGAGTCGAAAATTACTCCGAGGTTTCTGGCCGATGAAACTGTCTGCGGTGGGGCGGCAGAATTGTCGGGCCACCACAGGGCTGGACTAAAAGAAGCATTCTTGCCGATAGGCAAGATTTCGGTTTTGTTGGAGTTGCAGCGGAGGTGGTTGGCGTCCATCCATTGAAAGACCGCTGTAAGGCAGTGCTTCAGATTAAGTTCAGCCAAGTTTGAATTGTCGTCAAGAGGGATAACAAGCTGAGTATCGTCAGCATAAGACGTGACAGTTATGCCGAACGATTCTATGAGAGTGAGCAGGGGGATGAGATAAATATTAAAAAGAAGGGGACTAAGAATGGAGCCCTGGGGAACTCCACAGAAGATCTTTTTCTCTTTCGATTGGAAAGGTCCCAGTGAAACAGTTTGGAACCTGTCACTGAGGAAGGAACTGATCCAGGCAAGGGCCGAGTTGGTTACACCGATGTCCATAAGCCTGTTAAGCAGAATAGAGTGGGAAATAGTATCGAAGGCCGCCGTGAGGTCAAGAAGGATCAAAATGGCCTTCTTCCTTTGATCTTGGAGACCTTTGATGGTATCGGTCAGCTCGATCAGCGCGGTCTCGGTAGAATGTTTAGGCCGGAAACCGGATTGCTGGGGGTGAAGTAGGTTGTGAGCATCAAGAAAGGACTTGAGCTGCTTGTGGACTAATTGTTCTGTTATTTTGCCCAGTGCAGGTAACAGGGTGATAGGACGAAGGTTGGTTAGGTCAGAGGGGGGCTTGTTTACCTTTTTCATAAGAGGTTTCACCACGCCCTTTTTCCAAGAAAGAGGAACAGAGCCAGTTTTGAGGGAGAGGTTGACTATTTCATTGATGATGGGGTTAATTTCATCAATGATGGTGTGAAGGATCTTGGGGGGGCAAGGGTCAGAAGGTGAGCCAGATTTGCATGAGAGAATCGCTTCTCTGGTCTGGGTCAGGGTCACCGGGGTAAAGTGGTTGAGACTGTTAGCGGTAGGACGAGATTGGTCTTGCTCCATGATTGAGTACACCGGAGGGGGGGGGGGGAAGGTTTGGTGGATAGAGCTGATTTTTTCCTCAAAGTAGTCAGAGATCTTACTACATAGTTCTAGGGAGGGGGGGATTTCTGGTTGGAGTGCTTTTGGTTTGGTGAAGGATTTTACTATGGAAAAGAGGGTTTGTTGTTTTTGCTTGGCCTCTTGGATGGCGTTCACATAGTAAGTTCTTTTAGCAGATTTAATGGTTGAGAGATAGATTTTTCTCTGTATGATGTAGTTATTACGGTCGTCGTTGTCATAGGATCTACGCCATTTGCGTTCTGCTTTCCTGCAGAGTAGGTGAGCGGCTGTTAGGTCAGGCGTATACCAAGGGGCTTTAGATTTTGTTTTTTTGAGAGTGTTGGCTTTTTTATTTGGTGGACATCTATTGGAGATTTCTAGAGAGAGCCAGTTGTCGAAAGAGATTGCATCTTGATCGATGTTACCAGAGGAAGAGGGGGCATTGGTGAAGGACAAGGGGTGAGCAGTAAGATTTTTCTGGACTGTTTTCCAGTTAATGAAGTGGATATGTTGCTGAGTAGGTTTTTTTAATTTCGGAGGGGGATCGTTGAGGATATGGAAAGGAATCAGACTGTGATCGGTCCAGATTTGGGGAATGGGAGACTGGGTGGAGATGAGCGGGAAATTGGAGCAGACACCATCGAGGGTGTGTCCAACGGAGTGAGTAGGCAGCATGACGCTTTGTTGCAGATTGAAGATATCCAGTGTCTGTTGAAAGTTTTTGGTGAAGGGGTCAGTAGGTGTATCGAGATGCAAGTTAAAGTCGCCCAAGAGGGTGAAGTGCGGATAGCGGAGTAGGAAGTGTCCGAGTGCGTCATTAAGTGCGCCAAGGAATTTCGTGGCATTGCCGGGTGGACGGTAAATCAGACCACCTGAAAAAGAGAGGGTTTGACTAAGCTTAATGGAGAAACCTAGTCCCTCTGCATCAGTAAGGGGGTCGAGGCAGAAGGTGTGACAGGTAAAAGAATTCCTCAAGATAAAGGCAACGCCTCCTCCTCTACCTTTCTGTCTGTCCTGTCTGTAAAAGGAGTAGCCAGGGGGGAGGGCGATGGCTATGTCAGGGTTGCTGTCTTCAGTGAGCCATGTCTCGGTGACCATGAGACAGTCCAGGTCGTGGTCGATAATGAGATCGTGGATATCCTGACTATGTTTGCACATCGACCTGGCGTTTATCAGACCTCCAGAAAAATGAGTTTGTTTGGAGGAAATTGTCTGCTTGGGGACGAGGTTGAGTGACCAACGACATTTGTTGCAACTGATGGAGCCGAATACTTTAGAAAGATCTAGCCTACAGGCAGGATTTTATTCTTGGCCCGTGATGAAAACCCGACACAGACACAGCAGACACGCTCTGGTCCCCTGACACAAATACCAGTCCAAGAATACCTTTATTTGGGGGTGTCATAGCCCAAACACCCCTTGAAACTACACCCCTGTGCCCACAGTGTGTTGGCAGTGGTGCCACTCAGTGAGTCATAAACCAGAGAGTGGGTCAATGAGGGCAAGCAGTCTGCTCAACTCCACTCAACAAATGGTAAATGCTCCAGTTTCTTTTTGGCCTCTTATTTATCCTATGTTTTGCTAAATTGTGCCAAGAAACTGTGAGGAGTAAAGTTTATTCTGGTTCAGTCTTGATCAGAGGTAGAGTTGGCCAGAAACTAATGCAAATTGACATTGAGGCATGTTGAACTAAGTTGACAATGAAAGTAAAAACACAGCAAGCATGCATTTGAGATAAACGTTCACTGATGAGGGCTGATGGTATCTCCCACGAGGTTTTCTCCTACTTTTCGTGTCTGCACTAACAGCAGGTTCATCATGATAGGACACCATTGTAGACGAGGTAAGACCACAGTGAGTGCATGGTATGAAATGGCCCTGAGAGGGGCATCAGAAAGATGCAGGCACTATAGCTGGGACTTATTGTGTATTCTAAATGAGATTCCGCCAACACTTGCTGGTTGTGTTGGGACAGAGATCAGGTGCAGTCTTCATCCTTCAACCCCTGTGTCATGACACCTGATGCACGCTTGGTGTATTGAAGGATGCACCTTTTAGAAGGATGTAAAAAGTGATGGGAGGAATGCTTGCAAATAGTCTAACCACTGCCAATCGCTCTGGGCAATATTCCTATCGATCGTTTTCTGTCTTATAATTCCACCTCAGATTAGAGCCAGCCATATGCAAATCAGCTCTGTTCCCGATCCAATCGGAACACTCAAGCCTGAATTAACACGCCAGGTCCTCTCCATACTAGAACACAAGCAATCCAAATCAGATTTTGGCCTAGTTGGGTGTCTTCAGTTGGATGCAGCTTGGTTCCAGTGGCACAGTGAGCATGGGACTCATGTCTGGGCATACCCATGGCCACTTAGGATGTTACATCAAACACACAAAAAGTGATGGAAGGAATGCTCACAAGTAGCCTAACCGCTGGCAATTGCTTGGAGTGTCATTCTAAACCCTTGTTTGTTTGCCCACAGAACCATCCCAGATTAGACCCATCCTTATGAAAATCAGCTTTGGCCCTGCTCAAATAGGAATTGTTTAGCTCAAATTGCCAAGCTAGATTCTCTCTGAACCTGAACTCAAGGAACCTAAGAACAGTTTCTGCCTAGTTGGACCTTTTCAGTCAGGTGCAGTATGGTTCTAAGGGCACAGTCATCAAGGGACCCACCAGTCTCACTTAGGGAGTTGCACTGAAGTAAACAAAAAGGTGAAGGGTGGGATGCTTGATTTAATCTTAGCCACTTATAATTATCCAGTCCATCATTTTTTGCCCACAATGCCACCCCAGATTAAATATTTCAGGGATTTACTATGATCAGTTTTGTTTAAAAGTAATTTATACATGTGGTTCACTGACAAGCCCGATGACGGGACCAATTTTATGTTGTAGCAAATTTCCCTAAAATCAAAGAAACTGTGAGTAGAGCATAAATATAACAAACACTACTTGCGGCTGTTAAAAGATAGGCCGCAAACGTCAACATTATCGGCACCATCTTGCCCTTTTTGAGCCCATTCGTGCGCGTAAGCGGCAACCATTTTGAGCACCACGGCCTCCCTGCCCCTCGCTGATAGCCAGCGCGTCTCTCTCTCTCTCTCCTGACCTCGCAAAGCATCCCCCACACGCTGACAGCCCCCGCTCTCACATGCCTTGGGTCATAAACCCCTCTACCACGCAGCTTTGCCTCGGAATCCCATCCTGTTCCCAGCGCAACACCTCCCTCCATTCCTTTCATGATCCCGGATCCTTTGATAAAACCCCCTTTCCTTTGTGCCCGTTTGTCTTACTCGTTCCCAGGCCGCCACTTGCCCCCCCCCTCCTGTACAGTAGGAAGCTTCCCTCGTCAAGGGGTCCATGAGTTGATCAAAGCCCCCACCCCATGAGATCCGATCAACCTCACACATTCCGTGAATCGGCGGAATGTCCAGCTGTGCGATAAATCATCACCTGTTGTGACCGGGGTGGGGACTTCAACTGTAAATGTGTGTGGGAACGGGCCTGAAGCGGGGATTCCGAGGATGTCTTTCCGTACATCAAAGGGTTGACAGAGATGCGTTTTATGCAATAAAGTAATAAACTTGTGTATAAGAGGCCAGGCCTCAGAGATGCGGTTAGAGCACCTCGAGAAGATACCCTGTTGTCTGATTTGATGTGTTCTGCTCCGTCGGAATAAAACTTCTGTTTCCTGCCTTCCGGTCTCCAGCGCCTGCCTCTTTGTTTGGTAACTTGAATGGGTATAGAGGCGGTTAACGCCGGGCAACTGCGGAAAAGGTCTTCTGCCTGTACCTTTTTCTACAATTGGCGTCCCAAACGTGGGGCCCATCAGCGACTCGTGGATCCAGTGGGAGAGGTCCTGACGACAGAGTGAACGACTGCAACGATCGGGAGTGCACCTGTCCGATAGACCCTCGTCTGACAGCCGATCATCCGAACTTCACTGGTTCCGAACAGACCTCTCTCGAGTGATCTACGGTCCTGACTGGGAACCATCAGGAGTGCCGCGAGGACTACGAAGAATAGAGGACGATCGGGCGCTGGATTCGGAAGACAAGAAACTGTCCATGCGGTCCGGGTAAGGTCGTGTAAACACGACGAATTGCGAAATGATTGTTTGATTGTTTGGAAAATACTAGTATTACTCTTTGTTGATTCATTTGGAGATTCGCTGTCTGCAAACGGAGAAACAACAGGCTCTCTCTTTGCAAGCAGTGAAGGATAGGTAACGCAGACTTTTGTTCCCATTGTCATCCATCGTGCCTATCCTTCTCCCCCACTGATTAATTGTTTGAACCCGAACTACCGTTCGCGGATTGTTTTCTGGAGATTCTCTGTCTACAAACAGGAAAGAACAGGTTCCCTCTTTGCAGATGGTGAAAGGGTAGGTAACGCAGACTTTTGCGGGCCTACTTATTCTCCCCACTGATTGTTTGATTGACCGAACATTGACTGTTCGATATTGGTTCATGAGGTATTCACTGCCTGCAAACAGCGTAGAATAGAAATATTCTGTCTAGTCTTTGCACACAGTGATAAGATAGGTAGTGCTGACTCTTGTCCCCATTTCCGTCATGCCTGTCTTCGCCCCACTGATTGGTAGCCTGTTTAGCCCGGACCGCTTATTAGAGATGAACCATCCGGCTCCACTGGAAGGCACCCCTAATAAGGACATGTTCATGAAGCATGGATTGATCGCTATAGCTTATGGCAAGCTGTGGCATAAATATACAAAAAAGGATCGAGAAAGTCAGTGGCCACTGATAGGATCCTTCGATGATGATAAAATGAGCGCGCTAGAAACAGCCCTTGGTAAAAACAAGACAACGCCCACTATGCTTGATAGTTTCGGCATGTGGCGCAAAGAAACCGAACAGCGTAAGAAGAGAAATGAGAGTAGGTTGGGAAAAGAGCTGCGAAAGGCAGCCCACCTAGCTGCTAAGAAACTAGAAGAAGAGATCAAGGAAAGAGAGGAAGCCAATCAGAAACCAGAGATAGAAACATCAAACCAGTGTCCGGTTAGAACGCCCTCCACGCTCTACCCTGAATTACCCTCGAAACAGCGAGCCAACGATGATCTGCTGCTAGGTCCTCCGATCATCTACATGCCCCCTCCATATGCCCCTTCCCAACCCTTAGCACAGCACCCACCATCCCCAGGCACAAACGAGAGTAGCGCCACAGCTTCGGCCCCCGTGGCCTCTGTGCCGGCCGAACCCCTTGTATTATATACTACACAAACGACAACGTTAGGCGACCCTGAGACCCGAAGGGCTGGTTCTACAAGAACAAACAGATTAAGCAACGATGAGCGAGCAGGGATTGACAAGATAGCAAGGACATTGGTAGAAAGAAAGGAAGATGAAGAGTATATCACGGATATGTTTAACTCGTATACAGGAAGTCACAGACGACATTTTACCGTTCGACTGTGTTATCATGCCTTGAACGCATACGAGGACCGATATCGAGACAAAGGTCCGAGAGCCTAACAACTCTATACCGGAAGGTCGATATCGGGGGTGAGGGCGAGTGTGATGTGACGGACCTCCTTATGCGAACGCTTGAGGTTTTCCGCCACCTCACTGAACAAGGATCGGGAGCTAAACCCACGACATCCGTAGCAACCGAACCACAAACTGAGCGATCTAACGCCATGATGCCGATACGAGAAGCTGCCCCTTACTGGGTTCCTCCACGAGGTGAAGGGACTAACGATGATGCAAACCACAAAGATGCAAAAGGAAGGGTAGTGTACAACTGGGTCTACCAGCCGTGGGACCGGCAAGAGATTCTGACATTCCGGAAATCTCTGCCTGACCTACGTAAAAACCCCACTGCCTTCTATACTGAATTAGGTACAGCCCTAGGTTCAACGATTATGACTCTGGCTGACATCGACTTGTTCTTCGGGTTATGTCTACCAGCTGATGTGTGGAAGCAAATCCGGAAAGTCGACCACCTTGAGCTGTTTGGACATACCTGGTCACAACTCGATGGCATTGATAAACAACGAGAACCTGGACAAAAGCCCTTGAAATCTATTTTAGACCTCCCAGACAAAATCGTACAGAAATTAAAAACCCTGATTCCAGAAAAGAAAGTGGATTGGTCGATAGTAACGGCCTGTCGCCAGAAACCCCAGGAGGATGTATCGGATTACTTCTCCCGGTTTGAAACAGTGTTCTCCGATTACAGCGGCCAGGACATGACCACTGCAACCGGACACCATCTGTTTGTCCAGAATTACGTTAAGGGTTTGACACCGGAGGTCTCCCAGAAACTACAGGCCAGCGAGAGTAGTTGGGCAGCCTCCGAACCTGCGGCTATCCTCCAGATGGCCCAATATTATGAACATCAGAAAAATGAAAACGATAGAGCGACAGAGAAAAAGAAGAAAGACTTGAAAGAGAGGGTGATGATTGCACAACTGCAAGGGGTGACTATAGGACGAGACCAATACAGGGGAAACTATCAGACGAACGTCCCTAAGACAGCACCTCCCAAGGACCACACTTTGACTCCCCGCATTGGACGTACAGACATTAGAGAGGACCAGTGTGCTTTCTGTAAAGGAACTGGCCATTGGAAATCCCAATGCCCGGTTCTTTTGGAAATAATCAGAAACAAAGACCCCAAGGACATACCAAGTGGACCGAGAAATAGAGAACAGCAGCGAGGGCCCCCAAATGACCCGACTAACGACAGATCAGGCAGACCAAATACATTTGATCGACCCAGACAGAACCAATGCCAGCAATTTGACTACGATGACGCCCACGACTTTGCATAGGACTGCCAAGGGCAAGGGAGGGATCCAGTCGAGCTCTATGTTGACCAGCAAGGCCCTTATGTCACTGCTAAGGTCTTGGGTACAAAGTCTCCATTTCTGGTAGACACTGGCGCAACACGTAGTGCGTTATCTAAACGACTGATTCCAAGGGCACCCTTGTCTGGCTCACTTATAACATCGACAGGTTTCGATGGAACGCCCTCCATTAACCCTTTGTCCGCTCCGATCCTCTTCGACTTAGAGAACAACACCACTGACACCACGTTTTTACTTTCCTCCAATAGCCCTGACACCATTATGGGACTTGACTTATTGAAACACTTCCGAGCGACAATTAGATGTTCTCAAGACGGAGTTCGAGTTTTCCTTTACGACAACCCCGTTCTGCTTAGACATTGCCCTCCCCGACGCATGTTTTCCATCACTGACGCTGACACATCCCTGCTTGACACTCTGCCTCCGTATCTGTGGGCCAAGACAGATTCGGACGTAGGGCGCATGATGATTGACCCAGTACACATTACTGTCCGACCAGACGCAACACTCCCAAAACTTCCACAATATCGGATATCGCCCGAGGGCGAGAAGGCATTGGTAAAGATTATTCAGTCACTGATAGACGCAGGAGTGGTAGAGGAAGTGGTTAGCAACGTTTGCAACAGCCCTATCTTGCCCATCATCAAGAAACAAGGAGAGGGAGATGAGAAAGCATACCGCTTTATCATTGACCTTCGAGAGATCAACAAAGTGGTGGTACCCCAGTACCCCGTGGTCTCAGACATCACCACCATCCTGACATTGATTCCTTCTACTGCCACCACCTTCACTGTCATTGACCTCAAAAACGCATTCTTTTCCATCCCCATCCACCCAGACAGCCAATATCTCTTCGGCTTCACCCTAAAAGCCCGCTCATATAGGTTCTGTCGAGCACCCCAGGGCTATACAGAAAGCCCTAGCATCTACAGCCAGGCCCTCAAGAGACAACTGGATCAAGTCCAGTTACCTGATGGAGTGGTGTTGGTGCAATACGTCGATGATATCCTTTTGGCGGCCGACACCACTCCGCTAGCAGTCACAGCCACCATTCAACTCCTACACTTCCTTGCGGAAAACGGCCACAAGGTCTCCAAGAAGAAGTTGCAATTCTGCCAACCCCAGGTCACTTACTTAGGCCACCTTTTGTCCAAAGACGGAAGGAAACTCACTCCCGACCGGATCCAAACCATTCTCGAAACTCCTGTCCCTAAGACTCAGAGACAGGTTCGCTCCCTACTAGGCCTCACCTCCTTCTGCCGACAGTGGTTGCCAAACTTTAGCCTCATTGTGAAACCGCTGCTTTCTCTGCTAGCTAAAGATGTCCCCTTCCCACTCCCTTGGACCCCTGAGTGCCAAACCTCCTTCACGGAACTACGAGATGCCCTCTGTTCGGCCCCTGTCCTAGGTACCCCTGATTACACAAAGTCCTTCTCCCTTTACACTCACGAAAGGGAGGGGTGCGCTTTATCTGTCCTGACCCAGTCCATTGGCCCAAAGCAACGACCGTGCGCTTACTTCTCTGCCACTCTTGACCCTGTAGCCAGAGCCTTGCCTGCCTGCCTTCGAGCTGTAGCTGCCGCTGCTATCTCTATCCGACAGAGTGAGGGGATCGTACTCTCGAATCCCCTCACAGTACTGGTACCCCATGCAGTTGACACCCTCCTGAACCAAACCAAGACGCAACACCTGACGAGTGCACGACTGACTGGATACGAGCTGACTTTGCTTGCACCCCATATCACCCTAAAAAGATGCACCACACTGAACCCGGCAACTCTGTTACCCTTACCAGAGAACGATCCCAATGTGCTCCCTGTACATGACTGTGTGACTCTTACGGACGAACAGACTAGAAGTAGGATTGACCTCAGAGACACAGCTTTTCCTGACCCTGACGGAGAGCTGTGGGTGGACGGTTCTTGCATCAAACTCCCCGATGGCACCACTTCAGCTGCCTATGCAGTCACCACGGCTCGAACTGTAGTCGAGACAGCCCGCATCACGCAACGATCTGCTCAGGCAGCGGAACTGATTGCCCTGACACGAGCCTGCATTCTTGCAGCAGGAACCACAGCAAACATTTACACCGATAGCCAGTACGCCTTCGGGGTGGTTCACAATTTTGGGCTCCTTTGGAGGGAGAGGGGATTCTTGACCTCACACGGCACACCCATCTTGCATGGGGATCTAGTCTCCGCCTTGATCGAAGCTGTCCTTCTCCCCAAAAAGCTTGCAGTCATCAAATGCCAGGCACACAAAAAGGTGACAGACATTATTGGACAGGGAAATGCACTAGCCGACATCACTGCTCGAACGACAGCTGAAAACAGGACGACAACACGTATGTACGTGACCAGGTCACAAGCGGAAAAATGGACTGACGCTAGGGACACTATTAGAGACATTCAAATGGCTAGCACACAACATGAACTGACTGAATGGACGCGGGTAGGACTAAAAGACGACGAAGGCTGCTGGCGGACAAAGGACACAAACAAATGGTTGCTACCTGACTCCTACCTGATTCCCATACTGACTATGGCACACTCCCCCGCCCACATAGGATCAGCCCCCATGATTGAACTTGTCTCCAGAGTTTGGCACAATGATAAAATCACAGACTCCGCCAAACGCCTGGTCCAACAATGCTTGATATGCCTACAACACAACCCCGGGAAAGGAACTGTAGTACCCCGGGGAGGGTTTGGGGTCCCAAATCACCCGTTTGAAGTCTTGCAGATGGACTATATTCAACTAGACAGATGCCAAGGCCTGAAATATGTACTCGTTGTGGTGTGTGCATTTAGCAAGTGGGTAGAGGCATACCCAACCCGTGACAACACCGCCATGGCCACTGCAAAAGTACTATTAAAGGAATTCTTCCCTCGCTACGGCCTTTGTCGAATTTTATGGAGCGACAATGGCCCCCACTTCATAGCCGAAGTCATCCAGCTCATCATAAAGGGGCTGGGCATCAAGCAGAAGTTCCACGCAGTTTTCCACCCCCAGTCTGCTGGACTTGTCGAGCGACACAATGCCACACTAAAGCTTAAACTAGCCAAGATAGTAGCTACCACAGGACTGAAATGGCCAGACGCTCTCCCCCTGGCATTGCTATCGATGCGTTCCACCCCCACCAAGCACCACTTGACAAGGTCGTTTTCGGCCGACCCATGAGCGTCTGGTCTGCACCAAAACCGACTTTCATTCATGATGTCCCAGACGTCCTAATGTCTGATTATCTGTATAAATTAACTGAAACTCTGTCTGTCATTCATCAGCAGGTACAGCAGGCCATCCCCGATGCTTCCAGGGGTCCAGGTCACACCATCCAACCTGGGGACTACGTGCTGATCCGAAATTTTCAGCGAGCAAAAAGTCTGGAACCCCGGTGGACGGGCCCCTGGCAAGTATTGCTCACCACCCGGACGGCTCTTTGTGTGGAGGGGAAACGGCACTGGCTGCACGCACACCACTGCAAGAAGGTCTCCTCGACTTTGGCCACATCAGAAAGCATCGATAACCAAGAAGAGCTCCTGAACAAGGACCGACCGTCGCTAACCTGCTATCCTGACACCGAAGCACTTGAACTTTCAAAATTCTCTGATCCCACTGTGCCATCCAGAGAAGGGTATTTCCTGCGTCGAAAGGAGGGAGCTTCGGCTAAGTAGACCACGGATTAAGTTAAATCTCAGAACGGTGACCTAAACACCATCAAGGGTCACCTGGAGAGAAGCTAAACGAAGTCTGTGGTTCTGCCCGCTACCGAGCACCTTGAAGATGATGGAAGCGCCAAATAAGATGATGATGGAAGCGCCAAATAAGAAGATGATGGAAGCGCCAAATAAGAAGATGATGGAAGCAACAGGAAATACCCACTACAGAAACCCAAAAACAGACAGACTCCACAGCTCAAAGACAATTGCACTTTTCATCACAATACTTTTCTGCTTTCTCCTCATGACCACACTCTGGATTGTGGAAGAAAATGCACCTGCTCATGAAACATTCCTGACCACTGCTCAGCCAACCACCATGAAGGAACATTATCTGATTTCGCTCTCTCCTCAACTCAGAGAGAGGCGAAAGGAGTTTTGGAATAACTCCTTTGTACAGTTGCTGCACCAGCACAATCTTGCCACCAACGCCACCAACTGCTGGATCTGTGGGTTGCTACCCCACGCCACTGGACACTCGATACCTTTCATCCCTTCACCCTTTTCAGTTCACGGCTCCTGCCTTGCTTGGCTGATCCACCTGCAAGAAAGCTATAAAGACAATGCCACCTCCGGCAAAACCATGACACACTTCTATCATGGGGTCTGGCGAAACCAGACAAAGACACACTTCTGCCCGCAGACATCCAACGACTCAATCCACATGGACATCCCTGCTAAAGAACGAATTGAAATGCAGGTGTTCAACAATACAAACAGACCCACCTTCTCTTACCTGCGGAAACGAACGGCTGCCACTCTGACTGTGGCCCTGTCAGTCATCAACGTCACAGGCCACATGTGCATAGAAGGGCTTGGGACACAGCTGGTAGGCCGCAGCGCCTGCCGTTTCACCAGAACTTTGGACTCCACCGATCCACCTTCCTTTGTATCCTCTCCAAATATGTATTTCGTTTGTGGCATAAAGGCTTACACCTGGCTCCCCAAAGGCTGGGGGGGCACTTGTTTCATCTCCTTCATCCTTCCTCCGACTTATGTGGCTCCAGCGAATCATCACAGACAAAAACGAGCCAAGGACATTGAACAAGCCGACTCAACAGGAGCACAGTTCCTCGATGCTATGAAGGGACTTGTTCCGCTCTGGGGCCCGATGGCAAACAGCCGTGCCATCCGACATCTGACTCAGGCAGTTGAGACAACAATGAACATCACAGCTGGTATCCTTGCTAACAGCACTGCCGAGCTTCAAGCGGTCCGCTTGGTAGCACTCCAGAACCGCCTTGTGCTAGATGTGGTTCTTGCGGACCGTGGTGGAGCATGCCGCATTATTGGGTCCCGCTGCTGTACATATATACCGGACAATTCACCCTCAGTGTACAAGGCCATCGAACACCTCCACAGACTCTCTTCAGAAGTCCGCCAGGAGCAGGAAGAATGGTCGCTTGGTGGATGGTTCTGGAGTACTGTTAAGAGCTGGGGCTGGAGACTATTTTCCATTATCCTGATTCCTGTAATTGTAATATGCAGTCTATGCTTAGGAATTCAATGCCTGCCACCTCTATGCTCATTATGTACAAATTGTATTTGCCCCAAGACTGTGGACTTTGGAAACGAACGCATGGGAGCATTATATGATGCCGAGGTTAGGAATTTGATGAAGATTGACATTGAGTAGGCAAGTTGGCTAGATATGTTGAAAAGGGAGGACTGTTAAAAGATAGGCCGCAAACGTCAACATTATCGGCGCCATCTTGCCCTTTTTGAGCCCATTCGTGCGCGTAAGCGGCAACCATTTTGAGCACCACTGCCTCCCTGCCCCTCGCTGATAGCCAGCGCGTCTCTCTCTCTCTCTCTCCTGACCTCGCAAAGCATCCCCCGCACGCTGACAGCCCCCGCTCTCACATGCCTTGGGTCATAAACCCCTCTACCACGCAGCTTTGCCTCGGAATCCCATCCTGTTCCCAGCGCAACACCTCCCTCCATTCCTTTCATGATCCCGGATCCTTTGATAAACCCCCTTTCCTTTGTGCCCTTTTGTCTTACTCGTTCCCAGGCCGCCACTTGCCCCCCCCTCCTGTACAGTAGGAAGCTTCCCTCGTCAAGGGGTCCATGAGTTGATCAAAGCCCCCACCCCATGAGATCCGATCAACCTCACACATTCCGTGAATCGGCGGAATGTCCAGCTGTGCGATAAATCATCACCTGTTGTGACCGGGGTGGGGACTTCAACTGTAAATGTGTGTGGGAACGGGCCTGAAGCGGGGATTCCGAGGATGTCTTTCCGTACATCAAAGGGTTGACAGAGATGTGTTTTATGCAATAAAGTAATAAACTTCTGTATAAGAGGCCAGGCCTCAGAGATGCGGTTAGAGCACCTCGAGAAGATACCCTGTTGTCTGATTTGATGTGTTCTGCTCCGTCGGAATAAAACTTCTGTTTCCTGCCTTCCGGTCTCCAGCGCCTGCCTCTTTGTTTGGTAACTTGAATGGGTATAGAGGCGGTTAACGCCGGGCAACTGCGGAAAAGGTCTTCTGCCTGTACCTTTTTCTACACGGCTACAAACCACCTGTGATTAACCACCAAAATAGAGGATTCACTGAAGAGTTAAAGGGCAAACATACCCCCCGCCCAGGCCCCCAATACGGTTGTGTATCCTGGAAGAACGTAATTCATATATTTTGAAAAAGTAGCTTGTATGATTTTAAGGCAGAAGTAGCCACAGATTGAGAATTATATCCAGCAAAACACACCAAAAGAAGAAACAACATTCTGCACTATAAGTACAGGGACAAATATTGAAGTTATCCGTTGTATTTCAGAATCCAGAACATAGGGGCACATGTATAAGGAGTTAACGCCACCTTAGCAGCACTTTTCCAAAGGTTTTCCAGCAAGATTTTTATCGCCTTATGTACAAGCTACCACTAACCTCTATTAGCGGCAGTTTTCTGGTGAAACCATCCATTCTAAAGATCACCACTTCTGTTACCGATAATGACATGCAAGAGAGGCATTCCCGTGCAAAAACGTCCGCTAATCCCACTTTGCGATATTTACAAGAGGATTCCAGAACTTTGGAGACTCAAAAAAACCTGCCTCTAACTGCAGTTAGAGGCTGTTTTTTAAGACCAGAAAATAGCTGGTCTTAAAAATGGAGATAACACTTGGGGCCTCTTTTCAGCAGGTTTTGGTGCTGGACAGCGCAGCAAGCAATGTTGCAGCGCTGCCCTGCAACAAAACTACAGGGCAAGAATTTGTGCCATCAATAATATAGTGCGCATTCCTAGGCCTCAGTCATGGAAAGTATTGCAGCACTGCAACAAGACAGCATTGCAACACTTTTCACTACCCCCTTCTTGCGACACCATGGATGTGATATATTCACTGGACAGCACTAAATGACGCAAGTAATGACAGATATGTCTGGAATCCTGACGTATCTGTCTGCACTAAAGTCACGCATTGCTGCAGTCATGTTGATTGTGAACCGGGTGATTTTTCCACATGCTACTACGAGTAATTCGGGGGGTGACTCTCACACCACTTACTATTCATGTACCTGACTTACCACAGGCACATTACTCCTGATGGATCAGGAGCTAGCAGTGGACAGGCGACAAGTTTCCTAAAAGGAGTAGAATTTTTTTATACACTTAGTACATTTATCCACATTTTATACTGTATAATAACCACAGACACCTGATGGGTTTTCAAAAATGGGTTTTCAAAAATGTATATAAGGAAGTTTAAAATGAGTATGCCAAGATAATGAGGCAGATACAAATCAGTACATCAATGATTAGGATTAAAGCCACAATGTAACTGTGGATTAGGGCAAGTACCATTAGAGTATATAGGGAACACTTCAGAGTATAAGTATAAGTATTACGGATCATGCTATTCAGCACAGGCTTAAACTAAGGCAGGGGACGTAAGAAGGACCTATCATGTGCACTTATTCTTAAACTTTATGCTATTCTTACTAAGTTCACTGCAAACCTACTAAAGGGAAGGGAAAAATGGAACACACTAATATAATATGACACTTTAATAATATCCTACAGGTAGGGAGAGAAGTGGAACATCACTAATGAACAACTGCATATAAATCACTTAAAGGTGATAGGGCAATATCACAGGCAAGAGTGCTTTATTAAGAAGAGGAAAAGTAAGAGTATAGTCAGACGGACACCCACATAAAATATTTACCTAGGACAGGAATGAAGACTAACCCTGGCCACGGGTCAGTTGGGACAAGGTCGGGGACAAGGACCCTCAAGGATTCAGGAAATACCAAAGATGAGCAGGTACAGCTCACGGACGGTCAGGACAGGATACCCCTCAGGATTTGGGTCAGGACTGGGCTCACCAAAGGGCACGACCAACACCTGCAGCCTCGGATGCAACGCCTGCGTTACCCCCTCTTCTGCACAGAATCCGCCAGTAACCCCGATTGGGTTTTTCGAATTTCCCAGCAAAGTGCTTCGCCAGCACTTAAGACTATTTCCACCCCTTGGAGTTTGTGGAAAGTGTGGACAGAGTGCTCCGCAGCGCTCTGTATCAATCACCTATAGAGTTCGTAGGGTCAGTGACAGGTCTGCTACTCGGACAAGTCGGACAATTTCTCTAAGCTAAACTAGACTAGTTATACTCTTTTGGGACCCTTAGACCACCCACAAATGTTGCAAGTGACAAGTTCTCAACTTATGATTGGTCAGGAAAGGTGGTTATGTCATGGGTACCACCTATAATTCTGTGTTCCCACAATGAATATTTAATTTTTCATACCCGCCCCTTGCGTTTACGTTCCCAGGCATAGGAATATAGAAAACAATGAGAGTGTACAGCATATAGAAACAATGTATCGCAAGTTAGGTAGATATCAGCATCTTCTCCCATGGCCTAGGTAGGTTCCCAGGCGCATCTTGCTTCAGGAGCCAGCTGGCTGAGTTTTGCTTCTGCGCAGTTGGGTTTTTCCCTCATCACGTGCGCGGGGAGTTTACAGGCTTCAAAATGGATTCCATCTCCCGACCCCAGCCCATGGATGCGTAATACATGAAAAGTAAGCGAAAACAAATTAGAAACACAGAAAAAATGAATACACTGTATACCAGGTAATGCTTCTCTGCACCCCTTACTTTATAATATCTATAGCATTAAGGTTAGTGCGAAAAAGATAGATATGCGAAAAGCAGCTTTGAGCAAGCAGAGGGCATGGTTAAAGACAAGCGGCCATTTTAGCAACAATGCGCATGAGCAACAAAATCCCTCCAAAATGCGAGTGCGTCACATCACGTGGGTATGACCGACGCATGCGCAGACTGGATTTTCTGCGAAGCGGCCATTCAGTAGTGCAAGCTTTGTTATTACGGAAAAACACATAGGCAAGCCTCCTAGGGACACCCGCGTGTTGGGAAAAAGGGCGAAATAAATGACGGACAGATTGAATTAATATTATTACAAGTTAGGCGAGGTTCTTGAATAAGAGCAAGTCGCTTTGCGTGCGAATCCTTGCTCCATCAATCCCCTCTTTGATGATATTTACTATCATCACTATACAGGAAACAGATGCCAACTTCATTCTTCCAATTCGTTCATTTCTATTTCAACAAATTTATTGTTGAGTTTTCTTTCAGCTTCTCTATGAGAATGATGATTTTTGGCCTTTTTATAAATCTGGTTTCTTAATTCTTCTAATTCCAACTCATCAACATTTCTCTTCACTCCTCTCTTATTCACTGTGTACTTCTTTTTACACTTTTGACATTTACAGCAGATGAAAATGATCAGTACAGCCACACCTATTCCAGCTATTGGCATCAGTATTTTCCATAGAAGACTTTTACCTAAGTTAGAAAACCAACTACCTACAGAGGAGAGACCATCAGTCAGTCTCTTCCAGGCACTGTCAACCTCTAATGGTTTGAGTTATTTTTCCAAATTAGTTATGGTCCTTACATATTTCTTAAGTTCGATACTTTTGTCAGGTATGTAGGTGCAACAATGTTGCGCCTTCAGCATCCTGCAGACTTCGCCCTCTTTTGCCAATAAGGTATCAAGAGCAAGGCGATTCTCTCTTGCTCACACCTCGGTTAGTACATCTGCCGCTAGTTTTAGGGTATGCATGCAGTGTGTGGCAGACTGGATGACTATAAACTCCCTGAAACTAAATGGTGAAAAAACCGAGGTGCTGATCTTTGGGAAGAACCAAAATCTGTGGTCGAGCGATTGGTGGCCCACTTCCCTCGGCACCTGCCCCACTCCCTCCCTATCTGCCAGAAATCTTGGAGTGGTATTTGACACCTCGCTCTCTATGTCCCTGCAAGTTAACAGGACCGTGGCCACTTGCTGTGGTGTGATCCGGGTACTCAATAAAATCCGTGGGTACCTCTCCCCCCAGGCGCGTAAACAGGTTGCAGTCGCCCTGGTAGGCTCGAGACTGGATTACTGCAACTCCCTGTATATGGAAGCCAACAAAGGGCTGATCCACCGTTTGCAGATTCTTCAGAACTCTGCAGCGCGTTTTGTACTGGATCTTCCTAAAGCCTCTTCTGCCACCTCAGCCAGGAAGGAGCTTCATTGGCTTCCGGTACAGCACAGAATCGCCTTCAAAATCCTCTGTCTTACCCACAGAGCATTGATGGATGGTCCCGCTAGTGCCATTGGTTCCCTTCTTTCGCGTTACGTCCCCACAAGAAGCCTTCGCTCTGCGGGACTTTGTCAACTAGTTGTCCCCCGTGTTAAACTTGTCAGATGAGGAGCCAGAGCCTTTTCCGTCGTCGCTCCGCAGCTGTGAAACTCCATCCCCACGGAAACAAAAACTCTCCCCTCCATCGAGTCTTTCAAAAAGGCTCTAAAAACCTATTTCTTTAAGAAGGCCTACTTATGATAAAATAGGACCAGGTAGGATGTAAGCTTCTGTATTTGATCTAGGCGCCTTGACGCCCACTGGGCTAAGTGTGCGCGTTACAAGAAACCCCTCATCCATTCATTCATTCATTCTGTAAAACCATTGATCTGATCGCAACCATTCCAGTATTGACCAGCAGAAATCCAGCAGCAGTGTCAGTGGATAACCGATCCACTACTGTAGACAATTTGCAGATTCTGTGAGTATTTAGAACTACCCCCATTCCAGGTATCAGTGCACTAAATATATCACCTACAATTTCTCCTACACTTTCACGTTTTCTACGCGCTAAGCCATTAGTATTTTCATCGCTTCCAGCAGCGTTGTTCACATGGTATATTTTTGGGAAAACAATGCCAAAGTAGCAGCTTCCATACCAGTGATCTGGCAATTTGAAATACGCCTTGTTCCCACATATATAATATATTCCAGGAAACACAGGTTCTGACCCATTTTTGAAACCCCAACCTCCAATTACCTTGTAATTATGTTCGCACTCGCTGGAACCAATGAATACATTGTTATAATAACTAGTCTTTTCTCTATGAAGACAGAGTTTCCCTTTCTGTTCAAGATCCAGCAACAAAGCAGGAGCAGCTTCGCCTTCTGAGGTGCTTTCCATCTTTACGTCAGTGGCCTTTTTCTGAAACTTTTCCCTCCTTCTCTCTGCCATTTTTATAAACATCTTTTCCTGCTCTTGCAAGGAACAGGTCAGATTAGCTTGTCTAGCTTCATTTAAATCTATGTCACCTATAGTCAGGAAATATTCTCCCATGTAACGGGTCACCTCACTCCTAATATGTACAAGGTTTAGGTTTCCACGAACAGGAAGTTCTGAAAATATTACGTCAGTGTTTGAGTAATAGTACTGTAAAGTGCTTCTATAGAATAAGCTTGCTAATATACTACAGGAAATTCCGTAGGTCAGGGGCAAATGGTGATATGTCACGCCTTCAGCTACTGAAGTGGGTAGCTTCATGCAAACATAACAATCTTCTATTTCCATAGCTTCTACATAGTGCACTAAAAGGTTAGCAAAGACATTTAAGTGTGTCCTGTTTTTCATGCTGTGAAAATGTGGTCCACCCTCATCTGATGCTTCTAATTTATGTTGTGTGTGTCTCAGGCTAACTGTATTGTCTCGTTTTTCTAAACTTCGTGGTGTTTCTTCAGTCTGTACAACTTCTGAGTCTAACGTCACTGGTTCAGTAGGGTACAAGTTAGGATCTTTACTTATCATAAAGGGTATAAAGACTGTTAGTCCTATCCATATCACTATCAACATTGCTACACTACATAAGCATATTTTACAGCAGGTTTTGCAACAACTAAATCTGGATCTTCCATTGACACTTGAATCAGACATTATAGCTTACAGGTGGTTCTTTTTCGACCCCTCTTTGTTTCTTTACACCAGAGGCTCACTTAGGCGTGTCTCAAGGAGGGTCTTCGTCAGAACTCCGATCAGCAATGGACTCTTCGTCACTTTTGCCACTGTGGTTGGGCTCATCAATTTCTTCCAACACCAAGTAAGTCCATTCAGGGCTCCGATACAACCTGTTCTGTTTCTTTACTCTGTCGCTTTTTCTGTGAGACTTGCCTCGGGCTTCTTTTCTTTCACTTTCAGCCCTTTTTCGATCTTTTAGTTTTTCTTCAACTGTTTTTATTCTCAGTCTCAGTCTCTTGATGTATCGGGGTTCACCCTTATTCTTGTGGCTTTCAGTGGTCGAGGAAACTTGTTCTTCCTCGTGATTTCTCTTGATTTCACTTCGTTGTGGCACTTTTGTTTCGGCAGTGTCTATTTCCCTTCCTGTCTGACTAGTTCCAGGTCTTTCATCTATTTCTTCTGCCTGGTTTCTAGGCTGACCTTGTTCAGGTTGGAGTTGTATTTGTTCTTTACTTTCAGGCGATCTAGATTCTGCTTCCTGAACACGTTCGTCTATATCTATCTGTTCCTGTTCATGCACTTCGATCCCTTGATTTTCTTCCGCATGAACTTCGACTTTAACCACTATCTGACCCTTTCCAGATTCTGGAGTTTCAGGAGGAGTGTCAATGACTTGATCTGTCCCTACTTGGCCTATTTCCTGATCAGGTTTGATGTGAGTCTCGATGACCTGACCTTTGTCCTCTAATTCTGTCTCACCTGCACTATCCCACTCACTATCTAGGTAGGAATATTTTCTGGTTCGTATTGGATCAAGAACCTGGTCGTCGGCAGGGAACCAATCAACGTCTTGACTTGTGCTCGGTAGTTCGATGTCAGCGAGATCTGGTCCCTCTTCGGGAGTCTCCTCAGCTGGACTACCTTCAGCTTCAGTCGCGTTTTCTCCGGTTACCCGCTTCGTGTGGCTGGCATGGATCCACTTTGGTACGCCAGCACACTTTACAGCAGTTGTGGTGACAAGGATCACTTGTCTTGGCTTTCCCCACTTTGGTCCAAGGCAACTCTTCCGGGTGTGTTTCTTTAACACCACCCAATCACCTGGTTTTAGTTTATGTGCTGGAGTCTTGGGCCTGTCGTCAGCTGTCTCTCCAATCTGGTGAGAGATAGAACGCACTTGGTCACCCAGCTGCTTGCAGTATTCTAGTACCAAATCATCAGAAATACTTAGCAGTTTGTGTCCAGGTACCCATGCCTGTCGCATCACTCTCCCCATTAGCACATCATGGGGGCTCAGGCCTGTTTTTCGGTTTGGGATACTTCTCAAACTCATCAGCACAAGAGGCAAAGCTTCTATCCAGTTCATTTTGGTGGAATCACATATTTTCGCCAGTCGGGACTTGATAGTACCATTCACTTGTTCCACTATTCCAGAAGCCTCTGGATGATATGCACAGTGCAGCCTTTGCTCCATCTTAAATGCTCTACAGAGTTCCTTTAGGACATCGTTGGCAAAGTGCCCACCTTGGTCTGTTTCAATAGTCTCTGGAATTCCATATCTAGGTATCAATTCCCTGAGTAATAGTTTGGCTACAGTTAGGGCATCATTTTTCTTTGCTGGGTAGGCCTCCACTCATCTAGAAAATAGGCAAACTATGACTAGGACGTATCTGTATCCTTTGCACATGGGCAACTGGATAAAGTCCGCCTGCATCCTGACAAAGGGACCTTCTGCCTTTCCAATTGTACTTTGTTCTACTACAGTCCTCTTTCCTGCGTTGAATTGTTGGCACACTAGGCACCTCTGGCAAAGTTTTTGCGCTTGGTTCCTGAATTTTGAATTGTAGAATACCTTTTCAAACACACGACACATTGCGTCCCTTCCCATATGTGTGGGTTCATGTATCATTCTGACCATGGGGTCTACCAGGCTGTCTGGCAGTACAGGCACACCAGTTTGGTTAACCACCACACCATCATTCCTGATTCTGCATTCGTTCGTCCTCCATCTGTCCCTTTCTTCCCTGTCTGTTGCTTGTTGTAAGTCTCTCAATTCCTCCCAAGTAGATACACTTTCAAACAACATCAGATGGCAGCTGTTTCCACCACCCCATAATCCAATTTGGAGGGACATTTTGTGTCGGGCACAAAACTGGGCAATTTGGTCAGCGTATCGATTTCCGGCTGTCACATCATCATTTCCAGACCTGTGAGCCGCACACTTGACCACAGCCAATTCTTTGGGCAATTGGATTGCTTCCAGTAAGTTCTGTACCACCTTCCCATTTCTGATAGGGGTACCTGAGCAAGTCATGAATTCTCTTTGTAACCATAGTTGGCCGAAGTCATGAACAACCCCATAACAGTACTGGCTGTCGGTGTAAACCGTTACTCTTTTGTTTTCCCCCCGCTTACAAGCTCTTGTCAATGCGATTAGTTCTGCCACTTGTGCAGATTTTACTTCGCATAGGTAAGGTGCTTCCAGGGTTGTCGCCAATGCGACTACAGCATAGGCAGCACTTAAACCTCCATCTTCATGTCTCAAACATGAGCCATCCACAAACATCATAATATCCTCATCAAGTAAGGCTATTTCTTTGATATCCGGACGTGGCTTAGTGCTGAATTCTGTCAAATCTATGCAGTTATGCTCCATTTCATCCTCTGCTTCTACATCCAGAGGAATGGGCAACAGAGTTGCAGGGTTCAAGACATTGCACCGGGAAATATTTACATTTTCAGCACCTATTAGAATTCTCTCATACTTAGTCAGCCGACTAGGGGTGAGATATTGGGTCTTGGTTCGGGTCAGTAAGATAACAACAGAATGTGGAACATATACAGTGACAGGATGTCCCATGACAATATTTTCACTCTGTTCCAGACTGGCGCAAGTAGCAGCTACTGCCTTCAGGCATCCGGGTAATCCAGCAGCCACTGGATCTAAAGTGGCCGAAAAATATGCCACGGGACGCCTGACCAGCCCATGCTCCTGTGTTAAAACTGAGAGCGCGCAATTGTCTCTTGTGTCACAGAACAGTTCGAAGTTCTTGGAATAATCAGGCATGCCTAATGCAGGAGCTGAGCACAGACAATTTCGCAATTTTACCCATGCGGACATGCTTTATGCGTCCCAACTGACTGGGTCTTCCACTCCTTTCTTGGTCATTTTTATCAGGGGTTTTTCTAGTGCTGCGAATCCTACAATCCATTGCCTGCAGTATCCTACAACTCCTAGGAACATTCTTACTTCTTTCTGGGTAGGTCCATAGTTTGGATTATCTTGATCCTTTCTGTAGTGACTTTTCGGATCCCTTTCTCTATCTGGTGCCCCAGATATTTCACTGAGTTCCTACAGAACTGTAATTTGTCTGGTGATACCTTATGTCCTCCCTTTCCTAAGTGATTCAGCAAGGCAATGGTATCAGTGACACAGTCAGTTTGACTTTTAGACGCCACCAGAAGGTCGTCAATGTACTGTACCAGAACAGACTTTCTTGGCAGTACTAAAGATTCAAGGCATCTTTTTAGGATCTGGTTGAAAATCGATGGACTTTCGGTGTACCCTTGGGGGACACGATTCCAGACATAGACATGGCTGTCAAATTCAAAACTAAAAAGGAACTTGCTTTCAGGATGCAATGGGATGGAGAAGAATGCATGGCACAGGTCAATGACAGTGAACCATTCCGCATTCCAAGGAATCTGATACAGTATCACTGCGGGGTTAGGCACAATGGGACAGCAAGGTACAACAATTTGGTTTACCTTGCGCAGATCCTGCACTACCCGGTACTTTCCGCTAGGCTTTTTAATTCCAATTATGGGCGAATTACAGGGACTGCTCATTACTTCCTGTATGATGTTTGCTTCAAGTAATAGGTTTATTTCAATTGCGACTCCAGCCCTTACTTCTGCACTCATTTTATACTGTCTGGTTCTTGGGTACACAGCATTTGTTTTTATGGCTACTTTAACTGGATCTACATTTGCCATTAAGCCTACATCTCTTCCTGTGAAATCCCATACTTCAGGTACCACTTTTGACTGCAATTCTTCAGGAAGGTCTTCAATGGACAGGGGTCTAACTTCTGTGTCAGGTCTTACTAACATCAATTTGTACAGGCCATCTTCATCTGGGGTCTGAATCTCGACACCATTTGGCGTGCAAAAGATGGTACAGTTCATTTTGCACAACAAATCTCGTCCTAACAGGTTCACGGGACTGGAGTCACAGACCACAAATCTGTGCATTTCCTTGAAATTTCCTATGGAAATCTCCATGGGTTCAGTTACTGGAGTACTGATTATTTGATTTGAAACACCCACTACTTGGATTGCTTCTCCCGAGAGGGGTAGGTTAGGAACATCCACTGTTCTTACAGTAGAACGGGTAGCACCAGTGTCCAACAGAAAGGTGACGTCTTTTCCTTCAACCTTTCCTTCGATGTATGGTCCAGTCTGGTCTACCGGTAAGGAGGCGCCAAGTACGCACTCCTTGTCCTCCCCCTCAGGCCCCGTCAATCTTGTTCATCACAGAGGAAAGAATCATTTAACAAATACTGCGGAATTGTTGCATTTCTCTCATTCTCTCCTTCCCATACCTCGGCCCTTTCAATCTGCTGACCCTGATTCTTATAATTCGGTCTAGGAGCGCGAGGCACTGGAGGCAGCTTTACCTGTTGCTGGTTCTTTCTTGTCCCCTCTTTCTGCACCTGTGGATTTAAACCATTTACAGGGGCATTACCAGCCTGTAGATGTGGACACTCGTCTCTCCAATGCCCTATCTGACCACACCCGTGGCAGGGGAACTTCTTCATAGCCTCCTCCCGACTCATTTTTACCCGGGGTTTCCCTCCCCCCCCCAGCATTGGGATTTTGGGCATTATTAGTATTATTCAATTTACTTAACTGTTTTTCTTGCTGTTCAGCCAATTTCACTTGTGCCCACATAACCTTCTCCTTGAGGGCTTTCTTCTTGTTTTCTATTTCATCCTCACAGTACTTGGCATACTTGAGGACATCATCTATGGGCTTGCCCTGCCAACTGATCTTATTATCTCGAATCCACTGGGATATTTCAGGCCTCAATCCTAACACGAATCTATAACTGAAATGGGTCATGTCTTTCATGTCCACATTATCAATTCCACTGTAGGTTTTGAACACCTGTAGTAACCTTTCATAAAAGGAATGGACGGTTTCATCGCGCTCTTGGGTAGTTCTATCTATCCGGGTCCAATCAGTTTCTTTTGCGGGCACCTTTTTCTTCAGGTATTGTATGACTTGATCATACTTCCTCATTACTTCAGGTGAGGGAGCTCCAGTTTTGGGGTCTCTCTCATATTCATCATTAGGCCAATTAATTTCTATTTTGCATTCGGTCCACAAATCTACAGGCACCACAATGTCGAAAAACCCATCCAGGTCTTTCAGAAGGCATTTCTGAACCTTTATGAAGCGTTCGACCTGTCTGTACCAGTCAACTGGTTTTTCCCGTAATTTTGGAAAGTCATTAGTAAATGACACAATGTCTTGTCGGGACCAAGGGACATCGACATATTTTCCCCCAGGGACCTCCCTCATGGTACACAATTTTTCTGCTGGACTTACTTCTTTCAGCACGTATTCTGAAGTTTGGGGTTTAGTCCCACTATCTTCCTTTTTCTTTGCCCACCGGGTTTTCCATTTGTCTACTTCCCCCCATTTTTGTAGAATTTTCAGTAATTCCTTTATTTGGGTTTGTTTCCCTGACACATTCATATTTTCTAAATCTTTGTCGGAGAAATCTGCTCTGTAAGGTTTCTGAAGGACTTTGGAGCGACTAACATCAATTCCCATGTCAGCAGCAGTATCCATTAATCTCTCATGGAGCAATCTAGTGTTTCGAGTAAGGTTTTTACTGATAAATAGTAACTCTTCTTCATTAAAGGAGTTTAACCGGTCCAATCCTATATTACCAGCCATTAGCTCCTCTATTTCGATCCTGAGCCTATAGATTTCTAAAGGTTTGGGTTGAGGTGTCTCTTTTGGGGTGTCCCTTTCTAATTCTCTGGTCCATCTATCCAATTCTTCTGGAGTAACTACAGTGGCACTCCTGACCCCTGAAGTGGTTCCAATCAGGACCTCTTTTGTCCTAGCCTGATGTCTTGCCCTAGGTACACTGGTTCCAGGTTCTCTGATAGGCAGATCCATTAAAGAAATTACTGACTCACATTCACTTTCTTGATCATCAATTATGAGCGGTTCTTTTCTTGGGGGAGGAATACTAGGGGTAGGTATAATTGGAGTTATGATTGGAGTTCTTGGACTAGCCAGTCTATCCCCATAAAGGGGTATGGCGGGACCAATAGTCACTGGGATAGTCAGTGAATCCGGACTGGGATTTATCTGAGCTATGGTCTGAATCAGTTCAATTCGCTGTTTGTTCAGGGCTTCCCTTTCTCTCTCTCGCAAAACCCTTTCTGAAGAATTGTCATGTATCACTTGGGGTACCAAGGGAGGATAGATATTCGGGGCAGTCGGAAGGACCAAACTTGGTCGGTCTTCCCCAAAAGGGCGATAATTTGGAATCGCGGTACTAGGTCTGCAAAACCCATCACCATCATGGGCTTTACTTTCAGTGCTAGTTGCGTCTGTCTCACTGGCTCTTCGATACCTGGGATATTTTGCGAACGGGTTTGGTGGACTCATAGGCTCTGACTCTGCAACATAGGGAGGAGGGTTTTTCATCAACAAATCCTCCAGGTGTTCATCCTCTGAGTCCCCCACGGTCATTAAGTGACGGGTTTTCTCAGTACATTTCCCTTTCTCTTGTTCGAGTACCCCCATCATTGGAAACAACCCCTCAACCATCATATTCTGTCTCCACTGTTTCATTTTCTGCTCTTTGGTTTCTTTTTGGACCCTTGGATACCATTTGCTTACTCCCTTGTCCATCCGGGGTCTATCTCTTTCTAGGGCTTCAATCTCCCATTCTTCTAGTGCTTCGTACTGGGTTAATCTGGGTCTGGGATGTAATTCATTCATTCGGGTTCTTAAATTAAACAGGATCCTACCATTAAAGGTACCATCAATAGGAAATGCTAGAACTCCGTCATCTGCAGTGTATTTTACCCAGTTTTCTAACCATACACAGGTATGATACCCTTTTTCAAACATCATGAAGGAGGCAGGAGTATTTGGCGGGGGAATGATCACACCTTCCCTCGTTCTAATGGGTTTGTCTGTTTTAAAAAAATTCTTTATTTTATCGGAAAAGGACATTTTTCTTTTTACTCCTTACATTATGCGCGGTCTACCTCGTAGAATCTGTTCCTTATGAAAGCCTAAGTACTGTGGATTTGGTATGAACTCAGGATACCACATACACCTTTCCAAACTCTTCTCAAGCTCCTGTTGATTAATTTTATTTACCTTTGTGCTTCCAATGCTAGCGCGACTTTTATTTCGCGATAGCCAATCAACACAGTGATTACAAAAGCCCTTGACCAATGGGTGCGCGGCCTTTCGCGAGACGAAGTCTCACGCTCCGGCACTCACCCCTCCCTTACAATTTCAGCTTCACTACACGCCCGCTGTCTCGACCAATACCAGCGCGGCACGGAGTGACGTCAGGGCAGTCTTCCGACTGACTCCCTCTTTCACAAGGTAACGGAAACTTTGAATTTTTCCTAAAGTGCGAGTGCAAATTTTAGTTAACAATATACAACGTTCGCCGCAGTGTCTGAGTGTTCTAAATAGAAAGAAAATTTTTCTCTCACTACAAGTAAACCACTTCTGTCTACTTTTCATTCACTCCGGATAGACTTCTCTGTCTAACCTCCCACACTAGCAATATAGAACCTGCTACTCCTCTGACTCATCCACTTCTTTCCGGGATATATACTAAGTCAGGCTTTCACCAGCAAACTACCTTGCTTATCAGTCAAGCCTCGGAGATCCTATTACTCCTTCCGTATGTGTCCCTTACTAGGTGATATCACAATGGAAGTTTTACTAAAGGACTCGTGGCTATCATTTATTCAGATACAAAAAGCCCCTAATTAGTGCTTCCGGTCCTTCCTAACCATGCACTAATAACTCACGACATGCGACCTCATCAGCTAACCGGATTCTGCTCACCGTTAGCTATAGACTTCCCCGGGGATTCGGACTACACTTAACGCTCACAGACAATTTTGTTAATATTACATATAATACTTATAGCAGCAATACAAAATCATTTACATATATATATAAATCCTTTTAAAACATTTGCGCAATATTTGAAGCAATGCAATCAATAAAAAAAAAATTTAGCAGCACATTTTATTTTCACGGTTTTATTTACTATCTTGTCTACCTATCTTAACTTGTCCTAACCATAACTCTGCTACCAGAAAATTACTGATAGAGCGCGCAGTTCACCCGGGTCACTGGTGTACCAAATTTCCACGCACTGGGCCCTGGCGTGCATACAGATGACAGTGGTTTGCGTGAACCGGGTGATTTTTCCACATGCTACTATGAGTAATTCGGGGGGTGACTCTCACACCACTTACTATTCATGTACCTGACTTACCACAGGCACTTTACTCCTGATGGATCAGGAGCTAGCAGTGGACAGGCGACAAGTTTCCTAAAAGGAGTAGAATTTTTTTATACACTTAGTACATTTATCCACATTTTATACTGTATAATAACCACAGACACCTGATGGGTTTTCAAAAATTTATATAAGGAAGTTTAAAATGAGTATGCCAAGATAATGAGGCAGATACAAATCAGTACATCAATGATTAGGATTAAAGCCACAATGTAACTGTGGATTAGGGCAAGTACCATTAGAGTATATAGGGAACACTTCAGAGTATAAGTATTACGGATCATGCTATTCAGCACAGGCTTAAACTAAGGCAGGGGACGTGAGAAGGACCTATCATGTGCACTTATTCTTAAACTTTATGCTATTCTTACTAAGTTCACTGCAAACCTACTAAAGGGAAGGGAAAAATGGAACACACTAATATAATATGGCACTTTAATAATATCCTACAGGTAGGGAGAGAAGTGGAACATCACTAATAAACAACTGCATATAAATCACTTAAAGGTGATAGGGCAATATCACAGGCAAGAGTGCTTTATTAAGAAGAGGAAAAGTAAGAGTATAGTCAGACGGACACCCACATAAAATATTTACCTAGGACAGGAATGAAGACTAACCCTGGCCACGGGTCAGTTGGGACAAGGTCGGGGACAAGGACCCTCAAGGATTCAGGAAATACCAAAGATGAGCAGGTACAGCTCACGGACGGTCAGGACAGGATACCCCTCAGGATTTGGGTCAGGACTGGGCTCCCCACAGGGCACGACCAACACCTGCAGCCTCGGATGCAACGCCTGCGTTACCCCCTCTTCTGCACAGAATCCGCCAGTAACCCCGATTGGGTTTTTCGAATTTCCCAGCAAAGTGCTTCGCCAGCACTTAAGACTATTTCCACCCCTTGGAGTTTGTGGAAAGTGTGGACAGAGTGCTCCGCAGCGCTCTGTATCAATCACCTATAGAGTTCGTAGGGTCAGTGACAGGTCTGCTACTCGGACAAGTCGGACAATTTCTCTAAGCTAAACTAGACTAGTTATACTCTTTTGGGACCCTTAGACCACCCACAAATGTTGCAAGTGACAAGTTCTCAACTTATGATTGGTCAGGAAAGGTGGTTATGTCATGGTTACCACCTATAATTCTGTGTTCCCACAATGAATATTTAATTTTTCATACCCGCCCCTTGCGTTTACGTTCCCAGGCATAGGAATATAGAAAACAATGAGAGTGTACAGCATATAGAAACAATGTATCGCAAGTTAGGTAGATATCAGCATCTTCTCCCATGGCCTAGGTAGGTTCCCAGGCGCATCTTGCTTCAGGAGCCAGCTGGCTGAGTTTTGCTTCTGCGCAGTTGGGTTTTTCCCTCATCACGTGCGCGGGGAGTTTACAGGCTTCAAAATGGATTCCATCTCCCGACCCCAGCCCATGGATGCGTAATACATGAAAAGTAAGCGAAAACAAATTAGAAACACAGAAAAAATGAATACACTGTATACCAGGTAATGCTTCTCTGCACCCCTTACTTTATAATATCTATAGCATTAAGGTTAGTGCGAAAAAGATAGATATGCAAAAAGCAGCTTTGAGCAAGCAGAGGGCATGGTTAAAGACAAGCAGCCATTTTAGCAACAATGCGCATGAGCAACAAAATCCCTCCAAAATGTGAGTGCGTCACATCACGTGGGTATGACCGACGCATGCGCAGACTGGATTTTCTGCGAAGCGGCCATTCAGTAGTGCAAGCTTTGTTATTACGGAAAAACACATAGGCAAGCCTCCTAGGGACACCCGCGTGTTGGGAAAAAGGGCGAAATAAATGACGGACAGATTGAATTAATATTATTACAAGTTTGGCGAGGTTCTTGAATAAGAGCAAGTCGCTTTGCGTGCGAATCCTTGCTCCATCAATGTCACAACCATGACGCAACTCCAGCAATGTATGGGGCCAGCCTATCCCTGTGGCAGTGCATCCCCTTTACACCTGCCATCAGGCAGGCATAAGGTACTGATGCAGTGTCGTTCTTGAGGGGTGCCAAGGTGACAGCGCATTTGGTGATCCATCAGTGGCAGTTGCGCGCTGCGGTGTCATCGTCTGTAAGCTTTGGCGGAGTGGTGCTGCTGAATGAGTTGATGAGACGTTCTTCGGTGGCCTTGATCCAGCTGTAAGGGGGGGTGGTGGTGTACGGTGGGCATGGTGAAGACGTGATGTAGACAATGATGGTCGGTCCAGGAGAGTCCGGTGGTGTGGCTGTATTTAAGGTTCCCTCTGGTGGAGGAGACGTAGCCACGGCCCGTGGAGGGAGTTTCGGTGGGGCGGAGAGGCGGGGCGGGGGAGGGGCAGGGTGGGGGGTGCTAAAAACCAGAGTATGGATAATTGAAGGTAAGTAAACAATTTTAATAAATAAAACGAATTTCGTAGCGCACCCTGCATCACATTTTGCGATGCAGGGCGCTCTACGAAATTCATTTTATTAATTAAATTGTTTACTTACCTTCAATTATCCATACTCCGGTTTTTAACACCCCCCACCCTGCCCCTCCCCCGCCCCGCCTCTCCACCCCACCGAAACTCCCTCCACGAGCTGTGGCTGAGGAGACGTGCTCAACCGTGTGTCCTGCTATGTGGCTTGCTGCGGTGACTAGCTGCTTGAGTCTGATGTTGGGGGCTACCCCAGGAGGGGGTGGTGTTCTGGTCACTGGGGTTGTCCAGGCAGAACTTGAGGTCACCGAGTAGGATGTCATCAATGGATGGGAGAGCCTGGGGTGCAATGAGGTCTACAATGGTATTGGAAAACGGGGGTCCTTGGCCCTGGGGGCCTGCAGATGAGCGTGCCACAGAGGATGGGCTTGGGGTTGGTCTGGATCTGAAAGTTGAGGTGTTCCATGGTCACTGTTGGGTCATTAGAGTGCGTGGTCAGTCGGAGTGTGCTTCTGTAAGTGATGGCAATGCCTCCTCCTGGACGGTCGGGGTGGTCCTTGCAGGTGATTTAATAGCCGTCAGTGATGGCAATGGCGATGTCCGGTCCGGAACAGAGGTTGGTCCTGGCAGGCGATGTGGCATCCAGGGTTGATGGCATGGAGGATGCTGGCGTCGTAGCGGTGGAGTATCAGTGAGGAAGGGTGCTTGGTGCTGGGCACCGTTCCAGGGGCAGACGGACGCAGACAGGCTTTCCTTTGCCATGGGAGACATCCATTATATGCAGGCACTACATCGTAAAGCCTTTACAATGCAACCCCAACAACACAGGTGACTTTACATCGCATTCCTGCAACGCATTGTGAGGTCAGTAATGGGATATTTTTACGTTTTAGGGTGGGTATGGGTTTTGGGTGTAGTAGATATAATTTTGGGTGTATTATGGGATAACAATTTAAATTTGGGGTGCGTTTTAGGGTCAATTTTAGAAATGGAGGTGTGCATTTGGGTCAAATATGATTTTTAGGGTGTGTTTTTGGGGCTCAAAGATGAATTTTAGGGTTCAGGGTTTGCTTTGGGGTGCAAGGGTTAGTTTTAGGGTTGCACTCACTGAAGTGGGAATAGTAATATTTACATCTCTGCTATCCAACACGTTCCCTACTGTTGCAATATGCCTAGTATTAGTATGCATTTTAATGGAATGCGTTGTAGTGGGATGCGTTGTAATTTCATATATACCTTTGCCACACCAGTAGTACGCTAGCTGCGCATGGCTGCACAGTGGCTGCCATTGAGAAGTGCTGCAGGGGGTACTGGACAGCTGGGAGGTGGGAAACGCCGGAAAGGACAATGGATGGGGCGTGGACACTGAAGGATGTGTGTGAGCGGGTGTTGTAAATATTTAAATGAGAGAAATGTTACCTCGAGGCAGGGTCACGCGTCCTCATTGCTCATGATTTCTTGAGTCTGCTTCCAGAAACAGGAAGTAGGCAGCAGGCTCCCTCCCCTAAGCCAATCACAACGCTGCAATGTGGAGTTTGGATTGGTCATTGGCCGGGACAAGGCATTAAGCCAGGGGCTGTAATGCAGCCTGCATTGCGAACAGGACAGTGCGCATGACTGCTTTGGGCAGCCTGAGTGGGCCGACCAAACAGTCATTGCGTACTTGAGTGGGCATTCCACTCCGCCCCTGCCCTGCTGCGTGAGTGGAGCAGCCCTACCCACCCTCCCGCCCTCAAAAAGGAAATATAGCATGATTACATCAGGAAGTTATCATCATATGATGATTTTTCCTCTTCTTACACTGCTTGTAAGCAGTGGGGCGACACTTTTCCGCCATTAGGGGTGCGTCAACTACAGATGCTAGGCCTGGACGGCTCGACCCCCAGGCCTCCTCCGCTATGCATCCCTCCTTCTCCTTACCTTGACATTGACACTGTGGTGCAATCCACAGCACTCTCTCCAAGTCTGTGACTCAGCCAGCAGGAGCCTCAGCCATGTGAGATTTCACAAGCCTGGGTACAGCAGTTGCCGATAAGTCCGCTGGTGCACCTCCCGATGCAGTTGATGCGGCAGGGCCCCTTTAGGCATGAAGTTGCAGTGCTCCTGCCACACAAGTTTGGCGCAGCTCAGGGGCCTCACCCTCCACAGGATCTAGCCAGCGCACCATCATCTGGCCTGTGATGCAGAGAGGCACCGCCCACCATTGGTAATCCCCTCCTTGCACCCCGGTGTAGTTGTGGATCGTAGTATGTAATGCAGACCTCCCTACGTTGGTGCACAGGAGCGCCTCTACCAATCACAGCTCCAAGGGCTCAAGGCGGTCTTCTCACACAGGTCAGCAACATGTCTCCATGCAACCTGCCAAATTTCACCACCAGGTACGGGCGATCGCTGTGCCTCAATGTCTATCACCACGGCTCATCGACTCCACATCTCCTCTGCATCCCACTCCAGGCTCCAGACGCAGGTCCAGTACGGCATCCTGGCTCCAGACGCAGGTCCAGTGAGGCATCCAGGCTCCAGATGCAGGTCCAGTGAGGCATCCAGGCTCTCATCCTGGTCATCCTCAATGTTGGGTGGCTTGAGGGGGGAATTCTCTGCCTAAATGTAGAGTGGGACCTTAAGATAAGTAGCAGAGAATCGACCAATGGGAGGGCTGAACCAGTTAAGAATGATTGAGAAACTAAAGAAGACACTGATAAATATTCGGCTTCACATTATTATTGTTTTGCAGAAATCGGAGATAAGCGGTTTCCACGTGTAACCTTAAAATACACAGATAAGAGTCAGGTTGTCAAGGAAACCACAGCAAATAAGTAGGCAACAAGTAAAACATGTAAACGTATAAATCAGCCTGGACAGCTCACTTACCACCCAGGAAAAGCAGTGAAACTAACTGAAGCATTCGTGGGATCACCACAGACCTTCAGGTTTTAATTCCGATAACATAGAGTTGAAAAACAATCAACTTGCCTGAAGAATTTTTTGAATATATAGAGCGGGGCGAGTGACTATAGTCAGAAAGCGAAAAGCGACTGCCTCCTCGGTTGGAGCAGTGTAAAGAACAAGCTCTCGGCATTGCTGTGGTACGGGGGAGGGGGGCAGACAAATGGTGGTGCGCGATGTGTACGCAGGGGGGGCGGGGGAGCGGCAGCCTTTGATGTCTAATGCCGAGGCACAGACAAATGGTGGTGTGTTATGTGGCTGGCGTGCATGCGCCTGTCTCAAATGAACTGTATGGGATCCGCAGCCGTTTTGGTAGACTTTTCTTTTCCACTTACTATAATTCTCGTCAGCAATGCACAAGCGCATTGGCAGGCGAGACCTAAAAAGTGGCCCACATTCGCGAATCAGGATAGCTTTGAACTTGTAAAGATACGCTGTATGAGTATTTTGCAAGTTGTGGGAGACTGCATGGATTTGATTTGCTGCATGCAATGCCTGTGGTAATATCTGGGAAATCAAATGTACAAACTGGCCCACCTGCCCAAAAAAATTGACCCACAAATTGCTAAAACACCGACGCACACACTAATCCTTCAGACCAGCCCATTTGGCACTGCCTGATTGCCCTACAGGCCAGTCTGACCCTGCATACGTTAACTGCTAAATTATAAAACATGCTATAAAGCAATTAAAAAACCTCATGAGGAAAGACGCAGCACAAACATTTGCACTGGTATTTGCATTAAGTGACCAGCGCAAACAAAATATTTTGTTTACAAATCAGTTGGTGCAAATGTGACTTCTTCACTGGTTGGTCAATTCAAATGTCAGGGCCAAATTGCCTTGCTCCAGTGTGAATCTATATAATGAGATTCTCACGTGTTCCAACAATATAATCTTCTGCTTTCATGTGTAGAGTTCGATATCAGTGTGTGCAAAATCATGCAGACTGCTGATATACACAACTGCTGATTTTTTAATGGTGAGGTGTGCATTTTTTCACCAGAAAATCTGGTTTTCATCACTAACTTTTTATTCATGGATAATTTTCAGCTCTTTTAAGCATGCGGTGCAGGGAGATGAAAGCGGCCCCTCTTTCCTGGGGCTATTGGAATTAAGGGACAGAGAGTTACCTATACGGCTGTAGAGCCACCAAAAGTGTCCTGTCCCGCACTACTGAGGTGGTGAGAACTTTTAAGTGTGAGACGCTGGGAGATGTCGGCGGCCGTTCCTTCCTGGGGCTATTGGAATTATGAGACATCGAGTCCTCAAGACGGCTGCAGAGTCACCAAATGGCTTTCAGCAAACCCAGCTAAGCCTGAAAATGTATGCAGAGTTTCTCTGCAAGTTTACCTTCTGATTTTTTATTGTTATGCACAATGCAAATTTTTGGCAGATTTTCTCTGTCTTCTGCAAAGTTTCTCTCTGCACAGGAAGCAAAGGAATGCAACTTGATCATCTTTACAAAGTTGCAAATCTTTCCTTAGACCATTATGCACATTTCAAACAAACTGCTAGTTTGCACACCCTCAACTTAATGTAAGCTACACATAACAACTGAAAGTCAGTTTGTGCTACTTGCTACAAGGTTTTCTCTATTTCCAATGATTTCTTCCTAAAACCCCAGCAGTCCATGCCGCAGTGCACACAAGGATAACTTACATACATCACAATCCACATTTGAGATGAGATGAGCTCCCACACCAGTAATCTGAGTCCTGATATGGCTTCTTGCTACAGAAAAATCTAATGGTGACTTAGTATCAGGTTTCAGGTGTTCAACAAAAGACATCACAGACATCATAGACCAGCACAGCGACCTCGCCACAGCCAATTAGAACGCAGCACAAACCTTCTTTCACATGAACAGCCTAATACACATCTTGTGTGCATTACATGTTGGTTGCAGCTAAGCTATACTGATCTTTTCCTGGGTGGATACAAGAATAGGATGGTTTAAAGGGTTTAGTAGCTATATTACATCAAGTTAAAGATTAGATCTCTTATTGAATGTTTTTGTCGGTTTAAGGAAGTTGTCATATCGAGATCCTGACCGTCTTATTTCATAGCACGTACATTCCAAGCAGCATCACAAGGGGCAGTTGTGCACCCAGGGAAATATCACATTTCATGGCCCTGGTCCCCCCTCGGCCCCCACCAATTGTGCCTTTTACTTAAACACAAACTCCTGACTTCTTTTAGTTCAGAAAGCAAACACTCAAGAAGTTTAGATACCAACAGATGGTAGACATGTGGCAAGTCAGCTTTCAAAATATATACTATGGTCACGTGGAAACATCCAGTAATACTTGAAAGTGATTCTTGACAGAATCAACCAGGAATTAAGCCTCAAACTTGAAAGTACTAGTAAGTTTTGAGTATGTTGATGATTCAATCCAGCAGAACAGCTAAGGCTTGGTGGTCCTCGTGTTCCCCGTAAATAATGCCAAATTACCTCCTAAATTGCCACCCCAGGATGCCATAAGAAAATTCACAACCTACTAAGATGCTGGAAATGACAGTCGTGGTAGGGTCTCAAAATCTTCCTTGATCATCATCCAGAATTAAACTACAACTGACACTGAATGCAAATGTAGTTATTACTTGATAAAAACTATCTCCTACATAAAAAGCACAGATTCAAGCGTTGGAACCAGAAATAGAATTATATTATTTAGGCATCTTGTGACATATTTTTGTGCATATTGTTGAATTATCTGCCTGTACAATAAAACAAACTTATAAAACGTTGGAAAACACTGCATGTTGGGCTATCTTGGATGTTAATATTATCCTCCCTGTTTTATTTTAATTTTGGTTTATATTTATTGTATGTAATCGTTCTGCGCTGTACTGTGAAGATCTTAATTACAAGATTTCTCTAATTTTTAGAATTGTTTTCAACTCTATGAATGGCACGTTCGTTATGACTAATAGCATGACATTATAGATGTACACATTGTAAGGTTTTAAAATAGAATTGTCAATACTCGATTAAATCTTTGTGTCTTTTAAATCCTGCTGCAGTACTGGATTTTTAGCGGTAGCTAATAGCATAAGGGTTTATTGAGGAGTGAGTGTAAATTTTGTATGCAGATTGATTATTTCCCAAGGGAATTTTGGGGCATATTAGCAAGGGCAATATTGCCGCTTTAGCGGGACATTTTCCCGCTAAGGCGGCAATATTTTTATCGCCCTATTAGCAAGCTGTCGCTAACAGCAGTTAGCGACAGCTTTTAGGCGATAGCTACAGTTTGGGGGCGGCTTTGCATGTCAGCGATATTTATCGCTAATGACATGCAAAGTGGGCGTACCCAAACTGTTAGCGACTGAAAACAGTTGCTAACACAGCTATCGCCTATTAGCAAGGTAGGCGAAGCGATAACAAAATCGCGCTAAGCGCTATTATCGCTATATTCTAACGCCTGCTAAAAAGTTGACTCACCTGAATAGTCAATAGGGGGTAGATTATCAGATTAAACCCCCACTGGCGTTAATGCGAGAATATCGCTGGATTTCCAGCGATATTCTCGCATTTCGCTGCTATCGCTGGATATTTTAGCACAATGAAGAAAAACCTTGCTAATAGCATGTTTCCTCCACTAAAATATCCAGCGATAGGCAGCGATTTAGAAAAAAGTCGGTAAGCGCATTTAGCGATAAATATCGCTATTTTTTGCTAATAGGCCCAGTTGAACTTTATTTATTGTTATTATTGTCCTACGAGAAGTTTGTAGCCAAAATATTGAGTACCAAATATTATTATGATGCGTATACAAGTAACCATAGATTTACCTTAAGTCCGCACCTACATGCCTTGATGTTATAATTATAGTCAAGGTACATATATGTGGACTTTAGTAAACCTATACTTACCTATAATTACTTACTTTGATGGTCTTTTGGTAGTCTACATTTTGGCTACGATATTTTTACTGGACAATATTAAATCCACAATATTATTGTATCATAGCCTTGACAAAGTTCCATCAATGCTCAAAATTTGCTGACAGTTTTTTTTAATAACAAAAGATGTCAAAGAAAATCTGGGTGTAGCCAAAGGTCATTTTAAGCATTGTGCGAGATAGAGGCTGCAACAAGCCTCTCCTCAGGCACATGAGGCTTTTGGGTAAAAAGCCTTCTTAGTACGAAGAAATGATTATTGACCCACTGTAAACTCTGCCGGTGCGTCTACTGTGGGATACTGGCTACAGGATAGGAATTACCCAGTTGATTATGGAAAGAGTAGGGCCTGAAACACTAAAGTTTCCATACAATATACAATTTATGTGCCTCTTTGAAATCTATGAAGAAGGAAAATTATATTGTAAGATGGAACCACGAACTCCCTAACCCCGCATGCCTAAAGAACGCAGTCTTAATGACGAACACGTCTTAACCATGCATTCGTTTACCACACATGCCTTTACCACAAACTTTCATGGTAAAAGCATGAATGGTAAAGGGGTATGCGAGGCTAAGGTTGCCACCCTCCTCCCCACCGCCCTAAGGTACAAACTTCCCCCACCCCCCTTCTGCCCTGAGAAATACCCCTACCCTCTCGCAAAACCCACGCTGTGCCCTCACTCTGCCCTGATACCTAAAACCATGTCCCTTAACCCTGTACCTTAACCTGACCCAGCCCAGCCCTGACCCAGCCCTAAAAACTGCCCGCCCTCCTCTAATCCCTAAAAATGCATCGTCTACCCATTCCCCTCCCCCTGCCCTGAGGCCTAATACCCTAATCCCTAATTAAAAAAAACTACCCCAACACTCCCCCAGCCCTAAAAACTATAGCGACCCCCCCAGCCCTGAAAACTTCCCCGGACTCCCCTCCAGCTCTGAAAACTACCCACAAGACCCAGCCCTGAAAACTAGCCCCACCCCCCAGCCCTGAAAACTAATCCAAAACCTCCCCAGCCCTGTAAACTACCCCATGCCCCCAGCCCTGAAGACCAGCCCGAACCCCCAGCCTGAAAAATACCCTGACCAAGAAAACTACTCCCGACCAACCCCCAGCCCACAACACTACCCCAACCCACCCCAGCCAATAAAACTACTCCCCACCCACCTCCAGCCCACAAAACTACCCCGACCCCCCCCAGCCTACACAACTATCCCTGACCCAGACCCCATACAAACAAAACAACCCTGGCCCACATCCAACCCACAAAACAACCCGACCCACCCCATCCCACAAAACTGACCCAGACCCACACTCCAACCCACCAAACTACACTGACCCCCAGCCCACAATACAACGCAGACCCACCCCATCCCACAAAAGAACCCCGACCCATCCCCAGTCCACAAAACAACCCGACCCACCCCTCTGCCCACAAAACAACCCGACCCACCTCCAACCCAAAAAACCTGACCCCCCCACCTCACAAAGGTACCCAGTCTAACCCCTTCCCAGAAAACTACCCCAACCCACCCCCCAGTCCCACTTACCTCACTGTGGATCTCTCCCTGCTTCCTGCTTCCGTCCAAAGCAGCCCGGAGCTAGACCGCACATTGCCTTAACCACGCACATGCATGGTTAAGGCATATGCAGGGTTGAGGCAAGCATGGTTACGTTTGCGGAGTCGGAACACTTGTGGTTTAGACCACAGTGTTTCGACTGTTTCCCGCAGCTGATATGTATTAATGTAACTGTATTCCAGATTATGCGTTCCGCTCTTTCTCTTATTGCCACCCCTTATCCACGATGTGTTTGCTATTTTATTTTATAACCTACATTAATTTTCTCAACCTTTGATATATGTCAATACATTTAGAGGATTCAGTTTGCATTTCAACTCAATATATTTTGATTATTGTAAATAAAAACGTATCACATGTTGAGTTTTATGCTGCGTGTCCCCCCAAAGTGGAGCTCTCCTCTTAGCTGAGCAGAGACCAACTGTACCAGAAAGAGAAGCTATTGAACAATGATGCACACAATTCTCCTGCTTCCAAGACCCCACCTCCACCAGGTTCTCTCATGCAATATTTTGAAAATGTATGCACTTGGCGTCCTATCAACCTCCCCAATTCCCTCTTGCCTTCTTTCCCTCTTTGCCTTAAAATCTATTAACAAGCATTGGCTTAGCCAATAGGTCTTGCCTTTGTGACCTTTAAAGTGTTTAGCCAGAGCTATTTGCTCTGCTAATGTCTTTAAGCTATGTTGTAGAGCAATGTGTCTGCTGTGTGATATGGTGAAAACTTACAATAAAATAGTTTTCTCAGCATCTTTATTACCTTATATATAACCAAGAAAACATTATGTATAACTGAACTACTGTATTCAAAAATGAATTAACATAAAAAATGTCTTCTCGTTTTTTTGTCCTTGAAATACTGCCAATTTCTTCCTGCTTGTTCTAATGGTTGTTTGTTATATATTTTTTTGTCATGGGGTATCATAAACAATGGGAGGGTGGATGTTGGGAAATAGTACCTGAATTACAACACAAGTAGCAGACAGATTTTAGGGGAGAATCAACAGATGCCAGATTCCGAGGGCATATTGAGGTGATACTTAGTGATGCTGAGGTAGTGGTGTGTTGGTGCGGAGGTGATGCTCAGGTGATTCTGAATGATAGGTATGTGGTGCAGAGAGAGGCTGAGTTGGTGTTGAGGTGGTGGTGTGCTGTGCCAAGGTGATGCAGAGTGATACTGTGGTGATGCATTGTGATGCTGAGGTGATGCTGAGTGATGTTTAGTTGTTGGTGCAACACTGATGCTCAAGTGGTGCTGAGTTGGTGCTGTGCTGAAGAGATGCTGTGCTGATGTGGTGCTGCGCTGATGCTTAAGTGGTACTGTGTTGGTGCTGAATCTCTGCTGAGGTGGGGCTGCTCCGATGCTGAGGTTGTGCTGCACTGGTGCTGAGGTGGTGCTGCATTGGTGGTGGTGCACTGATGAGGTGGTGCTGATGCTGACATAGTGCTGTGCTGATGCTACAGTGGTGCTATAGTGCTGCTGAGTGATACTAAGGTGGTAGTGCTGTACTGGTGTTCAAGTGGTGCTAAGTAATGTTTAGTTGGTGCTGTGCTGTGGTGATGTTACGCTGATGCTATGTTGATGATGCACTGATGCTAAAGTGGTACTGTGTTGGTGCTGAATCTCTGCTGAGGTGGGACTGTGCTGGTGCTGGGGTTGCACTGATGCTGAGGATGTGCTGCATTAGTGCTAAGGTGGTGCTGCATTGGTGGTAGTGCACTGTTGAGAAGATGCTGCTGATGCTGAGATGTGCTGTGGTGATACTCAGGTGGTGCTGTGGTGATGGTGAGTGTTACTGAGTAATACTGAGATGGTGCTAAGTGATACTAAGGTGGTGGTTCTGCTCTGGTGCTCAGGTAGTGCTAAGTGATGGTGAGTGGGTGCTGTGCTGAGGCGATGCTGATCTGGTGCTGTACTGATGAAGTGGTACTGCGATGGTGCTGTATTCCTGCTGGGGTGGGGCTGTTCTGGTGCTGAGGTGTGGCTGTGCTGGTGTTGATGTGGAGCTGCGCTGGTGCTGTGGTGGGGCTGCGCTTCTGCTGAATTGGTGCTGCACTGGTGCTGGGGTGGTGCTGCATTGTAAAGGTAACTTTGGCGATTAATGTTCTTGCTAAAGAGAGATCAGAGTTTTATCTAGTGGCTGTTTCTACTCATGCTAAAGTAGTGCAGAGGATTAAGATGCCTAATGCAAAGAAAATGGCCTCAGTGTTCAGAGGTTTTATGGCAACTATAAAAAAGTAAAGGTAACTTTGGCGATTAATTTTCCTGCTGGAGAGAGATCAGAGTTTTATCTAATGTCTGTTTCCACTCATGCTAAAGTAGTGCAGGGGATTGAGATGCCTGCTGCAAAGAATATGTCCTAGTATGTTCAGTGGTTTTCAGACAACAATAAAAATGTAAAGCTAACTTTGGCGATAAATGTTCCAACTAAAGAGAGATCGGAGTTTTATCTAGTGGCTGTTTCCACTCATGCTAAAGTAGTGCGGAGAATTAAGATGCCTGCTGCAAAGAACATGTCCTTCGGTGTCTAAAGGTTTTCAGGCAACAATAAAAATGTAAAGGTAAATTTGGCCTTTAATGTTCCTGCTAAGGAGTGATCGGAGTTTTATCTAGTGGCTGTTTCCACTCATGGTAAAGTAGCACAGAGGATTAAGATGCCTGCTGCAAAGAACATGTGTTTGTGTGTTCAGGGGTTGTCAGGCAACAATAAAACTTTTAAGGTAACTTTGGGAAATAATGTTCCTGCTGGAGAGAGATCAGAGTTTTACCTAGTGGCTGTTTCCACTCAATGCTAAAGTAGTGCAGAGGATTAAGATGGCTGCTGCAAATAACATGTCCTTGTGTGTTCAGAGGTTGTCAGCCAACAGTCAAGATAAAGCTGACTGGAACCCAGAGACAGCAGTAAAATACTGGGTGTTGTCACAGCAGGTCTGTCTCCATTCGGTCGCACCCTCCAAGGACCTACAAAGAAGTGTGAACACTACATAATAAACTGTGTTTAACATACCTAAGTGTCTGGCTGCCATATAATGCTTGACTGCAACCTTCTACTCCATCCCTAATGGGCTATTAGCAATTTGAAATGTTTGGTTTCGCAAGATTTGAGAATCAACTGAGAGGAAATCTTGGGGACTGTTTGTGGGTTTAAACACAGGAAAAACGCAGTATCCAATGTGGCATAACTAAACACAACAATTAAAAAGAAAAGAAAGATAAGAGTGGTTTTATTTCAAAAGAAAAAACTCTGGTTTGAATATTTGAGTTAAACAAACGCAACCTAATGGGCGACGAAAAAAAATGCAAAAACCCTTGAAAACAGACACATTTTATTAGTATTTGTGATCTCATTAAACTCTGTAAGACAGCAGGTAACTGATGCCATGCTGGCAGTGGCTACTAGATCGCTGTTGAGCATGGGAAGCAATCTGCTGCCTGATGCTGCTCTCCACTGAGCTGTGGAATGTAAAGGAGATTGTGGTTGCTGGTGTCACAGCTCAAACTCCTATTTCCTCACCTCCCATGGGTCTAAAAAGATGAATAGGATAGGAGGGGTCTTGAGGGAGGTTGTGGGTCATCATTTGTTATACCGCCACTTCCTTTGAATCTGTGGTGATCTGGAGGAAGGCGGCAAATCACTGATTGCCCTTCCACCACGTCCTTCAAGTGTCCTTCAAGTGCCTGTAGATGTGGGATACACAGGAAAAGACCTTGGAAATAGAGCCTTTTCTCTTTGAAATAAGTGTGTTTCACTTCTCTCACATCAGAGCAATGAGAGACAGTATGGAATGCGGTCTTCATGATAATTATTGGAATGGCTCACGCACTCAGGTGTGTACCTTGTTTATAAGTGATAACACTTTCTCTTTGATTTTAGCGTGCAGTAGGTTATGTCTTCTGATCCATGGCTTGGCCAACTTCGTTGAAAGTAGCGCTCCACTTGGGGAATGGCCCCCTAGTCGAACTGCTTGATTCCCCTTTGGGAAGTAAATTCATCTACTTGTATACTCTTAATCCAAATGTATGTTGCGCCAACTGGTTGTCTTTTCAGTTGATTCCTTTTATTTGTTTCCACATTCATGAAATTGCAGAATTTCATGTCAATACATAGTAGGTGGATTCATTCACAAATTACATCATCGAATTTAACAATCCCAATGCATTTCGGGCTCAGTGGAACTTCTTCAGAGGATGTTTTAATTCTGAAAAATAATATATTGAAAATGAAGTGAAGCCAGCTGTCAAGGTTATAAAGAATGTGCCCATGTCCAGGTGGTATATACGATGGCACTCATGAATGGAATGTGTTATACATGCTGCTCATCCGGCATATTAAAGGCTGATGTAGTCAAAGAGGCTATGTATTGAAAAAAAGGTATTAGTGAATATTACCAGCATTTTATTGAACATGCGCATCCCAAATTTGAATTAACCCCTTCCGCGCTGATGACGAGCTGAGCTCGTCATGTAACGCGGTATTTTCGAAACCGCCGCACACAGCGGGAAAAGCCGCCGCATTGAGGCGGTTAAAATCCTGTGCAGAAAAAAAAACTAAAGAGAATTGGTGAATAGGCATCAGTTCCAATGATACAACACACATGGTTAAAAAAACATGGTGCAGGTCTTACTGTGATAAACTTCTGATAGTAAACCTGCGTTGTCGTGTCCCGGTCCGCCACCATTGAGACCAACATAAAGCGAGCGTGGACGGATAAGTAATGCAACCACACATAAACAAAAACAAAGGACTGCTCAAGATGGTGTTGTCAGAGCCATCTTGGAATGGCAGACATTACCTTATTGAAGTAGGTTCTTGGGCACCTATGTACCTTGACCAGATACAAGCATCCTCAGATCAGTTTTGGGATATTGCCTGTCATCAGCCAGGCTAGTCTGAATCTGGTGGCATAATGAACTCCAGGCCCATGTCTGGGCATACCCTTCCCACTTAGGGCAACAAATGCAAAAAAGAACAGATTATGGATGGAATGCTGAACAAATCAAATATTCACTCCCAGTCACAGATCTGGGTTAAATCCATCGTTTTTTTGACCGCCATGCACTCCTGCCTGGACCCAGCCATATGCAAATCAGTCTTGATTCTGCTCCCCATGGGAACAGTCTAGCCCAAACTGCCAAGTCAGGTCCTCCCTGATTCAGAAACAAGCAACCTGAGACTGGTTTTAGGGTATCATCCCTCATTAGCCACACTAGCTTGAATCTAATGGTATAGCAAGCACGCAACCAACTTCTGGGCATACCCTTCCCACTTAAGGCAACAAATGCAAAAAGAGCAAATGTTGGACAGAATGCTGAATAAATCAAACATTCACTGCAAGTCACAAATCTGGGTTAAATCCATTGTTTTTTGCTTGCCACACCATTCCAGTTTGGACCCAGCCATATGCAAAACAGTCTTGTTTCCGGTCCAGTGAGGACCTGGTCTGGCAGCTCGGGCTGACTGTTCTCATGGGTAGCAGGGTCAAGATTAATTTGCATATGGCTGGGTCCAAACTGGGGTGGCATGGTGAGCAAAAGTGCGATTGATGTAACCCAATTTGGCTAATTTCACTGTGAGTGACAACATTTTGCTCTTTCACAAGGAGTTCATCTTTACACAAAGTAATTCCCTTGAATGCTAGGTACTATTTTGCAGTATATGCTTTTTAAAACCGAAAAATATTTTTTCTTTTTCCCAAGGTCTTTTTATGTTAACGACAGCCTGGCTGCTCCATCAACAAAACAAGTTATACAAAAACCATGATAAAACAAAGGTTGACAAAGCCAAGAGGCCGATAGCCAACACCAGAACTTTTGGATTTGCTAATACTTGTCCAAAAGTACTACCAGTATTTCTCTAAAACTACGGTTATGTTCACTTGGACAATATCTATTTATAGTTTAAAAGTACAAATTCGAACTATTCAGGCCGATTGGCAAGAGGAGCAACACAAAATGTGGTCCCCTCAGTTTATGACTCAAAATCTGAGAAAAACCCACCCAATGAGAATTCTACCGTCCCACTCACCCAGAATGTTTCCCAGGGCCTTGCTGCACCCTGCCTTCCCACACCCATTTCCAGGGTAAGGCCTGAATCCTCTGCCCTCTAGAGCTCACACTGCCACCCACCTGCCAGCATTGCCGCAGCTGCCCTCCCAGCTCCTACCATGATCATGGGAGGGTGCAGCTCTGCAGCCTTCGTCTTTCCATTTCCTGTTCCGGGGTGTCCCACGGAAGGACATCCTGGGGCATGAAATAGAAAGGATATTTGTAACTCATTCATTAGCATAGGAGTTGAGATACACTTTGAATACTACTCGTATCCAAGATATGTCCTCTTTTCACCAGCTGTGCATGCATACCAAACACTTTGCACATCCTTAAAATGGAAAGCAAAAGATCATGAAACAAAACTAGCAGGGGCATACAAAAGTAAAAACATGAACCATGTGCAGAACAAAGTTTAAACAACCATCTAGCATCAAGCAAGGTAAGGGTGTGAAGAGCAAGCATTAAATTGTTGCCAAGTTTGTTAGATGAAGGACAGACATGTGAGGTAAGAAATGTTCTCAAGTATGTCCAGGAAGGGGGTCAAGGGTTGTTGGTGTAGCGTGAGGGGGTCTCATGTCACTGTCAGTCTTGAGAAACTTCTTTAACAGAGAGATTTTAGGTTGGCCAGGAAGGAGTGGATCAACAGGCCCAATAAAGTTTCAGCAGCAGGTGGTTCTAGCTTCTAGGTGATCAATTGAGGAGTGATACCATGTGTTTGCTATCATACTTCCAGCCAATGAAATTATACACCTAAGCATTAGGTGCCCATCCACTCTCATCAAGTGTCAAGCTAATTCAGCAGGGTCTACAACTTTTGAGTTTGAAACAAGGGTCCAGTAGAGTTAATCAAATTCAAAAGCTCAACATTTCCCTCGGTCCCCGAACATGCATTGGTTCTACGTTACTGGTTGGGTCGACCTTGGAACAAAAGTGGCCTGTAACTCAAAACTGACCTCTTGTGGTTGATATTCTTTTGGTTGCCCTCAATGTACTGGACCTTATATAGGTCCTTGTTAAAATGGGCTGTGGTAGAACTTGTTTGAAGCCCCGTTTTCTCTTTATGATTAGGACCAGTGGAGAAACCTCATGGGCCAAGATGCTGGTTATGACTGGTTCAGGTCAAAAAATATTTCTCTAGTTGTTCACAGCAGTCCAGGATCACTAGACCTTAGCTCAGCAGTACATAAAAATACTCTACCACAAATAAAACTGCCATAAAAAGAGGCAGTTACTCTAGTTCTAACGCCATCTGGTTGCATATGAGAAATGGCATTTGCGTGGTCTCTGGAAGTTAGAGACCAAATGGTCAAAACCGAAAAATATTGATCTTCCAGGGGAGGTTACAGCAGGGCTGTAAAGGGTTGTTGTAGGTCACAGTGTTTAATTGGCCATGCTTTTAGCCAGTACTTAATTTGTGCCAGTGCTTGCAGGTGGTAGGTGCTGACAATCACTGTTGGGAGCTGGAACTTTTTTTAAACAAACTTTATTGATTTTGTGTTTTGTACATGCACATCCGCCTGTACATTCACTTTAAAATTTGTAACACATTTAGGATTACAGGAGTTGATCAAGGCCAGGGTTGGGACCATTGTGCCTACATAAAAAGCAAATGATGAATGTGAGTTGCCACAATTAGTATTGTGATAATACAGTTAAAAAAGCCCCTCTCCACCCCTTACCCCCACCCCCCGCTTGGCTCGTCCTGTTCCTATTTAGGAGACTAGGACAATACAATCCTCATCTGATATCATTTCTCCATCTAGTAGCCTCAAGGCTGTGTATTTGCAATCGTAGACAGAGTTGGGTTTGTTTTATAATGTTTGCCCTTGAAAGGCGCCCCGGGGAATCAGTTGGTCTGCATAGTATCATTTTATTGGAAGGTCAGTAGCCTGAAAAACTTCCAACAGCGTATCCCACTCCATTGAGATCGGTATTTTTCTCAAACCTCTATATTCCTCCCTCTGTATTGCGGCACTCTCCGCCTTCCCCCAGCCGGTGACCTCCTCGTGCCAGTGTATTATAGCAGGTGGCTTAGCCGATTTCCATTGGGAGCTGGAACTTTTGTACTGGGGCAAAAGAGAGACAGGCAGAAAAGTGACAAAAAAGAGGAACACAAATACAGACAAGCATTGGCACAGTTAATAGTTTGCGCCAATGAGATCTATTGGCTTTGGTAATGTTTTGTATCAATACTGTACCACAGCGCAGATGCTTTGCCGTGTGGCTCTAAATAATTTTATAAAGTGCTGTGACATATCCAGGGCTGAAGTGCCTTTTTTTACACACTTTAGTACTGGATGCATAATAGTCCTTTTTTTTAAAAAAAAATGTGATTATGCTGCACAACAGCAATGCTGCTATATAGCATGGTGTAGGAACCTAGCTCTGTATATACTATACCAAAGTAAGGTATAGTGTGCACAGAGGCCAGTGGATCCTGGGAGGTATAACAGAGGCTAAAATAGAAAATACCGTACTCTCCTTTGCGGTAGTGTGGTTGAGCAGGCAGGCTTACCAGAAGGTAGTGTTAAGCATTTGTTGTACACACTCAGGCAATAAATGATGTCACAAACTTAAAGACTGAATGTGGACAAAATGTTTGTATAGAAAGTTGTTATTTTGTTGTTTTATTTGTAGAACCAAGATTTACTTGGTAGCAGGTAAGTTAAACTCTTTGAACAATGTTACTTTTCAAAAGACAGTGTATACTGATTTAGTAGGAAAAATGTTATTACTTTTGTACTTGAGATAAAAATGGGAAACTGTTCAAAAACACTTGAAATTACTGTCATATTATGTTTGGATTCTTTTGGTATTGCTTTTCTACTTTGGCATGAAATGCACTCTTTACACAGTTTAAGCAACCAGGACATTGATAAACCGGTTACCTCTTACGAAGGAACTTGAGGCTAGATGTAGGTGGCTAAATATCGGTCGGTAACGGTGAAATTCGGTAAATTTCACTGTTACCGACCGGCTACTTCCTGGTCGGGAGTCATGTGCTTGTTCTGGATTGGCTGATTCAACAATTCCAGTTTTTTTGAGTTACTGATTCGGTATTTACCGAATTGATATTACAGAACTAATACCGAATTTTACCGAATCGGTAAATTTTACCGCATTATTGCCTACATCGCAAATACCGATTCCTTATTACCGATTCGGTAAAAATCGGTAATAACGATTCGGTATTTGTAAATTACCTACGTCTAGCCCTAAGTTACTTATTGCAGCAGTACAAGACAGTTCAACGCAAAGAATTTTCAATGAAAAACCCACCATTCAGTCCTATGGCGAAAAAAGAGTTGAGACACTCCCAGCCCATGCACTCAAAATGGTTCCACTGCACTTACATTGTCTATGAATGGCACAGACACTGTAGGGGCATATTGCTCCTGCAGCTATGCCCTCACTTGGATACAGTGCACCCTGCTTTTAGGGCTAGAGGGGTGACTTACCCATGCCACAGGCAGTCAGTGTTGTTGGGCATGGCACACAGGGATGTGTGCTATGTTGATGCTTCAGTTTGGTCTGCACCAAAACACTCAGCCAGTAATAGCAGAGTGGGGGTGTTTTGGTGAGGGATCTCTGAGGGTGGCACGATACATGCTGCAGTCCTAAGAGATGATCAGAAAGAAGTGAGCGACCCAAAATACCCTTGAGGGCTTGGGTAATTAGATAAAGGGGTATGAGTGCCTTCAAGGGAATTCGTTTGAATAGAGTTTAGTGATTTTAGATTAATTTGAAGGGAAAGATTAATAATCCCTATATGTAGTTAATACACAGTCCTAAGAGGCCTTCTCTGCTCACAAGGCCCTTGGTACCAGGGACTTACATGTGATTCATAGTTGTGCCAATTGTGGGTACAAATGTACAGTGTTTAGAAAGAACACAGATTTGGGGGCCTGGTTAGAAGGATCCCAGCAAACACTGGTATCGTGCAAAAAGTTAGGGGGTAACCATACAAAAAGGGGAACTTACCCACACATGGCTATGTAAGCAATGACATGCTGTACAACAGGAAAAAGGCAATGACAGAGCCAGTAGTGTAAAAGGGAAGACCTATTGGCTTTGCCAGTATTTGTTAGGTCTTGACACAATACTCCTGTCGTTCTGAGCATATCAGTTAATCTCTCCATGCATGAAAAAGAAAATAATTGTCATTTGACAAACAATCCTATTACATAATCAAAGCAATTGTGCCCATGTTCATGTCTTAGTGAAAATCCATTTGGAAGCAGATAACATATGTTGTCACAACATAAGCAGGCAACATCTGTTATCACAATAAACTTCCACTTCAGAGAAGAATATGGCTTCTTTGAGGTGTGTGGTGTGGTGAATCATAGCTACAAAAAAACAAGGATGACAGGGAAGAAGAAAAAATAAATGTAGCACCTCAATCACAGCTCCATTAGAAAAGGACTGCAATGAGGCTAAAGCAGTCAGTACTTGGTTCATGCTCCAGTCGAAAGAAGTGAAGCCAGCATGTGCTGGCAACAAATAAGCGTGATGATGAAGCCAAGGAATGGGAAGAAATGAGTGGGCTGCAAGCCACTCGTTGTATACAATATCTCTTGCAAGTGAGAGTTCACTCAGTGCATGCACAGTCATGGGCATAACCAAAAATACTACCTAAAGGGTTAGCTAGAGAGATGGAAAGTATAGGGTGGTGAAAGAAAGAGTCACAAGGTGGAATCCAGGCTAGTCAATGTAAAACTGGCACTCAGAAGCTAAGGTCACTAGCCTCCAAAGAAAAACCTTTTGGCCTCTGCAACTCAGCACTCCTTTTAACACTAAGTGTGTCGGTAAGCAATGTCAAACCTGTCCTCAATCAATCAACTTGGATTTGTAGAGCACGCTTAATTTACCTGCAAGGTATCCAGGTGCTGGGGACTCTCTGGGGTCCACTAGGTGTCTATCCACGGGAAGGTATTGGTCCCAAAAATCTTGGTCTCTGTCTTGTCCATCTTGAGCTTCAGGCAGTTGGTATTCATTCAGCCTGCGATGCTTGTCATTCAGGTGTGGAAGATGGCTCTAGCGGTCGAGGTGTTTTCTGAGAGCAAGAGAATGAGCTAGTTGTTGTCTGCATACGATATGATATTGAGGCCGTGGGTTCTGACGAAGGTGGCCAGCGGTATCATGTATGTGTTAAAGAGGGTGTAGTGTAGTTCCTAGTTTCCCACTAGGCCCTGCGCATTGGAATAACATAAACAGTAGTATCGACGTGGAACTGCTTATATTCCAGGCCTCCACTGACTATGCTAAACTTAATTAGGTTGTGTTACCAACTAGCTCAGAGGTCACTGGAAACTTTCTTCTCTGCATAGGAAGTGATCAGCTTCCTTGGCACAGACAAGAAGGGATTCAGTTTTCCAACAACCGTGCAACATGACAACTTTGCTCCTCAGATCAAGAGTCGATCTCTAGGGTCGTGTGAAACAATAGACACAGATTTCACTCAGTCAGTCTAGTGCAGTTTACTTTCACGAGATGTAGAGAATAGAGAGACGGGCGTGTATCAATAAAGGTTACATTTATTGAACAGTCTTTCTTCTCGTACAAGAGAAATGTATTGCCACAATTGCAATAACTGTTATTATAAAAAGTACGTACAGTAAGATAAGTATTGCGAAATAGAACTGTAAAAGCATTGATATGGTTTCTTAGCCATACAATGGTTAAAAGTAATAAAACATATATACAGTCATATATACATTAGGCTAACATACTCAACTGGTGCTTCTAACTAAGCCTACCCCAGTGTGCCTGACCTAAGCCTAACACGTGAGAAGGGGAGTAAGTAAGTAGCTTAAGTTAAGTTGGTTTTGCCAAGGTTTGTTTCAAGAATTCTCGTCTAAGGGTTTAGTCAACACCATACCTCTGAATAGAATGATGGAGGATTGGTATCTCCTTCAGGGGTCTCTCTCGATATCCCAGTCACCTGCGAGGGTAAACTGGAAGCGCCGGGACTGGATTTCTCTGCACGAGAAAGGCAGCGGCTTCTCTCAGCGCGTCGAGGAAGGAGGGGGTGACAGCGTCCGCGGGCAGCTGGGCTGGATGTCTTCGCAGAGGACGGCTGCACGGCTCCTCAAGCGTACTGCACCATAGTTCGCGCTGTAGCGGCGATAATGGTAATCAGTAGCTTCACCACCACAGGATAGCAGGCTGCAGCGACAGAGTGCTAGTTTTTACCAACACGGGGTCATGCAGGCAGCTGGCATCAGCAACAGGCAACGAACTCACAGCTCGTATTTCTCTCATTGCTTAAGGCAACGTTGGTAATATTTATACCTGACAGGTGCCGGGTTTGACGCAAGTTTGCTGGACATAAGACGTCAATTAAAGATGTCACTAGGAAGTGATAGTTATCAGTTGCTCATTAGAGTTCCATTACTAATCAAAACATAGCAAGCGGGGATTTCCAGGTTTGCTAAGTTTTTATCTTGTTGAAGAACTCGGAGTGTTATCTAGGAATATCAGATAGTGACTGCTGCTCTGTCATTGCACTAATTGGTCGAAAAGGAAGTAGCAGAGAGTCATGCTGGAATGTGGCTCTGTTCGTGTGAGGCCAGAGATGACTTTACAGAAAATTGCACTTGAACGGTTATGCCAATATAGGGAATAAATGGATTTATAGCCGAATAGGGGCATACGGTCACAGTATCGATCAGGAACCTAGATAAGCACGCAACACCCACTCCACGGGTTAATGTCCATCAAAATTACTAAAACTAAGCAATTAGATGCATGTGTAACATTGCCCACCCCAAAATACATAAATGCATTCGAAATAGGCGTACTTGTAATACATGGAATTTAGGTACTGTACGTTTTTTAAAGCATAGTAATCATTCAAAATATTATTGCATATGAAATCAATGAACGATTATGAAAAAGGAATTACACATGAAGTATCTCTGACAGAAGAAATGCGAGATAAATCATCACATAAAAATGCATTGTAATAACATGTGTGCTAGAGGCTGGTATTATGTTGTTATGTCTCTAGATGTGTTTAGAAATAGAAGTGTGAAGCTTCTGTTCTCTAAGAATAGTTTTTACGCTAAGCAAAGAATTGTTCGTGCCAAAAAAGGTCAATATTAGAAAAATTGTCCAATTCAAAGAAAATAGATTTCCAAAGCTCCTGGCAGTTTTTGTTGATCAAAACTGAAGGCCGAATTCAGAGTTCATGGGAACGCTGTGTGTCGGAAAGCTTCTAAAAAAGTTATTGTTTCTCTGTGGGTGAGAACATCGTATCAGACAGGCTCGCAAAGAATTGGTCTACAAAATCAGGTGATAGTTCAACCAAATTAGATAGCGCTGTAACTTGGCAGGTGTGAGAATGATTGCTGTCATCGAAGGCAGGACCAGCAATGCTCACAGCACGTTGTACCTGGGTGATGTTGCTTTTGTCACTCGCTCCACTGTTACCACTTGGCTGTAGTACAGGAGTCTCCACAAATGCCGTCATCAGGATTGGTAGCCGCTGGGGACAACACAATGCGTGAGCCGTTATTGGACTGAGCAAAGTATCGACGTCCATTGGTACTGCTGATGGAAGTGAAAGACAGATGTCCAACACGCATTCATCGCCGCAAAGCATACACCGTAGCACAGGTAAAATGCAATTTTGCCATATCGGTCTGAATGAAAGAAACCAGGTCATGTTTAGATCTCTCAGCCTGGCCAATCCGAGGACGTTAGTTATCCTGTCCCTGTAGCGCATTGCTAGGATTGTCTCTTCCATTCCCATGGGAGCTATGTCTGAGCCGAGGTTTGCCATAACGTAGCAGGATGGTCAAAAATAGAATCCCTGCGATGAGTCCCAAAAATAGTGGAATACCACCAAAAATGGAGTGCACAAAATTAGGAAAGATTCCCAAAATTGCCTGGAAGGGTGTTAGCAGTCCCGTAAAGACTGTCTTAAATATGCCTGGGATGCTTGTTGTACTAGACATGTTAAGGAGTTGGCTCAACATTTCTACGAAATGCACGGGGCAATTTGTTGATAAAAGGTCATGGACCTCAGTAGCCGTCCTTGCGACTAGAAGATCATACGTCTCTTTAGATGACGTTATAGGCACTGTTGTCTGTAAAAGCACAGATTTCATTTTGCTTAATGTATCAATTCGTATAGAATAGAGATTCAGACGAGGCCAGAGGGGAGTCACTATGTCTGGAGGCCCGCTCGGGAACAATGCTTGCATACAGCATTTGACCGTGGATGTTACTTGTACTAGATAACTTTTTCCGGGCGCGAGGCCACAGCACCTGTGATCCGTTCTTAGAATGTAACTCCCGTTTGCGAGTTGCATAAAGAAGGGCTCTATCTGAGTTGCAGGTGTGACTAGCTGGTGGCATGAAAGGTTGTTTGAATTTCCATCACATGCTCCGTGTAAATTAATACCCTGACACAAAAGTATACCGCTTAGTGAATGTTTACAGTTGTCACCACTAAGAAATACATTTATGTCGCTGTCACTATAGCAATAATGAGTGTATGGTAACTTCCATTCGGATTTTAAATATCCTTTACCCAATTGTTCATATTGGCCAGCAGGTATGTATTCAAGGCACTTTTTAAATCGGAAAGTTGTTATCGGAATTGTGATAATTCCTTGTATTATCCATTCAATGACAGGACTCTCTGACATTGTCAATGGTAATCTCTCGAGTCTTTCGATGCTCAGGATTGTATAGTCTGCTCCTTTCTGTGCCAAACTGATCTGTTTATCAGTAAGGTTAAAACTGGAAAATAATGACGTTGTGTTGATTAAACGCCAAGGTACATAGCCTGAACGAAGGTTTTGCAGCGTCCAGCCTAATTCTATAATAGAGCGTAATTGAGACTGGCCATGTTGTAACATTAGCAAATCTCTGTCTATCACATCAAAGGCAGAGGATACAATATTGTCCAAAGAATATATTCTGGAAGACAGAGTCGTTAACCCATTGTCTACCACAGAAAGTGATTTCTCCAAATTAATACGATCAATTTCTCGTATTTTTTCAGCAGTTTCAATTTGCTTTACTTTCCAAGCCTCGTTGTAAGCAGCATAGATGCTGGTCGCTATGAAACGCTTTTGACGCTGTTTGCGTGGTCCAAGAATGAAATCGCGCAAATCAGCACCATCTTTTAATAAAGACAAGTGTTGCTTAATTTCAGCCAGTGTGGATGTTGTAAGCCATTCGAGGCAGAGTTTCCCTACACTGTATGTTGTTATAATCCCTGGATGTTGTCTCTGGGAATATCTTGAGTCTAATCTGGTCATTTTTAAACCCTGTGTTTTATTCAGGAACCTATCTTGACAGCTATTTGTGTCTGTAGGCCAGATTAACCACTTTTTCCAATCAGGATGTGTTCTGTTGAAATGTAAAATTTTTGACACGTCTAACTCAATATCTGTGGTTGTATTCTCAGCTATTGGCTTTGGTATAGACGGTGTTTTAAGGTCTTTGTTCTTAGCTAGGCCAAGACAAGATGTTTGGTGTATTGTGTCATTCAAAAACAACATTTGTTCTGGTATCATGCAGGTTCTAAATAGTGCTTCTATGCCTTGCACCTGCCAATCTTTTGTACCCCAAATTGTTTTCGTTTCAATATTATTTTTCCAATAATCAAAACCAAATGTCATCATTTTGTCATAAAATGCTTCTGAATATATCAATTTAGAATTTGTCAGCATTGTTTTCATTCCTGTTTTCTCTAACAGTTTATAATAAAACGTTTCTGCATCACTGGTGTTAAACCCTGAAAAATATTTGAATTTCTCAAAAAATGCTTTAGAACTGCTTTTAGGTGGTGTAGAACAATGTTCCCATTGATTATACATAAAAACATTTCTAGGCTGTGCAGATTTATGCAAGTAATGATCCCCATAGTGGGTGTAACAGAATAACTGCTCATAACTAGATGAACCTTGTAAATAATCATGATCTGTGAATCTAGCTGACATTACTAAATCAGACATCATGTCATTAATACTGTTAAAGTCCCAATCATCAGAGAATGTACTTGGTGTAACAAAGTCACTTAAGGAAACCTTTAGTTGATGAGGATACTTCAGGATTTCGACCGGACCATATTTCTCATAGTCTGTTTTCTCCCATACTACCCCACCAGGTATTGGAATTGCTGTGACATTTACTGCTGACAGTTCTCTTTTCTTCACGTGGGATGATCTGTGTGGTTTCAGGACTTGGTTGATGTTCTGACTTGCTGTGTCCATTGTAATATATTTTCCTTCAATGAATTTTCCCAAACACAGTACCATGATGAGCCAAAGCAGGAGGAAAAATACACCTAGACCGAACCAGAACTCTAGCCAAGGGGAAACAAGGTAGATTTTCTTCAGTTGATGAAAGAGTTCCGTTGCTTTTTCTTTAAAAGACTTTTTTGTTTCTGGCATCACTTCGGGGTCGTTTAAATCTTCAGAGAAGTTGTCGAAGTTGATGAAATAACCAGAGGCAGTTCTGTCAATTGATGGGATTGTTTTTTCAATCTGTCTCTCGGTAGCACTTTCTGATGCCACATCATTGTAGACTGGTGTTGTTTCTTGACGAACTGTTTCAATCTGTGTTTCAAGAGGCACGAGTTCCATGGCATTATTGCATAGTCCTTCATTGTGCACTGCAGGCTGATCAAATGTGATGAGTCTTTCAGTTTGAACCTCTTGGATTGTTGCAAGTTTGGGTATTCTGTTGTTTCTTGGGAGTCCACTGGGCCTACTGTTGATTATAGGCCACATGCTTGTGGTTTTACCAGATCGATGGATACGATTCTGTTCTCCTTTTTACCAGCAAGGGGCGGTAGCACAACTGATCTTGTTCCGGTGACTGCCAAGACAGGTACTGCTTTTCTGTAAGAAGGCCCAAATTCCTTCCTAACCGCGATCTTTTCTCTGACTAGATCCCCAATCTTTGGAATCCAGACAGGCCTTGCTGGGGCTGTTGCGGGTGGTGCCTCGTCAGTGGTAATTGGCTGTTGCTTTAACTTTATGTTGCTTAATGATTTTCTTGTTTCATTCAGTTCCTGTAAAACAGCCAAACGATCCTTTACATCAAAGTGCTTTGTTTCTTCTTGTACCACTGACATTTGACTATCGAGGTCCTGAACGTGCATTCTAATTCCGAACAATAGTTCGTATGGGCTGAAACCTTTTAGAGAATTTCTTGGCATGTTGTTAAGACTAGTCTGGACACTTATTAAATGTTTGACCCACCCAGCGCCTGAACCTAATACCTTCGCTGTTATAGATTGCTTTATGTCCCGGTTTTTTTCTTTCTACCACACTTGTGCGACGGACAAGAATACCGCAACCCAATTCCCATGCTAGCCATTGCCTCCTTATAGGCTCGAGAGCTGAAAGCAGAACCCTGGTCTGAATGGAACGTGGTAATTGCGTATGTGCCGATAAAGACTCGCAAATCTTTTATAACAGTTCTAGGCGTCAGCCAAGTGCTGGAGGCCTCATTTTTAAAGTGCTTTTAGTCTTAACTAATTAATAGGACGCAGGTTGGGGTGCGGGCAGCATTACGCTCTTTCTGACTGGTAGCCGGTAGCAAGGTTCACTACTGCGATCCCTATTACAGTTTTCACAGTTATTTGCATATATTTGGTGTTCTACACTCATTCCTGGCCACCAGTATACTGATTGTAATTCAGTCAGAGAAACCTTAATTGTTTGGTGTCTCAGACCCAAACCCATATGTGCATCTGCTATTAAAAATATTCTCCTGTTCGTGTTTGGAATTACTCTATCCCCCACTCCAGGGATTCGAGCAAAAGGAACGGAGTTTGCATCAATTATGTATGCATAATTGAGTGGATAGTTTACGGGTAGTGCTGCACAGTCGCCTTTTACGGTCGTTTTTACTGCCAGCATGGTTTCCCCGTCTATGTATTTATCTGTACGCTTTTTTGTGGCTACGGAAGCCGGTTTAGTTGCTTCTGCTTTGGCTGTATTAGCCAATGAATTCCCTGCAACGTGAACGCCATCACGTCGAAGACTCTGTGCATGAATCACGTGAGTCTTTTGTAGTTCTTTGTGTAAAAGAGCTACCTCGTTCCAGAGCTTTTTATGCTTTATTGTGGCACCTGTGTCATCTTTGTAGTCGTTTTCGATCCAACTCTGCAGTTTATTGTTGTAAGAGTTGACGCAAGAATGAGAATCGCACACGATAAGTGTGGGGAATTCGCGTTCTGCATTTTCGAGCGCCATCTTTAAAGATCTGATTTCAGTTCTCTGAACCGAACAGTTTCTTACAGATTCAGTTTTTGTTACTTTCGGTCTGAATTTACCGCACAGCCAACGACCTTTAATGATCGCACATGCTGCATTGTAGGATTTACTCTCTACATTAAAATGCTGTACAAAGCTATCTGTATAGATTATACAGGCGTATTGTGGGAGAGGCAGGATTTCGATTGGCAGAGGATATTCTTCTTCATATTCTAAATCATTCAGTTCTTCGTATTGCGGGGCGAAATAGTATTTCACGTCTTCCGCTCCTAGAGAATCTATGCACTGTATCCATTTTGGATCCAGTGACACTGTAGGCAGGTTTACTGGGCTGAATAGCGCTTCGAAGGCGGATTCCGCTGTGAGGATGTTAATCCTTTTGCCGTGTGCTAGTTCTCGTTCATTTGCTAGTGCGATTTGCACTGCGTTCACAGTTCTTTCTGTGTGACTGAATGCTTTTTCTGCTTGTGTGTACAAGTGAGATTTAATTGAAATTGGTACCTTTTCTCCCTCATTAGAGGTTAGGTATGTGAATCCGCATCTTCCTGGGATGACTCGGATTACAAGATCGATCGTGTTGTCACGTGTATCTAATTTTGTTTTCGCTAACATGTCTGTTTGCAGTGATCTCAAAATTTCTGTGTGTTTTTGAGTCCAATTGATTTGTTTTAAATCAGGTTTAATTAGTTCGTAGAGAGGTTTAACCCTCTCTGCGTAATTTAGAATGTAAGTTCTTCCGAAATTCAGAAAACCTAGTATTGATTGTAAATTCTTCAGCTTTTTTGGAGCTTGGAGTACAGCGCACTTCTCTAAGAAGTTGTCCGCTAGGCTTTTCCCTTCACTTGATAATTCGTACCCTAAAAATAGTACTGTCAGATGGGCAATTCGGGACTTTTTAAAGTTGAATTTGTAACCCTCTGCTGCGAACCCAAGTATAATGGTGTTCACTCTTTTCAAGTGAGTATCCAAGTCATCATCTGTGAGATAGATATCATCTACGTAAGATAATGCTTCATCATCATAGATTTGTAGTAACTCTGTTACCCTAGCTGAGAATAGTCCTGGGCTGTTCTTGAACCCCTGTGGGAGTCGACAGAATTTTTTCTGCGACCCAAATGCGGAGAAAGCGGTCAAATATCTGCTTTCTGGTGCAATGTTTTGACAAAAGAAACCGTTAGATATGTCTAATGTCGTTTTATATTTTTTCCTAACTATGTTATTCATTAGGGCTGCACTATGCGAGTTTTGTACTGCAAAAGTTTTGCAACATGTATTAAGATGTCTGTAGTCCAAAACTAGACGATATGAATTGTCTGGCTTGGAGACAGGAAACAAAGGATTGTTCATTTGAGAGGTGCATGTTTCAATCACCCCCTGGTATTCAAGTTGATCTAAGATCTCCCTGACCTGTTTTTTAGCTTCTTGCTTTATGGGATACTGCCGTTGGGCAGTTGGTTCACTTTTTAGTTGGATTTTGTGAGGCGTAGAATCCTCATCCCATCCTACATGATTTTTATATAATGCAGGTGCCTGGGCCACTGCCCATTTCCTTGCATATGTGTATTTTTTATGAATCGGAATGTGATTCGAGAAGGCAGGCATAATCACTTCTTCGCCACGAGGGCACTCCCTGACAAACTCCGGGGGCCAATCTTTTTCAGCTAACAGAATATCATAGCCTTTTGAGAGCTTATCCCAAAATAGACCCTTAATTTTCCTAGTCTTATCACCCTCCATACGCAATGTTATTTTGTTTATTTTATGGGGCTCGCTAAGTCTGGCGTCGGCAGTTTCAACCTGAATGTATTCATTCGTGTCCACTGTCTCCAGATGACTCATCAAGTTCTTGCGCGCTATACTGATTTCTGCTGCACTGTCCAACATTGTCAATGCCCACTCCCCGTTTTTCAACTGTGTCCTCAGTATTCTCGGCATGGTTGATTACTCTAATACTGGCTACCTTCTTTTTAGGAAATTGAGATTTTTTACTCTGAGCAGGTTCCTTGTCTTTGGACTTGGTGTGCTCTCCTGGGTCTGACCGTCCTCTTCTTTCCGAATTCTGTGGAAAAGATCGAGAGGGACGTGTATCAATACTTTGATATCTATCAGGTTTTTTTATATTATCCCTATTTCTAAGGTTATATCTTTTCTCAGAGGGCTCCCTCTGGGGAGACTGGCGTTCTCGAGTCGGAGTTCTTTCCCTCCGTCGAGGAGACCTTCCTCTGGACTGGAAGACTTTTTCCTTGGGAGTGGATTGTTTATTTCCATCCCAGCTCTTTTTAGGAGTGTTTAAATTATTTTTAATAAATAATTTTTCAGGATTTTCGAGCAGTTGGGGCTTAACTGGTTTTCCACCCAAGCTGTCTCTACCTAATTCTTCATAGCATTTTTCTATGATTTTTGCAAGCTCAACAGGATCTTTTATATCTGTTTCCCTCAACTTCTGGCGAATCGCCACAGATGCTGCTTCTCCCTTTACGTTGGCTAATAATATAGCTGTAACCTGCTTGAAATCTTTCAGTAATTTCATACCCAGATTTAAAGCGGGCTCTGGACCGAATTCATTTTGAATCTGTTTTAGCACTTCTGGTATTACCGCCATAGACGGAACACCGTGTGTTTTTGTGTAAATGGAAGCAAAGACTGTACCCCAAGTGTCGCAGTCCTCCACGTGTGGTGCGATTCCCATAGGAAGGCAGATGGTCAAAATTCTGTGTTTCTCAATAGGGGTAGTATCAGGAAATACTGCCTCTATTTGAGTGATTTTCTGGGCTAACCCGAAAGGAATTTGTTCCCGTTTTACGGGTGTTTTACCAAGACATGACTGTATGTTCTGTGGTGTAATTTTATTTGTGTTCCCCTGATGAGGGGTCAGCTGGTGTGAATTAACAGCTGGCTGGACCGTTGTAGTCCGTATTACATATTGGACTAATTGCCTATGTATTTTTATTAATGTGTTTAGCTGTTCTAACAGCTCTTCTCTAGACATTTTTACAATGTCAGGATGTGGTGTGTAGCTGGCTAGAACCGGCCACGTGGCTCCTGGTCTACCTAGTGGACCGAGCCTAGTTATGTGATCATTGTGTTTTAGGGCGCCATTAAACCAGAGCAGGTGCTCTTGAAATTTAAGTGGGATTTCAATCTCCTCGAAAGCAGCGTACTCTCCCGGAGGTTCCTCTATTTTGTAATAGTGAAACTCTTGTGTTATAGCGTTTACCGCTGGAAAGTTTATCCATGAATAGAATACCTCTGTCTGCCGATACTCGTGAGCCTCTATCACGAAAATTACTGTACCACCTTGAGGTGTCAGTCCGTGTTCTATAAGTTTTAAAGTTATAGATCTTCTTAACTGGACCGGGATGATAATAGCATCCGGGTCAGCCTGTAGGAGACTCGTGTCTTCCTCTATTAGTATGGAAGCCAGCCTAGCTGCTCCTTCATTGTCTGACATTTTATAAATGCAGTTTTTGCAGAGCAGGTCTCCAAGGAGACAAAGATTAGGTGCACAATATTTTGGAACACTGTATCCTTCAACGTTGAATAAACCGGAGCTTTACATAGGAATCTCTTCCTACTAAGGTCGGGCGGATTTTAACCTTTCACCCACTCCAGACGTCTATTGGAGTATTTACGGGGGAAAGGGGTGTGAAATATGCACGACTGAGTTACTCTACAAGTCTTGCGTTAGTTTATCGCCTTACCAAACGTTGGGCGCCATGTAGTGTAGTTCCTAGTTTCCCACTAGGCCCTGCGCATTGGAATAACAAAAACAGTAGTATCGACGTGGAACTGCTTATATTCCAGGCCTCCACTGACTATGCTAAACTTAATTAGGTTGTGTTACCAACTAGCTCAGAGGTCACTGGAAACTTTCTTCTCTGCATAGGAAGTGATCAGCTTCCTTGGCACAGACAAGAAGGGATTCAGTTTTCCAACAACCGTGCAACATGACAACTTTGCTCCTCAGATCAAGAGTCGATCTCTAGGGTCGTGTGAAACAATAGACACAGATTTCACTCAGTCAGTCTAGTGCAGTTTACTTTCACGAGATGTAGAGAATAGAGAGACGGGCGTGTATCAACAAAGGTTACATTTATTGAACAGTCTTTCTTCTCGTACAAGAGAAATGTATTGCCACAATTGCAATAACTGTTATTATAAAAAGTACGTACAGTAAGATAAGTATTGCGAAATAGAACTGTAAAAGCATTGATATGGTTTCTTAGCCATACAATGGTTAAAAGTAATAAAACATATATACAGTCATATATACATTAGGCTAACATACTCAACTGGTGCTTCTAACTAAGCCTACCCCAGTGTGCCTGACCTAAGCCTAACACGTGAGAAGGGGAGTAAGTAAGTAGCTTAAGTTAAGTTGGTTTTGCCAAGGTTTGTTTCAAGAATTCTCGTCTAAGGGTTTAGTCAACACCATACCTCTGAATAGAATGATGGAGGATTGGTATCTCCTTCAGGGGTCTCTCTCGATATCCCAGTCACCTGCGAGGGTAAACTGGAAGCGCCGGGACTGGATTTCTCTGCACGAGAAAGGCAGCGGCTTCTCTCAGCGCGTCGAGGAAGGAGGGGGTGACAGCGTCCGCGGGCAGCTGGGCTGGATGTCTTCGCAGAGGACGGCTGCACGGCTCCTCAAGCGTACTGCACCATAGTTCGCGCTGTAGCGGCGATAATGGTAATCAGTAGCTTCACCACCACAGTATAGCAGGCTGCAGCGACAGAGTGCTAGTTTTTACCAACACGGGGTCATGCAGGCAGCTGGCATCAGCAACAGGCAACGAACTCACAGCTCGTATTTCTCTCATTGCTTAAGGCAACGTTGGTAATATTTATACCTGACAGGTGCCGGGTTTGACGCAAGTTTGCTGGACATAAGACGTCAATTAAAGATGTCACTAGGAAGTGATAGTTATCAGTTGCTCATTAGAGTTCCATTACTAATCAAAACATAGCAAGCGGGGATTTCCAGGTTTGCTAAGTTTTTATCTTGTTGAAGAACTCGGAGTGTTATCTAGGAATATCAGATAGTGACTGCTGCTCTGTCATTGCACTAATTGGTCGCAAAGGAAGTAGCAGAGAGTCATGCTGGAATGTGGCTCTGTTCGTGTGAGGCTAGAGATGACTTTACAGAAAATCGCACTTGAACGGTTATGCCAATATAGGGAATAAATGGATTTATAGCCGAATAGGGGCATACGGTCACAGTATCGATCAGGAACCTAGATAAGCACGCAACAAGGGTGGGGCTAAGGGATGAGCCTTGAGGGATGCTGCAGATTATGCTCTTGGATTCTGAATGAAGGCTGGTAGGCAGATTCTCTGGGTTTGCCCTGTGAGAAAAGATGCAATAAATTTCAAGGTGCCTCCCTGTATCCCGGTGTGGTGGGGTCTTTTGATGAGGGTGTGGTGGGATATGGTGTTGAACTCTGCTGAGAGGCTAAAGAGGATCAGGGCCGCTGCCTCTCCCCCGTCGAGGAGGGTTCTAATGTCATCGGTGGCAGCTATAAGGGCGGTCTCCGTGTTGTGGTTGGTGTGGAATCCAGTTCGGGAGGTGTTCAGCAGGTTGTTGCTCTCCAGGTGTTCAGTGAGTTGGAGGCTGAATGGCCTTCTTGAGGTCTTTGGCAGGGAAGGGGAGCAGTGAGATGAAGTGGAAGTTCGTGAGTCTGCCGGGGTTGGCGGAGTGTTTCTTGAGGAGGGGGTCTGAGTTCTGCATGCTTCTACTGATCGGAGAAGGTGGTTGTGGTGATGGATGAATTGATTGTGAATAGAGGTGGGTTCACAGCTGATTTCCTTGCTCCCGAGGTTGAGGAGGTAGTGGGGGCAGGGGTCCGTGGGTGCTCCAGAATGGATGGAGTCCATGATGGCTGTGGTGCTCTGTCTGGTGACCTGCTTCCATGCAGTGAGCAGATGGTTATGGGTGACGTCTGTTGTTGGGCAGGGGCTGTTGAGGTTGGTGAGTCGGGTTTGAAGTTTCTGTAGATGGTTGCTATCTTGTTGTGTAAGTAATCCACCAGGGTGCTGCAGAGTTCCTGGAAAGGGGAGATCATGTTCTCTGTGACTGACAGGTAGCGAACTCTTTGACGATGTTAAATAGTTCTTCGTTGTGGTTGGAGCTGATTTCAATGTGGCCTGCCAGGACACCTTTTTTCATGTTCTCAGGCGTTGATGGTATTTGTTGAGGGCTAACTTGAAGGTGGATTTGTCTGTAAGATCTTTCTAGGCATTTTCAGTTGTTTCCTAGTCCTGAGTTCTGATGCATACCAGCTGACTTGTTTGGTAGATCTCTTGGTTTTGGCATGCTTGATGAGTGTGACAATGTTGGCGCAGCTGGTGATCCAGGCGGAGAAGTTATTGACAGCCAGTTCCAGATTGGTTGAAGGGGGTTGAGATGGGTGGTGTTGAGGCTATCCATCCATTGGATCTCTGTCACTTTCTTTCATCTGTGGAGGGAGGAGCTGGGGGCTTTGTGGTAGGGCCTGTGGATCCCTCTATGGTAAAGTTGGCAATGGTGTGGTCTGTCCTGGTGAGTTTGGTGACATGACTCTTTCGCTGGCTGTGAAGATGGGGTCAAGCATGTGTACGGCACTGTGTGGTATTGGTGACCAGTTTGGTGAGGTGGATATTGCTCATGCTTTCCAGGAGGTTGGGGGTGTTGTTGTCTTTTAGGTCATTGCTGTGGAAATTTAGGTTATCTAGGAAGATGAAGTTCTTGGAGTCGATGGCGAGTGGGACAATGATATCAGTAATAGCATTGCAGAAGACGGTGCGTGGTCCTGGGGGTCTGAGGGAGATGGTGCCTCTATTGGTCGTTCTGTTGTCGGTTTGGAGTTAGAAGTTGAGGTGTTCCATCATCAGTGCAGCGTCGTCTAACCTTTATTTTTTTCGTTCAGTTAGACCAGGGTGTCATTTTATGTTCTCCATGAGTGAATGGTTCCCAGAACAACTATCAACGGCGCCTCTCAAATGCAGAAAGCTTGGTTCCTGCATGCATTTATTAGCACTATGGAAACACGCGGGGGCGCGCAACCTTGCGCTTTCTCAGCCTCCTAAGAAACAGAACCCCGCTCCATAGGGAGCGTTTCTGCATTAGGTGGAGCAGAGCTGACTTGGCTGACCAGAAGCAGGCCACTGGAAGGAGACTTCAAGGAGGCAGTGTGTGGAGTCCATTCCTTTCATTGAAAGAATAATCATTTTCAGATCACGTTTGTAAAAAAAAAAGCAAAACGATTTGATTTTGGCAGGAGGAAAATTGGACACCATGCACATTCCAGCAGACCGAACTGGCGTTCGCCCCTTGGTGATTATTTTGGGGAGTGGCACTAAAGCGGCGTGGAATGGAGCGCGTGGGTTCACAAGACCTTTGGACGTAGCGAGGGAATATTTGACTTTAACGAGGTACGATGTGGCAAACTGGTTCATTCTGACAGCGGAGCCACGGGGCTTAATAAACCAGGCTTGTGAAACCCTGTGATGTTATGTAGGCGCATCTCGTCATATGAGTGGTGACTGAATACAAGGGACGTGTAGCGCTGCACTCCCAAGGGAATTACCTCAAGGCGCTTCCTTACAATGGAAGTGAGCTCACAAGAAAAACATGAGGTGTATCCTCTGCTAAATTATGAAGGGCAGGTGTCGCACCTGATATGGGCGCTTTAATCATTGCAGAAATGGAGAAAACACTGAGGTGAAAGATGGGTTTTCTTGTGGTCATTTTTCGTGAAATAAAAAATCTTCAGCCGTGTTGAAGATGGCAGGAAAAGTTACACCTTCTGTGTATAAATATCGGAAACTTAGATTCGTTTGTGTTGAAAAAAAAAGTGACCTGGTGCTCTTTCAAGTCAGGAACTGGACACTATTGCCTACCGACAAACGGGTGTAATTTCCAACGTGCTCGGAGCATGCGGGGGTCACTACCGTAAAGGCACAATTTGAAGGGCGTGCTGAGAATATCTGGTTTGTGATCTTTTTAATCGAAGAAAGAGCGATTCACGAAGACCGCGACTGCAAGACCATGACCCAGATGTTTCCTATGAAAACACACACGGCCTTCATGGGTGACAGAAAACATTTCGCGGGAAGAACGTGAGTCTTAAGATGAGGGAGAAAATGCAGGTTTGGAGAAAAAGCTAGCACTGGGTAGAAAGGAAGAAGGCCCAGACTTCGAAAATGAAAACCATTTGGAAACGGGGAAGGTGTAATACGGAAGCAAACGCACATATGCACAGTTCTACACATGTTCAGTAAAGAAGAGTGCCTCATTTACAATTCGCGCTAAAACCCCATATTACTCTAACGATCTGGAGTCTGGCTGTATCGCCTTCCCAACACCTCATCCTCAATTTCTCCCATTCAGTCTCCAACCACTCAATTTGACCTTATTGTTCCATTTTGTCTTTTCCAGGTTTGGTATTAGCCAATAACGTTTGATTTTAATGGCAAAAGTAAATATATATGTGAGTGACAGCATTCTGTCTTTCACAAGGAGCACACCCACACAAAAAGTAGTTCCATTCTGTGCCAGGAACTCCTACTGCAATGGGTGCTTTTTGAGACCAAATATATTTTTGCTTTTAGCCAAAGACAAAACAAAACAAGCGCTAGCAAAGACAAACGGCCAGACCTTTTTTTCTTTTGGCAAACATTGTTTTCTTTTATGGCAGGAACTGCTGTTTTGTGGCAGCAAATGTCAACCACTTGACGACCTGAAAGTTATTGTTCATTTCCAGTTAATCACTTATATTTCTCATAATTTAAATATGAATTTGACCACAGAAAGGAGACAGGTCGAATAAACATCACCTTGATCCCCACCATTTTGCCCTTGGACCTGCTTCTGTATGAAACACAAGGGGCTGCTTTAGGAAACAGAAGGGACTTCCAGGTAAGCAAGACTAGGGACAGATAGGATGCACCCTGCCCAAGAAAAGGGTCCCATACCTATTTTTTCTGCTCTTGGGCAGAGCAGAGGGGCAGGCCCATGCAATGAAGACCTGCCCCAGAGTGTTTTTAAATGTTTCATTTATTGCAAGCTAGTGTGTCTTCTGCTTGTGTTTTTTGCTTGTCTTTTCCTATAATAATTATTTAATAAAACACAATAAAAAAATAGAATTGTCTTCAAAGGTAGGTGATGGGGGAGATGATTAACGCAAAATGGACCCGGGACACGGAGGGTTTTGCCCACAAACTTGTGTATGTGTACAGCAGAACAACAGCCCATATGTTGCGGCTAGCTAACCTGTAGGGGCAGGGCGACAGATATGAAAATCTAGCTGAGGCAGTTGGGACTTCATTGCTGGAGAGCTTTGCAGGCCATGCATAGTGAAAAGCCACAGTGTACTAATTTTCCAGCTTGAGTTAGTGAAGATCTGCTGGGTATGGAAATGCTTTCTACCATATACTGTGTGTGGAGGTCAGAGCACTGCTCACAGATAGTGGAAATGCTACTGGCGAGCCCAGTGTCACATTGTTGTTGAGGGCCCAGGGTGGCATCTAGCCATTAGCAGTGGAAGCCTCCATTACTTAATTTCATTACCTTAGAATTTTCAAAGCGATTGTCCCTTTTCTGCGCCCCTTAATTGTACATCATAATCTTGAGTGCATTTACTCAGACCAACTTAGACTACAAGTACAGTACAAATATGATTGGGTCAATGGCAGTTTTTAACGACTCTAACAATCCACAATGATGAATTATGCCTCATAAAGACTGGACATTTTTTCCCTGTCTTTTCTGTGCTGCTATGACTGCATTGTCTAAATATTACACTAAGAATCTACTTTAGGCCAGGTGCTAAGTACATCTTAAAACACAAGGCCTTACTGAATCCCACAAATTAGTTTGCAACCGATTGTCACTGGGACCAAACTCAACATATTTTGAGATCTTAGAGGAAAGAAGGGGGGAACGGGCTAAAATATGGATCAATATACTTCTATTTCATATTCTGATGCTATTGATTAACCCATATTACAATTTCAAGCAATAAATATTCGGTAATATACTGCAACAAAATCTGAAATCCAACAGACTTTTGTCATATTAGATGTACAAAGTATAAAGAATTGTAAATTGACAATGTGATATGAACATTTATTGAATATCAGGCCCGATCAATAATAGATAAATAAGCATCATTCATAAGCAAAGGGGTTATATTCCAATTATTCGTCTGTAACTTCAATTAATTTGAAAGTCACAATCTTGTTTTATTACGTTTGCTAATATTCAAAATTAAACATGAGCTTTGTCATTCTGGTATACCAACAGAAGCCATAGACAACACAGAACCACACAACAAGTTAGAAACAAGAGTAACAAAAAAAATAACATTGGAACATTTCGTTATGATGATCATTTTGATTGTTGTTATTCAATGCAGTGATCCTAAACGTTTCGGAAGGAGGGAAAATTGGTATAGTACAGAGATAATAAAGGTCATTTACAGGTGACATGAATAATAATTTATCAAGTTTGACGTCAATTTGTTTAATTATGTTTGATTGATGAAGACTGTTCTCAACCAATTGTGCCAGTAATACAGATATAGATTTACTATACTTAACCTTGTATTTATGTACCTTGACAATGCGTTTCAGTAGAGTGTTTTTTTGTTGTTATTGATATTCTGAAATATAATTGAATATCGATCAAAATGGAGACACAGCTTACCCCATAAGAATAGCAGAGATTGGTATGTATGGTAATGGAACAAAATGGGGTGCCCAGGTAGGATTGCTTTTGTATGGGCAAGCCCCCTGCATGATTTAGGGTCCAAACTTTGCATAAGAGGGAATTGGTCGGACTTGGAGGAGGGGGCACTTTAGACGGCCCCGCCAAAAAGAATTGGGGTGCCCTGGGGGCCCTTCTGGTAGACCAACCATGAGCTCACAGAATATTATTCATGGGGAAATACTCGGGAATAGGTGACTCAATGTCTAACTGGAATGCTAATTTCTGAGGCTCGATGTCAAAAACATGTGAATGCTGTGTGATGTGATCCAATCCCAATACGTCGTTTTGAATTACGGCCTGAGATTATGATGTCTCTAAACCAAACCCCAAATATGTATGTTCTCAGAATGTTCTGGGGAGAAGAAGGGAGTGGGATGTTCTTGGTATATGGCAGGTGCTGTGTAAAGAGAGCCCTAACTGGTACCTTCCCATAGCAGTTAGAGTATTGGATAGTGTTCTTACCGCCATGATACACTGTATAATTCAGAATCTTGATGCCGGACTCCATGATTCAGGTCAGAAGGATGTTAGAATATCAGTTAGAGATCACAGACGCTCCACAGTGGCAAACCTGCTCATTCTAGTGGGCAGAGTGTGCTCTGGACTCAATAAAGGAGACATTGATACTCTACATGAATCTATATCGGTGCCCGGCTAACCTTCTGCAATAGAGTTTCAGTCATGCTAAAAATCACTTCCACCACGGACAATAAGAATCATAGAAACGTAAAAGGACAGCCATTCTCCAAAAGCACTAGATACCTATACGGTAAACCTAGCTGTATAGCAATGGAGTGACTTACATTATTTTCGGGTGGTGTTGGGCAACAAGACCAGATTGTGCACATCATTTGGAAGTGTGTACGCTTAAATTCCACAATGGCATTGACATTTTACATATTTCACGTCTGCACATACAACCTCATGTTGATGTCCAACCACACACAGATCAGTCTAATGGAGGGTATTTTGCGGACACCACACAATTGGGTAGCACACAAATAATCCAAGCACAAGCATTGTAGCGTTCCTGGTAAGATGCTTATCACCAGCAACTCTACAGTACATGTTTGTAATCTTCATGTGTTAGAAACAAATTCTCTTGCATCTCCTCACACTCTTGAGGGCACCTCTGCTCCCTCAAAGCCTTTGGTATGTTTACAAGGTAGGAGGCTGTGCTTCTGATTTGTTTTCCAAATAGGTTTGGCTTGTCTTGACCTATAGTGTAGTAGCCCTGCACATCTCTCTAATGCACCTTGTTAGTTATAGACTCTGTGCACTTGTGAACAGATGTGGGGGCCATACAAGTAACTGAAGATATGTGTTGTGGACCCGCCATCTTCTGAGGAATCTTATAAATTGCATGATGTGGGTGTGATGTTCATGAACTGATGAGTGATCACAATCACCTTGGCAACTTTGAGGTATGTTCAACATGTTGCCAACCTGAGAAAGTCATTTTGGGACCAGCGTAGGAGGGAACAAGTTACACACGCCAAGGAAAGCGGACGTCTGTAAAACAGTTCCAGACCATCAAATTCAATTCCATTAAAAGCGTGGAGAGATCCAGGGAAACTTCAATCCTTTGGGCAAACGCGTTGCTAAACTGTAGGTTTAAATCAAAATACTAACAAAACTGTTGTGGTGAGGCTGCCAAAACATCTGCAGAACATTACACATGCGGAATGGCGGTATTAATTTCCAGTCTGAGTTTAGTATCATAACGTTAATATTTGTACAGGGCTCAGCGGACATAATGATCGCAGTGGGTACACGCTGGGTGCGTCATGTTTGGGCGATAACCCCTATTCTGGGCACATTCCCATACAAAGAGATGCCAGGAGGTAAGGGCTGAATGGTCCCCAATTCACAGCGCATGTTAAAGGGGGACGCAGGGTTTGTTGAATATTAGAGGGTCTGTGAATGTTGGTGATGGAAAGACTAGACTCCATACATTAGTGGGGTTGAAGATCAGAGTAAGCACTAAGAAATGTATTCCATCAGGTGTAACTTGTGCTAATGCACTCTTATGTCAAGGGACAAAGCAACACAGAGCTGTGATAGGACCGGTTCCGTTTTGTCAAAGAAACCCCTAAAGAATACCCCAAATGACATTCAAAAATTCAGAATAGAAAGAACCTCACGCCAAAATTATTTCCCAAAATATCATGCAGAACAGAAATGCCTAAAATGGGGGTATTATCATATTAATTCCTTGTGTGCTTCGGACGGCCACGTCGTCCAACGTCACAGTGGGCATGTGCAGAGGACGGCCGGGGGCTGTCCGAATTCCGCCCACTCAATAGAACACCCGCACAGCGCAAAAATTCGTGCAGCGCGGAACGGGTTAAGTAAACGTAAATATGAGCAGATAATCAGAAGGAACCCACCAGCACTTTCCGGAAAGGTAAGCTACACTAAGGAGTATATTTATTAAAATATCTTGTATTTCATTGCAGCAACCACATTTGTTGTACTGCAATGCACTGCGCAAGAGGATAAAACCAGAGCACCACCATCTACAGAGATGGGGCACTGTCCTGCTCTCTCCCCAGTGCTGGTGCACAATCAGGGCGCCGGGGCAACACACACATGTGTGCACCTTAGCGTAAGGGTATGTGCGTGATGTCCAACATAGGTTCTGTACTGGAAGGGTACCCTTTCAGTACCAAATACTATGCCTAACCTTTAAACTTTTCCAACTTTGTGTGTGCTGTACAGTGCTGCACACACACAAAACCAGAAAAGACTGGAGAAATAAAAGCTTTTCTACTCTACAATGCCAATGTCAAAATGTGTTATTTTTTTATGCAAAACCCTGTCTACTTCTTTGTTTGATATAGTTGGCTTAAAAAATAGCTGGATTGCTGTATGGGAACGCCCATGTACCATCCATGGAATGCCCCCTCGATGCACAGTAATGCAAAGCAGCACTAGGTCTGCTCTAATTTCAGGTGACTTTCAGGCTCAAAATAAGTTTTGCGTTGGAAAGTAAATTATAACTAAATATTTTGTGACAAATTGCATTACAATCTGACTCAAAATGTTACTAAATATACCTCAGAATGTCCTTTTGGCAACTAACGTCCACCACAGGTGATGCTCAGTCTCGAAATGTAGTAGTTTGAGTGCAATCACCCTACTAGGCCAGCAGTTATCCTAGAAGGCTAAGCGCTTCAGAATAACCCAGACCCATCCATTTAACAGCCAAGCTCAAAACGGAGAGAACCCCAGCATATTGCCTGTGCAATATGAATGCAAAACATGTTTTTGAGAAACTTTCTTGCGGTCTGTGTATGTTTATGTATGAATTTGTGAGTTTTGTAAATCGTTGTGGCTACTGCAGAACGTTAAAACAAAAGAAGTCTGAATGGCCCCAAACACAATTCTCTAGGGCTGCGTTTGTGTTTTTATTTATTCATGTAGAGGATTTCTGTAACACTCATGCACCTTAAAATATTAGGGTGTGGTCTACAAGAAAATGACACAGCACTGTGCCGCAAGCCATTTAGCTGTGCCTTTCTGCATCATTTTCAAAGCACAGGGAAGCACTGTATTAACAACAATATGATGTATGCATGTGCTTTCCCCTGCACTAACGCACAATTGACTGCCATGCGCCAGCGTCATTTTACAAGGGTGCCTGTGCTGCGAGGAAGATTGTTTTTGTGCTGGAAGGGAAACTTTCCTACACAAAAATAATCATTAATGCCATTTTCCTCTTTCTATGCATGCTGGGGAGGATTGGGATTCTGACGCATTCCCAGTTTTACAAAATGTTGTAAATCTGGGAATGCGTCCAGTTCCATGGATGTTTCCCGAGAACCCTCAAAGCCCATGGAACCCCCTTTCACGCATTGCTCTGCGTGAAAGGGGACCATATTTACAAGGCCATTAAAAGTCACGCAGGGTGACTTTACGTGACCATGTAAATATGGGCAAGCCCATTGCGCCGCCTGTGCGTCAAGAAAAGTGAGACACCGGCGGCTCAATGGCTTGTAAATAGGCCCCTCAGTTTACTAATGTGATGAGCGTTTTTGTGTGGTGCAGCTATCTTGTGGACCCTGTCTGTACTGTTGAGGTGTCTGTCCAGTTGATGTGTATGTTTAAGAACAGTCTCTCCATAAAAGTGTGTTTGCACAGTAGTTATCTTGTCCATGTGAGGCTGTGTGTCGGTTTGTTTTGTTTCTGCTTTAACAGTTGACCTTAATTTTGTGGCTGTGCTGTACGTGTCGATTTGTGTGAAGAGTAGCAACATTGGACAGGGTGGCTGTTTTTTCTGTGTCTTTTCGATCAGCTACCCTGCATTCTTCAGATGCCATTATTAATTTGCCTTAGACCTACACTGTTGTGTTGTACGGGCACGGCCCGTGCCGGGCGTTATACTGAGGCGGTGACGTCAGGCAAGGGAGGGTCAGAGTGGGGGGTTGTAAAATGCGAGATATGGATCATTAGAGGTAAGTAGCGGAAGAAAGAAAAAACGAATTTCGTTGCCCACGTTGCATCACATTTGGCGATGCAGCGTGCGCAACGAAATTCGTTGGTTTTTTTTTTCGGTACTTACCTCTAATGGTCCATATCCCGCATTTTACAACCCCCCACCCTGACCTCCCCTGCCTGACGTCACCGCCCCAGTATAACGCCCGGCACGGGCCGTGCCTGGTGTTGTAAGATCTCCACATTGTGTTGGGTAGTTGGATGTCCTGATCAGTGTGTTATATTGCTGCTGTGAAAAGGACCATGAATAGTTTCCTTGAGAATGTTGGTGTCGCCGTGTGCCCGCCTGGGAGGTGATGATGGGCTGCTGTGCCACATACAACTTTCCATAAATACAGAAAGCAGATTGGCAGCTGGGCTCTTGCTCCAGGACACGGTAGACCTGCCTCAGCTAGGAGATGTCACCAGTGCCTGCCAGCACATTAATACCCCATATCATTCCCGCATTTCTAACCCTTTTTATAGAGCGGGTGAGTGACAGACCCTGGCTTCTCTCCCATGAAAATGGCTCTTAGTATAGCAGAAGGGATGGGAACCAAGTCCGGTGACCCCTGGGACTTGTGCAGGAAACAGCCTGACAATAAACCAGAATACTGCTGCTGTTGGACCTCTAAGGCTGGAGGACAGGATTACGGTGAAGTAAAAGAAAGGCTGTTTTACAAGGGTTCTGGGCCATATTAAAAGGATTGGGTGACCTGCCCAGGGCTCCTCCTTAGCTTATCCTAATAACATTGCACTCTTTGTTGAGATGTCTTGCGTTTAGAGTTAAAGCAGCAGATTGTCTACACTTAAAATGTTTTCTGGCCCGCTTCCCGGGACAGTGCTTGATATGCTGCAGCCAGGAGGCATCGAAATTGAGGAATCTGTAGGAGTTAGAAGGAGCACCAGAAGAAGCATTTGGAAGTTTTGGACAAGGAGGTGATGTCCAAGGAAGCTCCCAAATGTAAATCTGGATTTAACCCATGAGCACTTACGGGCATAAGACTTAACTGCTTGACTAGTGCTGCCACTGAGGAATCAGAGAACCTAAGGCAAACTTAGGTAACTTTTTCAAAAAACAGTATTCTGGACCAGCGGCGGCCCGCATAGGTAAACACAGAGGGGCGGGGCAGGGGAAGGGCCGAGTGAGTAGGGGAAGTCGACACACAACGGAATAGGTATAATTAAATAAATAATTAATACTTATTCTGTCATCTGTCGTCTTCCTTCCCTTTAGTGCCCTGCCGCACCGCACCTGAGCCAGCCGCCGCTGCCCTGGACGATGAAACAGATGGAGAATCGACAGTAGTAAATAATGATATTGCTCAGCACTTCAGAGTGGGTACAAGACTTGGAGAAAAGGCCTGGCACTGTCCTCTGCATGTCTTATTCTTGCCCCATCTTTGTATTATTCTCTCATGCCCATATCTTCATTGCTTCCATCTCTCCAGTCCCCTCTCCATCTCTTTCTCCTCATAAGCACTCCTCGCTGCTTGTCTGCCACTCATTTACACCTCACCCTCCTCTATTTGTACCCTTCCTCTAGCCCCCCTTATCTATCTTTCTCATAATTTACCACTCATTTCTATCCTTCCATCCTTCATACCTTTCCATAATTCTCCATTTCTTTTCATGTTGCTTCCCTTTCCTCCAAACACACATCCTCCTCCCCTTTAACTCCTCATTCTTACTTTCCGATGATTGCTATTTCATCTGATCCCCTCTCCTATTACTGCCCCCCATTGCCACCCGCTCTTCTTCATCACCCCTTCATCCTCACCTCCACATCCTCCATGGAGGCCCTCCTCTCTCACATCACCCCCTTCCTACTCTTAAAGAGGTCAAGCCAACCAGACAGCGCAAACTGTCTGGTTGCCAAAAGACCTATTGTCAGCTTACCAAGATCTTACAGGGGACTTAATCCCTGCCCTTTGTTTTCCCTTCGTTGGCTTTTCTGTTACTCTCATTTCCCTGCTTCTTATTCGATGGCTTGCTGTGTCCATCTTGGTTTTTGTCCCTCTCCTGGAGTATTTCCTATTGACTTGTGTCCTTAACTGCTCAATTTCAAGGAACTAAATTTTTTCATTTTGCTTAAACAATCCATGCAAGAGCATGTGTTTTCCGGTTGTCTTGCTTGTGTGCCCCTCACTCTACCCATCCCACTCTGGATAGCTTTTTCTCGTCCCTCTGCTTTTCTCCATAGCACAGTGCTGTCTCTTGTTTCTATTTGCTTAAGCATTCCACGAGTGCTTGTGTTTTACATGTCTCTTCTCTCCCATTCACCTGACTTGTTCTCTCTTGTCTGTGTGCTCCTCTGCATGCAGTCTCTCATCTCTGTGCTCCTCTCGCTTCCTCGCCATGTTGCAGGTTGCTCTTTTTCGCCTGCGTGCTTCTTTGTTGTTCTCTGCTGTTTGTACTTCTTCCCCTGCCCTCCGTATGTTGTTTTCCTCTTCCTCTCCCCATCTGATCTTGCGAAACCCTTCACCCCCTAACAACCACAGCCTTTTTATTCTGGTTGAACCGTTGCACTAAAAAGTCTAGAACAATTAAAGCAAATGGCATCCGCATCATACTGCTGGTGAACGTTTGTGTTCGAATGCAAGTATCAGTCAGAGGAAGGATGCAACTGCCTGCCTTGGCTCGCTCGTTTTCAGTGACGGTGTTGCAATGCTGTACAGCACCACCAAAAGCATGTGCCAAAGACAGTAAATTCCAAAGTCGATAACGATTGGATTTGCCAATGCTTGCTCTAATTCGTGTCTCTCACAGTCTCTGCCCCCCGCCCTCCCTCCCCGTGGCCCACTCCTCTTAGTACCTGCCCCTGTCCATCAGCACTCCATTCGCACGCGCCCCTCCTGCTCGGGTCAGCCATTTCCATCACTTCATTCCATTCTTCTCCACGTCACTCCACACTCTCCTGAGCACCAGTTACGTTACACTAGGACTCCTTTCCATGTTTCCTCCTCAACATCCCCTCCGTCTCTCCCTTCGCCCCTTTCCCATTACTCTCTCTCATACCCAAGCCTTCGCATCCTTCTTTCTCTCTCTTTCCCCCCTCCCACCTCCTCCGTGCCCCCATTTATTACTCCTTACCCCCTCATAGTCTCTATGCCTCCCCGGAGCTCAGGAGACCTCCCCGCCTCTGGTTTCACGCTGCCCCCGGGGCCTGCTCCCCAGCCCTGTCTCCTGGATGTGTTTTGTTTCCTGCTGTCTGTGTTTGCAGAGTCGGGACGGGAGCCCTCCCCGGGGGCACATTCCCCACGAGCATCAGGGCCGGGCAGCGCCAGCATTGTGCGGCTGTTTATTTTTCTTATGGATGATGCATAGGTGCTTTCATTCTGCCCAGTTGCTGAGCGCGAGCCGGAGGGGTTGCGGCATCGCCGAGTGGCGTTTCCAGTGCCTTGAAGACACTACCGACTGGTTGCTTCGTTTTAGGACTTGCTGGAATATACAGAGCTCGGACTCGTGGAGGCGGCTGTACATCCATAGACTACCGGCTATTGCTTACGACGCGGCACTTCATGACTTGTCCCACGGCTCCTTGAGTATTTACAACGCGAGGACCCCTGGACTGACGCATTGGTCCTATGATACGCTCTAGTGCTCACAATGCTGGGGCACTTCCACAGTGTCCGTAATGCAGGGTCACCGACCTCTTTCAACACTCTTAAAAAACACTTTAGTGCTCACGACTCATGGACGCTTCCATGGGGACCATCATTTAGGGGTGTCTGCATCGTCTCAAGAAATCTAGGAAGCACTTAGGTGCCTAGAAAATGCGTCGACTCCTGGCATGAAACAGGACAGGAGTCCTGTCCTGTTTCATGTTTTTTATTTTTTATTTATTTTTTACGTATGCAGTGCCTCACATCGCAGACGAAACTGGACTGTACCAACTCCAAGACTCATACGAAACTTTCAGTGCCCACGTGCAATGGCGCTTTAAAATGCTTCGGTATTCACAGTGCAGAACCCACTAACCTGTGCAATGGTTCATATACATTTTTCAGTGCTCACGATGAAGGGCCCAGTGCGGCATCTCGCCGTTCCTTTGAAACACTTTAGTGTTCACAGTATCTAAAGATGTCTTATTTGTAAACTGCAAATCTACCAGAAAGATGGTGGAGTGCAGGTAGGTTTGCACTGACCTATGGGGCAATCTGGCAGTACCCGAAAGTATGGTCTGAAAGTCAATGTGTGGGCCTATTATTTTAAGCATTTGTGTACCTGTCTCTGGTAAAATGAGCAAGATTTTACTGTTGATTTCCCTGATAGTGCTGCAAGCATTGCCTTAAGCAAGCACAAATGCATGCAGCCTTCCATACCTTGCAAAGCACCTTCACAGCAGGTCTTTCGAAATTCAAAACTGGCCTAATTTGCAAATATAATCCCCAATTGTAGCTGTCCGGTCCGCTAATGAGGGCTAATTTTATTTTGGAGCCCGTGTCTAGTTTTTCTCTCAGTCTGACCCTGTGTGTTGAGGAGGGTCATAGGCAAAAGACAGAATGAACTAGTGATTGGTGGAAAGCTTGTTTTGTTTCCATAAGCATGAGCGGAATGTAATTGCATTGTCATATAGTCGTCTTAACTCCTCCCATGCTCGTGATGGAACGGTTCCGTCACGAGCCTCCGGTGGGCTGTGCTGGTGACGGAACGGTTCCATCACGGCCCACTCGCCGCGCCTGCGTGGTGCGAATTCCGCGCCTGCGCTGACGTTCTAAAGAGCGGGCGAGGCCATGACGGAACCGTTCCGTCACAAGCACAGCTCACCGACGGGCCATGACGGAGCAGTTCCGTCACGAGTACGGGAGCGCCACGCGGCCCCGCCTCCCCCTTAGCGCTGCGGCGGAATAGCCGCCGCAGCGAAGGGGTTAAAGAGGCGTGTCTTCAGCTCTTTACTTTATTGGATTAGAACTGGGGAAGTCCTGATGGATGTAGGGACGTTGATCCAGATTCTGGTTTCATGGAAGAAGTGCATCTCTTGTCTTGTTTTTTTAACTTCTTTGTCTCCAGTCTGATGGTGTTTTTGTCATTGGTGTCCCTGGAGCAAAGCTGCTGTAACAATATTTGGAGTGTGGGTCCTGCCATCAAAACTGCATCATTGAAGTCATAGGAATTGTGAAAAATCCAAGCGTTACACGAAGAACAAGTAAAGCAAATGAGCAGCTCCAACTCAGCAGGAGAGTGCTAAGGGTGTGGTATGTCGTCGGTGGTGCATTTTAAAGTACACTGTCGCAAACATGTTAATAAAGCATGGTGTGATGGCCCACTCTCATTAACAGACTGCACATTTGCCATTGAAGTGGCCACAAAATTTGCACGGACATATAGCTTTACTGATACGATAATGACAGCGGCGGCCGGCTCAGGTTAGCGCAGTGGGGCGGTGGGGTGGGGGAGAGTGTGGCAGAGGAGAAGCCGACAGATGACTGAATAGGTATTATTTATTTATTTAACTATACCCATTCTGTTGTCTGTCGACTAGCCCCTTCCCACCCCGCCCCCGCCTCACCGCATTTACCTGTGCTGGCCGCCGCAGGATAACGAGCACAAACAATAATATGTTAAAAACGGGTTTAAGCAAACATGTATCAATTTGAACATCACCAACTAAAGTGACTTGATTTGTTTTAATCCGATTAAAATTCATGTTTCCATCCTTCATCAGAATTACAAAAAATGTGCCTCATTTAAGGTTTCCCAACCGCTATCTCTTGAAATATTTGTACAGTTCATTTACAGGTATGTACATGTTGTGTGTTAAAAAACTGACGTCCTACAGTCTTTCCTTTCACACTCCCTGTAACCCAGACTGTCAAATAGTTTGCAACGGTATGATGCGCATGTTAGTCAGATAGATAGGGTTGCCAGACATAATTGCTTGTGTATGATGCTGGCGGTTTTGAAGATGGTGCAGGCCAGTAAGGGAAGCCAGTGGAGCTGTGTGAAACCCGAAGGATGCTTTTAAAGGGGACCAATGCGGAGGTCATGGATAAGAAGGTGTTGCCTCAACCCTGATGCAAAAGTTGAGGACCTTGAACACTAATTCTGAGGTCACTTTCTGGGTGGAATGGTCTCACCTTCTTTAGCAGAGAGAGCTGGCACCTGGCTTTCTGGATTTTCCATGAGAGAAATATTATCTCTCACTCACTCATTTTCACTTGCACCCAGAGATGTCCATGCCCAGGCTTTCTCTAAATGGCATAGTTTTCAAGAAGGAGGGGAGTAGTTTCCAAGAGATTGTTAGTCCCTGTGTTTTCCATAAAAAATAGATGAAACCCTTTTTTAAATGAGTTTTTATATCTCTGGAAGATGAATGCTTTAGTTTCAATGTGCCTGTCCCGGCTTTGCCTGTCCAAGGATGTTAATTATTTTCTTTAATGTTAATTTGCATTTCTTACGGAGATTAATCACTTAGCCGGGAGACTACTGGAAAGTGAACCCAGCTATGAGAAAACACTGATAACGAAATGCTAGTTCAACAAGAACTTCCGATTAAGATGCTTTTGACTGGCTAGATAAATGTTTGGAGGTTGGGGAAGGATTAATGAAGGTGTACTGTGTGGTCTTCTAGAGATAAGTATTGCATTATAGACTTCTTATAAAAAACCCACAACTTAGAAGCGGCAATTTTGCAGAGAAGTATGTTTTGTTTGTTTCCACCCTACAAATTTGTCATTCTTGAAAAAGTTACTGTTCAGCATTCACGTTGTCCATTGAATGCTGAAATGCAACCAAATTTGCAATTAAATGGAGTTTCATTCACTTGCAGCTCTCAACATTTTAAAAAGGTGCAGCCCCAAGGCCGGAGTTGGAACAGCATATGTGTGTGCAAAACCTCTTCAAGGATATTGGTTTGTAGCACTATAAATAGCATTTTCAAATGCAATGGAAATTAACGAGTCAACACAAATTTCAGCATTATTTTAATTGAACCTAAAACTTTATTGAAAACATTTTTTACAAATAAATTTCGGTAAAATAATAACATTTCATCTGCAAAACGCCAATGCATTGATTTTTTTGTCCACAGACCTGCATCAGATTTGCTCCACAGACACTATGGACCTTAATATGATGCGGTACGGAAAAGGCTACGACCGTTGGTCGGAGTCTTTCTGGGCCATATTTCGGTCTTATTTCCGACCGCCACATTACAATACTGGCGGTCGGAAATTAAACTGGCCGGTCATTCCGGCTGGCTTCCAACAGGCTCAAGGAGCCCGTCTACCAGTCGGAGGCCTGCTCATAATCACAAAGGGAGGCCATTTCACCCTTGGGATTACGCTACTCGGTCTCCGGCAGGCTTTCCAGGGCTTTTCGACATGGAAAGCCTGTCTGAGAGCGGATATGGGGGCCCCTAGCAGGGCCCTTTGCCTCTGTGGCCCCTGGTTGGGGGCTGAGGGGTCACCTATAGTGCCCCCCTGTTCATCCCTGCACCTTGTGGCAGGCACCCTGAGGGGCCTGCTACTCAGTGCAGGAGTGAACACAAACTCCCATTCCTCTATGGGAACTTGTGTTACATCCAGTTTACATCTGTAACACAAGCTCCCATAGAGGGATGGGAGTATGCAACCGAACAGTGTTCAGTCACATCATGATTAGGCGGTCAGGACCACCGACTTGAGGTCGGTTAGTCCTATTTCTGCGACAGTACGTCCGCCCTACATCATAATAACCCCCTAAATGTAGAGCCTCTAATTGGTCACGCTGAATTGTGGAATGGCTTAGTTTTCAAAAATGTCAGTTTGAAAAATGATCTTTCAATGCTTGCACTGGTGATAGGCTATGTAAGGAAGATAGCTATAACTGTTCACATGACAATGTATGCAGCAGTAAAAGGTTTGTTTAAGCATATCATAATTTAAACAATTGAATTTTGATTTCCCTCATGGAATACACTATCACTTTTTATCAACATCATTTCTGGATATCCTTTGTTGAAGCAGACCTCTTGAGAAAAATATTTGCAAATGATTGTACAAGAGGGTCAATGCCCTGAGGGAACCTGTCACTGATTCCTGAAAGAGTACTGTCAAGCACTTCATAAAACTTACATTGAATATTCTATTGCTCTATTCTTCTTGTACTAGAAAAAGATAAAGGACATAAAAGAAAACCAATCATCACATATAAGAGCACTTATTTTCAGGCAGATGAACACGTGGTCAATTTGCTGGAGCGAAATGCTGCCACTTACTGGGCAATAAAGTAAATGGCAAATGTGTGTGCTAATATATTTCAAAAGAAGGGAGGTTAGCGGACACTATTTACCACTCAGGATGGTGGAAGGTCCAGTAGCAGCAGGGTGTCCGTACACAGTACTGGAGTTGCAAAAAAGGGGGGGTGCTGCACTGTTCCTATTCAGAGATAAGGTAGGGGGGAGAAGGATTTATCTGGCGTGACCAAGGGTGTTCCATTGATACCCTGGGGCATCCATTATGTTGGACGTAATTGCCTCACACACCCAGAAGGGTGTCATGCTTCATCATTGGCGGTTGCTCCTCGTCGGGGAGGCGGTGCAATCCCCGACGGGCTCACCTCAAAGAGGGGCTCTTTAGCGGAGATCTTTTTTCCAACAGCCTTGTGGTGAAGTGGGGGTGTGTGGGCAGATGGTATACTCCTGTGATGGGATGGTTAAAATGTAGCTAAGGGTACCGGAATTGACTTTATTCTGGGGGTCCCTTGGCTGCAATTAAAAAGTGGGGCTAGCTCGCTAGGTGCCAACTATTTAAGGTTGTGTGACCCTAGAGGAGACTAGTAGTGAGTGTGGTCGACATGTTTCTCGCTATGGGTGGACTACCCGCGATTCTTCAGGACCTATGTGACCTACCCATTCCCGCCGAGCTCGAGTAGATCATCTACTCGAGCTCGGCGGGAATGGGTAGGTCACAGGATACGGACACGGAGGACTGGAGCTTCTAAACCTTTGGGCTCAGCTCTGATGTACTGCCCCGCCGAACCCTCATGTGGTTAGTAGTTTATGACCAATAGGCATAGGAGAATCCACTGAGGTAACACAACACGTATGATACTAGCATGCCGTTGTTGTCTTTGCACTTCACTTTTTGTATATAGGTCCTGAAGAATCGCGGGTAGTCCACCCATAGCGAGAAACATGTCGACCACACTCACTACTAGTCTCCTCTAGGGTCACACAACCTTAAATAGTTGGCACCTAGCGAGCTAGCCCCACTTTTTAATTGCAGCCAAGGGACCCCCAGAATAAAGTCAATTCCGGTACCCTTAGCTACATTTTAACCATCCCATCACAGGAGTATACCATCTGCCCACACACCCCCGCTTCACCACAAGGCTGTTGGAAAAAAGATCTCCGCTAAAGAGCCCCTCTTTGAGGTGAGCCCGTCGGGGATTGCACCGCCTCCCCGACGAGGAGCAACCGCCAATGATGAAGCATGACACCCTTCTGGGTGTGTGAGGCAATTACGTCCAACATAATGGATGCCCCAGGGTATCAATGGAACACCCTTGGTCACGCCAGATAAATCCTTCTCCCCCCTACCTTATCTCTGAATAGGAACAGTGCAGCACCCCCCCTTTTTTGCAACTCCAAATGTGTGTGCTAACTCATTGCCCCATGAACAATATTCTGCATCCATTGTCAAAAAGGAAAGGCAATATTATAACCCTGCGGTACTGCAATAATCTGTGGGGATCTTGCAAGTATCAAAATACCGAATTAGAGACTTTGACTTAGTGTATGCATGCATATATGTATATAAATATATATATGCCAATTCTGTAGGGCGAACCGAGCCAAAAGGCAGTGGAGTGCTGTACACCGTCAAAGACAAGCATAAAGTCAATGAGTAATAGAGAGGAAGCTGAGTTGTGTATGGTTAATGCAATGTAATGTACTATTATTTAGAGAGTTGTGTCTTCAACTCTTTCCTAAACTAGATCAGCTATCCTGCTGGGTATAGGGATGTTGATCCAATTCTGGGTCCATAGATGGAAAAGACCTGCTTTCTTATTTTTCTGATGGTGTTCTGGCTTCAGGTGTGCTGAAAACTACCAGATCCTGTCTGCAAAATAAGTGTGCGTTCTGGTAACAGCCCACCTTTAAAGGCCTACTGTCTTTAACAATTTGCTTTTCATAAGAAATAACTCAGGCGTCCCACCTTTGTCCTAACCTTTTACCATAAACACATTGGAGAAATGGTGATTGAATTAACTTTTTTGTGAGGAAGCAGTGGAAGAGTCTCTAGGCACGGTTGATTCATTAGAACATGTGTTTTCAGGCACCACACATTAGCCATTTGGGATACAGTCATACAGTTACAAATATGCACACAATTTAGTTTGGCAAAATAATATATAACCACATTTAATAAAGTTTAGCTAGGATACTCACAATGGAAATCTTCTACCCCCTGGGTATGTCATAGAAGGTAGGCAACAACAAAACCCTTACCTACTATGGTAATTCGGGAAATTCCTTGTAATTAATTACTTGCTGGTAGCCTATAACCAGTATAATAACAACATACCCCTTAAAATCCATTGGCTATGCATGTGTTATTCAAAATAAATAAAGCAGCTCCCTTGCCTTTCTCATAACCTTTCATAATAAAGAATTTAGACTTCTGGCATCTAACATAACTGTCCTTAGAAACTAAGAAGACCTACATCCTTAATACTTGTCTGGTCACTCAAACCAACTCAGGCTTACAGAGCTGGTCATACGTTTTTTCACAACGCAACCATCAGGCCTCCACCATAAAATTGCAAATATGCAGAAAATTACAATTTGAGAAACAATATACAACTCTTTTTCTTAGGAGTTAACATGGATTGGCACAGTGCAAATTGTCTACCTCCAGGGTTCAGAGTGGATAACTAACAGCAAAATGCTTGCATGCTATGGTAATCTGTAAGATTACATGTAAAAAAACGACATGTCCAAAGTTTCTAACACAGTGTAATCATATTTCACCCTAAAATGCCTATTAATTTTAGCATATGCTGTTCACAACAAGTAGACCAGGCCTTTGCTTTTGTCATAACCATAATTATAAACAGATAATACCCATGGCATCTGACAAACCTTTTTCACTGAATGAATCAGGCCTATGGCTGTTTCCTACTTCTGAGGGGAGCATATACAAAGTATATCTTATCTATGAACTTCAATTTAAATATTCTGAAAGAAAAACTGTATTACAAATCTGACCAGAGCCTGCAAAATAGTGACACTTCCCTGGATTGAATCCGTCTGATTACAGATGGTGTGACTGATCTACACCGTTTTCCATTGATCCACGTCATTACCAGGCACGACTCGGACCTTCAGTTCCCTCCCGGAGGAGAACACAAAAATCAAAATAGCGGCGCAATTCTCCAACCTAACTGGGACAGCAACAACGCCAAAACTAATGTGCTCACAACCCTTATAGTCCTGATGAAGACCCCAGACTGAGGAATAACTTGCCCTTACCACGGGGGTCGAAACGTCAACAGTTTTTTCTTCAACATACACGCTCAAATTACAATTAGCCATAGATGGCTCTCGTGTAATGTTTTATAGGGAACCTTGTGATCTATTTGAGACTGGAAATGCTCTTAGATTGATTTAGAATTGTTCACAGGACACAATTCCTTTTCTTTGTCCCTCCATCTATTCCAACCACACCCTACCCTATCTGTTTGAACCCTTTTCTTTTGCATCTACGGAGCACTATAATATGTGATTACTATATGAACCATGTTAGTAATTACACTGTATGTGATGAAATGAGAGATATATCATATGTGAATGAAATTAACATTATTGCATACAGCTGAATTAAAATTCAGTTTTCTAATTTCCTTTATTTTGTGTACTGCTTTAAGCTTTCATTGCAAAGTTTGTTTTATGAAATGTTGCATAGCCGACCACTTTTCTGCAATTACTTCCCTGGAAGGGCTATCTCTTGCCCTCACCATCTGAATCACAACCACCCCAGCTAAGGTCGAGTGGGAAGTTGGCATCCAGGAGGCACAGTATTTAATCCTCTCTTCCCTTATAGCCAATATGTGTTATCTTGTCAGTTGTTTCCTTCATTATTTACTTAAACTGTGGGAAAGTGACAGCTCTTGAAGCAAGCAGACCGTCCTAACAACCAATCAAATGCCAAACTCTAAGCCCTATGTCCAATAGAAACCCACGCTCTAGGGCACAATCAGAGCCCCAGACCTACCAGCTACTCAGAACTCTAACCCTAAGCCCAATAGAAACCCTAGCCCTAGGAATCATTCAGGACCCTAGACCTATCGGCCAATCTAAACTCTAATAAACCCAATAGAATCCCTAGACATATGACCCAGTCAGAGCACAGATGCAGCAACTAATAAGAAACGGATATAAGTGGCGTGTGACCTTAAACACAAACTGGCGGGTAGGGTGCAGGGAGGTGCTGTTAAAGTTAGAATCTCCTCAATCCACACTTTGTAGTTCCTGTTCAAAACTGCCCATATTTGGAGGGGTAAGCATAACATGAAGTAGAGAGTTGGAAAACACATGAACTCTCATGGAGTGCTTAAAGAAAACAAATAAAATATTCCCCTAAACGTTAGTAATGGAACCAGGATTCAAAAGGATGGTAAATAGGTTTTTCTCTGTGGAAGGGACAAACACTAGAAGAGGAAGGCAAATCTTTGAATAGGAAGCAAGCAAATGAGAGTGACAATAGAGCCTTCTAAAGGTGAGTCATGGAAAGCCTTTAAGCCCACTCAGTAGCAATTATGCAAATTAGGACAAAGGTCAAATATATCCCAATCATATTTCAGCACACATCCCCACACTTGTCTCAATTGGTTGCAATATGTTTTTTTTTAATAAGATCGTTTTGTTATATGAAAACTTTAATAAAGTATTAAAAAAAATAAGCTCGTTTTGTAAGATTTATTTACCCATTAGTACGGCTGTATGCAAAGTCATGTAATGCCCCCTCACATACCAACTCAGCTCAAATTCAGCACACAATATTTTAGCACCCTTTCAGTAACTAATCCATGTGTCTCAAACTCCTCTTGTAGCAATAATTTGTAAACATTACAACATTTTCTAGGCATGTTGTTCAATGGACAAAGGAGAGGATGTATCATGAGCTCCCCTGTACCATTATATGGGATACTTAAATAATGCACCATGTAAAAATAAGGCATGCTGAAGTCTACTGCTACTCTTCTTAATTCATCCTACAGGATAAAAAGCCCAAGGTCATCTACTTAACTATCTTTTCCGCACCCACACCTACAAACAGAGCATGCACCAGAGAACGGTAATTTTCCTTCTCAGACTTGTTAACATGAGTTATAAAAAACATGGCATTTCAAGAAAATGTTTTATAGCTGCAAAAAATAAAATAACAACTGGGCTTGTGCTATAGACCTTTTATTTGCACCTCACACACACAGGGGCTGATTCAAAAGGGAAACTTACACGTTTGTGTAAGTTTGCCATTTTTATGTTATTCACAAACTCTGATTTAATAGTAAGTTTACAACTGCGGGGACTCAGCAGTCGAGGCAGAGAATGCCGCAGATAAAAAGATAGGCTTGTCCTATGTTTTTATGTATGAATTCTCTGACCAGACTGCGGAGTCTACTTCACATATAAAAATATAGACCTGCCCTTTTGCCTTATGTGCGGTATCTAGGGCCTGAATGCCGAGACTCGGTAGTCATAAACTTACTATTAAATCGGAGTTTGTGAATATTACTTAAGTAATAATTAATTATTGATTAATTAACAATTTTGAGGAAAGTATGTGATTGATATTTGTTATGCATATTGTGTAACATTGATATATTATACTTATATTTTAGGTGCAGGTTGCTACGTTAGAAGGGGTATAGGGAAGGAAGTTAATTAAGTAATAATTAATTATCAATTTAATTAATTGTTTAATTATTAATTATTTACATTATGTAATGTTAATTTGTTTTAGTTATATTTTAGATGCGGGTTGCTAGGTTTGTAGAAGTATATGGTGGGAAGTGTGTTAATTATTTAAAAATAATTATTATTAATGTATACATTAATATTTATTGATTGATAATCTTGTAAATTGTGTAATAATTATATATTTTAGTTATATTTTAGGTGTGCGGTGCTGGGTTTGTATGGTTGTAGAGTGTGAAGTTAATTAGGTAATAATCAATTCACAATTAAGGGGCATATTACGATGTCGGGCGGATCGCCACCGCCCGACCAGCAGTGGCAATCCGCCTGACATCTTTGCCCAGCTGCACTTCAGTGACCCCGGGGGGTACAGCAGCGGATGGAAAGACCGTCTGCTTCTTTACCGCAGGCAGACAATCCTTACGATTGCCTACCGTGTGGTACTGGGCCTGAATATGGTGGCGGTTCCTAGCAGGCCCCGCCCGCCATATTAGGATATGTGCGGATTCCGGCCTTTCCTTGGCGGTGATCCTGCCATGGAATGGCATGCGGGTATTGGGTGTGGGGGCCTGTTGCGGGCCCCATGGGTATTGTGGGGTCCACATGAGAGGTACCTATGGTTCCCCCCTGCATTTGCATGCACAAGGTTGCAGGCACCTCATGGTGCCTGTCAGACTGTGCATACAAATGCACAACATCCATATTAAACATTGTGGCGGGTGCTGCTTACAGCACCGCCCGCCACTATTTTGAATAACCAGGATGTGACCGCCAGGCTGGCCGTCGCATCCTCTGGCGGTCGGTCCCGTTTCCCGGTACCGTGGAGACGGTGGTGGCGGGGACTTTAACATACCTCTGGACCACATACTGGACAGACAATCACACTGCTAGTCCCAGCCCACAAGTGCGCACTCCACGCTAAAGAACATCTTCTCCAAATTCAGACTCAAGGACCCATGGCGACTCCAGCACCTGGACACTAGAGACTACACCTTGTACTCCAACCTGCACAATTCGTACAGCAGGATAGATTACATATTAATCACAGGCCCTCAAACACACCTTATAGAACATACTGACATAGTGCCTACGCTAGTGTCAGACCCCTCATGCATCAGCCTAAAGCTGAGGGGATGCCACAACGAAGTATGAATATAACAAAATCCTGAGTGAGAGGGCCGGACTGTGGATCAACAAATACACGGCCATTAACCTTTGCAAGGCTAATAGAGCAGGGAAACTCCTAGCCTCCTACCTAAAAAACAAACGTAACCAATTTCCATCTCATTCATCACAGACTCACACAACAAAACCCATACAAGACACAAAGACATCTTAAAAACCTTTCAAGAGTTTTATCAGGAACTCTATAAAAACGACGAGACCTTAGACCTGGAGGTGTGCACAAAATACCTTAACAGACTCAGCCGCCCACAGCTAACCAATGTAGAAGCACAGAGATTAGGGCAAGAAATCAGTATGACCGAGATCGAAATGGTGGTCAAGTCTATGAAGGAAAACAAAGCCCCAGGCCCGGACAGGTACACAGCCACCTTAACAAGTCCTTTCTTGAGCATCTGAAACCCACCATGAAAAGGGCGTTCAACTACTGTGCAGAGAATGGGTTGGTATCACAATCCATGTCCGAGGCCAACATAATTGTCAACCCAAAGGAAGGCAAAGATCAGCTGCTACCCAGGAATTACAGGCCCATATCCTTAATTAATGTGGACTGCAAAATATACACAAATATCCTGGCTACAAGACTAAACCCCGTCCTACCCAATCTAATAAGCAACTCACAAGTTGGTTTCCTAAAGACCCGTATGTCTAATGAAAATACCAGACTCCTCTGCCACATACTAGAACATACTGCTAAACTAGCAGAGCCAGCTGTGGCTATCACCCTTGATGCCGAGAAGGCCTTCAACAGAGTTTCATGGACCTTGCTGGAGTAATGCATGCATTCATTCAACCTAGGGGAAGACTACATACGGAAGGTGATGGCACTGTACGGGAACCCAAGAGCATGCATTGTCATTAATGGATCATTCTCCGAACCACTCACACTACAACACGGCACTAGACAGGGCTGCCCACTGTCTCCCTCACTCTTTCTGCTAGCATTGAAGCCCCTGATTAGCGACATCAAGGCTAACGCGAAAATAAAGGGGGTCAATATGAATGACGTGGAAATAAAACTGCCCACTTACGTGGATGACATTCTTCTTGTGACAGAGCAACCTAAGACCTCTATTGAGGCCCTGAAAGAAACCATAGAGATATACTCAGGACACTCAGGATATAAGCTCAACGGGCACAAGTCAGAATGCAAACCCCTCAACATTCACAGCACTAGGGACACCCTGGGGGGTTCGGACCTGGTCTGGCAAACAGGGTTCATCAAATATCTAGGTATCCACTTTGGTAACAACCTCATGACCACACTAGGCAAAAAATGAGAAGCTGTTGATAGAAAAAATAAAGAAACTCTTGGAGTCCTGGTCCCCCAAATGTATAACCTGGTTGGGCAGAATAGAAACGATCAAGATTATGATTACCCCAATGATCAATTACCTGTTGAGCATGCTACTACTACTACTACTTACAGATGACTTCCACTGCAAAGTGGATAACCTGATTAGTACATTCCTATGGCGTGGAAAGAAGGCATGAATAAGTATAAACAACTAAGGCTGGATAAAAAACTGGGAGGGTAAAATCTAGCAGACTTTAGAGCCTTCCAAACCGCATTCCTAGCAAAACAAGGGGCCTGCTGGATGTCACCCCCTCAAGGGTACAGGCCGGTATGGCTACTAGTCGAAAGAGCCATACTAAGCAACCTCAACCCGCTAGTGCTGCTAACAGCTAACAATCACACTCACCCCTCCAGGCCAATCTTCAAAAACACAAAAATTGCCCTACTTAAAATAGAATCTGCTAGACCTCCTATTGACCGCAGCAGTGAAACTGGTCCTGTCCAACTGGAAGGACACAGCTAAGACCTCATACAAAAGCTAGGTCAACTGGGTGATCTACCTCAGAGGCGAGAATAGCATTGCCCTGCATTACTCACCCTGGAGACTAGCTACCAGGGGGATGTGGAAGACACAACACGTATTTAGACTCCTACGAACCCCTGTGAGGCCACCCGGGCTCCCTAGGGGGGTGTCAGTTTTGACACAAGGCTACAAACCAAGACTAGGCTCACTGCTATAGAACCCTTCTTGTATCCTATCTCCACCCTTTCTTTCCTATTCTCTCTCTTTCTATCATCCTTTGCCTAATTTCCCAGCAAGTCAATGTAGAGGGGGTTTAGCTAAACATGTATACCAAAGTACCTGTAAGTACTGCAACACAAACTATGTTTGGCTGTAACCTCGTAACAGAAATGCTAATGTACTTGTTTATAAAAAATTAATAAAATACATTGAAATAAAAAAAAATAGTCTTGCCCTATTGCCAGTAAATGTTTTTATTAGAACAGTTGTTGACAGTGAGTAGGAAAAGATAAGGGTGAAGCCCTTGCTGTTCTCACTGGGTCTCTCACACATTTTTTGGCTTACATTTCAATTTTTAGGAGACCATGGGCTAAATTTACCAACAAGTGGCGCCCACAGCACTATAGTTACAAAAAAAATTATGGTCGGTTACATAACATATTCTGGAAATGAAATCATTGTTCAATTATAGAGGTACACACATGCACTACGTAACATTGAAAATGAATTTAATTCAGCAGGAATTCTTAGTATCCAGTACATTCATAAGTATTATATTTCATTTCATACAATACAATTTCTGAAAATTTCAATCAAAATCGTGCTCGGTGAGTGTCAAAGAAAGGGGGGGATTTCAGTGGGATGGGGTGTGGTTGGAAAAGAATAAGGGACAAAGAAAAGGAATTGTGTCCTGTCAACAATTCTATCTCATTCCGAGATCATTTCTAGTCAGTGATAGATCAAACAAGGTTCCCTATATACACTATACACGGGAGCCATATATGGCTAACTTTGCTGAGGCGTGTATGTATAGAGGTGGTGTTGTCGACGTTTCGACCCCTATGGTAAGGGCGGGTAGTTCCTCAGTCTAGGGTCTTCATCAGGACATTAAAATCAGTGACATTGAGCACCTACGGAAACAGAGATGTATGTCGCTTAGTAAAATTAATTAAAAGGAGGGCAACACTCAATGTCCCACATGCACGGTGTACCTACATCTATATACAGGCGTTTAGGGAAAGTCACACCTCGGTTGAGACTTGCGCCTTCAGTGTTCTGTGGGGAGAATAAATTGAGTTTAGAAAATATTAGGTCAGTTGACGCGGGGTACAGTGGCCACACCAAAAGGGACCCGACTTACTAGATAATCAGTCGTCAGGAGTCCTATGACACTTAGTAGATTCCCAGATTCCCGATACGTTGAATCTGTGGATAAACAAAACCATGCGTCTAAGCACCAGTTTGAGGATTGACCAGTATATCAGACTAAGTTGGGAGACATATGCATCACGATGCATCAGACTTACTTGAATGCCTTCTGATTCTCTCAATAAGTGGGTGCGACGACTGATTAATCTAGTAAGTCGGGTCCCTTTTGGTGTGGCCACTGTACCCCGCGTCAACTGACCTAATATTTTCTAAACTCAATTTATTCTCCCCACAGAACACTGAAGGCGCAAGTCTCAACCGAGGTGTGACTTTCCCTAAACGCCTGTATATAGATGTAGGTACACCGTGCATGTGGGACATTGAGTGTTGCCCTCCTTTTAATTAATTTTACTAAGCGACATACATCTCTGTTTCCGTAGGTGCTCAATGTCACTGATTTTAATGTCCTGATGAAGACCCTAGACTGAGGAACTACCCGCCCTTACCATAGGGGTCGAAACGTCGACAACACCACCTCTATACATACACGCCTCAGCAAAGTTAGCCATATATGGCTCCCGTGTATAGTGTATATAGGGAACCTTGTTTGATCTATCACTGACTAGAAATGATCTCGGAATGAGATAGAATTGTTGACAGGACACAATTCCTTTTCTTTGTCCTTTATTCTTTTCCAACCACACCCCATCCCACTGAAATCCCCCCCTTTCTTTGACACTCACCGAGCACGATTTTGATTGAAATTTTCAGAAATTGTATTGTATGAAATGAAATATAATACTTATGAATGTACTGGATACTAAGAATTCCTGCTGAATTAAATTCATTTTCAATGTTACGTAGTGCATGTGTGTACCTCTATAATTGAACAATGATTTCATTTCCAGAATATGTTATGTAACCGACCATAATTTTTTTTGTAACTATATGCTAACCCAGGTCGGTGAGATAAGGGTTTACCCCGTTATTACCTACCGCCCACAGCACTATAAGCTGTGATGCTGTGCTGCGTTGCATCACCTAAAGAGAGCAGAATTGTGTCATATCTTCATAGAAACTGTGCAGTTCTGCTCTCCCCATGCACTGGTGCACTTCGTGCTGCTTAGCACCAATGCAGGCACCATTGCGCCATAGTTCCAGGGTGTCTGTAATGTAGTGAGGATCTTTTTTGGGCAGGAAGTGGCACAGAAACTATCCTTTGAGGCTATTCCCTCTTTGTATGTGTGTTGCAAAAGGCAGTGCACATGCAAAGAAGAAATACTGAGGAGAAAGTAAGATATTGCTCCTCATTATGCCAGCCTCATGGAGATGCTGGATTGTGGTGCAAATCTTTGTCTACAAGCCTTTGTAGAGATGTGTCTGCGTCAAATTCCTGGGGGAATGCACGGGAATGCCCAAACACCTGTATGACATAAAGTAACACAAGGCAGCACGTTGCGTAACTTTCTTTTTTAACAAAGCTGCTCTAATAGCTATTTGCGTTACTTTGTAAATACCCCAAAAAATTTTACCAGGTCTGCGTTAAAAAAGTAACATTAACCCAAAACAAAATCTTTGTAAATCGTGGCCATTGTGTCAGAGCTCCTATATTTTTTAATTCAGGTCCCGAGCTCATCGAAGCCAGAATATACATGACATGTGGAGGTGGTGGGATGGGCTGGGTGAGAGTTGCATTTTGTGAATGACTCATGGTGTGTGCACCCAGAGATTCTTCCAGTGCCATGATCTGGATCACAGAATCTGGAATAGCGACCCCTGCACTGGGAGAAAAGCTAGGATAGAAACTAATCTTATGCAGCAACAGATGCCACTTTCTGCCTGAACCTGTATCCCTGCTACTTCCTGCACGTGCAATGCTGACTGGTTAGCCTTGCAGTGGTAAATTTGACAAGCAGGTGATCGTCAAAAGTGCGAACACACTGCAGGAGAGCATCTTGGGAAGCAAGCAAGAACATTTATTCATAGCTCTTTCCGTTGTTCTCCATGGAGAGGTGGTTCGGGGTTTGTGTTTTCCCTTCAAAACATGGGAAATGCACGTCTGCTGTTTCAGCCACAGTTAGGACAACATGCCTGAAGAATACTGCCCTTTTCTGGAGATTATATGTGCGTTGAAGGGGCAGCCTAGTAATCACCACCCAGAGGCACCTCCCACACACAGGTGTGATTTACTATCAGAGTACAAAATGTATAAAGCCCTATAATCGTAGGAAGTTTAATCAACTTCACTCATTAGTACCATGCACAAGTAAATCTTCATGCGATTGCAATAATAATAATTAACAGCCGCGGCCCGTGCAGGTAAGAGCGATGGGGTGAGATGAGGGGGGAATTCGACAGACGATGACTAGGAAAAATTAAATAAATAATACATTTTCCCTTGTCATCGTCCGACAGAGGCCGCAGCTGATATTTAAAGTACTTATATTAATCAATTCTGCGTGCACATTTCGTTTTTATTGCTTCTTACCACTTGTCTTTTTTTGGATTTTTAGTATTTAGACTTTTTTTAACGAGGAGGCCCAATTCACAAGGATACATCCACTCCTACGTTTATGCTACATTTACCTATTTGATGAATACTAAGGGGGTCATTATTGGGCGGAATTTGTCCGCCCGCCATTCTATCGTGAAATGGGACCGCCCGCCATAAGGGCAGGGGTCCAGTGGGGGCCATTAGGATGTGCCCGCCACAGTGGCGGGCACAACCTGTATTCCTGACATTCTGGCGGGCGGTGCACTCAGCACCACCCGCCACAATGCCACGAAGGCATGTCGTGCACTTCCATGGACAACATGACAGGCACCACGCGGTGCCTGCCATGTTGTACATGGAACTGCAGAGGGGTACCATAGGTACCCCCCATGTGCACCCCCCAACCCCCAGTGTCCCTGCCACGGAAAGGCATGCTTCCGCCCCCATAGTAATATGGCTGGCGGTGTCCAACAGACACCGCCACCATATTAAACTCTTTTCCACCCGTTCGACTTGTTGACTGGGCAGAAAGGCGGCGGACGGTCTTTCCGTCCATCGCAGTCCCCCCCCCCGGCCATAGTAATATGGCAGGGGGGAAATGGGTGGCAGGTGGGGACGGCTCTCTGGCGGATCTCCACCGCCATGCGGGCGGTGGCGATCTGCCCGAGATCCTATTGTGCCCCTAAGAATCTACCAAGGGATTCCTGATGGGTGTAAATATATTTACAAGTGTGGACTTCTCTGCCCTTGTGGACTCTTCAATCCCACTCAAGGGATGGGAGCGTTCCGAAGCGTGGTTTGCCTTAGATGTTTCCATTCCTTCCTGGATGGGGAGTTACATAACGGAGAACTCCACACAGGACAAACATCGTCCCATGTGCAAATACAGTTTTTTTCTGTGGGGAAAACGTTTCTCGTGGAAAAAGTATTTTCCCTACACCCCAGAAAGTCTCGGGGTGATTCTTACCCTTTTCCTTTCTGGAAGAGGCTGGAGTAGATCTTTAACCATTTCCAGGGTTAAAAAGAATCAGTTTGAGAATGTTTACAAACCCACATGTTTGTGGGTTTCCACAAGCTTCCAAAGCAAAGCACACCTTGCTTCGCTCACTTCCTACCACTTGAGAGGGATTTACTGCTGAGGAGGTCTCCACACTTTTAGGGGAGAAAGACACACCCTTTGATGATTTACTGGTTGGTGTAAAAAGGCAACCTTTATTATAAACTTATGTTTACCACTGAATTCACCCCTATGAATAGGGTCCCATGCGAATAACTGGATGCAGGCATATGTAACAAACTTCTCTTTTGATCAGTGCATGAGTACTTGAACACAAAAGGCAAATCATGAGTTTATATGCATTGGTTTGGCTAATTAGTTCTTTTGGCGGTGAATTATTTATACATTTAAACACTGCCCTTATAATTCCAGAAAAAGACTTGTAACACATTTTAATTGTATCTGTCTTTCAGTAGGTTGCCTGTGGAAACTGGCACATTTCTGTGGTGGGCACTCTGGAGCAGTATGCTAAAATTAATGTTGGCAATGCATATTTTCGGGATGTGTATTCTTAAAGTTCCTAGTTTTTTAAAATGTTACATTACAAAGTTTCTTTTCTTACTCCTATTTGCATAGTTTTGGACCCTGTCAGAGTTTCTTTGCAGAGTTTCAACATCAGGAATAGGACCAACTAATATTACTGGTGTCACTTAATATAATTGTCACTAGTATGTGAGCTGTGTCAGTGATTCATTTCTGCAGGATAAATATGTTCAATGTTTACTTACTGTACAGTTTCGTCTATCACAGGCCGGCTGTATGGTGAAAAAGTGTAATCTTGATCCCATCTGGAGATTGTGTATGAGTGCATCATACTCAAATATATTCTGTCATAACTAATGCACTGAAGGGATGGATTATTTTGTACTAAAAGGTATTTTGTTTGATATATATGTATTTAGACTGGGAATAATAAAGTTACGTAACAATTTATGTATCAATGTGACAGGAGGAAATAATCTGGAATGTCGTTTTTAAATAGTTACTTAGGATGTATGCAACTAATGTTTAATGTTTATACACATACTTTGAATTAATCAAGTGCAGATGCATTTACACAGAGATGTTTATGATTCATTTCATTTGTTAGTGCCTTAAGCAGTTACATATATTTTATGTGTAGAAAGGGGCACATAACCGTAATCCTGGACACATGTTAACTAAGCAAAGCTAGGCTTCGAGAATAAATTAGTTCAATCGCTGCTCACATTATGATTTGAAATTCACATCTAGCCTTCAAGTGTGGAATGTATGTTGCTGAGTTGTTTCTATTGCAGGTGTGAATAAGCGTCATTAGTCAGAATAAAGGAGTTTTGTGTAAGCCGAGTAATGGGTGAGGAACCCATTTTAATAATGAGATCTTGAGATTGTTATGTGCAGCATTACAAGTAGAACAGAGATTGCATTGCAGTTATGGGCCAGAAGCTTTAGGTATTGTGAAGCACGTCAACAGCACTTTGAAGTATAGAATTGATAAAGTGTGTGCTTGGACATCTTTGAAATGGTCTAATGCTTTGCCTCTTGTGCTGATGAGCCTTCGCGATACCCCAGTTCAGAGAACAGGACTCTCCCCCCTTGGGATCATCATGGGGAGAGCTATGAGACTGCCTGCCGTGCCCGCACATATATTAGTAAACATCACAGATGATTTGGTACTAGATAACTGTATTGGATTGGCTGACGGAGTTCATTCTGTGTCTAATGAGGTTGAAGCAATGTCCACAACGTCGCATCAGGAGCAGTGCCACAACCTCAGTTCAGAAGACTGGGTCACAGTGAAGAACCACGTGAGGAGGAGTTGCCTTGGGCCTTGTTGGAGTGGTCTGTACCAGGTGATTTTGATCACTACCACAGCCATGAAATATGGTGGTCTTCCAAACTGGATGCATGTGTCTCACATACGTAGAGGGTAAACAGTCAAAATATCGAGTAAAAAATATCGAATGGACATAATATCGAGTTCAAAATATAGAATGGACAAAATATCGAATGGACAGAATATAGTCATAAAAAATATTGTTTTTAAGGTAAGTAATGTAATATCGAATGTTAAAAATATAGAAAGTTAAAATATCGAAGTATATAATATAGGTTATTAAAATGATCACATTTTTAATAATATCGAATTTTATAACCTCATCGATGCTTGAGACATTCTTCTCCTGTGCTGTGCCATAATAGAACTGGGTGTGGTCATGACGAGCTCAGCTCGTCATGAGCACACGAGCACCGTGCCTCATGACGATCTGAGCTCGTCAGGAGCATCGAAGAGGTTATAGTGTTTTTTATGTTATTATATTTGTGAAAAATGTGTATTTATGTTATAATTTATTTTAATTGATAAATTTTATGTTTTTTAATTTTTACGTAATTTAATTCTGTAGCCGTTGTGGGGTTATAGGGAAATAGGGTGGGAAGTAATTTAATTATAATTAATTAAATCTGTAAATATATTTATTGGTATTTATTTTTAATAATTGTTAATTCATTTATATTTGGTAAGTAATTAAATTTTAATTGGCAATTAATTTTAATTAATTGATTAATTGATAATTATGTTAATTTTACTAATTTATTTTCTCTAGCGGGTTGTGGGTTTATAGGGGAATAGGGTGGGAAGTGATTTAATTATAATTAATTAAAATTAAATGTATTTAATAGTATTTAATTTGAATTAATTGTTAATTAATTTTTAATTGTTAACTAATTAATTGTTAATTTGTAATTATTGGTATTAATAGGTAACTAATTGTAATATTTAATTTTAATTTGTAATTTTAATTGATTAATTATTATAATATATTAAATTGGCAATTACTTTTAATAATTTTTTTATAGATAATAATATATATTTTTTTAATTAATATATGAAGTAATTACTTTCCCTACTGTTGCACTCTCTAGAGTGGGAATAGTAATTTTTACCCCTACGCTATCCAACGCTTTCCCTACTGTTGCACTCACTGGTGTGGGAATTGTAAATTTTATCCCTACGCTATTCAGCACTTTCCCTACTGTTGCACCTTCTGGAGTGGGAATAGTAATTTTTACCCCTATGCTATGCAACGCTTTCCCTACTGTTGCACTCTCTTCAGTGGGAATAGTAATTTTTAGCCCTACGCTATCCAACGCTTTCCCTACTGTTGCACTCACTGGAGTGGGAATAGTAATTTTTACCCCACGCTATCCAACACTTTCCCTACTGTTGCACTCACAGGAGTGGGAATAGTAATTTTTACCCCTACGCTATCCAACGCTTTCCCTACTGTTGCACTCACTGAAGTGGGAATAGTAATTTTTACCCCTACGCTATCCAGCGCTTTCCCTACTGTTGCACTCACTGGAGTGGAAATAGTAATTTTTACCTCTACGCTATCCAACGCTTTCCCTACTGTTGCACCCACTGGAGTGGAAATAGTAATTTGTACACCTACGCTATCCAACGCTTTCCCTACTGTTGCGCTCTTTGGAGGGGGAATAGTGATTTTTACCCCTACGCTATCCAACGCTTTCCCTACTGTTGCACTCTCTGGAGTGGGAATAGTATTTTTTACCGCTAAACTATCTAACGCCTTCCCTACTGTTGCACTCATTAGAGTGGGAATAGTAATTTTAACACTCCCGCTATCCTACGGTAATAATATTGTATATTTTGTAATAATATTATGTTGATATATATGTTTTAACAAATAAAATTGTAAACACAAGCATACTATATCATCAAGAAAAACTAAAATTTCGTTGTGTCAGCCAACACTTGAATAATACACGTGAATCCAGAGATTTGATATATCAAAAATACATTTATGTTATATATTTATACAAACAATTAAAAAAACATTTTGTTGTTAAAAACATAAAAATTATAAACAATTAATTTACATTTCCTTACAGAAAACAGAAGTCGACGCAGCGTTTCGGTGATATTCGATTGATATTTCACCTTCTTCAGGACAGTTTTCTAAACAGTAGAGAATACATGTGTTATTATTCAGTACACGTGTTGCTGACACCAAACTATCATAACTTTTCTAACAAAAAATCATTCTAGTCTATCTTTATATTGTACTCTAATCTAATGTTAATCAAGTGTACATTTCTAAACGCCATTTAATAAAAAAACACACTTTTTAATAAAAAACACATGTTATAATATCTACACTTAGGCAATACGTTATTAATTATCCAGAATAGCTACGTCTCCACCATTTGAGAACGGAGTTGATTTAGGATTGTTGTAGGTAGGTACCACTGGATATATTCTTTCTAAGGCCACATTTCTATTTTAAAGTATCTCAGTCTAAATCATGGTCCATTAAGAGTATTGATAGACTTTCACCCTACCTCACTGTGTTCATGGGGATTCTACATTGTTTCTGTGGAGTACTCCTATGTAATGGCGGAATCACTCACATTGAATATCTATAAACGATATAGATTATATTCTCAAACATATGGTTATGACCTTACTGGATTCTACATACTCTCATGTTGATGTGTTGTACATACCAATTGTAATGTTTTCACTTTCTAAGGACTTTGGATGTAGCCACCGTGTCTTTATCTTTAAAAATGCACCGGGCATATGCTGGAAAAACCAACAGAAGTCAGATAGGCATATTGACTCAATGAGACATTTTAGCTAATGGCGGTTAGTGAATCATCCCATGTAAAGAAGGAGTTGTTAACTTGCCTAAAAAGTGCTACTATTCAAGAAGCCTGATGGGGTCTGCTTGTCAGTCGCGGCTAGATATCGCCAATCCTCGGGACGCCTCAAGAATATTTTAAATCTGAGCCTGATTATCTATAGGAATTAACATTTTCATTACAGATAAACTTGAGACTCTCGGTTTTGCTGTATTTACAGATTTCATTGGTAACCATAACCTTTCAAAAGGAACAATAAAGTTCCTCGTCATTTTGTATAGCCAGCCACAGTGTGTAGATATATATTTCGTCTTCTTTGTACCTTATATAATATATGTGAGGTAGGGTGAAAGTCTATCAATACTCTTAATGGACCATGATTTAGACTGAGATACTGTGAAATAGAAATGTGGTACCTACCTACAACAATCCTAAATCAACTCTGTTCTCTAATGGTTGAGACGTAGCTATACTTGATAATTAATAACGTATTGACTAAGTGTAGATATTATAACATGTGTTTTTTATTAAAAAGTGTTTTTTTATTAAATGGCGTTTAGAAATGTATACTTGATTAACATTAGATTAGAGTACAATATAAAGATAGACTAGAATGATTTTTTGTTAGAAAAGCTATGATAGTTTGGTGTCAGCAACACTTGTACTGAATATTAACACATGTATTCTCTACTGTTTAGAAAACTGTCCTGAAGAAGGTGAAATATCAATCGAATATCACTGAAATGCTGCGCCGACTTCTGTTTTCTGTAATGAAATGTATATTCATTGTTTATCATTTTTATGTTTTTAACAACAAAATGGTTTTTAAATTGTTTGTATAAATATATAGCATAAATGTATTTTTGATATATCAAATCTCTGGATTCACGTGTATTAGTCAAGTGTTGGCTGACACAACAAAATTTTAGTTTTTCTTGATGATATAGTATGCTTGTGTTTACATATATGTTTTTTGCTAAACTGTGCTTACATAATTATACGTAGAACCCTGGGACATTCTGTTGTTTCTTTGTATGCTTCCCAGTCCCTATTGTATTTAGTAGGGTACCTCCCTTCCTTTGAAATCGGAGACTGAACAGGGCCTGAGACTGCACATGAGCAATCTGATTGGGGTCACGACAAATCTGAAGTTGAGTAGGAATTTAGTGAAACTGATTCAGTGCTAATGAGTGAAACAGATACTGACCCTCAGAAAGGAACTAGTATTGTAAAATCATGAGTGGCAGAAGAAAGCTGGCCTAAGGACAAGGAGAGGAGAAGATTGAGTTGTCCTCAGGGAAGGCTCTTGCACCCATATTGGAAGCCTCTGGTGAATGGGAGCTGAGCGAAGATGAGAAGGTACAGCTGAATCTTTGAAAGTCCAAAAGACTGAGGGCGCCTTGTCTGCAGTCTCTTCTCCTGAATGGAACTATCTGGTTACTAGTGATCACGAGAAGAAGGAACAGGAGTTCTGAACTGTTCGTAGAAGTTCTGCTGAGACTTCCGGAGACCAGTCTGAACATTCTTCTTACATTTGCCCTCCCATACCCAACAAGACTGAGTGGTTTAAGAAAACTGATTTGAATGAAACTGAAGGTTCTCATCAACGTTTGTAGGAGTTTCTTCAGTTAGTTGCTGAACTGAAAGAAATGTTTTGGGGGATGCTAATCAGAGAACTTGGTTCTCACCTTATCAGAGATATTGAATGAACTTTCTATTGTTTGCTCTTAAGAAGAATACCTGGGCCAGAGTGGAAAAAGAATAAAAGTTGGGATAACACTTAGAATAACACTTAGTAAGGTTAGGGAAGCCTCACAAAGTTTGTATATAGAATGAATACATTTAAAACAAAAAGACTGATTAACAAGAGAATAAATAAGCAAACTGTTTGCTGTTTGCATAGGTGGAGATCAACAGTGGACAGTTTGTTGCTGCTATTTCTCTATCCAATTGGTCTGAATCTAAAAAGTATGGAACCGAATAGCAATAGTCGTAGAATGAGGTACATTATAGTTGCATTATTAATCATGTTAGTGATAGACGTAATGACACTAATTATAGGAATAAGCTTAAGTCCAACTGAGGTCACAGAAGAAAAACATGCAGTTGTATGGAAACCCAAACATAAACAAGGTATAGAATTACATTCTGATTTGTCGAGAGGAGTGTACACATCAAACACATATGCTAATTTGCTTTATAAATATATACAAACTATGGAAGCTAGAGATTGCTATATTTGCATGAAATTGCCTTCTTCAGTGGCTGAGGGCATTACCTACCATCACCTACCATTGATGCATGGCATTACATGTAGTCTGCTGTTGAGCATGTTCTATGGACAGGAACATTTTCAGTACTATTATTCAAATAATGATCTAGTTTTCAGATGTACCACTGTGTAAGCACTTGAACAAGCATTCCTACCTATGCTCAGAATGCAAAAACAGTTAACAGCTGTTTTGCATCAACTAAAACACTAAATGCAGCTTATGTACACAGATATGATTTGACATGTGTCCTTACTGATATAGAATATACATTTCTGGAACAAGTTGGTGATGATGTAGAGCAGAAAAGGCAAAGGCAGCAGTTGGAATCAAGATTTTTCATTAGGCACAATAAGAAGAATGAATGAATGAATGAATACCCTCTTGTATAGCGCATGGCTACTCTCGAGCATCCCAGCGCTGTAAGACCAGAGGACATAAATAGACACTATTAGAACAAGAGTGTCTTTAATCGCTTCCTGAAGGCAAGATGGTTAGACTCATGCCTGATGTTATCTGGGAGTTTGTTCCATTCTTTAGCTGCGTGAACAGAGAGCCGACGGCCACCCATCCGCGCCAGCTTCACCCTGGGGGCTACCAGCAAGTTCCGCTGGCTAGATCTCAGAGATCTCACTGATTGATGGCGACGAAACAGGGGATCAAGAATGAACGGGCCAGCATTATGGATGGACTTATGCGCCATGCACAGGGTTTTAAATATAATCCTTTCCCTGGATGGGTAGCCAATGGAGAGATTGAAGTGGGGCCTTAGCTGAGCATCTTTTGGGGACTTTCATGAGCAGCCGAGCTGCACAATTCTGTACAGATTGCAGAATTGTTATGGTGCCGACTGGAGCCCCCATATGGACGGCATTTGCATAATCCAGCCGCGACAAGATCAGCGACTAGACCATCAATCGTCTAGCTTCAAATGGCAGGAGATCTAAGACTTTTTTAAAGACTCTCAGCAGTCCATAACAGGTCGCGGCTACCTTCTTAGCCTGGTAGTGAAATCCTAGCGAGGAGTCTAACCAGATCCCCAGGCTTTTTATTTGGGTCTTAGGTACCGGAGGGGGTCCTAGGCAGTGCGGCCACCAAGGGTCCAGGTTAATTGGGGCTTTGTAACCCAGAAGCATGATGTCCGTTTTGGCCCCATTTAGCTTTAAAAAGGAGGAGGTCATCCATTCCAGGACCTTGGTGAGACACGGGGTCAGATTATTGATTGAAGAGCATCAGACAAGAGGAAACATGAGAGCCTTGACCTTAGATTGGCAACACTAAGGGAAATTATATTATGGGAAAAGCACAAATGCCATTATTCCTGTTAGAGAAGGTGAAGTTGATCATGCCTTTGAGATCTTGGAAGTTATTTTTGGATTGAACTGACCCAGTGAATTCTGAAGTTTATTTTGTCTGTGGAAAGAATGCCTCTTTTAAATTGCAGAGTAAAGGGTACAACATGTGTTATGTAGGGGTAGCTTTCCCAAAGATTTATTATGTTGAGAATTTTAATCAACCTGTAAGAGATGAAAGGTCCAGATCTAAAAAAAGGGGGTTTCTGCTGGACAGATTGTCAGAGATAGTTTTACAGCTATCATACCAAGTGTAGGGATGATATTGAAATAAATCAAGATTAAAATGCTTTCTACTGTAGTTGACAGGTTGTCTACCAATACTTCTGGATATTTGTTGCTTGTAAATACTGAGATGATTGCTTCCAGAGCTGTGGTTTTGCAAAACAGGCTTGCGTTAGATATATTGCTTGTAAAAGAGGGTGGAGTTTTTAGGATGGGGAAGGTCCAACAGTGTTGCACGCATGTCCCAGAGAAGTGTACGGATTTGCAAATGTTTATAAGGAATATTACGAATCTGCATAATAAAGTGAGTGGATTGACAGAAGAAGGTGTTTGGGTCAAAGTTGGGCATGGATTTACTTTGTTAGTGAGATCATTTGCAGATTTGGGAAGTGGTATAGTAGGTTCTATTTTTTAAGACCACTGTTGATTATTGCTCTTTGTGTAGTATTTTTGATTGTTTGAGTGAAGGTGTACCAGAAGTACAGAAAGCAGGAAGAGATTTTAAAAAAAGGAAAGGATTTGAGACTTGAAAGAAAACAGGAAGATTATTATAGCAAAATAAAATGGTTGGAGGAGTTCAAGAGAACAGCAATTGCCACAACAAGGGTTTAACTTGGTCAATCTGATAAGATCAGAAGATAAGATAAGAGATTTGTGATGGCCTATTTCGCCATCAGAGAGGGCATTGAAGAAGTATAATCTTGATCCCATCTGGAGATAATGTAGTAGTGCATCATACTCACACATAGTCAGCACTCAAATATATTCTGTTGTAACTAACCTACTAAAGGGATGGAGAATGTGTACTAAAAGGTATTTTGTTTGATAAATATGTATTTAGGATGTGATTAATAAAGTTGAGTAGCAATTTATGTATGAACGTGACGGGAGGAAATAACCTGGAATGCCATATTTTGAAATACTTAATTAGGATGTATGCAGCTAATATTTAACGTTTGTATACATACTCTAATCATGTGCAGATGCATTTACACTGAGATGTTTATGATTCATTGCATTTATTTGTGCCTTAAGCAATTACATTTATTTTATTTGCAGAAAGGTGCATATGTTCTATAACCCAGTGCACATGTTAACTTAGCAAAACTAGGCTTCTAGACAAAATTTGTTCAGTCGCTATCACATTATGATTTGAAATTCAAGTCTAGCCTTCAAGTATGAAATGCATGTTACTGAGTTGGTTCTATTGTGTGGTGTGGATGTCTCATTATTTAGAATAAATTAGTTTTGTGTAAGTAGATAGCGGAGCATGGAAAGGAGGAGTCAGCCAAGAGAATCGGGATAACATGCAAGAAGATTAGTTCTAATGGGAACGGAATGGCAAAGGACGAGAAAAGATAATGTATTCTCTAGCTGAGAAACAGTGCTGAAGTATCCTGTTGTACCAGAGCTATGGAAATTTCCCAAGAAGGAGCCACATGAAAGTGTCACATCGAGGGCAGATTATATTGTGTGCTGTGTCTAGTTAGAGAGAGAGAGTCCATTTTAGGTTTTCCTAGGCAGCAGAGTTATGCTACTGCTTGCTTGGCTTTAAGCTATTTGACCCATCATCAGAGTGTTTTCTACTGAAGACTCTGATGGCTGACACCTTTCTCCTTTATTTATTCGATTATGTCTTTACTTAATGCTTTAGCTTAGGTGTGTCCTTATTAAGTTAGAGTAGGGAAAGTTAGGTTAATCATGCTCATTGAAGAGAATCATCTGATGCAATTTAACTTAATTCTTTTCTTTCTACTCATTTTGGTCATTTCCTTAGAGTAAGTCATTTGTTTTGTACTATAAAGGGTACATCTCTTAAGGAGATTTGGACTTACTCTGATCTTTTTATACTTTATACGATTTTACTAAAATTGATTTACATTGATTTGTTTAATTTACTAAACTCAGATCAAGGAGTCGAGCGGATTAATGTGTTTCCACATTGGTTGCATTGTATTGAAATGTTAACCAGTGGTTTGATTCCTTTCCCCACTCACTCTACTAAAAAGACAGATCCTCTCGGGAGAGAAATTGTGTAAATGGGCCAGGACTTTAACAAGAGTAACTGTGTGTGCAAGTCCTCCTTTTTCCATAATTCTTGGTAATTGGCCTTGTTCCTATTGTCATCACTGGAATGCTTCTTTTTGTCTTTTTCAGTGGTGTGAAATGATCGGTGTACATTAAATTATAAATACTTATATTTGTAACTATTTAAATTCAGTTCAGTAAAACTTTATTCGATCTATTACAACCATCAAAGTATCCAAATAAATAATACACCTCATAATAAAATCCAGGGTACACTGCTTCTAAAAATCATCTAAAAAGCGACTGTAGTAACGGAGCCACCCGGCCCGCACACGTACGCACACACGCACGCATACGCCTCAGGGGCGGGGTAGCCCCTGGGTATAAATAAACGGCCGGAAGACCGCTCGGGGTCTTTGGCCCTAACTATCAGACAGTGTCGTGTGGTTATTTGAGAGTTATAGTTAGGCCCCACTCTGCGGCCTAGGCATCCCATGCCCCGTGTCCCCGGACACTACACTGGCGACGAGGCGGTCTCTGTTACCCGCGCCTCGCCATGCAGCGGTGCCAGTCCTCCAGTGCCCACGTGTTCGCCCGGGCCCTGCTCCGAAGAGCCCCGGCGTCGGCACTGCCGCGTGTGACCTGCACCAGGCCGTGGTGCAACAGGTGAGCTCGCGCCTCTCCGAGGCCGCGGCCTACGGCCCGCCATCCTGCCCGCTCCCCAGCGGCCTGCCTGCGCTCACGCCTGCGCTCACCTTCCCGCGGCGTGTGGCCTCCTGCTGCCCGGGTGTGCACTCATCTGTCTGCCGCCGGCGCTTCGGGGGGCGTCCTTCGGCCCTCGCGCCCAGCCCTCGGCGGCCGCGCTGGGAGCTCCAGGCTCGCGCGTGCGCACACCGCGCTGGTTAGCGTAAGCCCTGATCAGCTCGCGCGTCAGGCGGCCGACCGGCGTGAAGAGCCCTGCGTCCCCTCACGCATCGGGCGGACGTCTCTCTGCACTCGGGGGGTGTGTTCGGCCCTCAGCTCGGCTGCGCTCCCTGCACGCCTACGGCCATACCTGCTGCATCATCACACCCACGGCCATACCTGCTGCATCATCTTCCGTAACCACGCCCCTGGCCGTCCTGCTCTCCTGGGGCCTACTCCTGCTCGCGTCTCACAGACAGGATGCCCGGCGCCGCCCCTCTTCTGCCACGTGGGACCTGCTTCCCTCCACGCCTGCTCAACTAGGCCTCTCCGAGCCTCGCTCTGCATACTTTGCCACGTGCTTCCACCTCAGCGACGATGAGCGTCCAACAGGATGCCGGTGGTGCCACGGCCGCGACTCCTGCTCAGAACCAAACCCCTGCTCCAACTGGACCCCCGGCCACGATGCCGCCTCCTGGTGCTGGCCCCGCTCCTGGTGCTGCAGCAGCCGCTGCGCCGGCACCCCCGGGGCATGGCCTTGCGGCGCCGCTGCCCCCGTTCAGCGAACTCGCGGATCCCTCTACGGCTGCGGCAAGATGGCGCCTGTGGATTGGGAGGTTGGAGCACTACTTTGTCGGCGTCCGTGAAACTGATGGAAAAGTCAAACGCTCCCTGCTCATGTGTTATGGCGGAGATGAGTTGTATGAGCTTTTCGAAACGCTGCCCGATCGGGGTGGCGAACAGGACTACGACGCCGCGGTACGAGCGCTGAACCTGTACTTTGACCCCAGGGTAAACCCCGACTACGAGTGGTTCAAGCTGCGTCAAGCCAGGCAAGGTGAGACGGAGCCCATCGACTCGTTCTATGCCCGCCTACGGAAGCTGGCAATAGCCTGCGAACTCCCAGACCAGCGCCTAGAGATTCGCGCACAACTGATCCAAGGGTGCCGGTCGGTTCAGCTCAGACGCCTCATCCTCAGGCAGCCGCGGATCTCCCTGGATGAAATCCTTGTCCTGGCACGCTCGCATGAACTCTCTAACGCCAGGGCCGACGCGATGCAGGCTGCCCTCGACCGACCCGGCGCTCCCGTGAAGATCCCTCACATCAAGGAGGAACACGTGGACGCCATCAGACGACGGCCACCAACCCAGAGGGGGGCCGCACAAGCTTCTTCCCGGAATTCTTGTGGGAATTGCGGTATGGACCATCCCGCTGGAGGAAAGTGTTTTGCGAGAGGGAAAGTCTGCTCCAACTGCGGAAAAATGAACCATTTCGCCAAAGTGTGCCGAAGCAGCGGCAACCGCCGCCCCAGCTCGAGCGGGAAGAGCCCTGCACAGGCGGTGCGGCAACTCTCCTTAGATGACCCGGGCCCATGTGGCGATGCCTCCAGATCAGCATTCCGCATTGATGACGACGACGATGACGTGTTCTTCGTCTCCTTCGTGGGGAGGGAAGGCTCCAGAAGAAGACCACCCCCGATGTGCGAAATCTCCATCGCCGGCTCACCCGTGCAGGCACTCATTGACACCGGGGCATCCGTCAACGTGATGGACAGCACCCAATACGAACTACTGTCACCTCGCCCACCACTGTCACCCTCAAACGCCAAAATCTACACCTACGACAGCGACGACCCGCTTCCCCTGAGAGGAGTGATCGAGGTGACGGCATCGTGCAATAATCAGCAAGTCAAGACCAAGTTCCACGTCACGGGAGGCAGGCGCGGCACGCTTCTAAGCTGCCACACGGCTGAAGATTTGCAACTAGTATTCTTCGCGCGTCAAGTGCATGAACTACACGCGGAAGCCATTCTGCGAGACTTCCCGACCCTGTTTAGAGGACTCGGCTGCCTTAAAGGAAAAACGTTCAAGCTACATGTGGACCCAACTGTCAGACCCACTGCCCTCAGACACAGACGAGTACCCTTTCACCTGCGGCCGCAAGTGGAGGAGGAATTGCGCAAACTCGAGAAGCTAGGGGTGATCGAAAAGGTGTCGGGCCCGACACCGTGGGTGTCGCCGCTTGTGGTCGCCCCAAAACCGAAGCAGCCAGGCGCTATACGCCTGTGCGTGGACATGCGTCTCCCGAACAAGGCAGTCAAAAGGGAACGGCACCTGACGCCGACCATGGACGACATCGTGGCAGACCTCAACGGCGCTCGCTGGTTTTCCAAACTGGACCTCAACGCCGGATATCACCAGCTCGAGCTGCACCCGGACAGTCGCAACATCACGACGTTCTCCACCCATGTCGGACTCCGGAGATACAAAAGGCTGAGCTTCGGGGTGTCGTCAGCTGCCGAAGTCTTCCAAAACGCCATCAGGGAGACACTCTCAGGGCTAACAGGAGTCATCAACCTGAGCGATGACATCCTTGTCTTCTCCAAGACCTTAGAGGAACACCACGTCCACCTTCGAGCCACCTTGCAACGCCTCGCCGATCACGGCCTCACTCTCCATAAGGACAAGTGCTCCTTCTACAAGGAATCCGTGGATTTCTTCGGCTATATCTTTTCCCGGGAGGGGCTTTAGGTCGACCCGAAGAAAGAGGAGGCCATCCGCAAGGCTCCCCAACCCACTTCCGCCACTGAGGTCAGGAGTTTCTTGGGGATGGCCACTTGCTGCGGACGCTTCATCCCCGGGTTGGCATCCCTCTCTGAGCCACTACGTACCCTCACCAAGTCGGGCCAACCGTGGGCGTGGACCGCCAAGGAAGACGAAGCCTTCCTAGCAATCAAAGCTGCTCTGATCGACGACAAGGTCATGGCCTACTTCAGACCACATAGGCGCACAGAAGTAGTCGTCGACGCAAGCCCCGTTGGCCTGGGGGCGGTCCTCATGCAAGAGACCGAAGCACACGAATGGGTACCAACAGCCTATGCCAGCAGGGCACTGACTGCGACGGAGATGCGGTATGCCCAAATTGAACGCGAAGCACTGGCCATCAAATGGGCCTGCCAGCATTTTCACCTTTACCTATATGGACACGAGTTCAAAGTAGTATCCGACCACAAGCCACTTGTACCTCTCTTTGCTGGAACAGCCAGGCTTGCCCCACCCAGGATTGAGAGGTGGGCTGTCCAACTTCAATCGTACCGCTTCGAAGTCATATACCGGCCAGGCGCCGACAATCCCGCGGACTTCCTCTCAAGGCACCCTGGCACCGCCGATGCGGCCCTAACCACGGACGAAGTGGAAGATGTCGAGGAGTACGTGCGAATGATCTCTCAGGAAGCCTGCCCAGTAGCCCTGACCCTGGAAGACATCGGAAAGGCCACAGACGCGGACGAGTGTCTCCTCAAAGTGAAAACCACACTGTCCAACAGGAGCTGGAAGCACTTCCTGGATGGGGTCAGTGCCCTTACGCCTCAGGAACAGCTGGCAAGACAACAACTTTGGAGGGCTCAGAGTGAACTAAGTATCGGACCCCATGGTGTGATCCTCCGAGGGACGGCAATCGTGATACCTGCAAGGCTACAGGAGGAAGTCGTGCGCCTCGCGCACCAGGGACACCAAGGCGTGTCGAAGACCAAAGGACGCCTACGCAGCAAGGTGTGGTTCCCCGGCATGGACGCAGCAGTAGAGAAGGAAGTTGGCAGCTGCCACTCGTGCACCATCACAGGCCGAGAACCGGCTCCCCACCCAGTGATCACCGAGGACCCCTGCAAAGAGCCCTGGTCAAAAGTCAGTGTGGATTTCGGATCCTTTCCGGATGGGCGGCACACCCTCGTCCTGATTGACTCCTACTCTCGCTTTCCTATCGTAGAGGTCGTACCCTCCACAGCGTTCACTAACGTGAAGAAAGCCCTAGAGAAAGTGTTCGCCATGGTGGGCCTGCCAGAGGAACTGAGATCTGACAATGGCCCTCCTTTTCAGGGACGAGAATTTCAGGCATATCTAGCTGCACGGGGCATTCGCCACAGAAAAATCACTCCACAATGGCCCCAGGCAAACGGGGAAGTCGAGAGATTTATGCGGACCCTAAACCGCGCACTGCAAATTGGAATGGAAAGAAGTGAGGACGCAGAGGAGTGCCTGTCACAGTTCCTCAGCGCATATCGACACACGCCCCACTCGACCACACGCTGCGCCCCAGCGCACCTGGTGTTCAAAAGAGTACCAAGAGACTGCGTGCCAGCTACCCCAACCTGGTGTCCCCCAGAGATGGACCAAGAAGCCACCCAAGAACGACGACAGCGCACGAATGACAAGGCCAGTCAGGCTAGGAGGGCCCAAACCAGGTCACTGGTAGTTGGTGACAAAGTAGTCCTCAAGAACAGACACCGACACTCAAAGTACGACCCTGCCTTTGAACCGGAAGTGTGGGAGATCGTGAACATACACGGCACCATGGTGTCCGCATCCAGAGGCACACGAGCCGTGACCAGGAACGTGTCATGGTTCAAGCGTGTCTCCCGTGAGACTGGAAGAGCTGACTCTGCATCCGAGTGTGCTGAGGACGGAGACCTGGAGCCGGTGCAGGAGGAGCCACCCACAACCCCACCAGAAGAAACAAGATCGACCCCACCGAGACCCGAGCCGGGACGCCCATCCAGTCGCGGAAACACCTCGAGCGACACTCAACATCGCCCTGAGCCACCAGCGGAGGTGGAGGGTTCGGAAGGTCGCCAAAGCCAAAGATACCACCTGCGACCGAATCCGATCCCCAGCCAAAAGCTAAAGGACTATGCATGGACTATGAACTAATGATAGGCTAATCATGGCCGGGACTATTGATCTGTAAGTTTGGAGGGATGTAGTAACGGAGCCACCCGGCCCGCACACGTACGCACACACGCATGCATACGCCTCAGGGGCGGGGTAGCCCCTGGGTATAAATAAACGGCCGGAAGACCGCTCGGGGTCTTTGGCCCTAACTATCAGACAGTGTTGTGTGGTTATTTGAGAGTTATAGTTAGGCCCCACTCTGCGGCCTAGGCATCCCATGCCCCGTTTCCCCGGACACTACAGCGACCATCCTCCAATCCTCCAAGAGGAAGAAAAACCTTAAAAACTAGCATTTAAAAAAAAAAATTCTAAAACACACAATTCCAATTTAAAATCCTGAAGTATACAATTTTTGTCACCACATAATTTTTAATCTATGTTTCTCCATCGCCTAATACGCTCGACCTAAACCTCTCGACAGTAATTACATTTTAGGAACTCCATAACTTTTTTTATATATTTACCAATGGCACAAGCTATGTCAAGATTGGCCATTTCCAGTAAAAGGTTTTCTGCTTGCAACCTATTTTTAGTATCATACTTTTTAAAAATCGGAAATAAAAATTGTCTTCGTATTTCTAACAACTTCTGGCAATCTAATAAAATATGTATGATATTGCAAGTTGTTCCTAAAGTGTAAGTACATTTTCCTTCATTATTTAGCATAGAGCTTTTTACCTCTTTACTCGCATAACATGGATTTACCCCAATTCTTAGTCTTAACACTTCACGCCTTAACTGGCAACTGGGTAGCCTGTCAATATAAGGAAAATGTTGATCTTTTTGCCACACTCTGACCATATGGACAGAGCTTTTCCTAGAAAGAGGGACTGGGGTCGCAATTCAATCTTTAACTGACAGTATGCTTTGCGAACTATAGCTCTAGTTTCTTTTGCCCAGGTTAAATCACTTTTTATAATTTCATTCTGGCACCATTGTGAGATTTTAAGATCTTGACCCAAGCTCACACGTTGCCAGAATCGTAGTAGGGCCATGCACGTTATAATACCCCAAGTGGTGGTTCCTAGTTCAAGTCTCACTGTCTGTACCATAGATCTTTTAGGCAGAGAAAAGAAATTTTTCAAACTGTTTCCCTCCTCAACATACCACTTATTTTTGCCAATCAGATATAATATCTCTGCACCATACAAAAATTGAGGTGATACCATGGCTGAATAAGCTTTTAGAACTGGTCTGTCCGACATTTCCCCATACACACCATTAAATCTTTTTAATCCCTTCAACGTGGCCAAAGTCCTCAGTTTTAGTGCCTCCAGGTGAGTGTGCCAATGCAAATTTCTTTGAGACCACATCCCTAGGTATCTGTATTCTGTTACTTTTTCCAATTTTTTATTGCCCAGATACCAGGAGGACCCAGTGTTGCTTCTACCGAAACATAAAATCTTGGTCTTCTCCATATTAACTACAAGTTTTTTTACTTGGCAATATTCTTTAAACCTATGTAATTTTCCTTGTAGACCAATCTCTGTCTGTTCCATAATTACCAGGTCATCCGCATATAGTTGACACGAGATATGTTTCCCATCTTGTTTCGGGCTTACCACCCTTGTATTGCATAAAGTTTGTGGCAGATCTGCAATAAACAGGGAAAAGTTAAGAGGGGCCAGAATGCACATCTGTATCAGCCCTTTGCCAATTTCAATTTTCAGGGATAAACCTCCCTCTGCATCTAAGATTAGCTGTTTATAGTTACATTGATTTACTTTAACAGTATTTCCTATGAGGTTTTATTTAAGGTCCTAACTCGATTGGTTTCAATTGGAGGTTGTTGCATTACTAGTGGTTGGCCATGCATGGTGCTAGACTTACTTCTGCTCTGAGCTGGAGCACTTACCAATCATTTTGGACCACTCTTTGGCTGTAGTAACTTCAGAAGTGCAGTTTATGAGTAGGAATTGGCTTACTCTTTTGTGGGTGAGTAGCTGTCCCTCCTCAAACCTCTCACCAATCCTCCCTCAACCCTTTCTTACTCCTCTTATTCCCCTCTCTTTAGAAGTACATACTCCCCATTTTCCAGCCACTCCCCTCTGTCCCACTCACATTCACTACTAAAATGTAATCTTACGTGTCCGTAGACTGTGCACAGAGAATGATAGTAGAGGCAAAGCCACAAATTCCGATTTTGAATATTATTTTGTAGTACGTTTGTACTACTACAAACCTTACTACAAAATGAAGTTGGTGAATAGGACCATGTATCTATTGCAGAACATAGGAATATAGAAACAGTGATTTCTGGCATAGCAAGGTACCATAGACCGCTCTATGCACTGGAAGAGTAAAGAAATACAACCATTATTGGGTTGTAAGGGGTCTCTAATGCCCATTGGCGCTGGTGTCACTGCACCTGTTTCACTATTGATGGAAAAACTCCTGATAAAATCTCGGTCTCAGACCTAAGTATGGATTACCCCAAAAGGGTGGTTGATGGATACGGTTCTGTCCAATTTTACAGATAAGATGCACTGCTGTCTTTTGTGCTGTGGCACACCTTTAACTGTGTGTGCCAGGCTTGACTAGATCTCTGTGCCCTATCACAATACATGTACTGTGCCAACTTCAAGTATTATTGAAAAAAGGACTGGTTGTTTGAAACAGCAGGAACGTCTTTCACTGCACATGAATCAATCTGGCCTGTGTTTCAAAAGAGGACAGAGATCCACTCCCAAACAGATGGAGAGAGCTACTGCGCCTGCCAGCAAGCGTAAGGCTGGTTATCCAGAGTAGTCTTTTACACCCTTGCAAAGGCAGCCTTGTGGCTGCACTGATTGTCTGGGACTCAATTTATTTATTTATTTAGATGATTTATAAAGCGCATGAATCGCCCCACATGGGGTATCTCCGCACAAAAGACAATAGAAGTAGAAGATCATGAACATTTAAAACAGAAAAGTCTTCAGTTTCTTCCTAAAGCTAAGGTAGTTGTGGGTAAGGACGAGTGTCTCGTGAAGCTGATTCCACATTTTGGGTGCCAGGTGGAAGAAAGCTTTTCCTCCCCACTTGGTTTTCTTAAAGCGAGGAATGACCAGAGGGCCTTTGCCTTCCGAGTGGAGCCTGCGTGAAGGGATATATGTGATCAATTAGTTGGATAAATATGTTGGGCCAAGCTGATAGAGGCCTTTAAATACTATACAACAAATTTTTAAATAAATGCGTTTACGAATAGGAAGCCAGTGTAGTTTGTGAAGGAGGGGATGGGAGGGGGTGCGACGAGGGGCGTTGACAACCAAGCGAGCTGCTGTGTTCTGGACCACCTGTAGGGTCTGTAGAGCAGAATCTTTGGCAGAGATAAGGAGGGCATTGCTGAAGTCCAAACGGCTCAGTACTAAAGCCTGTATGAGAGTCTTGCGAGTGACAAGAGGAAGGAAATGAAAAACTTTCCGCAGAAGACTAAGGGCATGGAAGCATGCACGTTTCGTGGATGCTATGTGCTCCTCCATGTTGAGCTTGTTGTCAACCAGTACCCCTACGTTTTTTACTACCGATTTGGGGGTTGGGGCCATCCCTAGTTCTTCCGGCCACCAGCTCCGGGACCAACTGGTTACTGCTTCTGTGAATAGCATGATTTCCGTTTTGCTAGTGTTAAGCTGAAGGAAATTCTGACTCATCCATGCCGTAATTTTGAGCATGCCTTCAGAGAAGATTTCCTGGATATTGCCCCTCATTCACATAGTCCCTTAAGACCTTGCTAAACACAAATGTTATTGTTTCTTGTTTTAAGTTATAGAAAATACATTGATTGAATATATTCAATATTGTCTACAATGTCAGGTAAGTTTACTCACTAACGACTGTCTCAATAGTATCTTTATAAGTAACTACATATATTTTAATATAGTATATGTGAGTATTGATGTATATAAATGAGTATATGTGAGAGTGTGAGAGATTGGAAGAGTTCCTATATAAATAAGTATCTGTTTCTATAAGTGATTGTTTAAGAAAATAAGTATGTGTATGTTTCTGTAGAAATAAGTATAGTGGTGTGTGTATAGCTATATATGCAAGTAAATGGATGCTTGATAGTTTATTTGCATGTGTGAGTATGTGTGTGAGTAACTCTATGGATGAGTATCGTGTGTAACAGGATGTATAGGTGTATGAGTACATATGATGAGTGAGTACATGTATGTGTGACTATATAGAACTGTTGGTGAATGAGTGGATGTGTATGTAGATGTAGGAATTACTGAACAGGTTGTTGTAACTGGTATTGGTATCTCCATTGTTTTGACATTTTTAGTTTCTATTTTTCAATGTGTGTATCAAAGGTTATATTACGCTGAGAGGAGCTCTCCCACTCTTTCACACGGATAATGTCATCAGTGATGCCATCAGTGATGTCATTTGAGGTGTCATCAGTGATGTCATGATTGATGTCACTGACCATGTCATGAGTGATGTAATATGTGACGTCATCAGCAGTGCATTTCGGGCGCGCGAGTTATAGTTAGCTGAACCAACTATATCGGAGGAATTTCAATGGTTTTGTATGAGAGAAATGTCCAGCTAACTATAACATGGGTGAAACCTATGGTTTTTTCAGTGAATTTCCAAGGTTTTTTAAATGCTAATTCCTAACTATAACGTGCCTGAAACCTATGGTTTTTCAGTGAATTTCTAAGGTTTTTTAAATGCTGATTCCTAACTATAACGTGCCTGAAACCTATGTTTTTTTTGAGAATTTCTAAGGTTTTGTAAATGATAATTTTAAAATATACTAATTATTATATTTCTTTCTTTTATAGTAATTTCCTACAATGTTATTATAAATACTTATATTTATTTTAGTTTTAAAGTTACATTTCATATTATTAATGTAAAATAATAACAAAAGTAAATTCAAAAAGAATGCACTGCTAGTGAAACTGCCTGGGTGAATTTGTAAGTGTTTGTTAGAGGCAGATTTACAACACCCTTGTGCCTCTTTTACACAGCTGTTGCATCACTTTTCTGATGAAGCGTTGATGCAAAAGATGCGCCATTTTCTATGGTATTTAGAATGTGACGTTTCTGGGAATTGCGTCACATTGTAAATCCCTGTACCAGAAGGAGACATTCCTCATAGGGAGGTGGGGGGCGCGTTCCGGCGCAGGAACACCTCCTAAAAGTGGCTGACTGAAATATACAAGATTTCACTTTGTCACTTTTGGGCTCATGCTGTGTCAAAACCCTGCACTACCTTGAAGCAGGTGTAAGGATTGACACAGCAGTCTGAGCATAGGGCCCCCAGAGCATTGCTGGAGATATGTTCCACTTGCAACATAAGTCAAACAAAGCACCACCTTTACAGCACAGATACATCACATATATGTGCCATTTTTGTCCCATGGAACACCGCGTTGTAAATACAGCACATCCATGGTGGTTATGTCACGGAGCACAATAACTGACATATTCCTGGGGATATGCCAGTCATGGTATATGTGCCCATTAGTATTTTAATGTAGTGAATGGATTACTACATACCGATGAATGAGTCACTCCAAAACTAAAACAACAGTGACAGAGTGTTTGGTGGAAGTGTAAGGATACAAACTGGTAAATTGAACGTATAAAAGACAAATTTGCAAGTACATAGAAGACTTCATACATCGTCTATAAGGGTTTGAAGCAGTCTATGCCCTACGGCCTATTTTAATGCATGACTACTTAGGTAGTGACTGGATGATTACAGTTCTGCAAGGAAATAACCTGATTGAATTTATAACAGCCTCAGCTGTACCACAGTATACAGATAAACACATACTGCTAAATGGCTCACTACAATATTGAAACACTAGTGTGAGAATGTTTGCTGGAAGTATAAGGATACACATTGAGAAATTGAACGTATAAAACATAAGTTTGCTAGTGCGTAGAACAATGCATGCACAATCTATAGAGGTTTAAAACAGCCTATGGACTAAGGCCTCTTTTAATCCATGAGTATCTATATACTGACTGGATCATTACACTTCTGCAAAGAAAGTTCCTCACTAAATTTATTACAGCTTCAGTTTTACCACGGTACAATGGAAAATAACTTACTGCTGACTGGCTCACTACAATACTAAAACAGCAGTGTCAGAGTGTTTGGAGGAAGTCTAAGGATACAGAATGGAGAATTGAAGGCATAAAACACAAGTTTACAGGTGCATACAAGACTGCATGTATACTCCATACGGATTTTAAGCAATCCATACCCTCAGACCCACTTTGCATATTTTAAATCAATACAAACATTTAAAGAATATATAACTAAATCTATAAGTGCTTCACTTTTAGTACAAGAAATACATTAGTAGATAGTGCTCAAACCTTTGTTATTTTTAAACAATAAATGTATTATATTAACATCTCATAATTTAACACACATTCCAATAAAAGTTCACCAGATATCTCATACAGGTCAATTCCCTCATTTGCAATTTCTGAATTAATTTGTTCTAAACTTTCGACATAATTTAATACTTCCAGAAGTTCTCCATCCAAGCTTTCCTCTTCGAAATCACACCTCATGTCTCCAGCACTAATTTCCTCTTCTTCACTCTCATTGCCTGTGACAGATACGATTAGTTCTTCAATTATACTGAAGGAAATATCCAAAATGTCCTCAGTATGAGGCTGTTCTCTTTCCATAATTTTTCCTTTATGTTCTCGCTCCTTGTATAAAAATATAAACAGTTAATTTTATTACTTTTTGTAATATATAATACAAAACTACCGTTTTCAACGATTTTAGCCACAAACTCTCCACATCAGTGTTGGTGATATATGTTTCCCAGAGCAAGTGGGGGAGCAAGAATTCGCCATCAGTCTCGTCCATCATGAGGTTATACCAATATGTAATCTCTTTTTTGAAAGGTGATTTGTCTATCAGATGGGTTACTAGATTACTCTCAACACCTATTTTAAACCTACCCCTGCCTTGACTATAAGACTGAGCCCAACTCTGGATTTGAAGGTATTTAAATCTTGAGAAACAAATTCCTATTGTTGAACTCAGGGTCTCCCATGAAAGTAAAACTCCATCAACATACAGGTCCCCCCATGATATAAGTCCGGCCTCTCTAACTGATAGAGCCAGACTATCCAAAAGCCAAGACGGAGCGCCCGGAGAGTCCCACAATGGGGCCCTACTATGATAGTAGTCCAGTTTGAGTGCACGTCTAAAATTACCCCATGTTCTAGCTAGATCCCTCAATACCTTTAGCTTGACCTTCTTGAAGTATTTAGGGTCACCAAACTTTAGCAAAAAATTCGCCGGCCTAACTTTTTCCCCCTTAAGAAGTGCTGAAAATAGTTTCCCACAACCAGTGCTATTAGGGGTCTTTAAAAGCATCCTGACGTGAGAGAGTTGAAAGGCCCAACCATAATACTGCAAATCTGGTGCTGCAAGCCCCACTTTTTCTAGGCGACGTCTTATCTTCTTCCAAGACAATCTGGGCGTATGACTATTCCATATAAATCTATTTATTTCAGTTTGGAGTTTAGCAATCATGGGTGGATCGAAGAAGAGAGGAATAGTATTAAACAAAAACATAATCTTAGGTAGAATAGTCATTTTAACCAGGTTAGACCTGCCTATCAGGGTAATAGGAAGAGCTGACCATGTTCTCATCAATCTGCGAGCCTCCTTAGCCACAAGAGCAAAATTTAAAGGGACAATCTTATTAATATCCGTGTAGATATTTAAACCCAGATACCTGAGAATAGAACTAGGCTGTGCCCCTACCACCGGCACAGGATGATTCCAGACCATGATATCGGTCTTAGATGCATTGACTTCGTAGCCGGATATTGCCCCAAACTCTTCTGCAATGGCTATTACTGTAGGAAATGCCGAGCTCAACTCGGATGAAAAGATAAGAACATCATTTGCATATAGTGCGACTTTCCGCTCCCATCCTTCAAAAATAAAAGGTTTTATATTAAGGTTGTCACGAATTAATTGGGCAAAAGGTTCTATATATAAATCAAACAAAAGAGGGGAGAGAGGACACCCTTGGCGGGTTCCTCGCGTAATGCTAAATGGCTCAGTAAGTTCCCCATTAACCAACAGTGAAGCAGAAGGGTCCTTGTATAGTAATTTTACAGCCCGCCTAAAAACCTCCGCTAGGTACACCCAATTTACCCTGTCGAAAGCTTTTGTAGCATCAAGCGTGAGAACTGCTAAAGGAAGGGATGCAAATGTGGCCATGTCTATTGCGCCGATGAGGTCGTAGGTCAGTTCATAAAGCTGCCGGTCCTTTACGAATCCCTTCTGGTCCAAGTGCAGAATGTTGTTCGCTACCCCTCCCAATCTATTTGCAAGCACCGACGCAAAGATTTTATAGTCTGTGCTGAGAATTGAAATTGGCCTATATGACCCACAATTAGTTGCTGGTTTGCCCGGTTTTAAATTCAAAGTTATGGAGGCCCTGTCCCAAGAGGGAGGGGGGTAAGGCACCTTCCAGTAGGATACTATTAAACAGGTCTGTTAAGTAAGGAAGAGTTGTTGAACAAATTACTTTATATATTTCAGAAGGTACCCCATCAGGTCCTGCAGCCCTGCCTTTTTTGCTTTTAGAAATAGCGGAACGTACTTCCTCCAATGTGATAGGGCCGTCCAGGGCATTCCTTTCTTCTAACAATAAGGCAGGAAGGGAAATCCCAGATAACCATTCCCTTGCTTGGTTAGGTTGTACACTCTTGTCCTCATGATATATTTCGCTGAAGAAACTCCTAAAAGCTCCACTAATTTCCTCATCTGTAGAGTGTATTACTCCATCCTTATTAATAGGACTAATATTATTTCGGACCCTATCTGTCTTCGACTTCCAGGCCAGGAGCTTACCCGCACCGTCCCCATATTCAAAATGGGCCAGTTTGCTGGCCTCCCATCTCTCCAGGACCCGTGTGTTCAAGACTGAGGAAAGATCTCCTTTTAAAACCGTTAGCCTGTCCTGCAGATCCTCTAATGGGGCTGGGTTCCTATCAATCTCTGCTTGAACTCCCGCTATCTCCAATTCGAGAGAGGCAACTGATTCCCTGTACATCTTGTTTTTATATGCAGTTATATTGGTTAGATAGCCCCTTAGTGTAGCTTTAAATGCATCCCAGGTAATGCCAGGTGGGGCAGAACCCTGATTAATCTCCCAAAAAGACTTAACTTCATGATTTAATGCCTCTATGATGTCAGAAGAGACGAGAATTGATCTATCGAAAGACCAGTTTCTTAGAGAGGCCCTTGATACGACCTCGAGCTCAAGAAGGATGGCTGTATGGTCAGAAAGATGAAAAGGTAGATGAGAGACTGATTTAACCTGTTTAATGAAAATATGAAACCTTCATGGCTCCGCCGTAACCATTTGTTCACATTGCACAGGGCGTACTATTCCCCACTACGTTTATCAAAGTTCCCCAATAATGCTCTGGTTGCCTGCCCTAGATGCGGTTTGGTGGCCGCATCAGACGTTCATATGTTTTTTGAGTGTTCATTCTTAACACCATTTTGAAATGAAATCTGCGTTTCCCTCTCGCTGGCGGTAGGTTCGCAAGTCAGCCCTTGCCCTCTGTTAGTCTTTTTTGGTATCCTACCAGAGCTTTGTGGCATAGGTAAAAAACTGGTCTTCTATGGTTGTTTGCTGGCTAGAAGAGAGATATGTAAATGTTGGAAAGATAAGGCACCTCCTCTTTTTACCGACTGGCGTGCATCTATGTTACAGATGTCTAAATTGGATATGATTAGAGCTGGGAACCAAAATAAGAGAAGATTTTGGCTACTTTTGAACTGGTAATCATGGATCAGAATATCATTTTTTTTTTTTGTTTTTTTTTCCCCATGTCCTATGATTATGCTGCTTGGAAGGGTCATATTATTTGGCCCCCTTTCGCTAGACATACCCTACATGGGCGACCTCGGCTACGAAATGGGTTGTACACAGCAGAACGCTAGCCTGGTTGGTACCATGTGATGATTAAGTGGCAGATGCGTTGCACTGCGGGGTACTCCGGTAGGAATCATTAAATCCCCCCCCCAGTAAATCTGGGTCAGTGTTTCTGTCATCTCCTCTATCTTTTCGTTACTATATGGTCACCAAGGGCGAATATGAGGACACAAAAAAAAATATATACCGTTTTCACCTATTTTGGCCTCAAAAAATACGATATAAATACTATTATCTAATAAAATTCCATTAGTAGAGTTTTAGTCCTTTGCAAAGTTATATAAATCTAATTACTTATAAGTATATCATTTTCTTAGCTTTTCTTAAATTTTGAAACAAGTCACTCCTTATGACTATAGGAAAAGACTCAGGCTGTTATAGTAAAATACACGACTAAAAAATGTAGAATATATCTATTCACCTTACCCATTCCAAAATATTAAATGTTTTACTAAAATGCAAAAGATACTATTCATTGTCCAGAATAACACTGTGTATCTGTGTATATTTAGACATCATTATCACACTACTTTGTGAATACTTCATGTGTTTACTCTATCTCTATTCCTCATCTATAACTCAGTCTAACCCTACTAATTACCTACCTCTTCGACTTTCAAACTAGCCTCCCCTCTAGTATTTATCTGCAACCTTGTAGCTTGCGGTTCGTTATTTTTCTCACTGCTTATAACCTATAATTACCTAACATACATTAACCTACCCTCTCAGTTTATTGTCTAATTTTTATACTATTAATTTCCTTGTATTCTTCTACTAACCTTTCTTTATGCAGTTGCTTGTCATCTATTCTATCAATCCTTGAATATCTTGTGGTTTTCACTAAAGTTCCTTCTTAATTCAATAGTCTGTCTAGTATTCCTTACAGAATGTGTTCTTTTCCCTTAAGACCTTGCTTAACACAAATGTTATTGTTTCTTGTTTTAAGTTATAGAAAATACATTGATTGAATACATTCAATATTGTCTACAATGTCAGGTAAGTTTACTTACTCACTAACTTGTCATACAATGTTCTTTAACTCTCTAAGAAATATTTGCACTTCCTCTTCAGGAATGTCTAAGGAGCAATTGAAAACGAGTCTGAACTCCGGAATGTCTTCGGTGAAGTGAGCACTCGTTAGTGAGCGCGTGCCTCACCAAGGATTCCCCACAAGTCTGTGGTAAATGACTAGATCGCTACCGCGTCTTTCAGCCTCTGCCCGTGCAGGGAGTTGCTGTGGGGCAGGCAAGCGGGGGGGCAGGGTGGGGGTGATAAACAACGGAATCTAGATGATTGCAGGTAAGTAAACAATTAAATTAATAAAACGAATTTTGTTCCGTGCCCTGCATCAAAGGCTCAACAAAGGCCATCAAATATTTTGACCATGGAGATCATTGTAAATTTCCCTAAGCAGTCCTACGGGATCAGGAAGACCTATAGCAAATAGCAAACTTTTCCGATCAATCTACACACTCAATCTACACACATATACAACTAAGTAAAAAATCACATTTATTCCCACATTAAAGTAAAAAAGAAACACACTTTTATATTGCTTGAACTTTTGCACCCTTTCCAACTGACAAAGCTTTCAACCCTTCCCCCATTCCACAATATGCCAGTTACCATAGAAACACTACAGGGAACACCTAACTCAGCACACAGGTGAAAAGTTCTTCATACATTGTTGCAAATTAAAACAGCAAGTGTGCTTGACTTGAGAATATACCAGCTTATCTTATGTAACATTCTGTTCTATCAGTTTTTCTTAACCAATTAAAATAGGCTTTTAAAAAACAGAAACATGCACCCTAGTTTTCTGCAAAATGTTGTCAAACAACCAATCATTTAATTTATTTTTTCAAAACTGCATGTTGTCCACCATTTTTGAAAAATGTTACTTTTCAAACTGCCATTTCATTTACAGAGACCACCAGAGTGCATCCAGACCTCTCTTAAAGATGTTTACAGTGTGGATTGTGCGACACAGCTATATTTTCTGGAGTCAATGGTATGCACAACAGAAAAGAATTCACAAAGACCTACGTTTACCAAATGTAGACATTAAATGGATTGGACAGAGAGGATTAAAGTGGCATCAATTGATGCCATTGGTGAAATCCTTTTTACATCTCCAACACCCTGACTGGTCCTACCACTATTGTCCACAGATTGAAAAAGCTAGGAAACATGTGAATAAATCTGTTTCTGCTTTTCTCCGAGACTATCGAATGGGGTCCATCTACCACAACAATTTGCGTTTCAATATCCATGACATATGGTGTACATTTTACAGATGAGGGGAACAGAGTCTTCGTCATAAACTTAAGACTCTGCATCAGTACTTACTTGTAGGTACTAAAATCTCCCAATAAACACAAGGGCTCTTTTTAGAGCCACCCAACATTTAAAACATAAACTTGATAAATATCTAAAATTATTTTTATTTTTCTTGCTTACGTACGCTTACTGGACGACTTCCAATATTCCAGCTGCACGTCGTCCATACGTGCTTGGTACGCATACGATAAATCTACCATATAAAAAAATAGCCTTTATCACTAATTTTCTATAATTCCTGAGGACCCCCATCTCCCGGGGCTCAAATCTAACGTTGCGGATCGTGGAAACAGCCCCAAGGCCTCCATGATCCCAGCCGGCTCCCCACTTCCTGCGGGAGCTGGCATTGCTATTCCTCACAGAGAGCAGCTTACATGCTTCCATTCTAATTTCAAACATGATTTCAACAGTTTCTTATTTATAAAATAATATAGAACTGCACGCTAAAGCAGAAAAGTCTGCACAATTATGATAGAATACAAAATAGAAAAAAATATCTATATTTCTACACTCAACAAACTCGTAAGCAGAGTACACAGTTCAATTTAACCCCTTCCATGCTCATGACAAGCTCAGCTCGTCATGCAGTACACTGCTGAGTGCTCATGACGAGCTGAGCTCGTCATGAACAATGGGATTCCTAGATCATCAGCACAGGAGGGGGAATTGCTGTAGCATTGATAGTGTTAAAATCACCCTACCACAACTAGTTTTTGAAACGCATTGTACAATAAAATGTGTCACAAAATAGGCTACATACATGCTGACTCTATAACGTCACTTAGAAAAAATAAGGCCACTCTTACGGTACTAGGAAAGCACAACAAAAGTACAAGTCCCAAACTTCCATTGTAGGGATTTCTTAGTTGCAGGTCTAGTTGTCAGATTGACACACACACTCCCTCATGGCTGGTATACACCCACACCACACCCATCTAGCGCATTTGTCACTATACACGTGACACTCTATATAAAAGACGGAGCGCACGTGTTGTACGCCATTTTAGAGTTGTTCCCAAAGCACCGAACAAGGGGCCCACTACTACATGCGTGGCCTCTTTGGTCACTGAGTTAGTAGTGCCCGAAGCACTGAGCGGGTCAAGAACCTGCGATGATGATGATGATGATGGGAGCATGAGTATGTCGTTAGCCAGACTCGGCACCATATATGAGACGTCTTTGTTGGAGATCTTGACTACATCATGAAGATACGGTTGTTTCCCCAAAAGGTGAGCAGTGACAATTGAGTACGCATCAGAAGGAGTCAAAGGGTTGTAGCTGACTACATACAAAAATGTGACTTAATATTTTACACGAACGCACTCCTATATAATGTATTAATTTACATGTATAATTTTTTTTCGCAATAGCGCTAACGTTTTTATCATCGCTGAAATGTCCAGAATATATTCACAATACAAACAAGGACATATTATCAAGAACCGCTGTTAAACTTATCGCCGTTTTATCGGCAGGAAACTGCTGATAAAATGGCGATAATCAGCTTCATAATTCGCCCTTGTTAATTCCCATAGAAGCCCATGTTAACACGAGAACATGGGCTTCTATGGGAATTAAAAAGGGTGAATTATCAAGCCCATTATCACAGTTTAATCAGCAGTTTCCTGCCGATAAAACGGCGATAATTTTATCACCGGTTCTTGATAATATGCCCCCTGGTATGTACAAATATGACAATGAACGTCTATAAAACCGCGATATTATCTAACTCCAAATTAATTTAGCAAAAATTATCAATCATAACATCTTTCTTTTAATTCCTTTTAGATGTACAACTTCACGATGGATCATGTAACAATGACGACGGCAATAGCACAAGGTGAGCAAAGAAGCTTGTTTCTGAAACAACTTATCTGAAAAAGGAGACAATCTATAGTATGCAGCAGGCTCACAAAACACACATTGGGCTAACGAGGCTTCAGCTAGGATGACATACCTACCTGCGCCCACAAACAGTCGCACCCAAGTACGTCACAGGTCGTTTAAAGACATTTTGCTTGTTAATGAGGCTTTGATGATCCCCTCCAACTTACAACCCCTGCAGCTCCACTCTTCTTTTTGTTTGAACTTAAGCCCCCCCCCGAAGATTTTGACTGTGGTTGCGCCTCTGGCTTCACGTACACCTCCCCTGTCGTGTGTGTGTGTCTCCCATGTTTTAAAGTCTTTTTTTCTCTTTCACTTTCTTACTCGCTCACATTGTTTCTCTTCCTTTTTTAAAGTTTTCGACGATACTATCTCGACTCTGCTGTAAACAACCTTATCTGAATTCAAGTAGTTAACTATCTTGATTACAGTGAATACTTCTTCCACACGTACAGCACCATCTTTTAATCACCCCGATGGCACTAGGTGACAAAGAATTGAGGACCATATTATCAAACAATGGCGATACATTATTGCCACTTTTATCGTCAGGAAACTACAGATAAAGCGGCGATAATGGGCTTGATATTATGCCCTTGTGAATTCCCATAGAAGCCTAGGTTCTTGTGTTAACCTAGGCTGCTATGGGAATTCACAAGGGCATATCACCAAGCCCATTATCGCCGCTTTATCAACAGTTTCCTCCCAATAAAAGAGGCGATAATGTATCGTCCTTGCTTGATAATATGGCCCTTTCTTTCCGAAACAACAACAAATTATTTGTGAAAGGAAAGACTCGGTATTCTGCAGCAGCTTCACAGTGTAGAAATGTATAATTACCTCCGACAAGTGACAACAGATAGATTACAACAGTCTGACAAACAGATCTACAAGCTTATTATGCCACTTTTCTGTCACTTTTAACACGGGGAAAGTGACACAAGGAGCTTGTAAATCTGCGTCTGACTTTTCAAGAAAAACTCTCAACTTTAAACTCTGAGTCTCAATGGGCTGCAACAGTCTAAGTACAGAATATTAAAAACTACATTAAAATTCACTCTTGACAGTAGTTTCGCAACTCAGTTTACGATGATTAATCAAAATGTCCTTTTGTTTCCTTCACCAAACATCCTTCAGAAGCAATCACGGCCTATCGAGCAGCTGCAATGGAATTCTCTGCAACGTATTGAATATACTTTGACGTATAGAAGAAGAGTTCAAGTCAAGTTGTGAAGTCTGATGGGCGCACTGTTTATACAAGGTAAGCACAGCAGCCTACATATACAATGCCTTCATTGCAATGCATTAGAAATAAGTCGCAATATTTACAATCCCGTTGTGCCACTTTTGCGTCAGTAACGCAGTAGGCACTTCCATATAGACACCATTTGAGAGTGGCACTATAACAACTGAAATGTACCAGGCACACTGCACTCGTAAAACTGTAGTGTTACCTTTATTTGTGAAAGGAAAGAATGCGTAGTGTGCAGCAGCTTCTCTCTGTAAAACCTAGAATTACCTCCGAGCAGTGACAACAGATAGGTTACAACAGTCTGACAAACAGATCTACAAGTTTATTACGCCACTTTTGAGTCACTTTTTGCATGGGTAAAGTGACGCAAGGAGCTTGTAAATCTACCTCTCACTTTTCAAGAAAAAATCTCAACTCCAGACTCTGCGAGACAGTGTTGATGTTCTTTTCTCCCTCTTTATCTCTCTCACTCTCTGTGACGTAATTTCTCTTTCTCTCTTAAACCTATAGACACTGCTGTCTACTTGCACATGTAGAAAAACAGCCCAACTCAAGTTGTGAATTCAACTGGCCGAAGCGGTTGGCCGCAGTGTTTATACAACGGTAAGCACAGAGGCCTAGAACTACAAAGCCTTCATTGCAAACCATTAGAAATAAGTCTGCATCTTTACAATCCCGTTGTGCCACTTTTGCGTCAGTTACGCAGTTGGCACTTCCATATAGACACCACTTGAACACGCCACTATAACAAGTGAAATGTAACAGGCACACTGCACACGGAAAAACGTAGTGTACCTTTATTTCTGAAAGCGGAAAAGGCCTTGTGTGCAGCAGCTTATCTGTCTAAAATGAATAATTTCCTCCGAGCAGTGACAACAGACAGGTTACAACAGTATGACAAACAGATCTACAAACTTATTTCGCCACTTTTCTGTCACTTTTTACATGGAGAAAGTGACGCAAGGAGCTTGTAAATGTACGTCTGACTTTTCCAGAAATTTTTTTAACTCCAGACTCTGCGAGACAGTTTTAATGTTGTTTTCGCTCTTTCTCTCTCTCACTCTCTGTGACATCATTTATCTTTCTCTCTTAAACTTATAGACACTGCTGTCTGCTTGGACGTGCAGAAGAATTGTTCAAAAGAAGTTATGAATTCAACTGGCCAAAGAGTTTGGCCGCAGTGTTTATACAACGGTAAGCACAGAGGTCTAGATCTACAAAGCCTTCATTGCAATGCATTAGAAATAAGTCTGCATCTTTACAATCCTGTTGTGCCACTTTTCTGTCAGTAACCCAGTGGGCACTTCCATATAGACACCACTTAAAGGCGGCATTATAACAGAAGTGAATTGTACCAGGCACACAGCACACGTAAAACCGTAGTTACCTTGACTTGTAATGCTTCAGCTCATTTACTCACATCTACATAATTCTAAACTCTAATTTTCTTTTTTGTTTTGCAGATTACCAATCGGACATCTTTTGGAGTCCATTTCGCAATTTGTTTATAATATTGTTCTTTTTTAAAGTTATTTTTCTAGTTGCTTCTTATATAGTTATAATTAAGTTTTGTTTATAGTTATTGTTTATTAAAAGTTAATTCAAAAAACTACATACTGCTTTTATTTTGTGGGGGGGGGGGGTATGGCGGTCCACAATAACAATAATGTTGAAATACTATAGTAAGATGTTCAAAACTAGGATTGAAAACTACTGAGTTATATTTCCTCTGGATAGACTACAACTTACAAAAGAAATCAAAATAATACGAAACAATGTGTACCACATTTACAAACCTCATGACACATTTTCCCGTGCAAAACTTACCCCACTACAAAATTAAATGTGTGGACCTCAATCACGCCCCTCAAACCACGGAAACAATCACCCCACAAAGATTTCTATATTGTATGAGGAGCTGCGTGGCCCTCCGCCTACTGCCCTGGAGTCCACGATGCTCAGACCCGGTTGCTGCAGTGTCCTGGAGGAAAACAGCCATTAAAATGCGGTCATAAGCACGCATGATCGTCACCACAAAGCCATTCGCACACATATAGCTTTACCACGCATGCCTTTACCACGCATGCTTTTAAAACTTACTATGCATTTACCACGCATGATAAATACGTAATCTTAATAATGTCTTTGTGTTGACGGACACGCATTGTAATGGCTGTGGCTTACGTCCTTCAAATTAGTTTTTACGTATACGTCAGAGGCCAAGGAAAAACACTGTGGTGTCTGTGGCAGGAAATCTCATCGATCACAGAAAATAGGAGGACGGTAAAATGAAAGTAACAGATATAATAAAAATAACGGTGCAAAACTACTAAAATGGCGGTGGACGGAGTACGTAATCAACGTTTGGCGCCTCGGCACTACGTTTCAAATAAATATAGATAAAGTATGATTATTAATATATTACAAAAGTACAGCAGCAGATGACACACACGACCCAGGAAAAGAAAGCAGCAAATTTAATACCTGAAATAAAGAAAGGCTTGCTGTTGAACTTGAAGAAAAAGAAAAAAATGTGGGCTTCGAAACGAGGCTGCGCATGCGTAGAGAGTACAACTGCTGCACAAAAAACAAACAGAAAGTTTTACATACTATCATAGAAATATGCCTCTTTTTTTAACCAGTAAACTTAGGTGCATATTATCAAGGACCAGTGTAAAAATTATCGCTGTTTCATCGGCAGGAAACTGCCGATAAAACGGTGATAATGAACTTGATAATACGGCCTTGTTATTTCCCATAGAAGCCCATGTTAACATAAGAACACGAGCTTCAATGGGAATTAACAAGGCCATATTATCAAGCCCATTATTGCCGCTTTAGCGGCAGTTTCCTACCGATAAAAGCGGCGATAATGTATCGCCCTTGCTTGATAATATAGCCCTCTTTCTTTTTTTCTTTTAGCCCCAATGGCCCCACGATCCCAGTCGGCTCCCCACGTCCTACCAATCTCCTTTCCTACTTGAAAGAGAGAGCAGATTAACTTGCTCTCTCTTTCAAATAGAAAAACAGTTTACTGTGGTAAAGTGGGAGCAGCAACGGTACCGCCCTATCATACCAACAGCAGGGTCCCGGGAGTACACACCCCAATAAACTGCAAGAGCCGGCCCTGAGAAATGGTGCCAACAAGATGGCCGCCAACACTTCCTGGTTTCGAGTGTTGACAGACACTTGACAGTCAATCAGCGTGCAGCTCGCGCTCGTAATTGAACGGATCTCAGTCCGTGTGTAGAACTCTGTCTCTAGATATCGCTATGATTTTACTTGTAATTTTCTCAGAAACTACTGAACGGATTTACACCATTTAACAAAAAGCACAATCTGCGAACTGAACTCTACCTCTCTGCTAAATTTGATGTAATTCCGTTCAGCCGTTCGAGCTGTAGCCCTGGCTAAAGGTCCCTATGGAAAATTGCATAGGGAAAACACATTTTAGGACCCCCCAATTTTCTCGCCCCTGCTTCACGAATCACCTCCAAACTTTCAGGGAAGGAGCAGAGCGGAGCAGGCCATTTTCAGTAGGTAATATTCTCCCAATCCTTGGAAAAAAGGGTGACCATGCTCCGGGGGACTGAAAAAGCCGCTTTATTTGAGTGAAGTTGCACAAGCATTAAAAGGAAGCTGCTGAAACGCTTGGCAGATGCGTTTCATCCTTAGAATGGACTCTTCAGTGCCTGTGTCAGTTTGTTCTCCTTAAGGGGGCTCTTTTGCTGTTAGTTTTTATCATGCTGTGACCACTCCCAGTCACGTGGTTACGCCTCGCCTATGCCTCACAGGTGTGTGATTCTCCTTGCGCTGTGCCTGCACCTCCGATGCATGCTGGATACTGAAGTTCGCTGCAGGGACCCATATAGTGAAGGGACCCACTAGACAACCGGTGATGCCTCCAACATGCCGTCGGTCAGCGCTCCACAGCCGGCAGCAGTCGAAGAGCAGGTAACAAAGAACTTCTCTGTCCCCCTTATCAGGCAGATAGTTCTGCCTCCTCTCTCCCCATGCACTGTGAACAGCACCTGGGGGGGCAATGCGATTTGCTGTTTTGCAACAAAAATACCAAAGTTTTCACAGGAATGGTCGCGTAGCACCAGAACGAGAGGGCGGTCACAAAAGCCAGCTCCTGCTAGCCAGCCTACACATACGCACCAGTCTTTCTCCCAATCCTTGGAAAAAAGTGTGACCATGCTCCGGGGGACTGAAAAAGCGCTTTATTTGAGTGAAGTTGCACAAGCATTGAAAGGAAGCTGCTGAAACGCTTGGCAGACGTGTTTCGTCCTTCGAATGGACTCTTCGGTGCCTGTTTCAGTTTGTTCTCCTTAAGGGGGCTCTTTTGCTGTTAGTTTTTATCATGCTGTGACCACTCCCAGTCACGTGGTTACGCCTCTCCTATGCCTCACAGGTGTGTGATTCTCCTTGCGCTGTGCCTGCACCTCCGATGCATGCTGGATACTGAAGTTCGCTGCAGGGACCCATATAGTGAAGGGAACCACTAGACACCCTGTGATGCCTCCAACATGCCGTCGGTCAGTGCTCCACAGCCCGCAGCGGTCGAAGAGCAGGTAACAAAGAACTTCTCTGTCCCCCTTATCAGGCAGATAGTTCTGCCTCCTCTCTACCCATGCACTGTGAACAGCAACTGGGGGGGCAACGCGATTTGCTGTTTTGCAACAAAAATACCAAAGTTTTCACAGGAATGGTCGCGTAGCACTAGAACGAGAGGGCAGTCACAAAAGCCAGCTCCCGCTAGCCAGCCTACACATACGTACCAGTCTTTCTCCCAATCCTTGGAAAAAAGTGTGACCATGCCCCGGGGGACTGAAAAAGCTGCTTTATTTGAGTGAAGTTGCACAAGCATTAAAAGGAAGCTACTGAAACGCTTGGCAGACGCGTTTCGTCCTTAGAATGGACTCTTCAGTGCCTGTGTCATTTCCTTACTCATTGAGGAGTGTGCCTTTGAGAGAGATATATATCTATCTAGATTTGGAGTTGTTTGTGGCAGATGGGATAATTCAGTCGAGTACCTACCGTAAGCCCACCTCTGGAAACACCATCCTACACACCTCCAGCTACCATCCCCCAAACTTAATAAATAGCATCCTCTATGCAGAATGTCTGGGAATGCGGCAAAACTGCAGTACGGACACAAACTACAAAGATTCCAAGGCTAGTTTGTTTGGCAGATTGCGCCTCAGAGGCTATCCTGAACATACACTAAAAACAGCAGAACAAAAATGTGATGTGAAGGAAAGAAAAGATTTACTTTTCTCTCACAAACTAGGAATACCAAGGTCAAAACAAAACACAGGGACCCCACGCCTAATCACAGGATACAATGCCTATCAGAAACAACTTAGAAATATCATTTATAGGCATTGGCCCATAGTCAGGAATGATCCTGTGATAGGGAAAAGCTGTAACAAAATTCCTCAGCTCACTTTTCGTAAAACTAAAAGTATGAAGGAAGAATTGGTAGCGAATGTCCCTGTCCTGAAGAAGAAAGAACCACCTTGGCTAAAAACAAAAAATGTTTTTTATTAACACCTTAGCTGCGTGTAAACATTTCTCCCCAGTGCTGCGCTGTCCATTAGAACTAGTGCTGAATGGACGTTCAATGGTCGTGCGCAGCACTGGGGAGGTAGCGCTGCTGACGACCATTGGCCGTCAGCAGCACTTAAGGGGTTAATGCACTAAGTGCAAAGCATGCCAGTATGGAATGAATGTTACCAAAGTTGATGTACCACATAGAAAAAAACCACTAGAGATATGTGCAAATTATACATGCAAGACGGACTTTGCAGTTTACGTCTTGCAATGTGGCTGTAATAAAAAATACGTGGGCAGCACTATCCATCCCGCCCACGAAAGGGTGTTACAACACTTAAGAGCTATCGCTAACAACGACCCTTCATACCCAGTGGCAAGGCACATCAATACCATACATGGGGGAAAAGCGGAGAACATTAAGTACTTCGTGATCGACCATGTGAAGAAGAATATCAGAGGGGGGAATAGACAACTGGCCCTCCGGAGACTAGAGTTGCGGTACATTATCCTTCTGGATACTAAGGCCCCACAGGGATTGAACGCAGATGAGGCCCTTAGTGTGCATTTATAGCCCACATAATTAGGGCAATGAAAGTAGCTTTCTATGCAAACCCAAACCCACCCCTCCATAAGAGAAGGTTACAATTAGCTTCACTATTACTTTTCAGCAAAGGCTGTAAGTATCACAGTAGAATAAACACAAGGTCAAAAGAGATTTTAGTGGTGGCAGCATAGAGTATGGTTGGTGTGAACATTGCTTGTCATGTAAGAAAATTCAACAAAGTAGCTTACATTAGGTAAAATAACATTAAAAGTTTGAAACACTATATGTCAGATTCTCACTTATAATTGCCCACATGGGCTCTATTCAAGAAAAATCCGGAATATGTTAAACAGATGGAGGGGTTTGTATCATTAGATATTATTTTGGGCTGAAATATGGGGCACTAGACCCTTAAGCCAGTTTCCCTCCTTAGCATATGGCATATGTGAGATGTATCGCTATGGTAATTACTTAGCCTACAGTAAAGACTGGTACGTATGTATATAGACAATATGTGTATACGTTTATACACACATGACCAAATATATAAACAATGACCAACCACATATTGCGCTGAGTCACCTTGAAAGATGAAGGTGGCAGCTTCACGAGTTTCACAAGCGCTGAACCTTAGCTGATAAAAGTTTAAACATTGATACAATGGAATTGAATTGTTGTCAAATATGTTTACATTATTACTATCAGCCCACCCCAGCGTTGCCTGGGGCAGAAGGGGGCTGCGGGCTGCATTATCCCAGGGCAGAACTCCCTCCCGCCTCCCGCCCTGGACTTAAGCAACACGGCGGTGCACCCGCCGACTCCCTCCCGCCCGGACTTCAACAACACGGCGGTGTACCCGCCGACTCCCTCCCGCCCCCGCCTCCCGCCCGGACTTCAACAACACGGCGGTGCACCCGCCGACTCCCTCCCACCCCCGCCTCCCGCCTCCTGCCCAGACTTCAGCAACGCGGCGGTGCAGCCGCAACGTACCTCTCACTGCTCCTCCGCTTCCCGCCGGCAGCTCCGGTTCTCTCATGCCGGCGCTGTTGTCCTCCGGCTCTTCCTGGTTCTGCTTCTCGCCGCTCCTCCCCTCACTCAGACGTCACGCTGCTCTTCCTGGTTCTGGTGAACGCCGGCCGCTCCTCCCCTCACGCAGACGTCACGGCCGGCGCTAGTTGCAAGGGACTACTTTGTTTTTTAATTTTAATTTTTTAATTTACGTTTTAATTTTATTTTATGGAGCCTATGTCCATCTACACACCCTGAGGATTACAAAAATGTATTGGGTGTGTGGATTGGCGCTGTGGTTCCCGAGTTTACCTTGCCAAAAGATGCAAGTTCTCTCTTTATAATAGTAGTATAGGTTGTTTTGCGCTCAATGTGAATGCTATGTGCAGCGCGTTTTTAAGTGTTGCATTTAAAGTTGTAACTTTTCTGTGGCCATGGTGAAATGGTTGCTATGGCAACAATGATGCAGCCGCGCAGACCAATGAGCACTTTGCATGTTTAAAAGCAATCACTTACCTGAATTCTTTGTTGTGAGCAAGACGGTTTCATCCGTCGAAACGCGTCGAACTTTGCACTTGGGATAAATAATAAAACTTGTTTCTGAAGGAGACCCCACGGTGTCAGCGCCTGTTTATGATCGTGTAAACACAGGAGTGGAGAGTATCTATCTATCTATCTATCTATCTATCTATCTATCTATCTATCTATCTATCTATCTATCTATCTATCTATCTATCTATATATATATATATATATGAAAAGGCACACTCCTCAATGAGTAAGGAAATGACGACGCCATGTCTTGACAGTTCGTATCAGATTTTAATTAACGGCAGTATCGGACGCGTTTCGCCTGAACCAGCAGGCTTGTTCACCAACATTGTTTTGTCAAAAGTCCACCATTTTTAAGCAGTGCATGTGATTGATCACGTGTAAAAACTACAAATGCAGTATATTAGAAAAAAGACTTGTAGTTTACATTGCAAACTAACATATAATGCAAATCCTCAATTAGCCATTCGAGCATATTTGGGCAACAGCGCAAACAGTTGATAAAAATAAATACAATCAACACTCTTAAAGTTTTGTAGAGATTCATCAAAGGGGCACAAAGTTATTAGCAAGCAAAAGCTATTGCCACTCTAAATCTATCTATCTATCTATCTATCTATCTATCTATCTATCTATCTATCTATCTATCTATCTATCTATCTATCTATCTATCTATCTATCTATCTATCTATCTATCTATCTATCTATCTATCTATCTATCTATCTATCTATCTATCTGTCTGTCTGTCTGTCTGTCTGTCTGTCTGTCTGTCTGTCTGTCTGTCTGTCTGTCTGTCTGTCTATCTATCTATCTATCTATCTATCTATCTATCTATCTATCTATCTATCTATCTATCTATCTATCTATCTATCTATCTATCGTACATATATGTGGGGTAAGTAGCAGTGCATGGCCGGAGCACAAGTTATAGTTACCTAAGGGCATTGCCAAAGGCCATGAGCTCCAGTGATTGGTAGCAGGTCATGGCCACAGGCCAGGTTCTGTGGCCAACCCCTGCAGGCATTCAACCCCAAACCACGCACGGACACAAGCTGTGCACGGTGGAAGTAGGCTTCAGGGTCTGGACTGTGGCCAGGCCCTGCTATCAGGCCTTGCTACGATCTACCCCTTAAGCACTCAATACCATGCCACTCATGGCCTTAGGCCATGTGTGGCGGGGTTGGCCACAGGTCCAGGCTTGCAACCAGACCCTTCTAACAACCCCTGTAGGCACCCAATCCCCCACCACACACACAGCCTTTGGCGATGCACAGCGGGGTTGGCCTCAGGCTCTGGCCTGCGACCAGACCCTGCATTCAATGACCGTACCCTGTGCCATGCACAGCCATTGGCCCCTCAATGTCCCCGCGTTCCCTGTCAGCTCCCCACATCCAGCTGGAGCCGGCGTTCCTCCAGCACACAGAGAGCAGCAAAAAATGCTGCTCCCTGCTTGCAGGAGACATTATTTCATCTGTTTTCTTGCCTACTTGACATTGGGAAGGAAAGCAGTTGAAAAGTTTGCTCCCAACAGGCAGGAGCAGTTTTTCTACTCCCTCCTGCTGGGAGCAGACTTACCCTTTGCTCTCGCTTTGATGGAGATGTCAAAACTCCTCTCAAGCGAAAGCAAATTACTATGCTTAGAGGGTGGGCACTCCAGGATATAGAGAGCCAGCCTAACAGCTCCCAGAGGGGGGCAGCACAGCCCCCCTCTTTTGTTGTTTCACGGCCTACACAGGGAGGTGGTAGTCCCTGGGGCTGAAACAGCCATGCAGGGTGGCCGCTTGACCCCCTCTCCTTTTTCCTAAATCCGCCTAAATTTCGGGAAACACATGTAAAAGTCTAGGAAGACTGTAGGAGAATGCATCTGTGTTACAAAAATTTACTTACACATGCAATTTTGGTTTGAGTAATGATGAAGATTTGAGAAATCAGTTTATGTTAGGTTGTTGCATTAAAATGGCTAAGCAAAGCTTTTGGTTTACAGATGATCCTTCTCTAACTGATGTTGCAACCATTGCTAAGTCATGTGGACACAGTCAAGCCTATAAAAAATAGATGCATGAATGAATATTACACTCGTAGAGTGAACTGTCACTCGGAATTGAGCATCCCACTGCTAAGCTAGCGACTGACTTGGATCCTTATGTGATGGCGCTGGGAGGAAAATGGAAGACGAGAGAAACTGTTAGATTAAGGAGTGGCAGAGCACAATGAGGTCAAGAAAGGGCCAGGTCTTCAGGCCTTTTTTAAATGTATTTTTAGTATCAATGAAGTGGAGAGAGCTGGGGGGTTGGTTCCAGGCTTTAGAGCAATGCACCATAAAGGAACTCCTCCCCCAATGATTTCAATCTGTGGAGTGGAGGCTTCAAGAGATTGGCAGTGGAAGATCTTAGTGTCCTCTAGATCCTTTAGTGGCAGAAATGGGCAGTGAGGTATTTGGGTCTTCGGGACTTCAAGATTCTGAAGACTAATATTAGAATCTTAAATTGCATCCTCTTGTGGATGGATATCCAATGGAGTTTTTTCAGGTCTGCTGAACGGGAGCTGCACTAGGGGAGTTATAGCACTAGTCTTCCAGCGGCATGTTGTATCGTCTGAAGCTTATGTAGTAGCTATTTGGAGCAGCCAGCATAATGACTATTACAGTAGTCAAGGCTTGGCGTAATTAGGTTGAAGGCGATGGTCTTCCACTGTTCAAGAGGAAGGAAATGAAATACTTTTTGTGAGGGATTCAATTAAATGAAATCACATGCCTGCCACTGCCACTGCCACTGCCACTGCCAAGGCTTGTAGGTATAAGGATAGGGCGGTGTCAAATTTTACCCCTAGATTTTTTGCCACCTCCATGGTGGCATTAGGTGGGGGTATGGAGTTAGGTCACCATCGGTTGGGGAGAATAGATTTGATTTGCCGGAAAGCTACATTTTGGTTTTGTCTGTGCTGAATTTGATGTGACCGTTTTGCATCTAGAGGATGATATTGGAAAAAGCAGTTTTGAAAGTTGAGGTTGGAGCTGAAACAATCTTTGTCCAAGGGAATGATCAATGGTGTATGGTTATCATAGTATGTTGTAGGGATTCCATATGAGGCTATCAGAGAAATGAGGAGGGCATATAAACAGTGAACAGGGGAAGGCCTAAGGCAGGGGTCTCCAAATCGGTCCTGGAGGGCCGGATCCATGCCAGATTTTTTAAATAAATACATGTATCTCAATGGGGCTATCCAAAAAATCTGGCATGGATCCGGCCCTCCGAGACCGGTTTGGAGACCCCTGGCCTAAGTGATTAGCCCTGTGGCACTCCCATTGTGACTGATCTTTTGGCTGACGAATTTTGTCCTAAGGCAACTGTATATCTCCTGACTGCCAGGAAGGAACTGAGCTTTGTTGGAGATTGCTGTTTCTTGGATCCGCTGAAGAAGTATGATATCAAAGGATGTGGAGAGATCGAGCAATATCAATGCTGTGTTGTTGCCAGCATCCGGAGTCAATTTGATAACTGTTTGAGGAATCAAAATCATAGCTGAAATCACCAAGAGTGGTAACATTGGCACATCAGAGTGAGAAAGGTTCTAGTGCCTCCCCAAAAGTGGCTAGGGAGGCGGATCCTGGGCCCGGTGGGTTGTAAAGTAAGCAGCCAGCAAAGAATATGGAGGGATTGATCTTGAGAGAGAAGTCTCGGCTTTCTGCTCTCTTAAGAGAATCTGTGTAAAAAAAGCTGCATTTGAAGACATCACGGAAGATAAAGTCAAGCTTGTGGTCAATGATTAGATCGTTGACTTCCTGCGCATGTTTTCTCAGAGAACGTGTGTTAATAAGCTCCCCAAAGAAGGATGTTTGGACTGGTGTGGAGGTGTGCATGGCAGCAGAGGACGGCTCATAGAAAAGGATAAACTTTCCCCTGCAGCACGTACAAGATACTGGGCCATCTAGGTGTGTCGGATAACATGTGTGGCAATCATGAGAGGCTTTACTCATAAAGCTTCTTAAGAATTCAGAGGACAGCGGCTTACCTTCTCTAACACGAGCAGGTAACCAGCGCTGACCTTTGAATCGATGGAGACCGGCAAAGACAGCCTTGCCATTAGCAGTGGCGTTTCTGCTGCAAAAACGCCACCTATGGAACGGTTCAGCCACGCCCTGCCTCCAAAGCTCCTCCTGAGCGTAACAACTAGTGCAGCAACCTTGTGGAATATGACTGCTTCCTGAGGTTGCGAGGGGGGAGAAGAGCAACCCAAATGTCAAATGAAAGTTTACTCAAGTCCCCAAGTGACACTTAGCGCATTCCACAGCAAAAAGTGTATCACAGTATTCTAAAACATATTCAACTCCCCACACATCAAAAGCAATTCAAAAAAGTGGCAGCAAAATTTCTAAAAAGGTAAACATATTTGTTTTTTAGCAGCAATTAGATGTTTACCAGCTGTTGGATTTCAACAGCAATTCACAAATTTTTAGCAGCAGTCATGATTAGTAGTAATTTCTGAATGCAGCGTGCCTCGCAAAGAGCATGTGAAGTCAAGAGGAGCAAGAATGTGTAGTGCCCAGTGGTTGCATCTGCACCACGGGCTTGCACAATAAGGTGAGATTCAACCAGGCCCCGCCTCCCGAGCCCCACCTTATCACAAAAACTAGTACTGCAACCTTATGGAAGATAGCTGCTTCCCGAGGTTGTGAGAGGAGAGGAGAGCAACCCAAATATCAAATGAAAGTTTACTAAAGTCCCCAAGCTATCCTGAGTGAATTCCCCAATGAAAAGCGATTTGCAGTATTCTAAAACACAAAATACAGCAACAACAAATAAAAAGTGGTGGAAAGATTTCTAAAAAGGTAAATTCATTTGGTTTTTAGCATCAATTAGGTTTTAAGAAGCAAGTAGATGTTAGCAGCACTTCAAAAATATTTTTGCAGCAGTTCATGATTAGCACCAATTACTGAATGCAGCGTGCCTTCCATGGAGCATGTGCGGTCAGGTGGAGTAAGAATATGAAGTGGCCAGAGTGTAAACTAAGTTGAAAGGTGGAAGGGGACAAAGTAAATTTAAGTGGTCTGATAAAGAGCAGGCAAGAGAAGGAAGGAAATATATTGGTCCTTGCTTTAGATGTGGATCTTATGGCCATATTATTAACAACAAAGATTGCTTTGGATGGAAAGCAGTTTGTAAGTCTTGTGGTCCCCAAAATGTTTTTTCAAAATGTTGAGAGAACAGTAATGGGAGATCACGTATGAGGTAGATCATATTGATGAAGAGATTGTTTTACACCTAAATGAAGGTGGAAATAATGATCCTTTTGAAGAAGTTCATATTGATGATGTTCCTATACTTAGTTGTTTGACTCTGGGGCAAAACTTACCTTTCTTCCAATGGATATCTTTGGAAAGGAATCGAGAGGTAAAGTAGATTTACATAGACCAGATATACACCCCAAAGTTTATGGAGCTGAACTAGTAAAATTATTAGGCTATTTTATGTGTTGTATTCACTTCAAAGACAGCTATGCAACAGGGAAGGTTTCTTTATCAGTAAGAGGTGACTCCCTGATAAGTTGGTTTCAACAGAAAGATCTGATGGTATATTTAGATCCCAATGAGACATCAGTCCCCAGATTGGAGGTTATGAACCATTTTGATCAGTTGGTTTGGGAAGGCTTGATAATAAAAATGAATTCCCTGAAGTGTTTGGTGAGAGTTTATGTTGCCTTAAAGGTTATTCTCATAACATTTTGCGCGTGACGGTTCAGAACCCAAAGCAGCCAAAGTCTGAGGTACACCCACTATGGTGAAAAATGCCATGTGCAAAGAACTAGGGGGCATATTACCAAGCAATAGCGATAATTATCGCTATTGCTTGGTTAGCGTGAAAAATTTACCGCTGAGCTGCGGCGATTTTTACCGCAAATAAACCTTGGTATTACCAAGGTTTAACGCAAATGCGGTAAAAATCGCCGCAAAGCATGAATATCGCTGAAAAGTCAGCGATATTCATGCATTAGCGAGCTAATGCTCTTAGCCATGTTATCCACCTCCCATTGGATAACATGGCTAAGAACTGCTCAGGGCAGGTGTTAGCTTTTGGAGATATTCCCGCTTAGCCCGAATATCTCCAAAAGTTGGTAATAGGAGATAGCGATGTTAGCGACTGTTTTCAGTCTCTAACATCTTGGCACGCCCACTTTGCATCTCATTAGTGATAAATATCACTGACATGCAAAGTGGGGCCCAAGATGGTCGCTATCTCCTACTAGCTGTCGCTAACTGGTGTTAGCGGCAGCTAGGTAATAGGGAGATAATTTTATCTCCGCTTTCTTGGCTTTTAAAGCCAAAAAAGCGGAGATAAACCCCCTTGATAATATGCCCCGAAAAGAATTAAAAGAGAGTGGAATAATTCAAGAAGTAGAAGCAAGAGAGTTGTTTGGTCCTGTACTTATGGCATGCAAGCCTAATGGGGAGGTAGATTATGTGTTGATTCGTGTGAGTTATGTAAATGCATTGTAGAGGATCATTACCTTCTACCCAACATAGCAGAAATGCTAACAATGTTGAAAGGAACGATACATTTCTCTTTAACTGATTTGACATTGGCATAACATCAGGTGAAATTGCATCATGACTCTCAAGACTTAACAGCTTTTGAAACACCTTTTTAGTACTTTTAAAGTTCTGACAATACCTTTTGGTCTCATCTTGACAGCCTTGGTATTTCAAAGAACTAAGGAAAGAGTGGTGCATGGTGTGGAGGGAGGTAACGTATTTAACCCCTTCTATGCTGATGACGATACCAAGCCGTCATGCACTACAGTGCTCGTGTGCTGATGACGGCCTGGTGTCGTCATGGCCCGCCCCTGTTCTTTTGTTTACCGCACAGTGGCGGAAACGGGCCAGCAGCCAAGGGGTTAAAAATCATATCCTGGTTTTTAGAAGCAATGTTTGTGAGCATGATCAGAGGGTACATGTAGGGTCTTCCTAGCATGGGTACCCTCAAATGACCATGCCATACACAGAGCTTAGTATAAAACAAATTATTCTGCTATGTGTACACTGCATCTCCCCCTCAGTTAAATAAAAAACCGAAAAAATATTTATATACATATATACATTTCTTCAATCAACCTTCTAAGCACTTTTATTACTTTGACTGATCAGGAAGCTAGGAGCTGTTATAGCCACTGTCCGAGATCTTCAAATACGGTGAAGAAGTAACAGCAGTCTCTGGGTTAACAGGTCCAGTCTTTCTTTCACCATACGGATTAGAAGACCGATGAATAAAATGCTGAAAATGAGAAGAGTCTCTGGTAACAGACTTCCCTGGGCTCTGGGCAGTCACCATATGTCCCTGGGTGGACATACTGTGGAATGGTGGAGCATCATATGGAGCATCAGGTTTTCTCCTTTGCAGTCGGTGGGCGATTGCTAGATCCCTGGTCTTAAACTCAAAGTTCTTTGCATGATGCATCTTGTCAGCATAGGCTTTCATCTTTTCCTTACTAATAAGAGCCCCTTATTTGAGTTGTATTTTCACCTCTTTCTCTTTTCTTTGTCCATGGAGGTAATATGGTTGGCATTGCTCTCCCAAACATCAAAGTTGCAAAACTTTCACCCAGTGTCAAGTGAGGTGTTGAACGAAAGGCTCGTAGGGTGGAATTCTACACACATTTTGTAAATTGAGCCTCTCAAGAGTTGCACGCTTTACTGCTTTCTTTAGCGGACTCATAAAACACCCAATGAACACCCAATGAGCCTGTTGACTTACGGCTGCAAAGGTGTCCTTGAATTCTTTACTGTTGAATGGTGGGCCATTTTCAGACTTCAAAATGGCTGAAACGCCCCATGTTGCAAAAATGCTGTCAAGTCTCTCAAAGACTCGTTCATGAGTTGTGGATCAGAGATCGTCTATTAATGGAAATCGAGAGTACTCATCTATAATTACCATCAAATGATGTCCATTGTTGAGTGGGACAAATAAATCAATTACTATTCTGCCCCATGCATGCATTGGGAGTTCTGACACAGTAGGAGTATGTTGAGTAATGTTTAAAGAGAGGCAGCTACATAGATGGTAGTCCTTGAGCTCCTTTTCAATCCTCTCATCTAAATATGGAAATCAGACTTGATCTCAGAAAGCTCTCTTGGTAGAAACAATTCAACAATGCCCTTTGTTAGCCACTTCAATTATCATCTGTCTTAAACTCTCTGGAATTAGGATTGTCGACCCTCGCAATATGACTCCTCCTTAAGTTATAGACAGTTCATCTTTAAAGTTTTTGTACTTTTGGTATTCACCATCACTGGTGAGAGGTTGAGCATGTCGGTTTCATAAACGATATGTAATTATATCTTTCAACTTCAGCATGTCACTATCATGGCTTGTGGCAGTGATAATCTGGGCTAACAGTATAGCAGCTGGCGTATTTAACTTTACATTGAAATTAATGTAGGCTTCAGCCGTCTTGGAGAGATCAATTGACCTTTGTATAGGCACTCTGGAAAAGTAGTCAGCAGGGTTTTAATCCTTTCCTGGGAGATGTACAATGATGTTATCATACTCTTGCAATCAGAGTCCTCATCGTTCAATGCAAGGGGGCATCTTGGCTTTTCGATTGCCAAACATAGTCAATAAAGCTTGATGATCAGTTACCAGCGTAAAAAGCTTTCCATACAGGAATACATGAAAATGTGCACAAGCCTGTACCATGTCCAAACCTTCTTTCTCGGGTTGAGAGTAAACATGCTCTGTTTGGGACAAAGTTTTACTGGCATATGCCACAAAATGCCTTTGACCATGGGGGTGGCCGCTGTCCTATGCCAGGACAACGCCTAATCCAATGGGGCTACCGTCAACAACAACCTGTGTGCGAAGCTTTGGATTTAAATAGGCCATTTCAGTAGCAGCTTCTATTGCTTGTTTGCGCCCACATTTTTGTGACCACTTGAATGAAACATGATTGTTTTGTTGCTCTCACATATTTGAGACCACTTGAATGAAACTTTTTTTTCGTTCACTCTCAAAAGGGAGCACTTATGATCGCAAAGTCTCGTATGTATCTTGAACAATAGCTGGCCAAGCCAATAAATTAACATATCATAGAACTATCTTGTGGGGAATCAGCATTAGACAGTGCTTATACTTTAGCAGGATCGGATGTCATACCCCCATCAGAAAAGATATGGCCAAAGAATTTTAGCTTGGTCTTGTGCAACTCACATTTGTCTGAATTCAGGCCTGCATCAGTCAGTAAGCAACATACTTGGGTGAGAGCCTTATCATTGTCCATTTGTGTAGCTCTGAAAATCAATATGTCATCACTATAGTTGAAGGTATTCAGAAAGAAAGCTGTATGACACGCCGAATAACGCCTTGGAAACGTTCTATAGCTGATGACTAGGCTGTCCAGAATTCGGTTAAAACCAACTCTCCCCAACAGTACACCTCCGGATGAAAATCAGGTGACCCGGTTTAAACCGAGTGTCACTGATTTTCATAGCTGACGTGGGGGGAGAGGAGCTGTTGTGGTCTGCCGTCTGTTTTACTGTGGCTGCACCCGAGTACTTCACAGTTCTTTAAAAAGACCATTCACTTAATGAGGCTTTATTGTTCTGTCGCCCCTTCTCAGAGTCCCTGGGGGCGGGTCTGAGCACAGAAACAGTCTTCGTTGCTTGTGGTTTTGTCACGTCTGGCAGCTGGCCCTGCACCAGGGAGCTTGGAAGCAGAAACCTATTGGGCTCAAACGGGCTTCAGTCCCGTTCCACCTCCTCCCCAGTAGTGTGTCAGCCCAGGCTGAGCAGCCTCCAGGGCAAACACAAAGACAAGTATTTGATCGGCCAGCCGCGCCCGAGTACTTCACAAGTCTTTAAGACCATTGACTGGTTAATGAGGCTTTGTCCGCAGCCTCTAGTGACTAACCACAAGAGATGGCTGGAGGCGTGCCAAAGCCCTCATTCGTAAGGATGTGTCAGTGTCCATGTGATTGTGCTCTTTGCAGATGTCTCTCGTTTTGAAGGTCAGCTCGCATTTCCATCACAGCTCGGAAGCAAGGATGGAAAAGAGAATAGAGGGGGCTGTTGGAGAGGAAACTGGGGTCGAGGGAGATGCAACAGATGCACCTGTGATTAAGTGCGTGCATTCTGTGACAGGCCGGTGTCCCTAGAAAGACATGTGGGCTGGGGCAGGATCAGTTACGTGCCATTTAGTTCCTTACAGTTTATTTTATCTCAGAAGTGAAGGAGTGTGAGGGGATGTTGGGGGAGGGGAGAGCAGGAGTGGAGGGAACGACAATGAGCAGTGAGGGATGAAACTAACTCTGCACTGAAGTTTGGGGTTCTTAGGTGGAGGGGCAGCCAGACTGCAACTGTTCATTATACCACCAAGGATTAAAAGTACAAGGAGTGAAGGGCGCTCCTTCACATTCCTAGCCCCTAAACTCTGGAATGCTTGCCCTCTCTCTCTGAGGGACCTATAAAACCATCTTAAGGCCATCCAGAGAACGCAGGATAGGTCTCTCTAAGCTAAGGGGGAGCAGAGACCTATAGACATTTGCACTGTGATGTGCATGTTTTTTTAAATTCTGTAGCACAGAGTGCGTTCCGCGGTACAGGAGAACACACCAACAAGGTTAACACATGGCTGGAAGCACCATGCTATGGTAGTGATATCACTACCATAGCATGGTGCTACCAGCCACGTGTTAACCTTGTTGGTGTGTTCTCCTATAGCGCGGAAAGCACTCTGTGCTACAGAATTTAAAAAACATAAGTACAGGGGTACATTTCCATCTTTATTTACTACTTGAGCTAATTCACTTGTAACCATTCAAAGTATGCTGTTAGTTCAGGAAGGTATTCTCTCACTGCTCCAAAACCACAGGTCTATCTAGTTTAAAATTCGGTAATGGTGACTTGTTTGAATAAGTGTCTGGCATTTCCATAATTTCATTATTACTTACAGCACACAAATTATTTGAAGTGTGCTTATTACTAAGAAGAAATCGCACACTAATAAAGATAAAATTGTCTTTCTCTGGGCTTATTGCAGAGCGCCCGGCCATCCTTCACGCCGAGAGTGGTGCTGATGTCCAGCAGGCGGGGGCTGGTGTAGATGAGGGGAGCAGGAGTTTGATTTATAGCAGTGCTTCTTTCTGCTCGCACTTTGTTCGTACTCTTCTGTTGTATTTATCTGATCATGTTGATAGGCAACTACGGCTGAAATAGCAAACCAGTTATCATTCTTTTACAAAACATGTTTTTGGAATCAGTGTGATGCTGCAATGGCAAGATTTCAACTTCACAAACTCAAACACTTAAAGCATAGACTCTTCCATAAACCTTGAAAATAACAGCAGCAGAGGATGTAGTCTAATGGTTAGGTGGACCTCTAATCTGGCAAACGGGGTTCGAGTCTCGGCAATGACGCTCAACATCCTGTGATTCTGGGCAAACTACGTAATCTACACGTCCCTAACAAAAATTAAGGTGCCCTTGTTTAACGCAAGAGGTGCTCATGTGAAGCGCTTCAATACCTTCAGGTCGAGTTAGAACTATATAAATCTGAGGGGGAAAATAGCAGTGAAATCCAGCCTAGCTTTACTCAGAGCCGTGCCATCATGCTATGTGATTTGTGAGGAGCGCCCAAAACCATGAACATGTCACACAGCTCTCACTTTCTTCAAATGACAACACATTGATCCTAAATGAACTATGAGAACTGGCTGCCTTGCCTACAACGCCCAACACCCCCAGAAATCTCTCATTTCCAAAAAGTTTTCTCTGTACCCAGTTCAAGAGGTGTGCCTTGCACAGAGCCTCCCTTTTCAAGCAAATTTCTGAAAGTGCTGACTTAACCTTCGACTTATAAAAATTTATTTGGACCTCATATACACTGTACATAGACTGTCTATATACCATGCATCAATGAAGAAAGCAAGCAATAATAAAAGCAAAGCGTTCCATAAACACCGGTAAAACACCGTTTCAGTTGTTTTTTATGGTGCAAAAATGAGTAACCACTAAAAAACACTGTTTTTTGAGGTATTGAAATCACTGGAAACACTGAAAAAACACCACCAGAAATTACCAAAAATAGAAACTGAAAACAGGAAAGCCTACTGATGACACACCAAAATGGAGTCTTTTACATCGAAATAAGATTTATGTGTGTAGAAAAGGTTGTAATTTACCTGTAATCTTCTTCGAGATCCAACTGATGATAACCCTTCTTTAAATCAAGGTGAGAGAAGACCTTTGCAACATTTAATTGCATTATCATGTCATCAATATGTGGACCTGGATGTCGTTCTCGTTCAATTGCCTTGTTTGCTTGGCACATATCAAAGCATATGCGTACAGCTCCTTCAGTGTCCTTTTAGGGCACTATTACTATGGAAAAAACCCATGGCATCAGACCACATGACCGCTCAATTATGTCATGCTTAAGTAAGGATTCAAAGCCTTCGATGAACAATTCCTCTTCACTCGGAGGAATTGACCCACGGGGATATTCTCCCTAAGGGAACGTGGGTGGTGGCTGTTGAAGAGCAACAGAGAGTTTCTCGCCATGGGTTTGGTGAAGAGCTCGCTTTGGATACTCCCAGCTTCAGGAAAGATGGAATTGTTCATCGAAGGCTTTGTTTAAGAAACATGCAACTGTACTAGCCACTCACCTACAGGAGCGTCAATATCCCAAACAGCTAGTGAACAGAGCTTTGAAACGTGCTTCAAATAATAATCGCGAAGCGTTGATTGAGAGACGTCCACCGAAAGCACCAACAGAGCGACTCGCCTTTGTCAGCACATTCAATGCTAGATCACAAGACGTACAGAAACTGGTCCGTAAACATTGGGGGATTTTAAATTCAACTGAGGCCAATATCCTGCCACCACTCTTTTCATTCAAAAGGGCACCAAGCTTACGAGACACTCTGGTTCATACCAGACCGAGGAGACATGACACTAATGACACCACAACCTTATGGGGTCTCCCACCGGTTTCCGGTCATTTCCCGTGTGGGTCATGCAGTGTTTGTCCACAGACGGCTAAAACCATCTCAGTCGATATAGGGACAGGCAGGACGTGGGTCCTCAAAAAGCACACGAACTGTAACACCGACAACGTCATCTATATGATCACCTGTCCCTGTTCCTTAAGATACGTCGGGTACACCACTCGCAAAATCAAGTTGAGAATTGGGGAACACAAAAGTACAATCAGATGTCGCAAACAGGCCACTAAATTAACCAACCATTTCTTAGATCACAGACACACGGCTGACGAAATGAACTGGGTTATCCTTGAACAGCCATATATTCCCCCATACATTAGTGATGTGCCTAAATTTCTATTCAAGAAGGAACAAAAGTGGGTGTTTCTTTTGAAAAGCCATATTCAGGGCCTAAATGACGACATACCGTGGACATCGCTTTAGATATCTAAATCCGGTATGTCGTAGTTCACCACTGTAACATAATATTCTTTTGGGATTCAGAACAACACTATAGGAGTTGATCCAATATCTCTTATAATAATCTACACACACCGCTCCAGACATGGCGCCCTTAGTGTAGAGCTGCATGGTCTATCATTTCACTACGCATACGTGAAGTTAATACACATATAGATCTCATGGCACACGCATGCGCAGGTGTTATGACATTTCTTTTGGTGCAAGCGCAGATCAGCGATAGCGTTCCTTTTTTGACCTTGCGCAATAGTCCATCGACAATACCTGTCACAGCTGTAGTCAATTATTCCATCACTACGGGTATAAAAGGACTTGCGCATTCACTAGCCAGTTACCTCCACTCCCTCTCGGATGGTGGTGTAGATGTACCGACGGACAGGTAGGGCACTTTATTCAATCTTTGCTCCCCTCTTTTTCATATTCATTATATTGCCAAATCCTGCTCTCTTAGCTTTAATTTCTCCTGAAAACTTCCCCTGCATGGTCTTAGCCACTAGCTCAATTGAGGTCGAGTCTCTTTCTCATACAACTGGTTTTTGTTAGGGGATTGTTGGAAATATGTAATTACATGCATTGAAGCAACTCTGATATTTCTCTGAGGATGTTTAGTGCATTTCCATCCTAACAGAGCGGGGCCTCCTTCTTCCCGAGTAGGTGCCGGGTGAGGTGAGGCAGACTCCCCCACAACACTGGGTGAGTCCATATCTGTCTAAACTGTCAGTGATTTTAGATGCACTGAAACCGGTAAATACTCGCGTTTACTGTGGTAGCGGGGAGATAACTTCTCCACCGTACTATTTGTGTGCTTAGTGTTTGTTTCTTGTATCCTTGATACCGTTAGACACTAACTTTTTTCTGTTGTACACTTTTCTCTCTCTTTTTTTCACTTCAGGAGACAAAACAAGACTTGGAGTACCACCAGTATACATCTGGGCTCAGAGGAGCTGGTAGGATTTATCCAATATATAGTGTACATAGTCACTTTTTGTTTTTTCAGTCACATTTTTCACTTGGTCCTGACGAAAGCTTAGATCAGAGAGTCCATCTAGCAGAAACATGTCGACCTTCACCAACTCTGCCTTCATATAGTTATTATTTAAAACTATTTTTGCCATTTTAATTTTGACCTTAGTACTATACCTATTAAACTTATTTTTGGTCCTAGGAGTCAATTTTATCCTCACTTTTCTCACATATTAATTTTTCACTTGCACTGCACCCCATTAGCATCACCAGTGAAGCACTGTGGTCTGAGTTTACATCACATAATCCATCTCTGCACAATCAATAGGTGCATTGGTTGAGATCTGGATTGATGATACATCTCCCAAGTGACGATCCTCCACCAGACGGGTGGGCTGATGGGAATTTTCTCCTGCCCAGTGCTATCACTCCAGTGCTACTAATGGATTCCGGGTTCTAGACTCAACACGGCACACCTACAGTCATCTAGACCAGGCTATTTCTTCTTTTTTGCTAGTTGTAGTTAGGGCACAAGTAGATCTGGTCGGTAAACATGCCCTATTGACCCTCCCTACATTTTCTTTACAAAAACAATGGAGTCCCAGCATCCCCAGGCATCCTAACTTACCTCTCCAACTGGTGGTCACCTCTAGATGATCTTCGTCCCCGAGAATGCAGTCTTTGTTGAAACCAGAGAATCCTCAGGGCACCGCTGCCAAAACAGCACCCTGCACCCAGCCACCCCTGCGCTGCTGCGTGTGTGTACTTTGGGTGCAAACTCGGATCCCCCTTTGCCTAACACCAGGAGCTTTGCTCCCACAACCTTGTAGCCTGCTCGTGAGCAGCCACCAACCAGAAGCCCCCAATCCCCTGTTGGATAACATTGGGTCTTAGCACTCTGCACCCCGCCGCCTTAGTGCCACTCAGAGTGCTTTGAGAATGCATTCTTGACCCCAGAAACTCAATCCCAAAGACCAAGTACTTACCTTTTAACCGATAACTTCATTTCTCTCCATAGGAACACATTGACTGGTTTTCCTGGAAAATTGTTCTAAGTGTGTAGTTGAATTGTATGAAAACCTGAAAAACTACAACTGTTCAAACTTGATTTTACTTAACTTTTCTCTAGGAAATGTCCCACTGTGATATCTAGGCATATCACACTGAGTAGAAAAAGTAACTTCAAAAGTAACAGAAAAGTAATCTGTAGAGTAATTTCGAATCCCTGACTTATCTGTATTGCAAACAGCTGCATTTGAACTTGCATTCAATTGTAAACACTGCATAATATTTTGCAAAGCATTTATTTCACTTACCTGTGCCAGGCTTGGCTTGGTTCTCGAAACAAAATAACTTAATAATATTTTATACAAAAAATTGGTCTGAGTTTAGTCTTTAAGTGTGTGACATCATTTGCTGATTGAGTGTGTACAACAAATGCTTAACACTACACTCTGATAAACCCTTACTGCTCGCCCATGCTATCACAAATAGAGAATAAGGTACTATCTACTTTTACCTCTGCTTACCTTTGGGGTTCCACTGGACTCTGTGCACACTATACCTCATTTTGGTATAGCATATACAGAGCCAGCTTCCTATATTGGTGGATCAGTGGTGGGATATGCAACTTTGCATTTAGTGGACTAACTTGGTTACCACCTGATCACATGACAGAACTCTTCAATTGTCTATAGAATTCAGACTTTTTGAATTGACAACATTTTTCCAAATTACTAAAAGCCTTGTTAGGGCCTTGGTTAAGTCCCTTTTGAATTTTAGAAAAATAAAATATCACTTTAGTTAGGAGTAAGAAGGGTTAGAAGTTTTTTTTTTTAACAACGCCAGCTGTTAATGAAGATAACCACAATGGCATAGAAAAGCAGGTTGAGGAGCTCGACCTCACCCATTATCTACACCTAGAATTTAGGGAGTCAAGGTCTCTATGCAAGCTTAAAAATATAATCATGGGGACCTATTCCTCCAAACAAAAGCTCCAGGAGCTGTTGGCAGGTGAAGACCTCTCAGATGAAGAAGTAGAGGGAGGGGATGAGGATAACTACCACCCCATACTTCACAGGGAGAGAAGGGCCCAAGTGGTGCTGACTCCAAGAGTAAACCTCTCAGTACATAGAGCCCACACAGGTGGATCAGATGCCACTGATGACATTGAGGAAGGCCTCAGTGAAGAGGACAATGTTTTAGTAAGGTTGACCAAAAGATTGTATCTAGAGACCAGACTCCTGGCTCTTGAGAAAGAGAGATCAGATTTGGGTTTAGCTCCCATCAATGTTGGCAGCAATTTACTAAATAAGGATAAATAGCAATCTTATGATTCTAAAATCCCCAAAGGCATTGTCCCTAAATATGAAGAGGGTGATGATATCACAAAATGGTTCACATCCTTTGAGAGGACTTGTGTATTGAAAAAAGTGAAGAAGTCACACTGAGGGGCACTCCTTTGGGAACTGTTCGCTGGTAACTGTAGGGACAGACTCCTGACCCTTACAGGGGCATATGCTAGGTCTTATGACATCATGAAGAGTACTCTGATTTGAGGGCTTTGGACTCACAACTGAGGAATATAGAATTAGATTCAGGGGGGGGGGGCTCACAAAACCCAAAATCAGTCCTTGATTGACTTCATTAACTAGATTGTTGCTTAACTGGAAATAATGTGCATGATTTCAATTGACTTTACAATGTGCTTATGAAAGAACATATTTTAAGTAATTGCACTAATGAAAAGTTATATAGCCATTTATTTGGTAGATCTAGGTCTAATTTCCCCCAAGAATTGGGAAAGAAGGCAGACCACTGGGTCAAGACAGGGGTGACAAAAACAGCCACTGAGGGTGACCAAAAGAAAGGGGTTACAAAACCTCCCCAGGGGGAAGGTGATGAGAACCCCAAGATAAAAATCCTGAGTCTTCAAAAGGGTGCCAAAACTGCACAGGGGGGGGGGGGTCTCAACCCCCTTCCCAGTCCAATAATATGTATAGGGGAAATAACTTTAACTGGAGATGCTACTTGTCCTAACATGAAGCCCCCTAGTCCTCCTAAAGCTACTCCGGGTGTAGTCAATCTCCGGATGGGATCAACAGTGTGCCCAGAGCAAGATCAGGTTGCACACAGAAGCAGTTCTAGTCATAGAGGGTACCGTTGAGTTTGCCACTTTAGCTGTGTGGTCACCCAACTTAAAGAAGTATTTGCAATACCCCTGGATCAATGGGACAAGAATTGAAGCCCTAAGGGATACACGTGCCAGTGTCACTATGGTGACAGATACACTGGTTTCCCCTGAGCAATACCTGATAGGGAAACCTTACCCACTCATGAATGCTGACAGTATTACCACTAACCATGCCATGGCTATGGTGACATTAGACTCGGGTGGCGTTTCAGGCATGAAACAGGTAGTGGTCCCTCCAAAGCTTCCAGCTTCATGTCTGCTTGGTAATGACCTGTAAACCTCAGCATGGGCTGAGGAAGAATTAAAATCCCATGCAGCAAAAAACAAGGGCACAGAGCTGAAAGAAGGGTGAAAAATAAGAGTTGGAGGCTGAAAGAATGGCCCAACCTTCCAAGAGGAAAGGTAGGAAGACTGGGTAACCAGCTTCTGAACAGCTCAAACCTCAGGACCCCTCTCCTCAGGGAGAGGACATGGAAGCCCCAGAGGGAACTGAACCTGTGGAACTTTACCCTTATCAGGCTGAGCTCTTAGGCTCAGGTGGCCCATCCAGGGAAGTGTTGTGCCTTGGACAGCAGGACTGTCCAAATCTTGAGAGCCTCAGGCAGCAAGCTGCTACACAGTAAAAGGGAGATGTCAGTGGTACCCACAGAGTATATTCTGAGGAAGACTACGGTACACTGAGGCCAGAGAGCCCAACCAAGTAGCCACTAGGAGAGTGCTAGTACCTCAGAAATACAGGGAGTTCTTACTAACTTTAGCTCATGACATCCCCTTAGCTGGACATCTAGGCCAAACCAAAACATGGGAAAGGCTAGTTAGCCACTTTTACTGGCCCCAGATGACTTAGAAGGTAAAGGAGTTTGTCAGCTCCTGTGTCACCTAGATTCTGCCACCAGGGGTTGAGGTTCCCTTTGAAAGGGTACGTGTGGACATAGTGGGTCCAATTGAACCTCCCACAGTATAAGGAAACAATTTTATACTAGTGGTAGTGGATCATGCCAATAGGTATCTGAGGCAATTCCCCTTAGGACTGCTACAGCTCCTGCAGTAGCCAAGGCCCTCATTTGTGTCTTCATCAGGGTAGGTTTTCCTAAGGAGGTGGTTTCAGACAGAGGGTCAAACTTCATGTCTGCTTACCTAAAACATACGTGGAAAGACTGTGGAGTGCAGTACAAGTTTACTGCACCTTATCACCAAAAAACCAATGGTCTTGTTGAGAGGTTTAACAAGACATTGAAAAGCATGATTATGAGGCTCCCTGAAAAGCTCAAAAAGATGTCCTCTTACCATGCTTGCCTTCCACCTACTGAGAGGTGCCTCAGAAGTGAGTAGGGTTTTCTCCCTTTGAACTTCTGTTTGGCCATCCTGTTAGGTGGCCACTCTGTCTTGTAAAAGAGGGTTGGGAGAAGCCTCTCCAGGAATCTAAAGAAGACATTGTGGACTATGTACTAGGCCTAAGGTCCAGAACGGCAGAGTACATGAAAAAAGCTTCCATAAATCTTGAGGCCAGCCAGGAGCTCCGGAAGCACTGGTATGACCAAAAAGCTGCACTGGGGGATTTTCAACCAGGGCAAAATGTGTGGGTTTTGGAGCCAGTGGCACCAAGGGCCCTCCAGGACAAATGGAATGGCCCTTACCCCATCTTAGAAAAGAAAAGTGAGTCACCTACCTGGTTGACCTGGGCAAAAGTAGGACACCCAAAAGGGTGATCCATGTGAACCGCCTTAAATTTTTCCTGTGACAGAGCTGACATCACCATGCTGATGGTGACTGCTGAGGATCTAGAGACAGAGTGTGAACCTCTCCCTGACGTCATCTCATACAGCCCCAAATATGGGTCAGTGGATGGAGTTGTCTTTTCAGACACCCTTACTACCCAAACAGCAGACTGACTGCAAGCTACTCTTACAGCAGTATGCTAAGCTCTTTTCCTTAACCACTGGTCAGACAAACTGGTGTACCCATGATGTAGACACTGGAGAATGTGTACCTGTCAAAAACAAAATCTATCGTCAAGTTAAGGAGAGCATCAGAGCTGAAGTCCGCAAGATGCTGGAGCTAGGGTCTATTGAACCCTCTGAGAGCCGTTGGGCCAGCCCAGTGCTTCTAGTCCCCAAACCTCATCCACGGGTGGAAAGAGAGAAATGAGGTTCTGTATGGACTATGGAGGGCTCAACTTTGCCACCAAGACAGATACTCACCCTATACCAAGAGCTGATGAATTGATAGATAAGTTAGGTGCAGTCGAATTTCTAAGTAACTTTGACTTAACTGCAGGGTCCTGACAGATTGGCATGGCAGCAGGAGCAAAAGAAAAGACAACATTCTCCATACCTGATGGGCATTATCAGTTTTCTGTTCTGCCTTTCAGTTTAAAGAATGCCCCTGCCACCTTCCAAAGGTTTGTGAATCTTGCTGGATTGGAGTCCTTTCATGCAGCATATCTAGATGATATTTCTGTTTTTAGCTCCACCTAGCAGGATCACTTAATCCACCTGGGGAAGGTTTTAAAAGCCCTGCAAACTGCAGGCCTAACTATCAAGGCATCCAAATGCCAGATAGGGCAGGGAACTGTGGTATACTTGGGCCTCCTTGTTGGTGGAAGCCAAGTGTAAACCTTACAGCTCAAGATTCAGGCCATCCTGGACTGGGCAGCTCCAACAACCCAAACCCAAGTAAGGGCATTAATTGGCTTGACTAGGTACTACAGGAGGTTTATGAAGGGATATGGGTCCAATGTGATAATCAAACAGAGAAAAACCTTGGCACTCATTCAATTTTATGTTGATTCATAGAAAAATTCACATAAGAAAGTTCAAAGTACCAGCAGGACATCAATAGCGGTCTTGCCGTATCAATTTAATAAGAATAAAAGCGAAAGTTAAAAAACAGTAACAATATGGTCAGAATGAAACACTTTGATGTAACAGTCCTTCTTTCAAGCGTTGAACCGGGAGCCGACACGTGTTTCGTTTCATGGAAACTTTTTCAAGGCTGTGGGACTTCGGGTGCAGGGGTGTCTTTAGGCGTCAGTTTTTTCTTACCACCTCCGGTCGCAGAGGTCTGCCACTTTTTCACAAGGATGATGTCATCAGTGATGTCATTTGAGATGTCATCAGTGATGTCATGAGTGATGTCACTGACCATTTCATGAGTGATGCAATATGTGACGTCATCAGCAGTGCATTGAGGGCGCGCAAGTTATAGTTAGCTGAACTAACTATAACGGGGGAATTTCAATGGTTTTGTATGAGTGAAATGTCCAGCTAACTATAACATGTGTAAAACCTATGCTTTTTTCAGTGAATATATATATATATATATATATATATATATATATATATATATATATATATATATATATATATATATATATATATATATATATATATACAAACAAAAATCCCTGCGTTCCATGCAGGAAAAAGCAAGACACTCCGGTGTAAAGGTGAAATTCAAGGGTTTATTCAGCAAATAAGACGCGTTTCAACCTCTCTCGATCGTTTTCAGTGAATACATATATATATATATATATATGTATATATATATATATATATATATTCGATTTAACATGCCCAAAGTAATCATCCTCGCCATCTCATTAAAAGCATCCCGTATGGGGAATTTTTAAGAATTCGGCGTATATGTAATAACGAGATAGACCTTAAAACGTGTCTTGAAGATTCCTTTCAAAGGTTTTTATGCAGGGGATACAACAAAGATGCCCTTACTAGTCCCCTTAAAAAGTGATGTCTAATCAGGTTGATTCTGCAGTCAATTCGGGGGTTACTACTGATAACATAATAGAGTTGGTGCCCACTGAGACTGAGAAAACTACTATCCGTTTAATTACCACTTTTAATAATCAAGAAAAGAAAATCAGACAGATTTTGAAATCTAATTGGCCTATCCTCAAGACGAATATTACTTTAGCTCCCCTGTTGGAAGACATGCCGGGAATCACTTTTCATAGAGCACCCTCCATGAGGATGCTCTGGTTAAAACTAGTCCGGAGATTAACATTAAACCTAACTGGCTATCCAATAGAACTGGGTTTCGTAAATGCAGTTCTTGCAGGGCATGTAAATTTGGAACCAACACTACTGAGTACTATGAAGGACTCACTAAAACTGCCATTAAGATCAATAATCTTTATACCTGCAAGACTGATCGTGCGATCTTTGTTGTAAAATGCACTTGTGAGTTGCAATACGTTGGCAGTACTAAGCTACAAGTGTTTAACCGCATTTTACAACATCTGCGGGCCATAGTAAATTCTGACCCAAGTTACCCAGTGGCGGGTCATTTTAAATTAGTACACAACAACAATTTAAATGACTTACAATATTTTGTAATTGACGCTGTTCCTCTGTCAAAAAGAGGCGGAGACAGAGAAAAGAAATTGAGAAATTGGAAAGTCTCTACATAGTCCTTCTTAATAGCAAAATTCCCAATGGCCTGAATATGGGGGAAGGTCTTCATAATTTTTTATGAATCTTGTTATCATATATCCCCTGTGTTTGGTTTATACCATCATTTACTTTAAGGAATTTTAGCTTTTTTCATTATAAGCACAGTTTTTTAATAGTTTTACCTATATTTATAGTTTTACCTATTTTTATATTGTGCTGAGGATGATTTGATGTCAATTTAATGGGCTAATTTATTGATACTTAGCGGTTTATAAAGATTTTAACAGGCATTTATATCATGATAAATAACTTGTTGAAATGTTTTACCATTTTTGAACAGACATTAGGTGCAACCTATTTTCTTATTTTCTTTCTTTCTTCTTATGAATTCTTTCAAGCTTTAGTACAGTATTGCACTTTTTCAATATGTATGTACTTTTCTGCTGATTATGATGTGTTAGCCGGTTTTTGCACTTTATTGCACTTTGCACTTTTCACTTTAAGAATTTCTTTGCTTCCTACGTGCTGCATCCCTAGATTTCTATGTGGCGGGGGCCAAATGGAGACGGTCCAGGTTGCTCTTGCACTGTAGCCCATTTGGGCGTGATTGTTGGTCATGGGATTTAAGTTTTTAACGTGGAATGTGCGTGGCTTGGGCACGTGCACTAAGAGACACAGGGTCCTCACCTTCCTTAAACGCCATGGGGTTTCAATTGCTTGTTTACAGGAGACCCACTTAGATGAGGATGGCGTACAACGGCTGGCCAAGAAGTGGAGAGGCCAGATTTTCCATTCCTCCTATTCTACATATGCTAGGGGGGTTCTGATTTGGGTGGCCCCAGGGATTCCCTGTGCTGTTCAATATATAGATGCAGATGTGGAAGGCAGATACATATTAGCGAGACTCAGATTGGATGACAAAGACCTCCTGCTCCTTAACACGTATGCACCGAACATTGATGACCCGGCCTTCTTCTCCCAGATACAGGATCTTGTGGCTCCGAGCCTAGACGCACCCCTCCTCTGGTTTGGGGATTTCAATTGCGTACTGCATCATGAGCTGGACTGTCATCCACCCAGAGCGGGTACTAAGCCCCGTCTGACGGCGCGCTTACAGGAAGTGATGCATAATATCGGGGCAGTGGATGTGTGGCGTACCTGCCACCCCGCACAGAAGCTTTACACTTGTTATACCCCGACGCATGGTACACATAGTAGGCTAGACCGAGTGCTCGCGGCCAACCTTCCCTCCTCTCTTACATTGACGGTTACACACCAGGCCCGATACCTGTCGGATCATACTCCAGTCACGTGCGTGGCGCAGTGGCCTGATCGCACGGAGCGTCCGCGCACGTGGAGACTGCCGACTGACCTGCTTCAGGATCAGGTGGCCCGGGACCATGTGGCGTCGTCGCTCTCCGACTACCTAGAACTCAACTGGGCGGGGAATGACCTGTCCTACTCCACCAAGTGGGAGGCACTGAAGGCCGTCGTGCGTGGAGCGTGTATGGGCCTGTCGTACGGGGTTAGGAAACAACTGCCCTCTGACTTGCAGACTGCGGAGGCTGCGCTCCTGCGCGGTCAATCCCAGTCTGATTCAGACGCATCGGATCAACAGGCGGAGGGCCTTGCCCTGGTATCGATCCACGACATACTCACGCGGCTTGATAAATTTACACTGGGCCAATACAGGCAGAGACTACATTGTGAGGGAGATAAGTCTGGACGCTTGTTGGCCTGGATACTTCGCCGTGAGTTCACGCCCGAATGAATAGTAGCCCTACGGAACCCCAGTGGCGATATGGTCCACTCGGAAGCTGATTTCCTCGCAGTCCTGCGAGGCCATCTACAAATTGTATATGAGGTTGACCCGTCCATATCGGAGGATGTCTATCGCTTATATCTTGAAGACCTCTGCCTACAGACCCTACCGGAAGCGGCGGCGAAGGAACTTGACGTCAAGCTGACGTTGGGTGAAATTACCGCGGCGATAGCTGCCCTCCCCCGGGCCAGGACCCCTGGCGGGGATGGATTCCCTGCGGAGTTTTATCATGCTTTCGGACATACCCTAGCCCACCTCCTCCTACAAGTCTATAATGAAGATTTGCGTACGGGCACCCTTCCACCCACTTTGAATCAGGGTGAGGTCTGTATGATTTTGAAGCCAGGCGGTGACAAAACGGACCCCGGAGTTTACCGCCCTATCACATTGATAAACTCAGACGCAAAAATCCTCACTAAACTGCTAGCCAATCGCCTTGCCCCGCACGTGAACCCAGCTCGTCCATCCAGACCAGTGTGGCTTCGTCCCCGGTCGTAATACGCCGATGAATTTGCGTCGCCTAAATCACATATTACATGAGGTCCGGGGACGAGAGGTCCCTCACGTGTTGGTCTCCGTTGACTTGGCTAAAGCCTTTGATACGGTGCACTGGGGTTATCTGATGCATGTGCTTCTGAAAATGGGATTTGGTCCCGGATTTCTCAACTGGATCCGGGTGCTCTACGGAGCGCCCCGAGCCAGGGTGCGCCTGGGATCAGCCCGCTCCGACGAATGGTCACGGGGGAGGGGCACCCGGCAGGGGTGCCCTCTCTCCCCCCTCCTATTTGCTCTAGCAATTGAGCCCCTGGCCATATCTGCTCGCAAGGAGTTGCACGACTGGGGCATAGTAGTGGGGGACACTACCAATGTCATCTCCCTCTACGCTGATGATGCGCTCTTCTATCTGACTTCCCCGGTGGAGGCCGTCCCCGCTTTGTTGAGGCTTTTGGACCGCTTTGGCGCAGCCTCTGGACTGCGCATGAATGTCAACAAATCTCTGGTGTTCCCACTGACTGCTGCTGTCCCTGACCCGGATGCGGATTCTCACTATTTGGGCCTCCGGTGTGAACGGCTGACATTCCGGTACTTGGGTATTCAGGTGGCCGCCTCTGACGAGACTCTCCTGGCTCACAATATTGACAAAATTCTCGCAGCCCTCAGTAAATCTATTGCCTTTTGGAACACACTCCCTCTCTCTCTCATGGGGTGGCTGGCAGTTGCCAAAATGGTGATGCTCCCTAGAGTCCTCTATGTGCTGCAAAATACTCTATGCCCATTGCCACCCCGGGTGTTTCGCACGCTAAACTCACTCCTCACCTCCCTACTCTGGGCGGGTGGGTGCAGTAGGGTCGCGCTGCGTACGGTAACAAGGTGTTGGGATGAAGGCGGCCTCGAGGCCCCGAGGTTTGATCTGTATTACTATGCGGCGCAGCTTCTCCCTGTAGCCAGGTGGTTTGCTGAAGACGAGAACTGGGAGCTGGCATTGTTGGCTGGTGCGGCTACGGACAAGGACCTGCAGGAGGCTTTCATGCAAGGTCGGGGCGCTGATGATACTCTGCCCTATGTGGTAAGGCATACGGCTAACATTTGGCAGCGGTTCGTCGAGAATGTTCTGCGACGCGCGCCGTTCCATAGGGAGCTTTACATTTGGATCTTGGCCCCGATACTCAAACTGTCCTTCCGAGAGTGGCGCTTGGGCGGTTGCGAGACCCTCGCAGATCTCTACCCGGACGACTCTTTTGTGTCCTTTGAGATACCTACATTACGGAAGTCTTAGGGATGTGGCCAGGACAACATGGCCCCAATTCCCAGAGGCACCCCAGCTCACTAATACCCTGGACATCATTTTATCCTGTGGGAGGGGTAGGCGCCTGATCTCCCTCCTTTACTCTGCCATGCGCAGAGACTCGATTCCCCCGTTGGCGCCGGCCTGGGTGGCTCGGGAGGCAGACCTGGGGATAGAATTAGATCCTGCCCAGAGAAAGCGGATTGGACTGTTGACTCGTAAAGTGTCTTTTAATGCGCACTTCAAACTTATTCACTTCAATTTTGTCCACCGCACTTACATGACACCCGTCTCCCTCCACCGTATTTCGTCAGATAGACGCCATAATTGCCCTAGATGTGGGATGGAGAGGGCGGGATTCCTGCACCTAGCGTGGGAATGTCCCTTGGTCCACGATTTTTGGCGCAGGGTGGTGGTACATATTGCCCGGACCACACATCTTAGGTTGCAGCTGGACCCGCTTCACTGTCTGCTAGCGTTAGTGCCCAAGCCAAAGAAGAAAAGTCTGTCTTACAAATTGTTGCAACTTCTATTGGTTCTGGCAAGGAGACGGGTGGCCATTACCTGGATGGGCCAGAGGGCGCCTGAAATCTCTCATTGGTTACGTGACGCCAGGGAATGGGCCTTGGCAGAGGAGACACACATGCAGCGCACTCGCATGGACGGGAAGCTCCAGGATGACTTACTCGCCTGGAGAACTATGTGTATGGAGGGGATGGAGGAGGATGATTCGGATGCCACTAGCGCTGAGTTGTTTTCCTCTGCTTCCTAGGGGTCTGGCGATGAGGGGGGGGGTCTGGGGCGGGGTGTCGGGAGGCAGTATAGAGGTCCCCTGTGCCACGCCGATATTCCTTGATAGATATGTTTGTATTTAGCTGTGATTCCCATTTGACCACCCTACATTGTGATGACCACGTCCTAACTGGCCCTTGCATTCATCTCATCTTGTATTTGGATCAGCACTAGAAATGCCATTCATGGGGTTCTTCTTTACTGTTATACCGTTATATAGTGTGGAAATGTAACATAAGAAAATTGGCGTAGACATTGATACTGTTTTTTCTGATATTTGAAGCACAAATGCAATTTTCTCTACTCGTATATAGGTTCACTCTGACGCCGCCCTGCCTCCGGGATGTGGGCCGTAATTGGCTGTGTATTTACTTTGGGACTAACCTTCCTGTTCTTTACATATCAACTGGCTTGATGACTGTATAATTTGTGCCTCTTTACTATCTTCGCCGCAATAAACATATTTAAAAAAAAAAAAGAATTTCTTTGCTGCTGATAACTTATAATTCTTTCACTTTCAGTATTTTTATCATTGTATTTGTAATGTATATATGTATATTATATTTTTTATATATGTATATATATATATATATATATATATATATAAATATATATATATATATATATATATATATATATATATATATTGTGTCCTTTTGCACCAACTTAGGGCATAGAACCCATTTAAATCAATCTCTACTCACACTATGTGGAGAAAGTTCAAGAACTATATATTTTTTCCTTTTTTATGAACTCGATTAATACGATGATGTTATTAATGTACATTTGTGGCATTGAAGTAAATGTGATAGCCAGACGCTCTTAATGATACAACATGAAACAGTATGTTTACTATGTCCATGACCACTAATGGGAGGAGTCAGGGGGAGTGCCCGACAGTATTTAACCACTTGTATCTCTGGGACTGTCATGTGATCAAGTCCGGGTTCCCTGGACGAAACGCGTAATGTTGCCGATCCCATCGATGGAATAAAGCACTTTATAACTCTACAAACCCCTTGTTGTGGTCTGTACCTGTGTTCGTGTTGGTGCTGCCGGCGGGTCGCACGCACTGCAGGATTGTGGAATCATATATATATATCCCCCGCTGTGTCCTCTGAATTACTCAGGAGTGGAGTGGTTTGTCGGAGATATTTTCACGCGCATGCCAGTGGTGCGTGACAGAGGACCCGCCCTACAAAGAGGCCTGTGTATACTTCTGGCAAAGTGGCAAGTCGTTTCCAAGGATTGGATTTCACAGGCACACCCCAAGAACATTGCAGACCAGCGGTCTCTGCGCATCGGCAGTCCGTGAACTACACGGGAAAGCAGGATGACTTCATTGCTGTTTTGTGGCCAGGTCTGCGCTGCAACGGGGGTTTGGGCGTCTGGGGACTTGAGGAGTTCATGACACTGAAATTACGGGGCCACACAGCAAACGTGGTGCCCCCTCCTGCTTCAGGCACAACGGCGCTCACCATGAGCATAATTTTGCCCCCCCCAAGGTACTTACCGGAACATTGCATGCTGGTACCTGTAGTGTCTCACACCAAGACATCAGCTGTTTTCAATCGGGTGGGGCTTGCCTGAACTTCCACCAATAGGAGAGCCTGTGATTGTACTTCAGGAGGGAAAATGTGAAACCCCATGCAAGCGGCATCTGAGGAAGGCGTTGTACGCCGAAATGCATTTTGCCTAAAAGCCTGTGATTAAAGAGCTCCTTGAAAATCTCCCGCTGTGTCCTATGAATTACTCAGGAGTGGAGTGGTTTGTCGGAGATATTTTCACGCGCATGCCAGTGGTGCGTGACAGAGGACCCGCCCTACAAAGAGGCCTGTGTATACTTCTGGCAAAGTGGCAAGTCGTTTCCAAGGAATTGGATTTCACAGGCACACCCCAAGAACATTGCAGACCAGCGGTCTCTGCGCATCGGCAGTCCGTGAACTACACGGGAAAGCAGGATGACTTCATTGCTGTTTTGTGGCCAGGTCTGCGCTGCAACGGGGGTTTGGGCGTCTGGGGACTTGAGGAGTTCATGACACTGTAATTACGGGGCCACACAGCAAACATTGTGCCCCCTCCTGCTTCAGGCACAACGGGGCTCACCATGAGCATAATTTTGCCCCCCCAAGGTACTTACCGGAACATTGCATGCTGGTACCTGTAGTGTCTCACACCAGGACATCAGCTGTTTTCAATCGGGTGGGGCTTGCCTGAACGTCCACCAATGGGAGAGCCTGTGATTGTACTTCAGGAGGGAAAATGTGAAACCCCATGCAAGCGGCATCTGAGGAAGGCGTGGTACGCCAAAATGCATTATGCCTAAAAGCCTGTGATTAAAGAGCTCCTTGAAAATCCTCCGCTGTGTCCTCTGAATTACTCAGGAGTGGAGTGGTTTGTCGGAGATATATATATATATATATATATATATATATATATATATATATATATATATATATACAAACAAAAATCCCTGCGTTCCATGCAGGAAAAAGCAAGACACTCCGGTGTAAAGGTGAAATTCAAGGGTTTATTCAGCAAATAAGACGTGTTTCAACCTCTCTCGATCGTTCTCACAGCAAAAGCCAGCCACGTCCAGAGAGACGGAAAGAGTGCTGGACAACGAGTGTGAGACACGTTATCTAATAAAAATGTAAATCCTGGATAATATGCATGATTCAAATTTAAAATGTGTGGCACACTACTCCAATCCACTTTATGCTACTATATGCCACTTCACTCTACGACACTAAACTCCACTCTGCCACTCCACTCAATACCAAGCTACATCACTCTATGACACTCTACTCTATGACACTCCACTCTACGACACTCCACTTTATGGCACTCCAACCTATGGAACTCCACTCTACGACACTCTACGCCACTCCACTGTCAGCCACTCTGCTGCTTTGTAAAACTCTCTACTTCACTCTATGGCACTCCACTCTATGACATTCTATTCCACTGTATGCCATCACTCTACGCTCCTCCGCTGTATGCCACTCTTCACCGCTTCTCTCTACACCACCCCACCACTCTACTCCAAAGCACTCCACTCCACTCCATTCCACTCTACTCCACACTATACCACTCCACTTTATTCTTCTCCACTCTACTTCACTCTACTCCACTTCAGGCTGCGCCACTCTACACCACTCAACTCCACTCTACTCCATGACACTCCAATTTTCTCCATGCCACTCCTTGCCACTCTATGCTACTTTATTCTATGACACTCTAACTCTGTGACAGTCCACTCTACGCCACTCCACAACGCTCCTCTCCAATCTGTGCACTCCACGCCACTCTGTGCTTTACTTTACAACACTCTACTCTATTACACTCAACTCCACGCCACTCTCCTTTATGTCACTAAGTCTTAGTCATGCTAAACAACAGCCACGCTAGTGTAGAACATGGCTAAAACACTTTGGTAAAGCCAATAGCTCTTACATATGCGTGACCTATTGACTTTGCCAATGCTTGTTTTGCTTACACCATCTTTGTGATTTAGCACCAGCAGTTACTAACAGCTGGTGGTAATAGTGTGGAAAAAAAGGAACAAGTGCATTTTTCTCAGTGATAAAAACAGGCACAAGTGCAATCTGTGCGTCTTTTTGTCCGCTGGCTGGTTCTAAATGACCTCATAAAAGCAAATGCGATAACGTGTATGAGACTCAAGCAGAGAACGAGATATAAATATCCACATAGGGTACAGTTATCTACTTCGAGGTCGGAGAGTATTCCATATCTTTAGATTTCTGCAGCGCATTACTTGATACTTAGTGGCTATGGGGACAGAAATATCCGGGGAGGAATGCGGGAATGTCATCTCCAAGATGTCATCACTGGCCTGGGCGTGAATTATTACTCACGGTAGGTGATATTCTGGCAGCTGCGGAAGAGCTGGAAGTGAGCCTGCTTCGCTCGGTCTCTGTCACCTGGATGTGGAAGCGTTTGTGCAGCCATCCGTGGGGGCCTGTGTTTGTATGCGGGCACCAGAGCTGATTGAAGGAGAGCCGCTGGATTATAGCACCTGTCGGGCCGAGCCCATAAATTTCCCACAGAAACTGAGGCCTGTCTGAAGGATTTAGGAAAAGATGTGGGGAATCTGCGAAAGCTGTGCCTATATGCAGCGTATGGGCATGTATTCAGTGGTCGGGAATGGAAGACGCCATCTTTGACAGTCCTAGGGAGTTGAGGTAGGCTGCGCCATAGGAAAATCGAGAAATTTGGCAGCATTTTTGTAAACTTGAAAGGGAGTTATCTCAGGGGCCGTGACGTATTCTCATGCTAGTGGGCCTAATACATGGCTGGCTTTGCTTTAATCATGCTGACTGTGTAGAAGAAAACTTAACGTGACTGACTCATCCCCAGCCAAACGAGTGTTTCTATAGTGAGCTAGCACTGTTATTAACTTGTTCCTTCCTCCATAGATGTCTCTGAAATAATCTTGAAGTAAGCCTGCTGTGCTACTCTCCCCAGCCCTACCGCCCTATCAGTTGTCAGTCAGATATATGTCCCAGCTTTCAAAGACACATACCTTTCATAAAGCCTCTTGATTCCCTTGAGGGCCAGACACCTCTGCTATGATACCAGTGGCATAACCAGGGTGCCGTGGGCAGTAAATGGCAGCCAGGAAGGATGGGGATGAGGGCACACCCCCATGTGGGAGTAAAACAGATGTTTCATATGCTCTAGGCCCCTAGTGTGTTGAGCCCCATTGCTCACACTTTTCAGCACTAATAATGGCTTCTCCCCTGTGCCAAGTCCGGATTACAATGGTGCTCTCCACTCTCATATGTACATCTCTTTCAGTGGTAGAAAATGGCGCGCATTCAGCTCTGTCTGATGACATCACACGCACAGCTGGCTATTACTGGGCGCGAGCTGTACAATAGTGGGAAGTGTTGGACACGCTGGGATCAGGGTAGGTTTTTGAGCAGTTCTTTAATCGGAGGGAGGAGTGGCTCTGCGAGTGAGGTCTGAAGGGAGGCTTGACCCAGAGCATTACTTTAGGGCTTTCAACCCAAGACCAATATTTTCCGAGAATAATAATTTGCCGTGGAAAACTGGATGCCCAGGACATTTGCAATACCACACACACAGCTAGCCGCCTCTTTCAGAATGGACACTCCTTAAAGGCAGCTGTAAGTATATAGAGGTGACTGTAGAGCGCAAAACTAGTAGGGGAAAATGTGTGCAAGCTGAAGTTAGAATATGGGTACTCGCAAACATTTGCCCAGGGGCCACAAAGTATGGTCTGAATTGTTACCAAGGGCGGCACTGATGACAGTAGGGTGGCGGTAGGGGGTCAAGGTGGGTTCAGGGATTTTTTACGGTGATCATAGGGGAAGCGAACCATGTACATCTAGTGGCTGAATTGCATAATGTGAAACCTGAAAACCTGGGATCAATCCCGGCTTTCCCCTTGACCAAACTGTGTGATCCTAGGCAAATATTTTTCCACTGTGCCGCCTTTTTCGTCATTATGGCATCTAAGAGGACCTCAAAATACATGAGTTCAGAATGTGCGCTGTACAAAACCTTCTCCTGTGTTTGATTATAATGTCAAGGTATGTTAGCAACCTAGGCCACCAGAGGGCAAAAGACAATTGACTAGCCTCTTAACTATTGGCATTGCTGTCATAGTGGCGTAGCATGAATGTTTCTAGATTTATGTTTGCTAACCATCACTTAAAAAAAGTGGTATGGTAAAATGCTTCTGCTTGTTAATTAAATACACTTTTTGAATTTTGAAGAAACATAATCCTATTTGTACACATTTCTTGCAAGAAGTCTTTAAAAATAAAGGTGTTCCTAAAGTTAAGTGGTGCAAGACACCACCTTTGTTATTTAATAACTTCAGTTAATATGCAAATAAATACTTGCCCCTTCATTTAAAATAAAAAAATCTCATTATTAGCACTCAGCAAGTAAACAGCAGCCTGTGCTGCTGTTCGGGGCGGGCACTGAAGGGGCGGTCGGGGTCTTAAGGTCAAGAGGGCTACAAGCACCCATTCCACCTATCCCCCCCCCGCCGTACTTTGAGTAATACCATTTTGGAACGTTTTACATTGAGAGGGGAGAGGGTTTTACATTGAGAGAGGATAGGGTGGATGAACAGGGCTTGGTCAACGCTCTCCAGCACACTGTGTTCTAAAATGGCCCTCTTTGTCTTGTCATCAATTTAGGACGTGGATTTAGATCTGTAAAGAACTTTTGCATTGTGCTGAAAAGAACATGGATGTGGAGTTAAGAATAGTAAACATACTTACCGCTATAATTTAAACCTAAACACGTAAAAAAGGGTAGTTAGAGTTATTTAAGCATTGATAATTTCCCTATTGCACTTTACAGAATATCCCAGATGACATTACAAATTATATCACTGATGACAAAGTTCATCTGCCCTCACACGTGCCACCAATAGCATTTTGGAGTCATTACCCAAAACTGAAATAATGTAATTAAACGAGAGCCAATTTATCTCCTGTCCATGATTATCAAAGAAATAGAAAAGGAGGTACCACATGAACCTAAAAACTGCCACCAACTAAACCACAGTCAGGCTTCAATAAACAGGACCAAGGCAGCAGAAGGGGAGACTCCAACTGAAGTGCAGCTGGAGCAAAGGCTGCCCACATCATCAGCTGAGATAGTGACACCAAAGCAGCCGCGGCTGATGGTGGGAGTACCTGCGGGCGGTGACGTGGGGAGGAGAAGGGGCAGGGTGGGGGGTAGTAATGTATGGATTACGGAGTTTAACAGGTAAGTTAACATATATATGAATAAAACGAATTTCGTTGCATGCACTGCATAATCAAATGCAATGCAGTGCGCGCAACAAATTTCTTTTTATTTATTTATATGTTTACTTACCTGTTAAACTCAGTGGGCGAAGTGGGAAAAAAAAAGTAGGGGAACTGTGGGTGGAGAATCGGGGGCGGGAGTAACTGAAGATTGAATCAGTGGGCAGAGTCAGGGGGTGGCTAGAAATAGCGAAACATACCAATTTTTAGTACGTTTAGCATTTCACTGACCCGTTACAGCTTATAACGTTATTTAATTAAAACAATTGATAAACATGTTTATTTGAGGTTTAATTCAGGAAAAAGCAAACACTCATAGGGAATACAGGTTTATGTAAAGCGTGTGAAATATAAGCAGGAACAACATGTTTCCTTAATGCTTTTGCTCTCATTGTTCAGAAATCCATGTTTATTTTTAGTCTCAAACATTGAGGTCATGAATAGAGGGCTCCTCCTGTACACATGTGTTAAGCAGGGCTCAGAAGAGAAAGGGACTCTTCAGTAGAATCTAGACTCACGGAAACCCACAAAGGCTCCTTCATATTCATGTCAGCCAGCTAGCTGCTCAATCATAAAATAGCAAAAAGAACAACTGGTGGACAGAATGCAGAACACTATCATACATTCACCCCAGTACAGAGATCTGGGCCTAAATCCATTTTTTCTTTGCTCACCATGCAATTCCAGTTTGGACCCAGCCATATGCAAATCAGTCTTGATCCTACACCCAATGGGAACAGTCCAGCCCGAACTGCCAGGCCAGGTCCTCCCTTGACTGGAAACAAGCATCCTAGGACCGGTTTCGGGCTTTCAGCCATCATCAGCCAGGATAGCTTGATTCCAGTGGCATGGAGAGCACGGGACTCATGTCTGAGCATGCCTGTCCCACTCGGGGTGACAAATGCAAAAAGAACAATTGATGGACAGAATGCAGAACAATGTCATACATTCACCCCAGTTCAGAGATCTGGGCTTAAATCCATCATTTTTTGCTCACCATGCCATTCCAGGTTGGAACCAACCATATGCAAATCAGTCTTGATGCTGCGCCCAATATGAACAGTCCAGCCCGAACTGCCAGGCCATATGTATTCAAGTGTCCTTTCATTCCGGAAGTGAACACAAAGCAGTACCCACTGAACTATGCACATAACATATTGCTCTTTGATATGCATGGTACATGTTCCTTGCAGCAGGCATATTACCACTCTGCACTACCTTAGATGAGTAAAACAGCCACTGGGCAAAACATGCCCCCATCTCTCTCCAGCAGGTACATTGATCACCAAAGTTATCTTGCCACTTGTATTGTTGACCAAAACCTGCTGAATATACAAAGAACTTTGCAATGTTTTTAAAACTCCTGCACTTGTACAAAACCGGTCCCCCCAAACTAAACTGGCCCCCTACTCTTCCAGTCGCCCTGGGAAACGCCTGCTCCTGCCCTTTCACTGCTCCTGTCCAGTCAGGACTCCTGCCGATGCTCGATCAACACTCCTGCTTCTTCAATTCCCCTGCCCCCTCCCTTCTCCTGGCCCGTCACTTCTCCTGGCCCGTCACTTCTCCTGGCCCGTCCCTTCTCCTGGCCCGTCCCTGCTCCTGCCCTGTTCACTGCTCCTGACCTGTTCACTGCTCCTGCCCTGTTCACTGCTTCTGCCCGTTCACTGCTCCTGCTCATGCCTAATCACTGCTTCTGCCCAGTCACCTCTCCTGCCCCGTCACCTCTCCTGCCCGTCACCTTTTCTGCCCCATCACCTCTTCTGCCCCATCACCACTCCTGCCCGCCACTTCTCCTGCCCATCACTTCTCCTTCCCTGGCGCCTCTCCTTCCCTGGCGCCTCTTCTGCCCTGTCGCCTCTCCTGCCCTGTTGCCTCTCCTGCCCTGTCCCTTTTCCTGTCCCGTCACTTCTCATGTCCCGTCACTTCTCCTGCCCCGTCACCTCTCCTGCCCATCACCTCTACTGCCCATCACCTCTCCTGCCCATCACATCACCTGCCTGTCATGTCACCTGCCCGTCACTTCTTGTGCCCGGTCACCTCTCCTGCCCTGTTGCCCCTCCTTCCACGTCACCTCTCCTGCCCTGTCGCCTCTCCTGCCCCATCACTTCTCCTGCCCCGTCACTACTCCTTCCCGTCACTGCTCCTGCCCCGTTCACTGCTCCTGCCCCGTTCACTGCTCCTGCCCCGTTCACTGCACCTGCCCCCTTCACCGCTTCTGTCCTTTCACCGCTCTTGTCTTTTCACCGCTCCCGCCCCGTTACCGCTCTAGCTCGTGCCCTGTCACCTCTCCTGCCCCGTCACCTCTCCTGCCTGTCACCTCCCCTGCCGCATCACCTCTCCTGCCCTGTCATCTCTCCTGCCCCGTCACCTCTCCTGCCCCGTCACTTCTCCTGCCCGTCACTTCTCCTGCCCGGTCACCTCTCCTGCCCAGTTACCTCTCCTGCCTAGTCACCTCTCCTTTCCTGTTGCCTCTCCTGCCCAGTCCTGCTCCTGGCCAGTCACTTTTCCTGCCTCAACACATTTCCTACCCCGTCACTTTTCCTGCCCCGTCACTGCTCCTGTCCGCTCACTGCTCCTGCCCGTTCACTGCTGCTGTCTGGTCAGCACTCCTGCCAGATCACCGCTCCAGCCCCATCACTTCTCCTGTCCCATAACTTCTCCTGTCTCGTTCATTGCTCTTATCCATTCACTGCCCCTATTCGTTCACTGCTCCTGCCGGTTACTGCTCCTGCCCATGCCTAATCACTGCTCCTGCCCCTTCACTTCTCCTGCCCCATCACCTCTCCTTTCCTGTCACCACTCCTGTCCCGTCACTGCTCCTGACATGTCAACTCTCCTGCCCGTCACTTCTCCTACCCGTTACTTCTCCCTGCTGCCCATCACTTCCCCTGCCCGTCACTTCTCCTGCCTTGTCACTTGTCCTGCCCGTTACTTCTCCTGCCCGGTCACCTCTCCTGCCCTAGTACCTCTCCTTTCCTGTCGCCTCTTCTGTCCGGTCACTGCTCCTGCCCAGTTCACTCCATGTAGAACATTGACAAATTACACAAGGTGTCAAGTTCCCCACAGTACTCTGCCTGGGGACAGCTCCTCTGTAATCACTCACTACGATCTCACTGCCACAATATGCTAAAGGCAGAGAGGGCGCGCGCATTGTCATTAGAAAGGGGTTAATCAGCCTCAATCGGAATGACAATGGGCCTGCCCTCAGTCTGAGAGCTCAGGGAGGGGCTGCTGCAGCCTCTGGAGTTCAACAGAGAAGTGCGAGCAGCCCCTGGAATCTGAGTGAAAAAAGTTATCGTTTTTACGTAGGACTATTCTTGCCGTCCCGGGATGCTTTTTTTAAAGTAAGAAGTAGGGGAACGGACTGAAATAATTTTTAGAGGTAGAGGGACGCCGTGCCTTCCGTTCCCGCCCACATCTACCACTGGTTAAACTCCGTAATCCATACATTACTACCCTCCACCCTGCCCCTCCCCCTCCCCACATCACCACTCACAGGTACTCCCACCACCGGCCGCGGCTGCACCAAAGCATGGCATTGTGAATGCACCTGAGAATGGAGGTGCGCGTCTATGCCACACAATACGCCACCTTGTGCTGTTTGCTGTAATTATAAATCTTCCAGTGAGAGGAATGGAATGGAATGCCAGTGCCCTCACATGATGTGAGTGGTTTTAAATAGAAGTGATGTCACCAATGCAAGTTGCTGCTGTGTCTTCACATGATAGCCATAAGGCAATCCATCTCTGCCTTTAGTGCGCCCTCCTTTTCTGTTATTTACATCTTCCAGTTGAATGTCTTTAACTAGTGTAGCTCCTAAGCAGCCCAGCCATGTGTGCTCTGTTTAGAAGTACAGGTAGCTTTGTTTCCAATTTTCGATATCTGTAGCTCTTGTAAAGCGACTGCCATGGTACAGGAAATGTTGGCAAATACATAAAATCTGCCACGCATAAGAAATGCCCATTTCCCTCCGCACATGGCAGTGCCATCTCTGACACTGGACCATAAAAGAACATATGTATTTGTAAAGAACACGTTCACCTCTAACGTGGTATTTTGGCGCTCAATAATAGATGTTAATTTATACTCCCAGGGGGCATCACTCCTTCTTTGTGCTCATGTGAGAGTATGTTGCACTAATTATTATTTTTGCTAAAAATGATAAACTTTTCCTCAAAATGAGTTCCTTGTGAACAATTGTTTCTAGCTTACTAGCTAATTCCCAGTTCACAGGGACATATGGGTTGCTCTTGTGTTTTGTTATGTTGTCTTGACCATTAGTCAGGCTGAGCAGTAACACCCACTCACCCCGTATAATCACACTGATTTATCCAGTGCTAGTGGTATACATGTAGCTCGTGAGCTAACACTCATGAGGGACGCCTCCTGGACAATAAAGGTATGGCATGGCCCATTGACACACTCAAAGGAGAAGGAAATGAGTCAATCGAGAGATATCAGGGCATATTATCAAGGGGGGTTATCTCCACTTTTTTGGCTTTAAAAGCCAAGAAAGCAGAGATAAAATTATCTCCCTATTACCTAGCTGTCGCTAACACCAGTTAGCGACAGCTAGTAGGAGATAGCGACCATCTTGGGCCCCACTTTGCATGTCAGTGATATTTATCACTAATGACATGCAAAGTGGGTGTGCCAAGATGTTAGCGACTGAAAACAGTCGCTAACATCGCTATCTCCTATTACCAACTTTTGGAGCTATTCGCGTAAGCGCGAATAGCTCCAAAAGATATTTTTGGAGATATTCCAAACCTGGCTGACTTTTCAGCGATATTCATGCATTGCGGCGATTTTTATCGCATTTGCGATAAACCTTGGTAATACCAAGGTTTATTTGCGGTAAAAATCGGCGCAGCTCAGCGGTAAATTTTTGTCTCTAACCAAGCAATAGCGATAATTATCGCTATTACTTGGTAATATGCCCCATCATTTCATGTGGTCAGCTACTGTTATTGTGAAGATGCGGCTGCTTCATTGTTTACCAGGTTTCTGTTGCATCACTTATGCTGCTTCAAGAGTTCTTGCTTTGATAGTTATATTTTGGTGTTAATTGGATTATATTGTTTGCATTTCTTCATAGTAAATGACTTGTATTTGCCTTTGTGCTGTGTATTAGTATATGGTTGTGCTAATGTAATATACTGGTGAGTGGCTCGATGCTCTTTGTCTCTTCCTTCACATTTAACATGCCCGTCTCCGTGTCTTCTCCGTGTGAATTGTACTGTGACTCCATGAGGCTATGCAGTGTCCACCTCGGACATCTCAGAACCTCTCTTGACGAATCAGCATGAACAACATTTTATTGCTGACGATCACTCGTGGAGTCGGCCTTGTTAAACAGAACCGTCATCCTCCTGTTCCAAACTTGTACTTCGAATCTGACATCAGCATAAAATCCAAGTGGCTAAGTCACTTTCTCCTGTGGTGTGAATCTGTATGGAGCTAGTGATCGTGTATGCCCACAGACAAAAAACTGCATATTGTGGTATTTTTACAGAATACTTTCATATGGTGCTGTTTTACTCCTACCATACACAATAGAGCAAGAAAGCTGCTAAGTGTGATTGATGTGGGTGTGTTCAGGCACTTCCCAGTACTAGCATCCCACAGTGTTTTGTTTTCATTCGCTGTCACCATTTAATTATCTGAAACTACAGTTAGGAGCTGTGCAGAACAATGCAAATTCGTTTTCCATGTTTTAAATCAAGAAGTCAGTTATATTAGAGATTCAGTGTTACAGATAAGAGAAGACAGGAAATTCTGCAAGCCCTCGGCATTTACAGGTACATGCATCAAAGCCTTTTGTGATCGCAAACGGTGCGAATCGCAAAAATCGGCCGTTTGCGATTGCAAAATTAGCGATTTGAGAATCCGCAATTAATTGCGAGTTCTCAAATTGCGATTGCATTTAGGGAATCGCATTTTGCGATTCCTTAAATGCAATGCATTAAAGTTAAAAAATCTGCCATTTTGTAAATAGGGGGAGCAAATTACCATGAAGTTGAACTTCATGGTAATTTGCAAAAACTTTGAAAAATGCACTTTTGTGCAGTTTTCAAAGTTTCATGTTGCGCACACACATGCCCTTAGGGCATGTGTGTGCGCAACATATGTGCACAGATCAATGTCAGGGGTGCAACAGGGTGTCCTTTTGACACCCTGGCACCCTGGAAATTGCATTCTCAATTTGCGATTCTCTAATTGAGAATCGCAAATTGAGAATGTCTTCCCATTCATTCCTATCTAGGCCCATAGGATGAATGGGGAGGTATTCCTTAACTGCGATTCGCAATTTGCGAGTCGCAATTAAGGAATGTTTAAAAATCGCTATTTTTTAAGCAATTTCTACATGCATAGGCTTTTGCGATTCCTTAATTGCGATTCCTTAAAAATCGCAATTAAGGAATCACAAAAGCCAACATTGATGCATGTGCCTGTGTAAGCAAAATTAGCGATTTGAGAATTCGCAATTAATTGTGAGCTCTCAAATTGCGATTGCATTTAAGGAATCGCATTTTGCGATTCCTTAAATGCAATGCATTAAAGTTAAAAAATCTGCCATTTCGCAAATAGGGGGAGCAAATTACAATGAAGTTGAACTTCATGGTAATTTGCAAAAACTTTGAAAAATGCACTTTTGTGCATTTTTCAAAGTTTCATGTTGCGCACACACATGCCCTTAGGGCATGTGTGTGCGCAACATATGTGCACAGATCGAAAACGAAACGAAATGAAATGCTTTATTTGATTTTGTTTGTTAAAATCATAAAAGCGTACAAAAAAAAGACAGTCATTTAAAAATAAATATGTACATTCAAGAACAATGTAACTTCAAGTAAAAAAGACATATCCCCAACCTCAAAGTTCAGTGGTGTGACATGTTATTCAAGGGGTTTATCCCTATCAGAAGTAAAGATACACGGATTTGTCCTTCAAGGTGAGTAGATTCAAGAGTTGCGACAGTTGTACAATGGATCAAATCTGTTGAAAACAGAGAAACTAATACCACTGGGTACCTGGACTCCCCCACACAACGGGTGGTGGTAGGCTATTGTTGGTCCTAACCGGGGGATATTTGGCATACAGGGATAAAAGTCAAGTAGATCCCAAATATGTATTGAGCCATCCCCTTCTTGGGGCGGACAAGATCTTAAGTATGGAGCGATGTTCCGGTTCCTGAATCTAACCAGTACCAAGTCCCCTGAAATGTTTTTTGGTCGTGGGCCCAACCAGCCCACCCTTCTCACACTCAAGATTCCGCCATCTTTGTCCGGTGGTAGGGGTCTATTTCTTCCCATCCAGAATATGACTTTGTTCAATAGGTCCTGCTGACTTTCAGCTTTTCCCATCGCAAGTGCTGGTACTCCTGAGAGGACGGACACATATGGCGCGGCTTCTGGCGGGAGGTGTATATGTGGTACTTTGCGTGCTGTTTTAACCTCTAAGGGCCTTGATATAGCAGATTTGAAGGGAGCTTTGGAAGTGGTTGAATCTGGGAAATTAGGGGATTGTAGAGTGACTTGAAGGCTTTTGTGGTTGGGAGTTGGCTTAGCTGTTGGGAAAGTAGTAGATGGCTGGGGCCGGTTCGATGTTACTGAATTATTGATGGGTTTCAGGATAGCCGTGATTTTATTCTCTAGACCCGAGAGCCTTTCCCCTATAGCGTTGATTTTTTCTCTTAGTGGGGAAATGAGGGTTTTAACAAGTTGTTCAATCTGAGTTAGTAGAGGAATCTGGGAAATAAGATATTGGTTCATCCAGTTTGGCATCAGTCTCCATGGTGATAGGGAGATTATTAACAGACAGAGCAATTGCCGTGAAAGTACTGAGGCTTGTGTGTTGACTTTGTTCAATAAAAAGGGGGATTCCTGTGTACTGCCTTTAGTTCTTGTAGTACAGGTGCCTTTGGCGAGAGAGGGTGATTCCACACTAACATACTTTGTTTTGCATAGACTGTTTAATTCAGCCCACAGGGACAGGTTATGCACTCTTGGGGAGATTAGTGGAGGAGATAGCGTACTAGATGGAGAGTAACAAGGACAGTTTATGTTTATCACATGAACAGTAGGCAGTGAGCTTGTGCTAATCGTTTGGTGCTTTTGCACCACTTGACCTGGGCACCCCTGCGCAGCTGGACTTGTTTCCCCCTTACAGGGCATGATCAGAGTAGAGATAGTAGTATTACAGAAAAAAGCCAAATAAATGTTTGTACACTCTACCTCCTTTAGCAGAAGTGACAAGGGGGGAGGCCTGTCCTGTCCCCTTCGGTCCACGGAGGGCCACAGAGCCCCGGGCGCCGACCCGCGTGCGATCCCGCGACGCGGGGGCTGCTGTCCTTTTGATGCGCCTCCTGGCGCGCTGATCCCGTATCTGGCGAGAAGCTGGGGCGTCTGGGGAATGTAGTTTCCACCCCTCGCGCTCCGGCCGCTGTTGTACTTGCAGCGGCGAGGGGGAAACTGGCAGGGAGAGTTGACCCCTGGTGCAGGTACGCCTTTAAATGTCCCCGATGCTGCTTGCTGGCCCCCCGCTCCCCCGGGACTGCTGTCCTTTTGATGCGCCTCCTGGCGCGCTGATCCCGTGTCTGGCGAGAAGCTGGGGCGTCTGGGGAATGTAGTTTCCACCCCTCGCGCTCCGGCCGCTGTTGTATTTGCGGCAGCGAGGGGGAAACTGGCAGGGAGAGTTGACCCCCGGTGCTGGTAAGCCTTTAAATGTCCCCGATGCTGCTTGCTGGCCCCCCGCTCCCCCGGGACTGCTGTCCTTTTGATGCGCCTCCTGGCGCGCTGATCCCGTGTCTGGCGAGAAGCTGGGGCGTCTGGGGAATGTAGTTTCCACCCCTCGCGCTCCGGCCGCTGTTGTACTTGCGGCGGCGAGGGGGAAACTGGCAGGGAGAGTTGACCCCCGGTGCAGGTAAGCCTTTAAATGTCCCCGATGCTGCTTGCTGGCCCCCCGCTTCCCCGGTACTGCTGTCCTCTTGATGCGCCTCCTGGCGCGCTGATCCCGTGTCTGGCGAGAAGCTGGGGCATCTGGGGAATGTAGTTTCCACCCCTCGCGCTCCGGCCGCTGTTGTACTTGCGGCGGCGAGGGGGAAACTGGCAGGGAGAGTTGACCCCCGGTGCAGGTAAGCCTTTAAATGTCCCCGATGCTGCTTGCTGGCCCCCCGCTCCCCCGGGACTGCTGTACTTTTGATGCGCCTCCTGGCGCGCTGATCCTGTGTCTGGCGAGAAGCTGGGGCGTCTGGGGAATGTAGTTTCCACCCCTCGCGCTCCGGCCGCTGTTGTACTTGCGGCGGCGAGGGGGAAACTGGCAGGGAGAGTTGACCCCCGGTGCAGGTAAGCCTTTAAATGTCCCCGATGCTGCTTGCTGGCCACCGCTCCCCCGGGACTGCTGTCCTTTTAATGCGCCTCCTGGCGCGCTGATCCCGTGTCTGGCGAGAAGCTGGGGCGTCTGGGGAATGTAGTGTCCACCCCTCGCGCTCCGGCCACTGTTGCACTTGCGGCGGCGAGGGGGAAACTGGCAGGGATAGACCCCCGGTGCAGGTAAGCCTTTAAATGTCCCCGATGCTGCTTGCTGGCCTGTGCACAGATCAATTTCAGGGGTGCAACAGGGTGTAGTTTTGACACCCTGGCCCCCTTGAAATTGCCTTCTCAATTTGCGATTCTCTAAGGCCCATAGGAATGAATGAGGAGGTATTCCTTAATTGCGATTCGCAATTTGCGAGTCGCAATTAAGTAATGTTTAGAAATCGCAATTTTTTAAGCAATTTCTACATGTATAGGCTTTTGCAATTCCTTAATTGCGATTCCTTAAAAATCGCAATTAAGGAATCGCAAAAGCCAACATTGATGCATGTGCCTGTTTAAGTTTCTTGACTCGTCTACGGGCAGTGACGTAGTAAGTGTGTCACTGGTCCTATACCAAGCAAGCAAAATGGGACCCTTTCTTCTTGCTTGGATTGTAAAATACATCGAAAATCTCCTACAGAGCCGCCCCCGCCCACCCCCTCAGCCCGCTACTGCTCCTGCTGCACCATGATTCAGAAAAGGGGGTGGTGATGGACAGAGTTTCTGAATAAAGCTGAATACTCCTACCCAGTCAACAGATCAGGGCTTGATCCATCACCGTTTTTTAGATCACTGCACCATCCCAGCTCAGAACCTGGCTACATGCAAATTAGTCTGTCCCTGGCCCAGTGCATCATGGGAACAGGGCAGACCAAACTACCAAGCCAATTCTTATACTGGAAAGGAAACAAGCGTCAAACATGACAGCTGACCCGGGGTTATATTTTCGAGGGCACATAATCGCAACGTCAAAGCCTAATTTTCTTTTGTAAAACTAGAAAAAATATCCCAAAGCTTAATGTTATGGGGATTTTTTTAGGTAGAGTTGGTATAGGGAGGGTCATAGTTGGACATTTACATGTTCAGTACCCCCCCTATGCCTTTCACAGTGCGTGTGAAGATCTGCTAAAAATGAGACCTCTCACACGACTCCCATTGTGTTTTAGCGGGGTTTTCCAAAGTCGGTCCTGGAGGACCGGATCCGTGCCAGATTTTTAGATAAATATAGTTCACTTAAAAATCTGGTATGGATCCAGCCCTCCAGGGCCGACTTTGGAGAACCCTGTGTTATAGGATAGATAGTGCGATAACGGAAACAAGCAGCATGCTAACATCTTACACGAGTAGTGAATAGAAATAGAAACAATGTTCTCGGAAAGACATATAGTGTAAAAGAGAGAGACACAGTTGGGATGAAAGTCTCTCATGGACTGTTTGATGGGACATCCTGCTTCCTTTCCGCCAATTGACTTCTCATCTAGAGGCCATTGGGAGATGATCCAGGCATGCTTTTTTGTTCACTCAATAATGAGAAAAACTCTATTTTTGGGTGTTTATCAACAGTGTACTTCTACAAGTGGTGACTGTCTGCCTGTGGTGAGACTGATGGTTGGGGCAGCTGATTTGATAAGTGGGGCAGAAGACTTTAGCCTGAATTTCTAAGGAAGGTGCCCACTGACAAACATCTTTGCAAGTTCCCATTACTAGGGCCCGTCCCTTCCCATGAGTGTTTACTGTGTGAATGTAGTATGTTTGGTGTGCATGAGACATCTGAACCACATGCTGTATAAAGGGAGCCCAATGCAATCAAATATTGCATGCCATACAAGACAGGGGTTCATCTCATCAGGGTTTGGGCAGTTTAGTTTCCCTGTTCCTTGAGCTGCCCCTAGATTCAACACTTACAGGACCAAATGGAGATATTACCTCTGTCTATTTTCTGAGAGTGTCGCTGAAACCTGTTTCAGTACCTAGACAACTTCATCCCCGGATCCGAGAACCAACAGCATAACTCTACTTTGGATGTCTGCTCTGTGACTTTTCAATTCACATCCACTTCATCAGCTGTTGTTCCTCCCCTTCAGTGTAGGGAGACTTATTAGACGGCATGTATGAGATGCTGCCATATGACTATCTGACATAAAGGCCAAGGATGAGCCCAAGATACCATAAAATTGGCTCCTACTTTTGAGTCTTCGTTCCCCTGTAACTTGCCCTTGGGGTAGTAGCCCTATTTTTCCCTATTCAGCATCTGAGCCAGTGTTCCAGTTGTAACAATGATTGTGGTTTAGGGATGGTCACCAAACACACCCTTTCACGTTGAGGAAGACTGCATTTTCCATCCTGGGAGGACCCTTAGAGTTCCTCAGTGCTGCTCTGAACCCCAAGTGCATGAGCTTGTTGTCCTAAACTCAGAACTATTAGGATTACCATTCCACATCTTCCCTCTTACTGTTCCAAAGGGGTCTCAAATTGAAAATTCAGTCGTGCCCTAACCACAGTGGAGGTCTCCCCTTTGTTTCTGATGTATGACAAGCAGTCTAGTAAGCACCACTGAACAATCATAAGCGCTACCAGCAATTTTTAAGATATAGACTCCGAAAACTTTGATATTCTTGAGCAGCAACTGTGAAGTCCTATCCCATTTACCAGGACCCTTGGCACCCTAAATTTACTTTGGAACCACTGAACACTGACCTCTGTTACAGAAGCAGAGCCTAAAGGTCCTGGCATTTCCTATACCCCAGTGAATCAAGGTTCTGCCTAGGTTCAACTTTGTCAATCAGCAAACCCCTAATTTAACCCATTCTTCATTTTGCTACTGTAAATAAGGACCTGTGTCTATCAAAAGGTAAAGCCACAGTCACCAGGAAATTGGGAATACATCACCATGGGGGAACCAAACTGTGACAGATAAATGAATACATTTTTTTTTTAATTTAGTGTATCTTATATAGCGCACAGCTACCCCAACGGGGTGTCCCGGCGCTTGCATTGGGAACCCGTCCTGGCTTTTCCCTGTGAGATAACCCGTACTGGGCATCCCCAAGGTGAAAGCCAGGCATCCCGCCGCGGGGTCCGTAGTGGAGATTAAGCAAGCTATTGCCCAGAGTTGCAGAGTGTGAACCCGTGATTCGAGTAGGCACTGAAGTGAGAATTATCGAGTCCGTGGACACTTGGGCTCAGACCCTGCCGCGTCGGGAATTGAACCCTGGTCCCGGGTCTGACCTCAGCTTCCGGGTATGCCTCCTCTAACCATTGAGCCACACTTCTCCACCACTTACTTGGAAAGGGTGGAGTAATTATATCTTTAAAGTCAAATTCTGTTGCATTACTATCTATTTAGTTTGTCATTTTAATACACATACGTTTGGTACATTTTTAGATGCTTCTGAACTGCGAGGGACCTCTTGAAGTAACAGTTTTTTCCAATCATTCCAATGTAAACATGAACTGCATAAACAGTGAAACAAAACATTTCAATGACAAAGAAGAAATAATATCTTCGACTCTTTTTGAAGTACATTAAAATATGCTTCCTGGTTTTCATCAAACTACCTTCCTACTGTCCATTAACTGGGGATATTCAAACAATCTTTACAAAACGTGCATTTGTTTAAGGATATGAGTACAGTAGTCAGCATGCAATATGTGGTCAGTTCCATTTCGCAAAGAATCTGGGTCAGTGTGTACGTTGTTGTCTGATGAAATATGGTCAACAGACCTGTCAGCAACAAAAATGTTGGCAAAAAAAATTAAGTGGACATAAATATCGACTTTACATAACTTGCATGTAAAGTCAAAATGTTGAGACTACAAATATAGAAGGCCACAATATCATCAGAAAATAGGTCAGTATATCGGATCTTAACTATTATAGATTACAGTAACTTTAAAATATATTTCACCTTTAAAGATATTACAATTTTAAAACAATTTACATATAATAAAAAATTTCAACATATATCACTTGCAAATATATTTTAACAATAAATATTTTAAATAATCACAAAAAATAACCCAGCACATAAAACTAGAACATTATTTAAACTTAACAATACAACTATTAATTTTCATTATGAATGCAGGGTAACATTAAAATAAGAAATACATTAGTAAAATATTGATATACATATAAATTATACAAACATATTTAACCCTCTTTTAAAATTAAGAACGAAAATAATATGATTCTTTTTTTTTTAATCAGTAAAAACAATTGCAGTTGAATAGTTCAAACTCTCTATTACCACTTCAACCTGACCAACAGTAGGGAAACTGTTGGTCATGGGTGGTCAGATTTACTATTCCTGCTCCAACTTAAGCAGAGGTAGGAAACTTGTTGGGCTTTGGAGGGCTCAGATGTCCTGTTCCCACTCGCATTTAAGAAACAATAGGTAAAGTGTTAACCTCTTAAGTGCTGCTGACGACCAACGGTCGTCACAAGCGCTACCTCCCCAGTGCTGCGCACGACCATTGGGCGTCCATTCAGCACTAGTTCCAATGGACAGCGCAGCACTGGGGATGGATATTTGCGAAGCAGCTAAGGTGTTAAACTTTGTATGGGTCAAATTTACTATTCCCACTGCAAAGTAAAGAAAACTAGCAAATGAGTAGTACTTTGGGTTGCTAAGATTTGATATTCTTACTCTAACATAAGCAAAATTACAAAAACTGTTGGACTTTGCAGTGGTCAGATTTAGTATTCACACTCCAATCTGAGCAACAGTAGGGAAAGTGTTGGTCTTTGGATGGGTCAAATGTACTTTTCCTACTCCAGCGAAAGTAGAGAAAGTGTTGGACTTTAGAGAGTTCAGATTTAGTACTCCTACTCCAACCTTAGTAACTGTAGAGGAAGTGGTGTTATTTAGAGGGGTAAGATTTACTATACCCACTTTAATATGAGCAACAGTAGGGAAATTACTGGACTTTGGAGGAACCGGATTTACAATTTCTATTCCTAAATTTCATAAATAAAATATATTGATATATGCAATGAATAAAATCAATACATATTTTATTTTTCAAATAAAATAAAATAAAACCTATTTAAAACAATAACATTATTTTAAATGAAAACTCAACCAACAGTACTAACACAAAAAATAAGCATGGACAAACAAATAAAATTATTTAAAAAAATAAAGAATATAAAATGATAAATCATTAACATTACATAAAAAATTAAATGCAACTTATAAAATGAATAAATTCCATTGTTTTATTTTTCAGTTGCTGACTGAGCAAGAGTGCAGCAGGAAGGGGAGACGACAGAGCCTTGTTAGGGGGGAGTGCTATGTGCACTTATAAGTGCATTTGTGCATTTGTGTGTTTGGCTGGCCGTCTCAGACTCATAGTATGATAGCAGTTTGGGGATTGCACTGGAAATCTGTGATTTAGTCCCATTGTCTGCTGGGACCAGGAAGATGTGCTGGCAATCCAGGAGGTTGCCGGAAGCTACAGGTAAATGTTCTCCTTTGAAAAATATTATTATTATTAAACTCCCCCTGTGCTTCCCTTCCTGTGCTCCTCCCCCACCCCACCACCTTTTCTTTATGGCAGCCGCCACGGCCTTTTATGAGGTATCAATTCTCAAAAGTGCTAGGGCTAGTCCAGAGGGTGGCAGGATTATTTTGAACCCACTTTTTTAGAATTGGGTTATGCAACAGCGTAGGCAGCATTGGGGCATTGGGGGTGCAGAAGATCGGCAGATGGCACTCTGATTGTTGAAGCCTTATTGAAGGTTGCACAGGCTGTAGGGGTTGCATCTGATCACCGCATTTCTTTGTCTCCCCTATTTTCTTTCTGGTGGCCTCAGTCGGAATGCCTGAAGATGTGAGGCAAAATGGTGTTGTGATTTCATGAGGCTGAACACAGGCAGTGTTTCAATTTTAATCAAAGTAGAGGGAAAGAATGTTCAGAATGGAGGCCTCTGACTTCACTTCGGATGAATATTACATCCTTTATTGACGCTGTTTTCAGATTTCTGTTCTGACACCTTATCATGCTGGCTTTTTAGGAAGCAATTTGGCTGTTTTCTAAATGCATCCGAATCGTAGGTGCAATAAGGGTATTCGGAACACATCCAGTTTTACAATTTTTTAATACTCTGGTGTGCAAACCCAATTTTGAAGTTGTGCTTTGAAACAGTGTGACACTTCCACGCATATGGGAATACTGATGCCATAAACTCTGGGCAGGCCAATGCCCACTTGGAAGTTGGTTCTGAACAAACTGTCTCACATTCATTTGATTGAGGGAATTTCTGCCTCAATCCTTTGGTGTCTCCATTTTAGATACTTTTCGCCTTGATGATGACCTCATCCTAAATGCTAAGGGGGCAAACGCGGACAAATAACATGTGTTGACTAGTCCGGTTTTTTAAAGAATTTTGATGGTGGATGCCAGCACTCGTTTCACGGGTGTGGACTTCAAAACATTCTATTGTCCAAATCATCCACATGTATATATGCTGTACATAGCACAAATTAACTTTTTATTCACTATATATCACTCTCACTGGAACATCACTTTGTAGGATCACCTTGTATAAGTACATCATTCATTATATTGTGTTAATTGAACAACATATTCATACATTAGATATGTGTAAATAAATGCACTAAACACTAAACCGGACCGTACTCATTGGAGTAGATTTTTCTTCTTTCCCTAATATAAAACTATTGCCCTACTAGTCAAGGGCTATATTACCCCCATAGGGCCCACTTTATTGTAATGCTCACCCAGATACTTGGTTTACTGGTTGCCCCCAATTTCTATTTAGATGAATATGAGAATCAGCCGTTTGATTTCTGTGCAACCCCTGTGCATGCAGAGGTGGCAGAAATGACAGATGTGTGGATAAAAGGCCATTATTATGTGCCGCATGCTAGAGACATTTATTTGTTGTGTAATTTCACTGACTGAGCCCACCAGGAAGGCTACTGCATGTCCTTTCACAGGCAGGGAGGACTATGTTTCGCACACTGGTGGCCTGCAGTAGACGCATGGTTGCTCAGGGGGTATCCGCCCCCTAGGAGTGTGTTAGTGCATCTTGGGGCAATGATCTGGTGCACATTGGCAGGAAGGAGCTGTTCATACTGGGATAGGTTGGGTGGCAAAGAAGATCCCTCAGGCGGTCAAAGTATGGTCTCACATCATCCCAAGGTTGCAATGTCTAGGGGGATGAGTTGGTCAGGGCCCTCAATCACTCCGTCAAGCATATTAATAGTGGATAAGCTGGTCAGGTCACTGAGGCTGCAAGTCATCCCACACAGCTGCATGAAAGAGGAACGTTTCTGCATGCCTGATGATGTTCACTTATCCAAACCTGGCATGGCATCTTTCTGGAGAATTGTCCGGCATGGATAATTCATTGTCCGCATTGACATGACCATTATTTTGTTGGAAGGCCAGATAGTAGGTGATTTATGCTGGCCTGTGGTGGGTGAGGTTATGATTTATGGGTCAGTTTGGGTTCATAGAAGTCATCCTTTTCCTTGTAATAAGTGGGAGTGGTCCCACAGGGTTCTCCAGGGGATGCTTGTGGCTAGTCGGCTGGAGACTGCAGGTTGTAGGGGTGTGGGAGTGCTCGTTGCCATAGGCCCTTCTGGTCAATCCCCGCATGGGTGCAATTGGCGCCAAGCTGGCACAGGCCCTTGGGGGATAATGAATGGTGTATGGGAGTGCCTAAGGTAGGTATCCTGGCGGCATACGTGTTCCTTGCACAAGCATGTGGGGTTGTAGGTGGGTGGGCCTCCATAAGGAGGGACCCATTCAAGATCCTTCGGCAGTGAAGAAAACTGTTAGTAGAGAGGGATGCTGATGAGACCAGTCATGATCTCACTTGAAGGCCCAGTGTTGGATATGCAGGAATAAAAACTAGATATTGGTTTGGAATTTCAATGCATTAGCATCTATTTTAAGGTGAGGCATCAAGTAATATATAAATAATGTTGTAAAAATTGTTTCTGGGTATAATTTTGATATGTCGTTGTTTAATTTCACTTTCAAGTGATATGTGTCTTTCATAATAACTACAGCCAGGGGTTTATGACCCCTGGCCCAAAAATGTATAGAAGTGTTTGTTCGTGTTTTAACAAAGAGAGGATGTAGGGGGGCAGTCGGCATAAATGAGGGCTGGCCCTCGGCGATACCTTGTCATATTACCACTCCCACAACTTGATCCTTTGGGGCACCTCAAGCACAACATAAAACACATTTGAGCCGCTCTCAAAAAGACATTGTAAATTGGGTGGTGAGCTCTGGAGGAAGAGACCCATTCTCTCTAAATCAAACGTTGACCTTTTACAGCGGTCTCCGATTATCTGAAGTGACAAAAGTCATGACGGACGGCCTAGATGTAGAGTTCAGAGCATCTTGCACACATGTGGTAAACCAAGTGCAGGAAATCTTGTTTCCTATTGGCCCAGTGATCTTCAGTGATCTAATCATCTCTTTGGCCTCTGCTGGGATTAAAATCAAAAGACACACAGATTAAAATCAACATTCTGCACTACAACAGCCTTTAGATCTCTCTAGGATTTTGAGATGGTGAAACTGCAAGTGTTGCAACCTGAAGATGAAGACTTCTGGGAGCTTGAAGCTCTTGCTCAAGTCCTATTAATATTACAAGCCAAGGCCTTATTTAATAGGATATCCTTTGGCGCCATGTCTCTTACAGTCTGACTACATGTACTGTAGATTTATCCCTAGTACTTGCAAATCAGATCATTGGGAATGCTGGAAGATTAGCCTTCTGGAAACGAAGGGGCAAATTCACAAAAGCATTCATGAATGCAGGAATTATTACTACAAGAGTACTCTTGTACATACTCTTTAATGCCTTACTGTTTTGGACCTGAAATGACCAATTCTCTATATGTAAAAATGTAAAGAGGGCAAAGCTGTTTCTATTTGTACTGATTGCACATAAATATTCTCCAGATATTCTCATTGTATTCACATTTTAGATGTTTTGGGGCCAATTCATGACGATAGAAATACATATTAGAGTCACAGATCTTCTCAGCCTGTCCCTCAGGTTGCTATCTTGCTGGTCACTCTGCTCTCGTAGGCATAGAACAGCGCAGATGCCCCTCGGTTTACAGGTTCAGACACTGGCACCTGTAAAGAAAGCAGTCGGATAGACTACAGTCGCCGGTGGGTTTGGCAATAACGTTTAGGAAGCCATAGGACAGGCTCATTAACGTGATATATACATTTACGAATTGCTCAAAACAAGAGTAGTTTCCAGAATGGGAAACAGGTTGGAACTTTCCTCTTGATCACATTTCTTGGAATAAGAACCATATTTTAGCCCTTCAGAGGTAAGCCATAATTTCATCCCACTGGAGCCCATAAAAATGCAATTATTCACCCATTTATTGTGCGGTTTTCTTCGCCCCCACCCGCCCCCTACCTATCGTGCCTTCTCTTTACATTTAGTCCTCCTCCCTCTGCGTTCCCTCCACATGCTACTCCTCTTTCAATTTTGCACCGACTCTGTTTTGATTTTCTTCTCTCGTATTTGTTCTTTACCTCCTGTCTCTTTTCCCCTTCTCTCTCACCCCTTCATATGTGCCTTCCTCGTACATCAAGTCCAGTCCATGTCTCCTGTTATGTATATTTTATCTTCACTTCTGTCTCGCCGATTCATACTTACCCTCTCCACTGAATAGCACCCCTTCTTTACTACCTTTCTTCCAACTTTCCTTCCCATCCCACCCTTCCTCTCCCCTTTCCACCTATCGATCTTATCTCTTCTTGTCTTTCATCATATCATATGTAAACCTCAATTCGCTGCCACCTTTATCTCTAATTCCTTCAACCTGGCCATTTCCTTTCTTCAAACGTACCGCCAGCACTTCCTATCTCTCATTTCAATTCTCCTCTCTTTCTCTCCAAGTCTAGATCGCCTGTCCCCTCTTCTTTCACACTTTAATCTTGCTCTCCCATCAGCTCCTGCTTTTCCTCCTGTATCCCCCTTTCCCTTCCTCCCTCATCTTTGGACCTGTGCTCACACCCCCGCCTGACCTTTGCCCTCAAGACGCCTTATACGGGCTGCAGTGGAGCAGCCAGGCACTGTGCTAGATTTATGTGCCTCCTTCCTGGGCAGGCCCTCCGAGGACTCGTGATAACAGGCCTGCAGAGAAGGGGCTCCTTGTGAGCGCAGGAGTTATTCCCTTTCACTACTCGGCACATCTGCAAAGACACTCATCCGGTGAAAAGACCACACTATGTATGGTGCCTTGTGGATCGTTATTTGCGCTTCTAACCGCAGTGCATCTTGGGATGAACACCAGAGCAGTAAGACCTCCATCAAAGGGCCCGGAGGTGGCATAAAGCAGCTTCTTGTGGACGCAGTGCTGGGTATTGGCAGCATCTTCCGGTTGGTGATAGGGACAGCAGGAATGTAGTAAAGGAGATAGGTTAATTCTCCCACATGCTACAGGGTGTTCTGTTTTACTGTAATGTTTCCAAAGGAATTCACTGTTAAAGCACCTTAATACGTTTGTGGTCCAGGGCTGCTATATACAACTTTTAAATTCATAACTAAATAATTAAATAGATTCAGATTTCCTCTTCTGAGCTCATTCTTTGTTGACCAGTACTTATGCAGTGAGGCTTCTTATCACTGGCATAGCATAATCAAACACACAACATTCATCTGGATGTGAGTTACGGATCAGATGTAATGGGCGGAGGGGTGCCCCGCGGGGGGAAGCAGGTATATATAAAAATAACAAAAGTACCTTTTTGATGCTTCTCTCCTCCTTAGTCCTCCCTCGCTCTACCGCAGGAAGCACATCCAGGCTCCCAGGCAGCCAATCACAATGCTGCCGTGGCAGCGTTTTGATTGGTCTGAGTGCTGTGTTTCGGCACTCAGACACTGACTGGAGGCCTGCCCAGCCTGCATGGAGTACATGCGAAGTGCGGAAGACTGTTTTGGGCGGCCTGAGAGCGCCTGGTCTTGAGTTGCTTCCTGAAGGAGAGATGGTCCTGGGTGAGTCGTAGGTGGGTGAGGAGGGTGTTCCAGGTCTTGGCCGCCAGGTAGGTGAAGGATCTTCCTCCGGTGGTGGTTCTGCTGATCTGTGGGACGGTGGCGAGGGCGAGGCTGGCGGAGCGGAGCTGGCGGGTTGGAGTGTAGATCGTGAGGCGGTTGTTAAGGTATTCAGGGCCCAAGTCCTGGAGAGCCTTGTGTGCATGGGTGAGGAGTCTGAACGTGATCCTTTTGCTGACGGGGAGCCAGTGCAGGTCCCTCAGGTGGGCGGAGATGTGGCTGTGTCGGGGGATGTCCAAGACGAGTCGTGCTGAGGCGTTCTGGATGCGCTGGAGTCTTTTCAGTAGTTTGGTGGTGGTCCCAGCGTAGAGGGCGTTCCTGTAGTCCAGACGGCTGGTGACGAGGGCCTGGGTGACCGTTTTCCTGGTTCCAGTGGGGATCAAGCGGAAGATCTTACGGAGCATGCGGAGAGTGTTGAAGCAGGAGGAGGTAACGGCGTTAACTTGCTTAGCCATCGTGAGGGAGGAGTCAAGGATGAAGCCCAGGTTGCGTGCATGGTCCGTGGGCTTGGGTGGGGGGCCCAGAGCAGGGGGCCACCAGGAGTCGTCCCAGGCGGAGATGGATGGGCCGAGGATGAGGACTTCCGTCTTGTCTGAGTTCAGTTTCAGGTGGCTGAGCTTCATCCAGTCTGCAATGTCTTTCATTCCGTCCTGGAAGCTGGCTCTGGCAGAGGTGGAGTCGTTGGTGAGGGAGAGGATCAGTTGGATTTCGTCGGCGTAGGAGATGATGTTGAGGTTGTGCTTGCGTGCGATGGCTGCGAGGGGGCTCATGTAGACGTTGAGAGGGTGGGGCTGAGCGAGGAGCCTTGAGGTACGCCACAGATGATCTTGATGGCTTCTGCGAGGAAGGGCGGGAGACGGATTCTTTGCGTTCTGTCGGAGAGGAAGGAGGTGATCCATTCCAGGGCCTTTCCTTGGATCCCGGAGTGGCAGAGGCGGGTTGTCAGGGTGCCGTGGTAGACCGCGTCGAACGCAGCCGAAAGGTCGAGCAGGAAATGGGCGGCGGTTTCTCCGTTGTCCAGCAGGGTCTGGATGTCGTCGGTGGCCGCGATGAGGGCGGTCTCGGTGCTGTGGTTCGCTCGGAATCCTGACTGCGATTGGTCGAGGGAGCCGTTCGTCTCCAGGAAGGCTGTCAGCTGTTTTTGATGGTTTTCTCAATGACTTTTGCAGGGAAGGGGAGGAGCGAGATGGGGCGGAAGTTCTTGAGGTCTGAGGGGTCTGCAGTGGGTTTCTTCAGGAGGGCGCTGATCTCTGCGTGCTTCCAGCTCTCTGGGAAGGTGGCGGATATGAAGGAGTTGTTGATGATGTCCTGAAGTTTGGTTGCGATGATGGAGTCGGCTTTGTTGAAGATGTGGTGTGGGCAGGGATCGGCTGGGGAGCCCGAGTGGATGGTGTTCATCGTGTGGGTGGTATCTTCCGTGCTGACCCGAGTCCAGGCGCACATGGTGGTGGTGGGGGGTGTAGGTTCGTTGGTGGGGTACGTGTTCTGAGCGCCGAAGCTGTCGTGTATGTTGACGATCTTACGGTGAAAAAAGGTGGCCAGAGAGGCAGAGGTCTTGAGAAGGCGTGATGTCGTTGTTGCTGGCGTTGGGGTTGGAGAGCTCTTTCACGACGTTGAAGAGTTCTTTGCTGTTGTGGGTGCTGTTGTCCAGTCGTTCTCTGAAGGATGACCTTTTGGTGGTGCAGATCAGCTGGTGGTGTTTGTGGGTGGCGTTCTTGAGAGCTGTCATGTTGTCCGTTGACTGGTTGTGGCGCCAGGCTTTCTCGAAGTCACAGCAGGATTTCTTGGAGTCTTTGAGATCGTTGGTGAACCACGCGGCTTTCTTGCTGTTGAGGTTGCTGGGAGGGTTTTTCAGTGGAGCAAGGGTGTCGGCGCAGTTGGTGATCCATTGTGTGAGGTTGCGGGCTCCTTCGTTGGGGTCCGTGGGAGGGTTTAGGTGTAAGGAGGAGGTGAGTTGGTCGGTGGTGATCTTGCACCAGCATCTTCGGGGGGTTTGTTGAGGGCGGTGGTGGGTCACTGTTTTCCTGAAGTTGAAGTGTAAGCAGCTGTGGTCGGTCCAGTGGAGCTCGGTGGTGTGGCTGAAGGAGATGTGGTTGCTGGAGGAGAAGATAGGGTCGAGCGTGTGGCAGCGTAATGGGTGGGGGTGTTGACCAGTTGCTTGAATCCGAGGTTGGCGAGGTTGTCTAGTAGGGCGGTGGTGTTGTTGTCCTGGTCGTTCTCCAGGTGGAAATTGAGGTCTCCTAGGAGGATGTAGTAGGGTGAGGCGAGGGCGAGTGGGCTGATGAAGTCTGCGATGGCCTCGCTGAAGTGTGAGTGTGGTCCCGGGGGTCTGTAGATGAGGGTTCCTCTGAGGGTGGTCTTGGGGTCGGTGTGAATCTCGAAGTGCAGGTGCTCTGCGGTGGCGAGGGTGTTGTCGGTGTTGGTCGTGATGCGGCTAGTGTTTCTGTGGGAGATGGCGATGCCTCCTCCGGTCTGGTTGACGCGGTCCCTCCAGATGATTTTGTAGCCGTCCGGGATGGCAATGGCGATGTCGGGGCTAAGGAGGCGTTCATCCAGGTTTCCGCGAAGAAGGCGACGTCTGGTGCCGTTTTGTCCAGGAGGTCCCATAGTTCGATGGCCTGCCTGTGGATGGAGCGGGTGTGGAGCAGGATGCACTTGAGGTGGTTGTTGTTGGCGGCTGTTTTGGCTGGCGCGGTGCAGGACTGGTGAAGGCTCCGTGGGTGCGTTTCGTGGTGGCTAGGTAGCAGGCTGGATGTCGGCCGGTGTTGAGTGCGTGGAGGGTGGCGGCATCGTAGCTCAGTCGGGTTGGCTGGCTCTGGCGGGGTCCAGGGGTTCTGGCGCTGGGCGTGGACCAGGCGCGGACGGGCGTAGATGGGCTTGCCTTTGGCGCGCCCGCTGCGCGTACGCGGGGTCCCCGCCATTTATGGCGTAATGGGAGGGAGGAGCAGCTGGGAAGCGGGAGCAGGGCGGCGAATGGGGAGCGGGAGACAGGAGAAGGGGGCGGGGCCGTAGGAGAGCAGCGGCGGGGAGCAGAGGGGGGGCTGGAAAGAGCAGGAAAGCAGAGCGGGGGAGAGCGAGGGCAAGCCTGGGCAAGCCTGGGGAGCGAGGGCAAGCCTGGAGAGCAGGGGCCCTAAGGAGAGGCGGCAGCAAGGGGGTCAAGCAGGCAGCAGCAGCAGAATCCGGGCACACAGGGCCGTGCGGTAGTAGAGTGACCGGGTCAAGGGTCACAGCTCACTGCCGCGCGGTCCCCGCCATTTATGGCCAAGTGGGAAGGAGGAGCAGCTGGGAGGCGGGAGAAGGCGGCGAATGGGGAGCTGGAGACAGGAGAAGGGGGCAGGGCCACAGGAGAGCAGCGGCAGGGAGCAGAGGGGAGGTTGGAAAGAGTGGGAAAGCGGAGCGGGGGAGAGTGAGGGCAAGCCTGGGCAAGCCTGGGGAGCGAGGGCAAGCCTGGAGAGCAGGGGCCCTAAGGAGAGGCGGCAGCAAGAGGGCCAAGCAGGCAGCCGCAGCAGAATCCGGGCACACGGGGGCCGCGCGGTAGTAGAGTGACCGGGTCAAGGGCTTAAGTAGGAGAAAAAAATGCTAATAATGCAGGGGTTATATTTAACAGAGTTAACCCAATAGAAGTCACTGGGACCTGGGTAGAACGTTATTACAAACAGAGGGGTCCCAGACTGGGGGGGACAGAGAGAAGAAATTTATAGAAAATGGAGTTAAATGTAAAAAAATGAAAAATGAAACAAATCCAGAGTACGATGTTTTATTCACAACGTACTGAAACCTTATTTATTATTTTTTTTGTTTGTTTTTGGAAGACCTTTATTGTACATAACATTGTTGTCATACATTATACATTCCGTGTCACGCATGGGCCAGTCAGGCCATGTAAAAATAGCAGGGTCCATAATCAAATGACACAGCCATTTAGCCGGTAACCCGGGGGTCCGGCGGAGATATTCAGAAATATACATAGGCAACAGTTTGGCATTCAGCTGTATAAATGTTAGGTCTACATTTTATATTTTATTATGAACATAAACATTGCAGAGTAGGTCAAGCATTAGTGCAGTTGTATTCAGTGCTCAGGTCTCCCCTGAGGATCCGCGCGCTCGTTGTGGAGAAATAAAGGTGGGGGAGCTGTTCCTATGTGGTAGCTCAGGTGAGTGTAAGTAATGCTGACGTGGGTGTAACAAAATGCGCGATGGTATAGCTCACTGAGGAGTAGAACAAGTGGTGAAGCTAGGCGTGGCATGCATAGAGCCATTATGTGTACGGAGACCAGGACGTCTGATGGCGCGGTGTGCAAGTGATTCTCCCATGATATGAGTAGGAGAGCGCAATGTGGAAGATCGAGGGGCGGTAAAAATGTATTGTATGTCCTGGTCATATCTTATCATATGTGAGGTGCTAGCGTGTGTCTGCATCTAGCTGCTGTCCTTGGGCGCTGTCGCGGCTCGGTAGGCAGCAGGTGGTGTGAGTTCCGTTAGAGGGCCGCTTCTTGTCAGTTTCATGATGCAATGGTTGCTTCCTTCTGCGATAGGGGAGGGGGTCTGGTCAGGAACTTGACCAGCAAGGTAACTAATCCCTATGTCTTAATAACTGTGGGAAGGAGAGATTACCGTGAGTAGGGAAACAGATGAGAGCAGGGGAGGGGGGGGGGGGGGGGGGGAAGAGCAGAGATCGTTATGTGTTTCATTTGGGGGCGGCTGGAGCAGGGTGGGATGCAGCTGGCTGTCTCGTAATGTAGGGCATTGGGCACGGGGAGGCACTGAGTCATGACTTTTGTGGTCTTCCATGTGCGTCTTCGTGATGGCAACAGGGCTTGTCGCCTCACGTTATCCCTCGCTCCAGGCAGGCGCGCTGGAATGTCTTGAGTAGGTCATCCCAGAGCTGAGCGATGGGGAATTTCCGAAGCCCTGCAGTTTCCTCCCGGAGAAGGACTGTGCTTTCCGCGCGTGCCCAGTTGGTGAAGGAGGTGCTCCAGTGTCGGATGTGCGGAGGGGTCGCGGCTTTCCAATGCTTAGTAAGCAGGCGTTTCGCCGTTATGAGACCCATGTCCCAGAAGCGCGCTTGCACCTTGTTGAGTTTCGTGCGTCTATAAAAACCTAGGATGTACGCCTCCCAAGTGTGGGGTAGCTGTTCGTCGGCGCCCTGGTTGAGTAGCGCTGCGACGCCGTCCCAGTACGGACGAATATTTGAACAGTGCCACAGCATGTGTAGGAGGTCAGCTCTGGGAAGGGAGCAGCGTTGGCAAGTAGCAGTCGTGGTCGCGAAGTATCTGTTAATTTTGTCAGGAGTGAGGTAAGCGCGGTGCACTATGTAAAATTGAATTATTTTAAAACGGGGGTTGCGTGGGATGTATGTTGGTCCAGCCAGGATCATCTCCCATTCTTTGTCGGTCCAGTCCGTCCTCTGTCTGTCGCCCACTTCGTCCGCAGCGGTGTCGTCAGTGGTTGTGAATGTGTCTGCAGGGCGTGCGCTAGCCAGTGGATGATGTGTGAGCCGTTACCCATGACGTGCAAATATTGCACAAAGGTGTGCATCGGCCGCTCCTCCGTCATGTCGCCCCAGGAAGCGGTGAGCGTACGCAAAAGGGATGCATGTAACAGGAACTGGCCAGCTGGGAGGCCCGTGTCAGCCACCAGGGTCGCGAAGGGGAGCAACTCTCCATCGGCATATAGGTCGCTAAGTGTGTCAACGACAGCCTGCGTCCAAGCTGCTAGGCGTGCCTCCGTCAGCGCACCTGTCGGGCTCGGAGTGCCCAGTAGGGGCAGTATCGGGGCATATGGTGTCGTTGATCACGTGAGTTTCAGACATCTCAGAAAGCACTTACGTGCTACAGCAAGGTGCAGCTGGGAGGGGCAGGGAGTCTTGGTGAGTGGGTGGAACAGTGTGCAAAGTTGGGGTTGTGTCCAGGCAGCGGTGTCCGAGGCAGTATCATCCAGATGTTTGCCGCTTAGCCATCCCGTCACCCACTGTATTTGCGTCGAGAGATAGTACAGTTCCATGTTGGGAACCGCTAGGCCCCCCGAGTCAGTGGGCATATACAATTTGGTCAGCGCCACCCGGGGACAGCCCGAGTTCCAAATGAGACTCCTCTGCAGGACCTTCAGGTCTCTGAATACTCTGCAAGGCACGTACGTGGGAAGATTGGCAAAGTAGTATAGCAGTCTGGGCAGTACAATCATTTTGGTCAGCGCTATTCGGCTAGGAACATTGAGGGGCAAGGTGTTCCAGAAGGTGATTTGTGCCCTGATTGAGGCGATCGTCCGCAGAAGGTTCCCTTCCAGGACGTCTGTCAGATCTCGGTAGATTCGGATACCCAGGTACCGAAAGGTGGTAGGGTACCATTGCAGTATCCCCCCGCCCAGGCAGATGTCACACTCGGGTGTGTCAGAACTGAAGGTGTAGGCCCCAGACTTGGCCCAATTGACTCGTAGACCCGACATCTCCTCGAACGTTCGGAAGACGTCAGTAAGGGAGGCCGGGATGTCAGTGATGTCTCTGACATACAGCAGCAGATCGTCTGCATAGAGTGACACTGCATGTAGGCCATCCGCCAGCGGTATCCCCCATTCAGGTCCCTGCGTCCTGAGAATCGTGGCCCGGGGTTCCATTGCCAGCGAGAACAGTATGGGCGATAAGGGGCAGCCTTGTCTGGTGCCCCTCCGAACCCGGATCACGTCTGAGAGCAGCGCGCCTGTGCGGACCCGAACCGTCGGTCTATCATATAGGAGGCCCACCATAGCCACGTAGTCATCTCCCAGCTGGCACTTCTCAGTAACTGCTCTAAGGAACGGTCATGCGACTGAGTCAAAGGCCTTTTCCAGGTCCAATATCAGGCACCCTGCCCTGGGCCATTGCTGAACAGCGTACGTTTGTACTCGGAAGAGGCAACGGATGTTGTGGGAGGTGTGCCGCGTTGGAACAAAACCGTTTTGGTCTGGGTGAACCAGGTGGGGTATGTGCAGAGCCAGTCTACGGGCTAGTGTGGAGGCCAGGATTTTGTAGTCCGTATTCAGGAGTGCTAAGGGGCGGTACGAGCCCATCTGTGTGCTGTCTTTGTTCGGTTTAAGAATGGAGATTAGAGTGTCCTCGTTTAACGTTGGGGGTAAGGCCGCGTCCTCCACGGCAGCGGTGTACATTTTCAACAGTTCCGGGACAAGGATGTCAGAGTTAGCCTTATAGAATTCGGCTGGAAGTCAGTCCGGACCCGGGTATATACCATTGGACAGGTTAAATATTGCTTCACGAATTTCATCTGAGTCAAGTGTGGTCCCCAAGTCGGTCTGTTGGGCAGGTGTGAGCTGTGGTATGGGAAGGGGGGAGAGGTAGCCAGTGATGTCAGGGCAGGGGGTTGCTAGCCGGGAGCGGTATAGTGTTGTGTAGTGGGTGGTGAACGCATCGTAAATGCGGCGCTGAGTATACAGGAGGCCTTGCCCCTCCGCGTGTATAGCTGTTACAGGGGTCACGCGGTTTTCCTGCGAAATCAGCCAAGCTAGGAGCTTGCCTGGTCTGTCGCCCAGGTGATGTGTTCTCGCCGAGTGTGCTGCATAATTAATGTTGCGCAGGCGCTCCAGCAGTCGTGCGTGTTCCGCCTGTGCTTCCCGCAGCGAGTCAGCATCCCCCTCGACAGCCTCCTCCTCCCTGTCAAGCAAGTCCGTTTCCAGACTGGTTAGATCGTTCTCCAGTTGGTGCCCTATGCTTCCCTGGGTTCTCAAGCAGTGGCCCCTAATCACCACTTTAAATGCGTCCCATTCTACCTGGGGGGAGGACGCCGTGTCTGTGTTTTCCTCGAAGTATTGGGCAGTGCGTATGAGGAGGGAATCGTGGAAAGTCGCATCAAGTAGTAGTGCTGGTTGTAGCCGCCAGGTGGGTACAGGGGGGCGTGGGCGTTCCCAGGACAGAGACAGGAAATGTGGGTTATGGTCCGAGTGTGTGCGGCCCATGTATCGTGCATCTGTCACTAGAGGCAAGAGTGTGGTAGACGCCACGAACCTGTCAAGGCGGACATGTAGGTCGTGGGCGCCAGAGTGGTAGGAGTAGACTCGCATGCTGGCGTTGCGCGATCGCCAAACATCTTGGAGGTCCCATTGTGCAGCCCAACCGAGTAAGGCTTTTGTGGCGGCTCGTGTGGGCGTGTGAAGTGCGGGTGGGGAGGAGCGGTCCAGTGTCGTGTCTAGAGTGCAGTTATAGTCTCCACCCAGTATCCATGGGATCGCATGCCAGGCCGTAAGCGCGGTGGAAAGGCGCGTCAGGAAGATACCCTGATCGACATTAGGGGAATATAGAGAGACCAGGACCACCTGCTGCCCATCTAATCTGTCCTGTACAGCAACAAATCTACCCTCCCGGTCTATTATGGTATCAGTGACTGTCCAAGGGGTGCCAGGGCGAACCCACACAAGCGCGGCACGAGCGTACGAGGAGTAGTCCGTGGCATAGAGCTGGCCGCGCCATCTACGGTGCAGTGCGTGTACCTCTGCCTTGTTCAGGTGCGATTCTTGGAGTAGTGCAATGTTGATCCTGTGACGTTTCAGATAGGAGTAGATTTGGTAGCGCCTGGCCGGTGTGTGCATCCCCCTGACGTTCCAGGTGCAGAATCGTATATCAGCCATAACTGTCTAGTATGTGGTGTCCCCTATCCCCCCTGCGCCGCAGCGTCTCGCGTGTAACCCCCCGCCAAAGCCAGCACCCCGCCTTGATACAAAGAGGTTACCAGCCTTAAGTGCATTGCGAATCAGTCGCCAGCAAGTTAGAAGGGGAAGGTAGGGAGGGAAAACAAATGGACTCAACATGGCAATAATGTCGAAAATACCAAAAGGTCGGCTGCACAACATGTCGCCGTCCAAACACTCTAATGAGCTCGTAAACTATACAGTTCTGGGGGGTTTCGTGTGGCTTATACGTGCAGGAGTAATAGTCACAGCTTGGTTCGTGGGGAGTGCTGCGTCCCTCCCGGGCGTGTGAAAAAGGCCGTTGCTGTTTGGCGGGTCCCCAGGCCTCGCCAGTCGGTACAATGTCAATGGCATGTTCCAAGTGTCATTGGTGGGGGGGGTTAGGGCCCCTGGGGGAGAACCCTTTCCTCCGGCAACCAGGGCAGTGGTGTCTTGGTATGAGCAGCACTGTAAATCGATCTCTAGGGCCCGGCAGTGAGCGGTCGGGCCAGGTGTAAGAAAGAAAAAGCAAAAGAGTACTCACAGTGATTGGTGCAGCCCTGGTCCGTCGGGCCGGGGAGGCTGAGTCCATGGGTGAGCGCACAGGTTACCTGCATGGGGTGGGCATCCATACAGGCGTTTAGGTGCGTTAGTGATGCATTCTGGAGGCGCATCATTTGTCAGGCCCTCTGGTTTAGCCAAAGAGGTCTGCTGTCTGTGGTGTGATGTCCGGGAGTCCCTTGGAGCCCTGTGTGTCCGGCATTCCGTACACCGCCTCATCGTCCATCAGGGATGCAGTCGGGCTGGCGTTCGGGTGTGGCGATTGGGAAGGTGAGTTGCTAATTTCCACCACCTTGCGTAGAGCGTCTCGTTGGTCCTGTAGGATTTGGTCCATGGGTGGAGAGTGTGTGGGTGCTTCGCGGTTTCGTGGTGATGAGGGAGTCCCGCGGCGGCGCCATCTTCTCGATCCTCGAGTCCGTTCCGTGGTGGCAGTTCCTTGCGCTTTCCTAGGTGCGTCCGGTTGTCCCGCATCAAGCCAGGCCTCTGCTTCCTCCGGGCTTGTGAAGAAGTGTGTTTTATCTTGAGCTTTGAGTTTGGCAGGGAAGAGCAATGAATATTTGAGATCTGCTTGGCGTAGGCGTCTCTTCACCGCCAGGAATGAGTGTCTTTGTCTTTGCACTTGCACAGTGTAGTCAGGGAAGAACATCACTGTGGCATTGTCTATTTTAACTTCCCCCAGCTTCCTGGACTCGCGTAGTATTGCATCACGGTCCCTGTAATTGAGGACCCGGAGAAGGAATGGTCTGGGGTTCGAGCCAGGTGGCAGTGGTCTTGTGGGCACTCGGTGGGCCCGTTCCACCACGAAGTAGGGCGACAGTGCGTCCTCCGGCAACAGATCGCGCAGCCAGTCCTCCACGCGGCGAGCAGGATCAGTCCCTTCCCATTTCTCGGGAATGCCCACCAGGCGGATGTTGTTCCGTCGCGCCCGTCCTTCCGCATCTTTGGCGCGGTCCTCTAGCAACTCCATTCTGTTTACGAGATCCCGTATGTGTTTGTCCGCCTGGGCAACCATCGGTTCGATGGTGGTTACCGTGCTCTCCAGCGTCGAGGTCCGGTCTTGGAGTTTTTTGTGGTCGGCTCGAAGGTGCGTCAGGTCGATGGCCACACTATCGATCCTGGTCTCCAGGGAAGTGCGTGTCTGTTGGAGGGATTCTTCCATCCTTTCCATAGCCGCCAGCACGTTGTCCAGTTTTGACGCCACCTGTTCTGCGTCCATCTTGGATGTTGCTTTCGACTGCTTCCCCTTCGTTGACGCAGTCCCTAATCCAGAGCCCTGACCAGCAGACATGGGCCAGGCAGGGCATGCAAGTGGACCCCGCTGTCAGGAGGAGGATAAGCAGCAGCACGGATTATGTATCCGTTGAGAAAGGAGGAACTCCGTAGGCTTCAGGCTGTCCCCGCAGGTTGCCACACAGTGGCCTCAGTCCCAGGCTTCCGAGTGTTGTGGAGTGGGCCCCTTCTGCAGCAGCGGCAGTCACCTCAGGCCACAGAGGGCAATTGTCTTGCAGGCGGGCGTGGGGCCTGTCCGCAGCTCAGTCCGTGCTTCACCGGCAGTAGGACCTGGGGTGGGGGGGAGCGTAGGGCCAATCTCTCATCAGGCAGTAGGGGCAGGCCTGTAAGTTATGTGAATTGCGGTGTGGTCCGGTAGTCTCTGCGGGGGGGGGGAGAACGCGTGGGTGTCCCCAGCAATCAGCGCGCCTTCTCAGCGCTGCTCGTTTGCGCCCAGGCACCGTCCATGGCAGACTATAGTGTCCCAGCGTGTGTAACATGCAGGAGGGGTGGGACCGTCAGGCACTGGAGGAGGGGCGCTCGTGCGGCCTCAGGCGCCTAGTCGCTGTGGTCTCCCGCTTGGCCTGGGCAGTCTAGGGTGGCGTCGATTCCTCGTCGTAGTGCCCCCGGTGTGGGGTCCCCACTTACCTCCGTCTTCCGGATGGGCCGCAGGGCCGCCGCTGGACAAGGCCGTCACTCTCAGCCGCCCCCTGCCTTCCCAATGGGGGTTCCAGGCGTCGCTGCTGTGGCTGAGGTGGGGTGCAGGGTCGTGGACGAGGAGGGGCCCCGGCAGAGGCCGCTCCGTCCTTCTCGCGGGATCGCGGCAGTTCCGGCGCAGGCCGTGTACCAAGGCCTAGTCGCCCGCCAGGATCCCCGGTCTCGCCCAGCAGTGCCTACCGGCTAGGATGCGAGCAGGGCGGCGTCAAGTCGGCCAGCCTCGCCGGAGCGGAGCCCCCGCACCGATCCGTCCCAAAGTCAGGCCGCCAGCGGGGAACAAGTGCAGGCGGGTCCGCCAGCAGTTTCAGGCCGGTAGGAGAAGTGTGGCCGGAGAAAGGACCCGGGGTAGGGGAGTTTATGCAGGAGCTCTACCCGGGTGCGACCATCTTCGTTGCGTGTTAAGCCACGCCCCCCAACGTACTGAAACCTTATTATTAGTTATAGAATCACATTAAAGGTTTTTCACATATTTTCAATGCAGTTGTGCCCATATGTGCAAAAAGGAGGGAGAGGGGTAGTGCAGTGAAGGGATTCGTGAAAAATAGAGAAAAGGGATTCCTCATTCAAGTGACAAATAAATTCCGATTTAAATTATTCATATATACAATGTTGAAGTGGCTCACCGACACGGGGCCACAGAGATCAAGCCACAAGGGTCAAAGGATTCTCATAAACCAAGTTTCCATAACAGCTGTGTCAATCTTGCTAGTGGTAGAAGCTGGTGTCACAGGGGTAAGTAGTCGACGTTTCAACCCTATTCCATGTAGGGGGGAGTATCCCTTACAAAACGGGTCTTCTTCAGGAAAGGAGGGATGAGGTGGGCAGACTTCCTCAGAGGTCGTGCACGGGGACCAGACGCTCCTCACGGTCGTGCTCAGGGCTACACAGCGGTATTCTCGTAATATGGTATAGGATCCCGGATCCTCGTAGTCTGAGGTCTTCGGGTCGAGTAAAATGCGCGGTATAAATCAACTCGCGGCTATCGATCAGGGTAGAAACACGGAAGGATCACGTTGTTCATCCTCGTGGAAGCACGTTGTTCATCACTTGAATGAGGAATCCCTTTTCTCTATTTTTCACGAATCCCCTCACTGCACTACCCCTCTCCCTCCTTTTTGCACATATGGGCACAACTGCATTGAAAATATGTGAAAAAACCTTTAATGTGATTCTATAACTAATAATAATGCAGGGGGGCAGAGGAGCCGCCACTCGAAATACTGACAATGACAAAGGGCCTCGTTTACTACAAAATGACACAGCGTGCCGCTGCAAGCCATTTTGCTGTTCTGAGCGGAGTCATTTCAGAAGCACAGGTATGCGTCATATTAACAACAATACAACTCATCCGTGTGATTTCCAATGCGCTGGTGCACAATTGACTGCCACGAGCCAGCTCAGGCAACCTTGTATCATATTGTAGGGTTTATTGTTTTTGTGCAGGGAGGGACACCTCCCTGCACAAAAACAATCAATGATGACATTTTCTTCTGCTGTAGAATGTAGCACACATAGAAAGAAATAAAAGTATTTCTCCTCGTTGCATCACTCCTACACCTCCCCTGGGTATGCTCAGTATTGCGACGCATTCCCAGCTTTACAAAACGTTATAAATCTGGGAATGTGTCAGGTTCCATGGATGTTGCATGGGAACACCCACAGCAACACCCAGGGAATGCCCCTTTCATGCAGAGTAATGCATGAAAGGGGCCCATATTTACAAGGCCATGAAAAGTCACGCAGTGTGACTTTACGTGGCCTTGTAAATGTGGGCAAGTGAATTGTGTCATTGGTGCATCAAAAAAGTAATGCTATAGCTTGGGCACTACTCATTAGGATCCTTATGTATCCGTAACTGTTGTATTACCCCACTTTTCCCCTGGATCACTGGATTCTGGACTGGCTTTTGTACCTTTGTTCCCCCTTATGCCTCTCCTAGACCTAAGCTTTTCGCTCCTGCTGTGTATGACTTGGGAGGGTCCCATGCTCTCCATCACACTTGTTCACCATAATTTGGGGGCGGGGGGGGGACACACCCTGATGTGTCGCTTTTACACTGATGTCTCACTGTATCACCCCAGCTTATGATACCTAATCGCCATTGTTCCTACTATGCCATATGTCTCTATATGCTTGCTTTTAATAAACAGATGTTAAACAAAAAAAGTGATGCACCGGTGGTACAATGGGCTTGTAAATGAGGCCTAGAGTGTTTGTCCTCTGTTGCACCAATGCTCAATGAGAGATGGTTTCACAGCACAAGGAAAAGAGATGGGTGGGTTTGGTTGAGACACAGATCAACTAGGCCTCCGTTTTAAGGCCAGATAGACATATATTGTGAGGAAGCAGAAGTCAGGCGTCCTAAGAGAGGGATGTGGACCCTCTATGTCAGTGGCACCCGAGTGGCGTGAGGAGACAGTCTCAAAATGATTTGTATCATGCTGTTTTGGATCTTAAGATCTATCTGTGGAGGAGTCACATCAATGCTGTTTGCCTGATCTATCCATGAAATACTGCATACTGTCAACTTTATGCATTTGTGAATTACAACTGCTCTTCACGTGAGAGTTACATCTTCAGCTCTTTCGATCTGAAATGATCATCCACCAGTAGAAAGGAGAGATTTACATCAGCTTGTTTGTTAGTTGCTTGATAGAGTTCATTACTTGAAATCAGGAATATCTCTCCATGCTGATGCATATTCTGAACTAGAGCCTTTTTAAAGTCATTGATATGATACTTCTGATAACACCCAATTGTATCCTTAAGATATTGCATGTCACCTATGTTATAACAAAAGGAACTCCGCTGTGCCTTGTGATATTCGTTTTATAGTACAATAGAACATACTTTATGGCGTGCATGCTTGGTAGGAAAGATAACTGGATTGAATTGGTACCATAGTAGACTTCCCTTACAATGATGCAAACATTTTGTGGTTTAGGGTGCCACTGTTTTAGTCCTGGAGTTTTCCATGTTACTGAGGGCAAGTCCAGTGCAGGAGTAAAGGATGCAATGAATATGTTCCGTAGATGCAGCGTAAGTGGGCGGGCACCTTGGTAAATGCTGGTAAAACATATGATAGTTTTCCATGTTTAGGTTTTAAAATAACACAACTCCCAAGTACCAGTTTGGAAACAAGTTATCATTTAGTGAAAAATTTGCATATTTCTTTGGTCAGAAGCAAGTATCTCATTTTTTGGCTCATTTCATATGTTGCAAGAAATTCACTTTCTGACTAAGCAGAAACTCCCTACTCTTCGGAAATTTCCTCCCAACATTCACTCGCCTTTGAGAATTACAAGCTTGCCGGCAGACTCGGAAATCCGGATAACAGGAAGAGGAGAAACAGTGACTGAGTTATAAACTAAACATGGCTCTTGGCAATGGCACCCCTCGCTCTTTGGTCACAGAGCTAGAGGGTTCTGGAGGTTGTGGCTAGGAGGGGATCTGTGCCAGGTGATATCTGAGAATGAAGAAAGAGACCCAGACTCACAGGGGCAGATTTACAACGAAGTGGCGGAGCACAGCGTTACCCTCCTTGGCCTAACGCTGCACTCCACCACTTCTGAAACGCAGCGCTGCACCATATTTACAACAATATGGTGCAGCCCTGCGTTCCACCCTGAGCTGGAGCTAAACTTGGCAGCCTAGCGCCAACGCAGACACCCTTGCACCATAGTGCAAGGGTGTCTGTGTTGTGGAGAAGATTGTTATGTGCTCATATACAACCTTTAAACGTTTTGTCACTTTAATGTGTGCTGCTTAATGCAGCAAATATAGAAGTTACAAAATGTAATTTCTTTCTCATGATTGTTTATGTGCAGGAAGGAACACCCTCCTGCACATAAACAATCAATGGCAAGTTGCTGTTTCTATGTGTGCTGCAAAATGCAGCACAGATGAAAACAGCAAAAAGGAGGAGAAATAAAATATTTCTCCTAATTTTGACTGTTTCGGATCAGGTTTTTCCTGGCCTTAATTTTGGCGCTGCCTCCTATTAACGCCACTCTTGTAAATAAGGGTCAGCGCCAAAATCAATGGATGTTGCAGTGAAACGCCCACCGCAACACCCATTGCCTTCTCTTTTAACACGAAGTACAGGGTGAAAAGGTGCCTTATTTACAAGGCAGCGTTAAGCTAAGTGGCTTAACGCTGCCTTGTAAATAAGGCAAAGCCCCTATCGCCATCACAACGTCACGGAAAGTGACCTTGTGGTAGCGATAAGGGCTTGTAAATATGCCCCATTACATTAAGAAGCAGTGTTACTGCTAAACGGGTGATCAGTGTAAGAGAAATTGATTTCACTTTGTTGCAAGTTCTGTCTTTGCAAGATTATAGAAACTAGGCGAGGTTTAGGGCCAGCACAGGTGCTAATTTGGTAGAGCGGCAAAACACATCCTGCTTCAAGCTATATTAGGTTCACAGTAGCTTCCTGAAACCGTACAAGTACTATTTCACCACAGTCACTGCACCTGAATTGTGCTGTAGGTTTGGTGTTGTCGCGCGTAACAGCAAATGTGTTTTTGTTTCGTTAATGGAAGCGCGACCTGAAGCAGATCTAGGACCCAAAATACTACACACCTTCTGTCCACAAATTGTACTAGCTGTCTAAAATAAAAACCTGCAGCTGTGACAAGGCCAGTGACCAGTACTGTGCGAAAAACACCTTGATTGCTGCATATTTGTGATGCACTCTTTTACATACATTTATTTTTGGCTGTCAACGATAGTAAATCATCCTGATCAGATAAATAAATAACTGCATACTCACACACAGTTTTTTTAAATCCTCTCTTCCTGGGCAGTAGGTGGAGATACCCTTTGTGTTCTCTGTAATGCTGATCCAAATTTTAGACTGGATTTGGAGGTGGTGCCTAAAAGAGCCTTTCCTTCTTTGTGGCCTCTTCTAGTACCACCCCAGTGAGAACCTAGTGGGAAAACGTGAATTTCCGTACCTTACTCACACATGCGGGTGCTGTGGTGTGATGGTTGCAAGTTGGAACATTTGCCTGAAGCTGGCTGCAGTTGATAGCCATGGCGGTGGATGTCATTCCAAATGAGTGCCCATGCTGTACCAACAAAGTGGCCTGGTGGTCTCAATTCCAATAATTTACAGCAGAAATCAATGTACAAAAGTTGGGGAAAATGTCACAGAGAGTCTAACGGAGTCCAAAATGCTTCCCCTGAGGCCCTGGATAATTTTCTGCTGAGCGGAATCCGGGAAATCACAGTTTCTGGATGCTGCTCATTCACACAGTCTGCAAATGTTTTTCATGCACTTTACTGCTAGCGGTAAAACCATATGGAATTGCCATATGCGGAAATATCTCTAGTGGGTGATACCATTTCCTAATGCCATAATGGCTCTTGGAAGTGGAATTACTGCAGGTCTGCCGTGTTTGAACTTATTTATATTTCGTGTAACGTGGGTGCGAGACCCCTCCTGAGGTTATTAACTTTCTGAGGAACATGGCTCTCAACTGGTGCACATAATGACATTTCTGTATCTGGGCCAACGGAGCTGAGGGGCTATATATTTTTTTAAGTAACTTGGAAAATGCTCTTAACAGCAACCTTATCATGCGTTTATAGATTAAACTCCACCCTGCCCTGCATAATAAAGTTAAGTATTAAACAGAATAAAGGACTTACACTATTAATTTCAAGAAGCACGTCAGTGCATGTTTATATTATGGTCAAGATTCCACACAAGTGTTTTAAAATAGCTAATTTACTCTGAAAGGCAGACTGAAATCAAAGCACAATATTAAAGGAATGTTTTTGTATGCTTTAATACATAAAAACATTGTTAATGGGACAAATAAAGCAGAATCGTGTATTAAGTGCCTCAATACCTATGCTTGATAACGAATGCCTTCTTACAAATGTATGTCTTATGTTTGCCCTAATGCGCATGGGCAAATTTCATGTCTGAATTTTAATGTGATTTTTATGTTAATCTGAAAAATTCTTTAACCTTAACATGTCTGTAAAGTTTCAAGTTTCACTAAGGCCTATAAGCCATTTCTCCAGTGGTGTTTAAACCCGGACTTCCCCTAGTTTGATTATTAACAATAAGAAACGTATATTTCAGTAAATAGTAAAATCAGAAATGTGTTTATGTTTCTTTTTGATCCACTTTTCAATGTATGTGTGTATTCATTATCTTGAGAAAATTCTGCTTCGTGCTCTTTAGCCAGTTTTTATTAAAGTAACAAGTTTCTATCACTTGGCCTGTATCCATTGACTTGTATTGATATAAAGTAATGAAATTAGTACATTTTAGCATTGTATGCTCCAACTGGATTTTGAGAAGATGATCTGGTCTTTCGAAATGACAATTGACACTTATTATTGTAATTACATATTGGCTAATATTTAATTAAATGCATGTTAGACTTATGGGCTCTCGAAGTGTTGTATTTTACAAGACTTAATATGTGTTTGTACATCATATGGTACATTGAATATCGGTATTCCCTCCAATAATGTAAATGTTTTTATTCATATGTAAGAAAATTCCAGTATTCGTGAGTCTTGCACTAATTGCATTGCATGCCAAATGTCAGATGAACGGCTGCTAAAAATGTGCTTTACGTCTTTTCAAGAAACGTCTTGGAAGAGGATCTGAGGCTGCCCGTTAGGCCAGCAGCTTTAACCAGTGCCAGGGGTAGACTTGATTGTCTCTGAAGATCACCTACTTCTTCTGTGAGAGCAAAACTTTGACAATTTGCCATTTCCAAGGAGAAAGGAATAACTTCTGCCAAATCGTCACATATGGTTCAATGTACAAAACTATTTTGTGGTTGCACATATTGCGATTTCTAACGTCACATTCTTTGCAACTGCAAAATAGTCTGTCAAAATGAACAAAAGTGACATTATGAGTCAGAATAGCCTTTTTGACTTGCGTTGCTCCCTTTCCGACCAATGACGGACCGCAGGAGAGCATGTAGTGGACCTCTTTGTCTCCTTTGCTTATGATATGGTCTGTATAAATAGTCTGTGAAGGCAATTGCAGTTGCAAACCATCAATCATATATCAACCTGTAAAAGCAGGTCATGTGAATGCAGGGATGTCTGTTGTTCCTTGCAGGCCACCAGCCCAGTACTGTTAAGCATCGGGAAACAACCTTTACAACGCAACTTTTACACCGCACTACCATTACAACGAAACTTTTACAACGATTTGGTGGCCCTGTGGAGGTGCACAGCTTGCACATGCCTAAGGCCGGCCCTGCAACGCAGCATCCATTACAACGCATGCATTTACAATGCAACCATTACAACGCATGACACTACAACGCACACCACTACAACGCATGCCATTACAACACAGTCATTATAATGCATACCATTACAACGTATAGCATTACAACACATAGTACCCTTACACTATCCAACACTTACCCTACTGTTGCACCCCCTGGGGTTAGAATAGTAATTTTTACCCCTGCACTATCCAACACTTACCCTACTGTTGCACCCCCTGGAGTTAGAATAGTAATTTTAACCCCTACACTATCCAACACTTACCTTACATGCAATGTAATGTTATGCGTTGTAATGGTATGCGTTGTAAAGGTAGTATGCATAGTAGTTGAATGCGTTGTAAAGGTAGTTTCAAAGAATTTGTTGTAATGGCATGCGTTGTAAAGGTATGCGTTGTAATGGATGTTGCGGTGTAAAAATTGCGTTGTAAAGGTAGGCGTTGTAAAAGTATGCGCTGTAACGTCATACATCCTTAAGCATCTGCATGAGGTCACAAAATGCCGGCTTCTTTATTCATATTAATAAGGTGTGGGTTTTATGTCCTCCCACAAATGTGCATTTTGCAGTGTGAATGACTAGTTCATCAGTGGCAACATAAAATAAAGCCCAGGTCCCAACCCAGCCTCCTCAAATAATTACGGTTCAACAATTAAACATTAGAAACGGAAATCTAGTTAGTTCTATCACTTTTTCAAAAATTAATATCAGAAAGCTTAGCTGCCACCTTTCTTGTTTTGGCATTTATATGTCGCTTTCTAAAATTCTTAAACTTTGTGCAGTCCAAATGGCTAAACAAAGAGTGCCTATACAACTCTGCCTAAAGAACGAATGCATCTTAACAACGCATTCCTTTACCACGCATGCTTTTACCATGCAATTTCATGGTAAAGACATGTCTGCTAATCCAATATGTGTGGTAAAGTTCACACCCTAGCCCCCGCCCTAAGCCCTAAAAACAAACATGACCCCCCCACGAGCCCAAAAAACAATCCTGACCTCCCCCCTGAGCCCTGACAACCCCAACCCCCCAAGCCCTAAAAACAACCTGACCTCCCTGAGTCCTAAAAACAACCCCAACCCCCCAAACCCTGAAAACAATCCCAACCCCCTGAGCCCTAAAAGCTACCCCCACCCCTAAAAACTACACCCCACCCCCCAAAACCTGGTCCCAGCCCCACTTACCCGGAGCTCCCTCTACCGATCCTTCCTCTTCCTGTGCCTGCCCATCCGCGCATCTAGACCGCGCACTGCCTGAACCACACATATGCGCGATTAAGGCACATGCGTGGTTAAGGCAAGCATGGTTCAGCTTGCGGGGAAACAGCATGCGTGGCTCAGCCCGCTTTGCAAAGGCAGTTTCCCAGCCCAAAGGGCTTTCTAACCATGAAGTAAGAGCCTATTCCAACTGTTTTATGTTTGGAAGAGTGTGTTTTTATATATGATCTAGATTGAAAGAATTCTTGATGTTATGCATAAGGTTTAGAAATTGTACTCCAGTCATAGTGGAGTGAACTTGAAGCTGTTCACATGCACATATATTCACAGTTTAAAACTTAGCCTTGAGCTGTCTTGGTAGGATTGGAAGTGGGCATTTTTATAAAGCTTCACTGAGGGAAAATATTCAATGGTCTTTGCTCTGGCTGGTGTCAGTCCAACATCTAAAAAGCAAAATGTATGGATGACAAAGCCAATAAACAAGATCTATGGATTGCACGGCCAAGAAACAAAATGTATGGATGACATAGGCTGAGACAAAATGTTTGGATGACACAGCCAGAAATAAAATCTAAATGGCATAGGCAAATAAATTAAAAACACACTACCCCAGCTGGACCACCATAGTTTACAACCATCAGGTTACTGATTGAACTAGAAGACCTGTAAGTGAATGGTACCGTAGCAGGATGGAGACTGATAGGTGGCTAGACAAACACACCCAAGGTGAAATGTAGTAGGTAGTGGTAATTGAAGTACAATAAACAAGGGGAACACAATGGGGACGGCTTCCATGTGTTCCATGTCTCAGAGTATTTTATTCATACTGATAAAAGGAAGTCTCCCGACACACTGGTGCAAACACAAGGCCAAAGACAAACTGTTTGATTGCCAATCAAGCCCAAGAGAGCGTTTCACAAGCCGCAGGTGCACAGATTGCCCCTCATTAGTGGTATTATACTCCTCCAATTACCCCCTGTACAGTGAGTCATTCAGACCTCCCAATGATCTGTCTAAACAGTCTTGTGGCTGGGCTTAGGTATAATAGTGTGGCTTCAATGGCAAAAAAAGGCATGCCTGTCAAAAGTAAAGCTAGATAAATAAATGGAGGAGTCAGATTGAGGGAGTGTCGCGCGACAGCCCCAGGAAGCGATGTGCAACTGTTACATGGACTGTGAAAACCAGATTAAAGTTCACAGCAACTTGTTACCAATGTGTCTCATTCCATTCCATGATTACAGGAGATATTACTTGCAACTCAAGGATAAAAACAAATACATTATATCAAAAATTAGGAATTATGTTGAATTTTGATAAATATCACACATATTTTGGGCTAGTTGTGCTGATGTTGGATCAGTCCTAACTACTTCAAGGGCCCCTGCTTTCTAGGGTAATGTCTAGGGGTGGGTGTAACTTGGCAAATTCCATCTAGTGGAATCACACAAAAAACACCTAAGAATTTCATGAGATTACGCTTGAATTACGCGAGAAGAGCAATTCTGCATTTAGTGCTATTTCTTGGTGCTGCTCTCTCACTTCCATAATGAACTCAAGGATGCATTTTGTGCGAAGATATAGTGATAAATGAAACAGAACATGAATAGCGAGAACCGCTCACGCTCGTTAAATGTGCTGTTGGGGTAGGATTTTAGCCCAATTTACTACCAGCATTTAGCACTACTTTCTGAGCGCAAAAGGCACCTTTGTTTCCATATAGAGGTGAGGACGCATTGTGCGCTAAGCGACAGTGTTAAATGCAGCAGAACATATAGTGAGCAGCTGCTCGCGCTGCGGGTGACGGAACCATTCCGTCATCAGTCACAGTTGAGCTGTGCTGATGACGGAATGGTTCCGTCACGACCACACCCAGTTAAGGAATGTTCAGCACAGTGCTGAAATTCCTGCCGCACGGATGTGGTTAAATGTGCTCATGGGGTACGATTTTTTCCCCCCAAATGACTCTTAATTATGCAAAGAGGAGTAATTGCGTAATTGCGTAATTATTGGTAATTCCGAATCAAAGAGTAACAGAGAATTACTTACATTTTCTGATTACTCTGGCATTATAGAAATTCTGTCTAGACCTAGTAATGTCTTTCTGTATTGAATTACACAACAGCTGAAGTCGATAGTAGTTCATTTTTCGTGCCTATCTTAATAAATACATGAATAGAAACATTCATCCTCATCCACTACACTAAAGTCCACCATGTTTATAAAGCCTAACAATGTAGGTCACCTTGTTTATGGCATCACAAGCGTTCCAGTCTCTTGTGTCAACAAATGTTTACCACTCACAGGTAGTTCTACACAGCTCACATTCACAAGCTAGGAAGCATCTTTTCCAGCCTGCTCGAGGAATCCTAGTCTTCTCCAGGAGGACTAAAGAGATAATCTTTTTTTTTTCCAGAGTTTTATAAAGCGCAAACTTGACCCAAGGGTATTGGGTACCAGAGCGCTTTACATGAGCACCAGTTGCGTTACACAGGACACATTCATTTTTGTTAGGCACGGGGAGATTAAGTGATTTGCCCAGAATCACAGGATGTTGTGGGTCATTGCTGAGACTCGAATCCCCTTCCCCAGATTTGAGGGTGACCGCCCTAGCCGTTAGGCCACATCCTCTCCCATCTTTTGGGAAGCCTGGGAAACTGGTCAGGGTACATAATGTGTAAGTATCCTACCTAACTAGATATGCTCAATGTTTGTGCTAGAAACAATACTCATGGACACATGAAAAGCGGGCTTTCCATTTGAGGCTGCACTATGCATGGAGATTTTTTGGAAGACACACTTAAGGATGTATGTAGTTCAATAGCATAAAGTGCACTGCATAACTAAGTGGCATGAAGTTCAATTCATGCAGCACAGTTGTTGAATGCTGAAATTGTCTACGCCATCATATCTACTCTGACTTATTATCACAGGCTAACACATATAGCCTGTTCGCATTACCTTTAAGCTGGTGTTGACCAAACTTATGAGAAAACAAAAGTGATAGGTGAAATGCTTGAATTCAATCAGCCACTGGCATTAACTGTCGCCCGTCAGGGGGTCTCTCAATCTTTGTAAGCCACGCCTGCAAATTAAAAGTAAAAGAACTATCTCTGGAGCCACCGGACCTACAAGCTATCTCAATAGAAGGACTGAGAGCGGACCAAACAACCCGACCGCTTGTATTAATCAACTGTTATCTCAACCCTGCAAAACTTCACTCTCCACACGGCTTGGAATCATTCACCACCGCCCTGGAAGATCTACTAATAAGTCGCTTGCACTATGATGTAATCATAGTCGGTGACTTTAACCTGAGAGGCCTGGATCTGCTACCCATGAAACCACCCAGCAGGAAGTCAGCCCAACTGATTGAACTTTTAGCAAATTACAACTTGCAATCCACCCACGGGATACAAAAAATGCGCTACCCCGCATGGTCTGCCTATCCGACCTTCAGAAATGTCTCCACTATAGACTATATCTTCATCAATGGAGGACTGGCTAACAAACTTTGCAACTTCACTGTGGACGACCGAGTCGAAAGCGACCACAGACCCCTTCGTGTCACATTCAACCTGACACGAGAACAGGCGGACTCCTACGCCGTAATTGGTATGACAACAGGCGAAGAACACCATTTAGTCCTTAAAAGAATAAAATGGTCGACCAATCTTAGCCACAGTCTTAATGCATTCATAGCTAACAGGGCGACAGTACCATGGCCACAAGAAAGTGAATGTATATTACACCTATGGGAAACATTGACCAATGACTTACTGATGTGCCTGGGCAATACCCACCAATCAAGAAACGGACAAAAAAATCTCATCCCAGGTCACCAAAAAACCCACAGTCTTAAGCTTGCCAAGCATGCACTCAACAAGGCAGTGAGAGCAAAAAAGAAAGGTATCCACCTGCCAGGGGGGCTCCCCATTGCCGTTCTGCGAGCCAAGTACAAAAAGAACATCTGGGATCTGAAAAGAAAACGGATCGAACAGAATTGGCTGACAGTGTTTTCCATAATTAAAGGCAAAGATAATAGCAAGCTCTGGCGCTACATCAACAGCCTGTCATCAGGTGGTGTACATAAGGTTAACAGTGTTGGAGGAAAAGTATGGGAACAATATGCAAAGGGGCTGTATACTAGTGAGTCAAATCGAACGTCTCACGGTACAACCGGGTGGCCCAAGGCGGCAGCAGCTACCATCAGCCCTGAAAGTGCCTTGAACGATGTCTCAAGTCCGCCCGTACCTGGAAAAATTCTCGGAGGCGAAGATAGCAAAATACATCAAAGCCATCAGACCCGACGGTGCCCCAGGCCCTAACGGAATCCCCGCACAGGTTTTTAAGAAAGATCCTGCATTCTTCGCTTCCAAACTTACTCCTCTATTTAACCACGCATTCGCAACTGCAACCCTGCCATTCTCCTGGAAAGGCTCAATTCTCTTTCCTATCCACAAAAAAGGTGACCACTCGAATCCGGCTAATTACAGACTGATAGCCCTTCTTGACATTGAAGCCAAGATCTATGCCCGCCTGCTACTTAAGGACCTGGAAACTTGGGTGGATAAGAACGGCATACTCCCGCCCTCACAGACCGGCTTCAGGGCTAACTGTTCCACGCTGGACAACATCATAGCGCTCTCGTACCTCGCTCAGAAGGCCAACATGCGGAATAAGCTGCCCCTGTTCTGTTGCTTTATAGACTACTCAACGGCCTTCGACCGTGTGAACAGATGCCGGCTCCGGGCAAAACTAGAGTCTTGGGGGATCCCTAGAGATCTTCTAAAGGCCATAAAAGCACTTTACGAGGGGACCTGGGTACAGGTTAAACTAAGCGCCACATCTGTAACCACAAGAATTTCCACTGACTCTGGATTAAAGCAGGGGTGTGTTTTGGCCCCCCTGCTTTTCAACCTGTACACTGCAGACATGGGGCACGCCCTGAAAGATGCCAACCTAGCACCGCCCAGACTGGGGAAGCTGGTTCTGGGTACGCTCCAGTACGCAGATGACACAGTAATTATGGACCACACCAGGGTAGGCCTCCAAAGAGCCTTAAACAGTCTTGCGACGTACAACAAGGAGAACGAGTTACATATTAATGTGAGCAAGACCAAGATAATAATCTTTGGTAAATATCCACACAAAACTAAATTTTCATGGTCTCTGGGGGAACACCGAATCACCACGGCCCCATCCTACAACTATCTGGGCACATGGGTATCAGAGAGGGCCACCGCAGTCAAACATCTGAAGGCGCTTAAACCAAAAATCGACAAAATAATTACATCTCTAAGACGTCTAAGCCACAGCCTGGACAGTCCCTCTGCATATCCGATGCTGACAGTACTCAGGGCCAAATTGATCCCCGCTATCACGTACGGCCATATAGCCTACCCAGGGGCTTTTGAGAAAGTGGTCCAAGCAGCACAGGTGAAAGCATACAAGGTGGTGTTACGGGCCCCCAAACAGGCCAGGAATAACAGGGTGAGACTGGAAATAGGCCTGAAACGTCCTGAACTGATACTATTGGGGGAATTGCTAAAATACTACATCAGAGTTCTGAAGTCGCCCGAAAACACCTTAAAGCACGCGCTAAAAACCATCTTTGGCGAAGCAGGCTCCCCATGGAAAGCCCAGGTGGAACTAGCCATTGAACTTCTGAAGATCGAGGGGCGGAGTCTGCACCTACACGAAATTCCATATTCCGCCTGGGCAAAAGCCGTCAAGCGCCAAGTCCAGTCCATTTCCTTTGAGCTAGACCTTTCCTCGCTCCGGCCCAACCCACTAACGTTGGCCCTGGACAAGTCCTACACTCCCGGTAAACCTAAACCATACTTACAAGACTCACTAACAACCGAAGCAAGACAGAAAATTCTGTTTATGCGCCTCTTGGCCCTCAGGATAACGGACTTCAATCCACGCTGGGCACGCCCGGACGGAGCCACTGCCTGCCGACTTTGCAATTATCACAGAGAATCCTGGCTACACTTGCTATGTTGCTGTACCAAGCTGGCCAGCGACCGACAGCGTCTGCTACGTCCGGCACTACGCATCTTGGGCCACAGAACTTGCAAAGAGGCCTCGGATTGGTGTTTCTCTGAAACCACAACATGTTTACTAGCTAGGATAGGCAAGTTCATCCATCAAATTAAAATGGCACTCGAAGACCAATTAAAGGATACCATCCCGAAGAGCCCTGTGACCCGCCTTCCCAAAGTTGGCAATCCATAGATAATACAGGGAGCCGCCGAAAAGAAAAGGGTTCCATCGGTCAGAGGTATCCAACCGGTGCCGACCCTGGGCCCAATGTAGTCCACAGTGCAACTGAGGATGTCAAACTTATATACGCCCTCCAGACTCTAGTAAGCGAGGTCTCACGTTGACTCTAAATTTTTAATTCTTTTAATAATGTATAGCACCAGTGAACATAGTCCGCACCGAGAACAAATATCAGTACTAATGGGCCAGACCAGTGTATACCGAGCGGGGGGGGCTTTTTACTGCATTTTACTGTATTTTATTGAACCAAACTGTATTTTTTCTATACTGTAATGATTTTAAGTAATCGCACAGTTCATAAATAAATAAAATAGTCACTGGCATTAACTGTGGCCTGCATTGACTAAATAATAAAAAGGTCAAAAACAAAACTACCACAAAACGCGACTAGTGTTGGGCTGCTCCTGTGGATTTGCATTACATTTTTTTTTACTATGAATGGCACATTTGCAGTAAATGTTTATCACGAATGGCATGTTTGTGGTAACGTGTTACTGAGAATGATGTGTAGTTATCCAAAGTGATGTTATGGTGGAATTTTGCTTGAAAAAAATGCAAAATTCCAGAAATTGGAAAATTTACATCCGCATAATTTAAATGTCACCCAGGTCCAGTTTTCATGTGGACCTGAGCCTAGCTCGTGTGGAGCAGTGACTGCCATCTTTGTTTGTTGCATGTACTCCCCCAGGTTTTCAAGGACGCTGAACAGGAAACTGGGCTAATATTTCTGAGATGAAAAGTTGGGTCGTCAAAACATCCTTCATCCTCCAGTGTAGCTTTGTCTCTCTTTCTCAAGAAAAGTAGGCCGCATGGACTCCTCTTGCTTCTAATGTTGTGGCACACCCTGCAAAATAATTCACATTCTGTCAATTTCCACTAGGTACTCAATCATCCAGGCCATCATCTTTAGGCATTATTTTTTCTCAGCTGGGCTACTGCAATTCAGTTTATCTTGGGTTCTTGCACTACCTTTTCCAGTGCCACCAAGTTATTCAAAACAGCTGCACAATTTACTCTGGGATTCCCCCCTCGATCCTCCATCTCTACCCATTGTAAAGCCTTATATTGGCTACCAGTCACCACACGTTTAGTTTTTAATCAGTCTATCCAGTCCATCAGGCCATTCTTCAAACTTGTCCTCTTTAGCTGAGAAACAGCATTTCGCCTACAGCCCTAGGCACACTCTGTATGGGAGGCCTTTTGTTGAACTCTACTCCCCTTCATTCTCTGTAAATCCCCGATTTCTCAGAAAAACCTGAAACCCTTCTTATTTTAGTACTTTTCCCCTTTCCTGTGCTTCTACTTTTGATCACTAGCCACAGGGTGCCTCTTGATGTTTCAGTTTGTGCTATATGAATAGATTGCATCCGTTCATTCATCCGATATGGATCAGGATGGAACAATTCTCTGCAATTTCAGGCCAAACAACCAAAGATATGCCCTCCTCCATCCCCCCGCCACGGTGGAGCTATGGAAATTGTGAATTGTTGTCCAAAGTCCTGTTCCCTAAGGGTTTGGGCCAGGCAAGCCTGATGCAGCACTAGATGCACATCTGAATACCAAAACCTAATAGGCGATCATTCGAGTAACATTAATATTTTCGTCACCTGCTATGTATATTTGGGCTTTTTTTTACTAGAAGTATTTTTCATTAAGGAAGGATGACATTTTGTGAGAGTCCAGGGCACACGGGGCAATAGATGGCTTTTTAGTCCTTTAAAGCATTTCAACTTTAAGACCCAGAAGCGGTTCTTTGTACCATTATCTACTCACTCACGAGGCCCGTTTGAGCAAGGGGGGGGGGCGATGTTTATGACTACTACCACCTCTATAATACTCACAACAACTTACCTTAGGTAACAGCCCACTTTACTACTCAGCAGTGGTTCAAATGGGTCAAATATGAAAGTAGGATGTTCATGTTCAAGACACTGGAGCGCTGAACCCAGGCATAGGCCAGGCCCTAACAAGATGTATTCGAAGAAGGGATTGACAGCAAAATTGGTCCGGCTCGCTTGCAATTGATCACCTTGCATTTGGGGAAAGCAACTAAAAAACTTAAGAGACCTAGGCGTGTCCTTGATCTATTGGAATGTAACTTCACCACCCGTTCTACTTAAGGTTGAGCGAAACAAAACCCTTTGCTTGTGAAGTTTGGCAGATTAGGAAAGTTCCCTCCAGTGAGACTGAGCAAAGCTTTATGGCTCCATTGATGCTTTGTTTCGTCGCCCAGGTCACACATAGCCCACATGACTAGGCTGTTTTCCTGCTGAATATATTCCTATCCATGAAGGGCAGGACATCCTACGACTGAAAAATACCCATGAACCCTAAATCATGAGATATCATGTCAGGGGATGTGGGAAGGTCATGGGACTAGGCTGGGTGGAGACTACAACATGCGTGAGGAGATGAAACTCCAGCATCGAGAGTGGTGGCTAGGGAGGTCACACTCAACTGAGAAACTATTTCAGAGATGCAGCACACTCAGATTCTTTTTTAAAAATAAACATATTTGAGCGTTCATAAACTTCATAACGTTGCAAACCTCTAATCTTACTAAACAGATTCTAGTAGCAACCACCTTCTAATTGGAAGTCTGCAGTATGTGCCCGGTCAGCTCTTTATATGAACCTCAGGTATAGGTTCATGGTTCGAATTATGAAGTGAAGCTTATAGCAGGTAATTAGGATCTTGGATAACATATTGCTCAAAAGTAGTTCTCTTCTGTCAAATTCAAGAGGGTACTACCTTGCTGAGCCTAGGCTTGACCAAGCTGAGGGCTTGCCCTCAGGGAGCCAGGCATAGAGAGACTACCTGAGTTGCAAATTTAACAACAGGTGTCAGACAAGAGCCACCAGAGAGAATTGATTTTGTTTCTCTTTTACTTTTCTATGGCCTCTTCTTTTTATCCTCCTTCCAGTTCATTACATCCGTTATGCTCTGATAGAGCTGTCACATGGTTTAGCAAGTGGTATGCATTGGTAAGGGTATCCGGCTGTTGCATTTTTGATTGTTTAAATCACAAAAATAAGTATGGTAGGGTAAGAAAAGTAGAAAGAAACATCAAAAGTATAATGTTTCCTAATGTTCTAGGAAGAGTCAGGAAACCATAATTTGGATGTCACAGGGCTTCTTCTGCACATCTGACGAAAGCCATCTTTTATGGACGAGGAAACCTCACACACATAATAGTGTCATGCTTCATCATCGGCTTCCTCTCCCCACCCTCATAGGTGTGTGTCACCAGGGCAAACTCGACCTCCTCGAAGACTTTAAAGGAAGGAGGGAGTTCTTAGATTAAAAGTACTGGACAAAGGAAGGATGCATATTTGCTAAAAATACCTTGGTTTTCCAAACTTGTTTCCTATATTCAAGAGGACACCGGGTTTGAACCATTGTTTTTAATATATACGCTCGTGATTGTTTTTAGATATACCTGGTGTCCTCTAGAATAAAGGTGACAAGCTTAAAACATTGATGTATTTTTAGAAAACTTGGATCCTGCCTTTGTCCACTAGTTTTTATCTAAGAACACTCTCCTTTCTTTAAAGTTTTGAGTTGAGTAATGCATGTGTGAGCAATGCTTGGAAGTGAAGGACTAGAGTAGCAGTTAACAGTTATTTAAGTTAATGTTCACATCATTAACACCGTGAGTGTGCAAACAGCATATCGATGCCAAAACTTCCCTTTCACCTCCCCAAGTTGGCTGAGCAACTGGTGCCTGCCGTTAGCGAGACAAAAACTGAACTAACCCTCAAAGTGATGTTTCATTTTTTTCTTTTTCGAACTTTACAAAGTTGCCAGCTCCATTTAGACACAAATATATGAACTGGCTCTGTACCTTCAAGATTTGACAACTCTTGCTTGTTTAGTCATCCCAAAAAAATGTTTTGTGCTATACTCTTTTTTTCTATATATTTAGGTGCGCACCCTGGTGCATTTGTAAGGGAAAGATATTGTTAAGAGACCAGATCACAATGAAATAAAAAAGAGAACATTTAGGCCTATGAAAAGAGATCTTTAGTATACCACGCTCCATTGTGTTCAGTGTTTGTTTGCAACATGCTCTTCAAATGTGGCAAATATAACAAAACAACTCAGGCCAGGCAAGCAGCTCATCCAATCATTGTTATCATTGTGCATTCGTTATCTGGAGATCGCCTATTCTATAAGTTAAATAAAAACTGTAAGTCAAGGCAAATGGAAAGCAACGAACCTGACAGGGTGAACAACTCAAACCTGCCAGATGGTCAATCGCACCCTGCGGGTATCTGTGATAACATTTCTGTGTTTGAATGAAGCTTGTACTGGTGTGTGTCTGTGTGTGTGTGTGTGTGCGTGCGTGCATGCGTGCATGTGTGTGTGTGTGTGTGTGCCCACCGGCTCGGTCCTCATAGTTCGGGTTAACCTTGTCAGAACCAGACAAACACTATGAGGACCCATCCCCATAGTGTGTTTAGGTACTTTCGAACGAATGCAGTTAGATTTGCCTTGGTCCGCTTTATAACCTACCCTACTATCAAAGCACGCTTGGAGGTAGAATAGTAATTACGCACTTCATAACCTACCCTACTATCAAAGCACGAGTGGAGTTAGAATAGTAATTACGCACTTCATTATGGTCAATAGCCAGTCCTCATAATATAGGTAAGTTCTTTCTCTCTCTCTCTCTCTCTCTCTCTCTCTCTCTCTCTCTCTCTCTCTATATATATATATATATATATATATATATATATATATATATATATATATATATATATATATATATATATATGATGTTTGCACTGCATCTGTTCTCCGTTTGAGAGAAAAGTTGGATTCCCCACCTGTGCATTATGTCATTAACTGCTCTGTGAATGACAAATTCTGACACTAATGCCTGTTAGTGCACCCTATAATTATTCCACAAATCTGCTCAGAGGTGCAAGGGTGTATAAGAGTCTGCGCTCAATGCCCATTCAAATACTGGACATGTTGAAAACAGCCACCATTATTACAGTATGAAAACAGTGCAAGCTCTGCTCAGACGTCCTGCTACTGCTAAAATGTAAAGAATGGCAGTCCTGCTGATAATTACTGGCACTGTTCCATTAATAATAAATCATTTCTGCTAGGACGTTGAGACAGTGGTAGTTTAGAAGCAGAACTGGCATTCTGAGAATTCCTTAAACTGTCCCATAACACATGTATCATCCCCTTTGAAAAGTGCCAACATGGTCCCATTCACTTATAAGCCGTGCTGTTGAAAAAGGTGACGGTTGTACCCAACTAAAGGTACATCAGTCCTGCTTAGATGCTCCAAATCAGTACTATTGAACCTTAGATTCCTGCTTGGAATAGCTGAGACTGGCCCATTGAAGGGATTGCGTCGCAGCTGTGTAGTGGAGGCTCTGCCCATACAATGTCTGGCAGCCCTTCTGAAAATACAACAGGACTGCTTAAAATTGACCCAGTTAACATACGACAATCCTGCTTATAAGTGTAACTTGTCTTTCATTAAATTCTACAGCTCCGCAGAGGCCTAGCTGATTCAGAGTACTGCGGCCCTGCTTGGAAGGGCCAGTTCTGTTCCATTAAATGTCCAGCAGTCCTGATAAGAAGTGATGGTACAGTCTGGTTGCTTGTGTAGCAGCAATGCTGGGATGTCATGGCCCAGATCAATGAAAAGTAAGGCAATGGTTCTGAGTAGTATTCAGTGTGGCCACCTGACTCCATCTGAGAGGGACACTCCCGATCCTGGGCTACAATGCTGCAACTTAAAAGCATTCTGGATGTTGTAAACCTAGGGCCTCTTTATCATTTTGCGGATAGGCTACTCTGTCAAAAACATAACCCATAACCCGTCCACCTTACCACAAGTGCATTATATACAACAGCACTTGTAAATGTAAATGTAAATGTAAATTGGCATTTATTGAGCGCAAGCTGTCACTCCGCTAGAAGTATCCTGGCGCCGAGGAATAGACGATGAGAGAGGTTCCTGTGATGTACCGGCTCGTGTAATAAGCTGGATAGCATATCCGTCTCAATAATGACAGAGTAACCGATCCACAAAGCCCTAAATTAAGCCCTTAGTTTGCTCCTATTGAGATAAATAGACTAACATAGTGGATATCGATGATTTGTGGGTTTAATGACAAGGACTGTAAATAATGCCTGTGATAACATGGAGTGAAGTGATCCCTCTAGTAGTATTATAATTCACCATTGCACATGTAGTAGTCCGCCGGAAAAGCAGCAGCATCTTCATGCACTTCCTACTGGTGAGCACTAGACTTATGTAGGAGGGTAACATGGAGTTCAGAACCCATTTTATTCTATCTCCGACCCTTACTATTGAGACTACAGATAATTTAAATTACCCGATTAGGGTACAGATAACTTGACATTCAGCCTGCGTGGCTCGTCTCACAAAAGCATGTCATTATAGAAAGGCCAGGAATACTGGCTTTGCCAATGTTGGTTAAAAAGTAGTCCTGCATACCAAAAAATCATTTTATCCATGCATTGGTTCAATTAAAACCAGTACATTTTTCTTTAAAAAGTCCACTAGATAAAACATGATTACCAGAGTAATATTTTAGAAGATCTGCATAGCTAATAACCCAGTAAATTTTAAGCTGTCTCTGGGTGGCATAAAGAGCTATTTGTCCATGCTTGGTAAAGAGGCTTGGGAGAAGTGAATCTTAGGTTGGGAGTGGTTTCAGTTCATGATAAAGTGCATCAATTTTCATTCTGGCCGAGGTCCTTATGGACCAGAAAGGGGCCTGGGTAAAGCCTCATCTGGCCTTTAATCATATTTCACACTCTTTCAGCAAAGGTCTCTCAGAGAAGGGCGCGTGGGCTTCTTCGTCACGGTAGGATGTGGTTACCCTCCAACAGGCGGAACCAGTCAAACTGATCCCCGCATGGCCTTGGAGAACTGGAATCAGTAACTGCTGTATCCCCAAAGGCTAAAACAATATACGTCCCTATCATTTTTTCTACATTTCAGGCTCTAATGTGATCCATGGACGGCGGAGCGTCGCTCGAGGCCAGCTGGTGGTTGCGCGAGGTGATGGGGAACACGTTTCGGCCCAGTGCCCCTCTGGGGACGCGCTTCTGAGGCGCGCATTCCTCGCTAGACGCTCTGCCAGGAATAAACATGGACGCACTGAAAGCTTTATGGCAGTGTCCGATCTCAGCCTCACATCCGCGCTGAGAAACGAGCCCACTAGTTGCGTTTTAATTAAAAAGGCAGAGGGGGGGAAAGGAACGAAAAATAAACATGCAGCAAGTGCCCTGCGCACCGAGTCCTCGGGCGCGAGGGGCTTCGAGCCCTAGTCTGACTCCAAAGTCAACATCCAAAGGCAGAGATCGGGATGTCATGGAAGGAGGGGGCGTGGCCTCGGATTTGGCCAACATCTGGGTAAATACGAAGGGGAGGCTCGGAGGAGAGAGGCAGGCGCATCATATTCCAGATGTCACTGAAAGCCAAGGAGCTGGCAGAGACGACGCTGTCCAAACGTTGACAGAAATTTTCACAAAAAGCTGGCAACTTCACTTTCTTCTAAAAATATTCCACGACTACAAAAACACGTTAAATAGATAAAGAGAAACAATCTGATATTATAGATAGCCTTCGCCTTGATTAACCCTGCAGGTGGCAGGTCTTATGAACCTTACAGCCGGCACACACACCGTGATGTGTGCACCAATGAGTTTAGCGCTAACATCCTGAATATAGTGACAATAACACAGATCTACGCCGCCCTGAGCCTTTGAGTGTGCAAGCCAGATTAACACAAGGGCCCAGCTATCAACAGTGCAGTAGGTTTAGTGGTACCTGGGCCTCGTGGTGTTGCTGGGAATACGACCCCAATTATGGCTGTATTCTATGATCCAAGCAGTGGGCGGGAGGCGTTCCCTCTGCTTGCACCAGAGCACCAGTGCGATGCCACTGGGCTTACACCGGCAAATGGTCGGCTTATGAATGTAAGTTACTGAAAAATGTTAACCTGAACTTGTAAACTACTAAATTCTTGTGAGATATTGGCATCAAGATGAAGCACAGCTGCATGCAGCTAAATAGCAGTCAAGTAGGAGGACTAACAGGGCCGGACTGGCTGTAGTGGGCACCACGCATTTCCCCGGTGGGCCACCAGGGTGGGGCTGGTTTTGGGCCCTGGGGGGAGGGCGTTTTTGTCAGCAATATCGGCCCCCTCTGACAAAATCGTATGAAACTGACCCTAGCAAGCAGCTCAGGCGCACCCCCCCTCTACCAAAGAGCAGTTTGCCAGGACCAGTTTTAGTTGCCAGTCCGACCCTGGGGACTAGCAGCCAGATTCATCAAAGTAAAATCGGCTCACAAAGGGCCAGATTCTCAGAATCTGGCCCTTTGCGAGTGCTATTTTTGCATTTGGGATTCATCATCCCAAATGCAAAAATTGCAATTCTAGAAATCGCTAAATTGCGACTAATTGCATTTAAGGAATCTCAATTTGAGATTCCTTAAATGCAATTCATGAACCATTTTAAAATTGCGAATTCCCAAACTGGGGCCGCTATTTACCGCAAAGTCTAACTACGTGGTAAATAGCAAAAACTTAGAAAAATGCACTTTAGTGCATTTTTCTAAGTTGTATGTTACACACACACATGTCCTTTGGACATGTGTGTTCGCAACACCAGTGTATATTACCATTTCAGGGGTACTACAGGGTGTCCTGGCTCCCTTGAAATTGCTTCCTAATTTGCGATTCGCTAATTGCTAATCGCAAATAAGAAATGACTCCCCATTCATTCCTATGGACCTTTAGGCCCATAGGAATGAATGGGAAAGCCATTCCTTATTTGCGATTAGCAATTAGCGATTCGCAAATAAGGAAGCAGTAGAAATCGCTTAAAATATTGCGATTTCTACATGCATCCCGTTTTGCGAATCTTTAATAGCGAATCCTTAAAATTTGCTATTAAGGACTGGCAAAACATGACCATGATGGATCTGGGGGTAAGCTCCCAGGATGGGACTTCCCTCGAACTTTCCAGGGAAAGAAAGAGTTTATAGAAGAGTTTGAGAATAAACTCAACATTTTGCAGAGTATTGTCCAACACCTCTCAAAACCATTCACCATTCCAGTCCATGAAACGGGAGGAAATATACTCCTTACAAGAGGAGGGCTAAGGGCCAGATTTATAAACATTAGGTAAACCGATTTCCTAATTGCGATTTTCTCCCAATCACAATTAGGAAATCGGTATTCCTGATGTATAAAACTCTTTTGAGTTTCCTTAGAGATTCCTAGTTTCAGTAGCGATTCCTAGTGGGTTGCAAATAGACCTACCTCATGCATAATAATGAGATAGGTCGCATTTTGCGACCTATTTGGAATAGCAGCCATCACAGGATTGGTGGCCTGCTGGGGTCATCAGACTACCAGGTCTGTGATTGCTTTATAATATAAAAAGTAAAAACATTTAAACTCAGCCCATTTTTCTTGAAGTGGGACCACTGCCTGCTCATTAAAAATATTTGGTTTCCATTGTCAAAGGGGAAGGTGCTTCCTGGGGTCCTCTACCCATTTGTGACTGTGTTACCACCCCCTTCAAGGAGGTGGTAAAATATGGATTTTTTGCCACCGTTATTTGGTCGCAAACATTCATACATCTCATGCGGATTCAGTATAAGGAAGGGATGTCCTAAACATGCCCCTTCCAAATGCCGAATCACAAACACAAATTGCGATTTGGTAATGTGTTACCGAATTCTAAGTTGTGTTTTGTACATATGTAAAAGCATTTTTGCGGTCGCCACAAAAATGCTTCATACATGTTGTCCTAAATTATTTTCCAGGAATGGACGGAGGACACTGAAATTGGCAGTGAAGTAGGGGAAGAGGCTTCTGCACAGAAACACTATGACCCCATGAAGAAAAACAAGCAAAAAAATGGCACCTTTGCACACAGCCCTTTTACCATCCCAAATAATTTGAGTTGTACAATTATGCATAAGAAAAAGACTCTACATCTTCACAAACAGAAACTCTCAAAACATTTCCAGGAGTACAATTCATAACCAGCACCTGCCAGAGCTTTCCAGGAACACCATGCAATGCTTAGTGAATTCCTGCAAAGTATTAAGGGACTCATTACGATGTCAGTCGGTAAGCATTCTGACTGACTCTGTGTTGGAATCCGTTCGTCCGACTTGGGTTTGGCGAGTCCGACCGACCGATTATGGAGTTCCGAACACCGTTTGGTCGGACTCTCATGGACTTCAATGGGAGCGTGTGTTCCGACCGACAACACAGGCTCCCATTGAAAAATGGGGTGGCTGCATAAAACCTTGCACCCTGTCGCAGGAACCCTATGGTGACGGCCACACTGTGCATGGTTGGAAAGAGGGGTCCCATGGGTATTCCATGGGTTCCAACTGGAGGCCTCCAGGTAAAGGGGGGCCTGCTACGGGCCCCCAAGGTTAGTTCCCGACAGCTGTTTCATGTTGGACAGCCCTATTCAGAAAGGCTGTCCGATCCCGACATTGTAATACATTGGCTGGAAACGCGGTCTATAGACCTGTACTATTCGGCTACGACCGATTCATAATCTCCAAATGCCGGTTGGAACCGAGTCGGAAAGACCGAACAGTTACCTTCTATCGAAATTGGTTGGTGGAAATGTTTCAGAATCGGTCGGAAACATGGGTTCGACATGGGTTAGGAAAATCCGAATGCCGTTCAGAGCCTTTCCGACCGACATCATAATAAGGCCCTAAGTCTGCACAATTGTGAAGTTTGTAGATCTGTGGGTGCAGATAAATAACTTTTTTGCGAATTTCCCAACATTACATAAATCTTGGGCTTTTATACACCATTGTGATCTGGTACTTTTGTCTGATTATTGTGACTGAAGAGAACCAGGACTCTCATAAACAGAATGCATTAGGTTGTTACAGAAAACCCTGATCTGTGGACCGAAGGGCCAATCCACAACAATTCTTGCGCTTGCAAGTCAGAGTTATTTGCACATAAAGTGCCATATTCAGAGTTAAATAAAATATCATAGTTCAGGGAATCAGGAACAAGGAAACCTTTTGGTCACAGATGATAACTACAATTGTGAAATACTGCCATGTGAACATATTTTCCAGTCGTAAGTTTAGGGTTTAACCAACCAGGAATATTTGTGTTCCCATGTAAGTTAGTCTTGAGAATATAACAAACAAACCATAGTTGTAACTTGTAGATATTCATTAACCTTTGAATGCATTGTCTTTTCTCTACTATTGATCTATAAAACTTAACACCGTGAAAAAGCGCAAATTTTTGCACTATCTTCACAGCTGCGGATTGTCAGTTAACAATTTGCATTCCTATGCATAGGGCATGCATACATTTTGAAGTGAAACTGCAAAAGTTGTGGCTGGCTCTGGAGTATGACTGAAACGTTTTGTGAATCTGCAAAATTCTGGAAAACTAAGTAAACATCGACGCTAAGCTAGAAAAATCTTATGCATTTCTTTGTCCTTAGAAACGCGATGTCCAAGTGCGAATCTGAAATATTTTTACCCCAATCTAAGGTCTGGTAAGTGTCTTTAAATGCTTCACCCACACAGCATTAGCACTATCAGTACATTTTCTAAACGTGTCATGATCCTACCAAGATACAGAGGGCCTTATTTATAAGGCCTTGCAACACTTTTGCCCCACAATTGCGTCACATTTTGTGACACATCGGCAGCATAAAAAATGCACCAAGTTGTGCACTATTTACAAAGTGATGCACCTAAACAGATGCGTCACTTTGTAAAGCCCTCCACTACATTATACCTGCATCAGGCAAAACGTGTGCAGGGTGGCCTTTCCCCCGTAAAAAGCCTCATAGAAGTGGTGCAGTGAAATCTGTCAGATTTCACTGGGCCACTTCTAGGATGCCACTGCATTAAAATCTTACACCTGCCTCACAGCAGGTGTAAGACTGATGCAGGCACATTTAACATGGGACTTGCCCGTGTGTAAAGAGTCATTGCTGGAGTTGCATCACTTTTTGTGACACACACCAGCAATGCATCATTACTGCTCCTACAGATACATCTGAAATATTGACATATCTGTAACTCCTTGTAACATGGAGAGCTGTACATGAAATTTGGTGCATCCATCGTGTTGCAAGAAGGGGCGCGGTGCAAACTGTTGCATCGCTGATTTCACGCGGCGATGCAACAGTTTTCATAAATGACGCCCAGGAATTGTTTTTGGCCATTTTTGCGGGTTGTAAGATTATACTTTATAGCTTGTGACTGTTTTCACTCCCTTATTTCACTTAAACCCAGATTCTTCCAACCTCTTCTGTGAACAAGGCCGCCTTTAACATGTGCGAGTTGGGCCCCCATCCAGGGCGCCGACCTGTAGAGGGACTCTCAAGCTCCCTGCAGCAGTTTCATTACTACTGGGGGCCAGAGAAAAGTGTTTGAGAGGACACCATATTTGGTTTTGCCCAGGGCGTCATTTCTGATCCCTTACTTCACCCATCAATACTTCTTTTACCTCCTGATCTGTGGTCCTCCCCGTATGGACAGCAGGGCTTCCTCTCCTTTCTTATTCTACTGCAAACATTTCTGGATTAACGATAAATGCCACACATTGGGTTGTAGATAACTGTGCAAAAAAAGGAGGCATTGAGTCCACGCTCAATAACAAGCAGTCACTTTCCAAGAATCTTGTTTTTCTCTCTTCATGGGGCATAATTACTATGTCGGGCGGACTTGAGTCTGCCCATCACTGTCTCGGTCCTGGGACCGACCGACCTCTGGTCGGCAGTCTCGACTGCTTAATTAGGATGTTCGGTCGCATTCCTACATTTCCCTATGGGAGCATGCATTGCAGCCATAAACCGGGCATAATACATGCTCCCATAGGCAAATGAGAGGTGCTGTTCATCCCTGTACCCCATGGCAGGCACCTGAAGATGCCTGCTACAGAGTGCAGGAACCAACAAGGGGCACCATAGGTGCCCCCTTGGCCCCCAAGGGGAGGCAGCACACACAAGGGGACCTACTGGGGGTCCCCAAACATGCGTTCCGACATGGTTTCCATGTCAGACAGGCCGGCATGGAAACCATGCCGCAAACTGTGCATCGTAATCCCAAGGGCAAAATGGCCTTTGGGAGTACGAACCGGTTCCGACTTTCCGACGGGCTCCTTGTGCAGGTCGGAAGCTAGTCTGAATGACCAGCCGGTTTAGTTCCTCCGCCAGCATTGTAATGCTGCGGTCGGAAAGTAAACCGAGGGGCCGATTATGATGAGGCCTGGAAGGCTCTGACAGTCGGTCGGAGCCTTACCGGGCCACATCGAAATCGGTCCCATAGTGTCTGTTCTTGATCTTGGCGAAGTATGTAGATGTCGAGTTCAGAGTAGTAAATCCATGATTATCTTTGTAACTTCTTATAACATGGTGTTAGTTTACATTCTGTATTCAATATTTTCGTAGGTTGAAATGAAACCTTGATATTCTTACATATGACATTTTATTGGAGATGATTTGTGCCTGCATATTTTTTGCAATTAATAATTTTCAAAAGTGGCTTTAGTCTCCAAAGTACAAAGGTTGTATTGCAAAACATTATTGACAGGCACTATTTCATGTATTTGGTGGTAAGTTAAGGCAGTGCTTGCTTCAAATGCATTTACTATTCTATTATGAAAACAATATTCTGGAGGTGGTAATATGTGACATGGACGTTTGTGCATATTTGTTGTGTGGCTTTTTGTAGTGGTGATGTTTTCTATTTTTCTGTTGTTATTTATGCTGTTGTGTCTGTGCTACATTATTACAATGTAATTTTGTTGCATTTTACTGTACTATTTGTGCTTTGTTCTTTTTTGACTGTTTTTGTAATGTGTTGTTATCTTTTAGGTATGTCTTCTTGCTTGGTGCATGTTATTATGTTATGTTTTATTGTTTACTTTAGACATGTCAACAAATGCTGCTACATTTCCAGTCAAAAGCAGCATATTACATTTCTCACGGGAAGCAGCCATTTTGCACTCTAAAGTGGTAAAATAGCGCTGCTCCAGTTCATCAGATACTTAAGACACCAGTCAGCCCAAAACTGTGGTAGAGGCTGACTACAAACTTACCACCCAGAGCAGGGCTAGAGAGGCCTTCAATTACAGTGGGCTTTACATCTATGGGATTGAGTCCTTGGGGGCTGATTTGGAAAGCAAAGGCTGCATTAGGTCCCTCTGCTGCTTTCTCCATCTTGCAGCAGGCATAGGGAGGCTTCAAGAGAGACAGTGAGGGATGGAGAAGGTAGAAAGGGATCAGAGAGGGAGAGGAGAGAGAGAATGGACAGATGGAAGAAAGCGATTGTTGGCTTCATTTATGAAAAGTGGTGCATCGCTTGGGAAAAACAGCGATGCTTAACTTTTCATTGCACTCTCCTTGCGACACCATAAACCAAAATATCTCAAACTGACTAGATCTCACCATTCAGTTCGTAATTCAGTGCGTAACCAAGAGAGCACTGTACAACCAACTTTGTAAGAACTTGTTACAACTCAAGTATGACAAGTTAATCAGGAAATGAAGCAAAATACTTTAATACTTTATAATACATATACAAGGTACAATATATGTGCTTGGATAAAAAAATCATTAAAATGTGACAAGCACATCTTTTCACAAAACACAAAAGTATTTTTGAATGACTGTACAGATTGACGTGGCCAAAAGGAGGTGATCTTGTTGAATATCACTTGGCTTCAGGCTAGAAGGAGAGACGAAACTGTACCTGCGACAACACTAGAGAGAAGACCTTCAACTCTGCTTGTCTGATGGTTATGAATGAGTATATCTCATACAGGCATTCCCGGCTATCTGTACTCATTCTTTCACAGATGGAAGGGATTTTGCAGAGGATCTTGAGAGAACTAGAGTCTTCAGGGAATGAAGGGCTGATGAATATGAGAAACCTCCCATCTGCAGGAGCCAGTATGTCTCCATTATCACAGGGGATTTGTGATCCGTCTTCTCACTGCTGTTTCCGTGAATTTTCCCACCACCTGTATCTAACTCTCATATGGCTCTTTAAGTACATTTTTAACTTGTGTTTATACAGCCACTTTCTATTTAAATCTAATTGTGAATCAAGAACATTTTTATGCGACAAAAAAGCATTTATGGGTCAAGCAAAAAGTAGGGAAGCTGTTGCAGTCTTACAGGAACCATGCTGAAAAACAGTTTATTAAAACAAAAAGAAACACATTTTCTCCCTGAGTAAATTGATAGCTGGACTGCAGTTCTCAGACACTCCAAATCCAATCACAGCTGTGTGACAGTTGAATTCAATGATCTTCTCCCCCATAAACAGATTGAAAAAATTGACAAAATTGTGTCAATCACCACTGGCTTACATGATAATTTTCTGGAGTCTATTTACATTGACATTTTCCAAAGATAGAACAACACACCTATATGAAGCAGATGCAAGATAGGTGAGAGTGTGCCTAAGTTAATTTTTCCAGGATAATCAACAGTTGTGAAAGTCATTCACAAATATCCACCAATAAGTATTTGAATGCCACAGAGGGGTTGGTCAATATTTTGTTAATTTCACCCACTCTTGGCCTCCCCTATCCCATCCACACTTGGGATGTAAAGATTTTTAGGTACGGCTAGGAGACAGCCTTATCTGTCTCGTCAGCTTCATGTAAGCAAACTATTTTTGAAGAAAAATAAGTACACATATGAATGTATTAAGGGGCTTTAAACAGCCCTCCTCTTGATCTATTGGTCTGTTCAATTGTCATTTTGTTCCCATCTACTGCAGCACACATTCTGGGCCCTGGGCCAACCCAGACCAGACGCTAACTCTATAGAGCTGTAATTTACAGCATCTAATCTGATCACATGCACATTTACCAAATAGAAGTGCACTTCAGTTCTATGGGTCAGCACTTTAATTTGCCAATGCTTTTTTTTTACTGTTTAAGTTATTTGTTTTAGTTTATAGTCATCATTGTGGGTTTGGACTGTGCATTCTGGTTATTGTAATTTAAAGACAATTGTACTATTTCCTTGCTTCAATATTTGCAAGTGTATGGCCGCATTTAGCTATATGCTTGCAATAAACATACAAAAATGTAACCATCACACAGGCCTGCCAAGGCCAGAAATATTGGGTTGGCCAATTCTTGATGAAACGTATCTGCTAATGTGTCTTATAAACATTCAACCTCCACATTTTGTGAAAGATTCATCATTTGCCACTGAAAAGAAGTAAATTAAATCTGTATCATAGCATACATGGAACTAAGAGAAAATGCTTATAACTGATGGGATTATAGGTGATAATTCAGTGGATATTCAAACTGCAGCGTTTAGTTATCATGGTGTGGACACTACCAGTTAGGTAATCAAAACAAAATTCGGTGTTGGATGAAACACTGCTTATCTTCAAGTATTACTAACAAGACATGACCTAAATTGTTTTACCTTACACAAGTGTAATGAGTTATGATTCTATAAACTATTTACATTATTTTGATATGATTCACAGTGACCTTTGAGCTAATTGAATCTATCTGGAGTGCTACATATTGCACTAGGGCCAAAAACCCAAAAGGACATTGACCATTACATTTCCAAGTTGTATATAATATTGTAGCAGCCTTTTCTGGTACTGTCAAAATGACATAGTCTCACAACTTCTTTTTTTAGGAAGACATATTTGTAGTCACATTACTAAAAGTTGTAACACTGCATAAAGGTGGTGCAGGATATTATGGTACAAGATGGCCTTTAGCACACCTGTCAAAATACATATAATCATTGCAAAGTTATGACATAGTGGGAAGACAAGCGGAAGTCCCAACTCTTCAAGAAAAAACCTTTTCGTGTATTATCCTATTATATCTCTACGTGCCAAGAGTCTATTGTCGATATACTATCCAATGTCAGAAACACAATATCAATGAGAAGTAGTATAATCCCTATGCACTCAATTATCCAAGTTCAACAAAACGATTCTTAAGGTAGTGATGGCGCGTGAACGTCACACGGAGTCTGGCCGTGCCTTGTAACATTCAAGATTTGATGGGGATAGAATCAACGATCCTCAAGTTGACGCGCTCAATTAAACATGAAACAAAGATGTTTCTTTCACAAATATTCCTTTAATACCAATATCTTTTGTGATTCAACCAATTCATTCATTGGTCATTCAGTGTTCTTATATTGATTGTTTTTCGGACATAATGTGATCCTTATGTCGCCATTAACAAATTAACTCGCATTTTATCATCACCCAATGCATTTCGGGTCGTAATCCTTGACCCTTCGTCAGGGGTCTGTAAATAAGGGATAAGACAGGACCAACGTTAGGGGCTACCACAACTGTCTAATGATTAAGTGAAAGTTAGCCGAGAAAAGAAACGGAAGCGTACAGAAAACGGTGGAAAGTTTTAAAGGTGAAGTCGTGGGATGTTGAACTACAAACAGTGACTAAACAGTGCAAGCGTGAATCCAGATAGATAAATGAGAAACCACGTGCTCTTAACAGCTACGACTTATCTGTGAGTACGTAAAAAACAATCAACCCTCTTCCCAATGTCTCAAAACTTACGAAAAAGCGGCAGACGCCGTCACCTCGATAAACGCGATGTGCCTCAGTGTGAAACGCAGTACGTGGTGATCGTTTTAAAATAAAGTCATGTGATCGGAAGCATGACCAATAGGAGAGCAGGAAAGAAAAGCACCAATAGGAAACATAGACTCGGTACCCTAGTGAAAACTCAGAGACCTAGTCATGTGATAAGAGTATATCGGCTTCAATGAGGAAGCGGGTAACCACCCTAAACAAAACATGAAACAAACGTGGAAAATATACCAATATAGAAATATGACATAATTGAAATAGATCGGACTTAGTAGGTCAAAAACAGCAATGCTGATGATTATTTATAAAAAACATGAATGTTCCACACGATCATTCATCCCAAAGGGATGTGTCGAGTTCAGTTTTTTAATCCAGTGGAATTCTGAACGTAGTCTTTGTTTCAGTGGATCCACGTCAGGGCGTTGTGGGAGAATTTCCAGAACCGTAAATTTTAGTTGAGAAATTTGATGTCTGGCTTGATTCCAATGATTAGCTAGGGATGATTTCAAATTGGCTTGGCGGATATTACTTTTATGTTCAGTGATGCGGATCTTTAATTTGCGTTCGGTTTGGCCCACATAAACTTTCCCACATGGGCATTTGATAGCGTAAATGCAGTTGTTAGTATCACAGGTGCTTGTGTGTTTAAGTTCAATGGGATAGCCTTTAGATGGATGAGTGAAAGTTTTTCCTGGCATTACATTGTTGCAATGAACGCAATTCATGCACTTCAACATTCCCTTCCAATTGGCGTTGACATCCTTACGTGTTTTCAACAATTCTTTCAAATTTTTTGATCTCTGAAACGCAAATGTCACATTGTCACTGTAGAGATCTTTAAGGTCTGGTTCAGATTGGATTAGGTGCCAATGTTTATTGACAATTCCTTTGATTTTGTTAGATTCCGTGGAAAATTTTAGTACACATACTGTTTTCCTCTCATTGGTTTTTCTTTGGGTTTGTAATAAAGCATTCCGTTCCAATTTGTTTACTTTTTCCAACGCTTTTGCTATGATATCTTCAGGATATCCTCTTTCTTGATACTTTATCGCTTGTTCATTCAAAGCAATCTGTAAGTCGGTGTCATTGGATGTAATGCGTTTCAACCTGATGAATTGCGACGTGGGCAGGTGTTTCTTTAATGAATCTGGGTGGAAACTCTGAAAGAGCAAGCCGGTGTTCTTATCAGTTGGTTTTTTGAAGACTTTAGTATTGATTATGTTGTTGTGTATCGTTACTAGTACATCCAAAAATGAGATAGATTCTTTCTCAATGTTGTGGGTGAACTTGATTCGTGCATTTTTGGTGTTGAGAACTTGAATGTTCTGCTCTAATTGTTCCTTTGAGCCTTGCCATATGACGAAAATGTCATCTATGTAACGTTTAAATATTGTTAGTCCATCCATCCAATCAGCATTTTTTAGGATGTGATCAGTTTCAAATTTCTGCATAAAGATGTTTGCATATGAGGGGGCCCCCCCAAAACCCATAGATGTACCGTTACATTGGTTAAAAAATTGGCCTTGCCATTCAAAATAGCTGTGATATAGAGCAAATTGCATGAGTTCTAAAATGAACACTCTTTGGGATTCTTCCAGATCACTGTTCAAAAGGCTCCATTCTAGAGCTTCAATGCCCTCATTGTGAGGGATCGATGTGTATAGGGCCGTGACGTCAATGGTGCATAACCAGTACACCAAATCTTTTTGTAGTGATATTGAGCTCAATAGGTTCAAGAAAGTGGTAGTGTCTCTGATGTAAGTATCACTTTTTTGGACGATGGGTTGGAGAAATTTATCAACGAATTTACCAATTGGTTCTGAGATTGACCCACAGGCGGAGACGATGGGTCTGAAAGGCGGATTCACTGGATTTTTGTGGATTTTCGGCAACATGTATAGTTGCGGTCTCCTTGGAAATTTCATCAAAAAATATGTATGGGTTTTCTTATTAATCCAATTCATGTTTAAGGCATGATCAATTAAAGTTTGTAAAGTTTGTTGGTATTCTCTCGTGGGATCACTATCCAGTGGAAGATAGATATCTTGATCATTGACATGAGAATTCACACTATTGATATAGAAAGACGTATCCATTACAATCAGTGCGCCCCCTTTGTCTGCTTTCTGAAAGGTTAATTTTTCATCCAGACTTAAGTTCTTGAGGGTATTCCATTCTTTAGGTGTCAGATTAGATTTCTTGGGTTTATTGAATGGTATCTTTTGGACTTCCATGGTCACTGACCTTTCGAAGGCATCGATGGTTTTGTGTGAAAACGGTGCGCAAAAAGAACTTTGTGGTTTAAAATCCTTATCCCAAGTGTCAGTTAGTTGTTGTTCCTGCATGTCTTTGAAAAAATATCTCAATTTTAAATTTCTGAAAAATTTGAAGAGCGCGATTTCTGTTTCTGCTTCATTTGACCTGTAGGTGGGTACAAAGGTGGTGCCTTTGCTCAAAAGCTTGGTTTGTGCCTTGGTTAGTTGTTTTGAAGAGATGTTGATAATTAAGTTGTTTTCGACAATTGGCTCCGGGTCCTTTTTGCTATCTCCTCCTCGGTTTCTTTTGCTCCTTCTTGTGGCGGGGCGTTTGCTGCCGGGCTTACATCTAAAAAAGCCGGTTGGTTTGGACCTGTTTTACTGGTAGATGGTTTTGTAAGTTTATCCGTTGTACCTACTGGTGGTCTTGTTTGTGAAATTTCAGAATCTGAGACGACGCTTTCCTGAGATGAGGTAGTGGCTGTTTTTTGGGTTGGTTGTTGGGGTTGCCACTTTTTCTGGTTGTATATCTCAGCCCAAGTGTAAACCTCTTCTAATTTGTAATCTAACGTGTCTCGTCGATATTTTCTCACTTTTCTTTCGTTGACCTCTTTTGCGTAACGTTCTAATTTCCTATTGATGTCTTCTAAAGTTTTGTCTAAGTCTGGAATTGTGCTCATTTGTGTCTTTAATGTATTGATCTCTTCCTCGATTTCAGTTAAGACTTTAGAGAGTTCTTCCACGATTAGTAGAATTAGATCTAATGAACATTTGTTCAAAATTTGGTACCATTTCTCGATGAGTTTCTTATTGTTTTTGCACAGCATAGGTTTAAGAGCTATTCTAAGTCCTCGCGGTATTCTTTGATTCTTGTGATAGTGAATGAGGGTGGTTGCATGCAACCTTTGATTGATTTCCTTCTTGCTGATGTATTCAAATTGTTTGAGCAGTTGGGCTGTTGTGGTTTTCTGTGGAGCGAATCTGATGGTCTCCTGAATTAACCCATAGATGTCTTTTGCGGCTTCCGCCGAGTAAACAAGAGTTTCTGCTTTGTTGGTGGTGAGTAACGCTATGTCGTCGAGTTGCATTTTTATCCAGGTGGTGCAAAAGGGATGGGGTAGACTGAAAGAATCAATGAGAAGTAGTATAATCCCTATGCACTCAATTATCCAAGTTCAACAAAACGATTCTTAAGGTAGTGATGGCGCGTGAACGTCACACGGAGTCTGGCCGTGCCTTGTAACATTCAAGATTTGATGGGGATAGAATCAACGATCCTCAAGTTGACGCGCTCAATTAAACATGAAACAAAGATGTTTCTTTCACAAATATTCCTTTAATACCAATATCTTTTGTGATTCAACCAATTCATTCATTGGTCATTCAGTGTTCTTATATTGATTGTTTTTCGGACATAATGTGATCCTTATGTCGCCATTAACAAATTAACTCGCATTTTATCATCACCCAATGCATTTCGGGTCGTAATCCTTGACCCTTCGTCAGGGGTCTGTAAATAAGGGATAAGACAGGACCAACGTTAGGGGCTACCACAACTGTCTAATGATTAAGTGAAAGTTAGCCGAGAAAAGAAACGGAAGCGTACAGAAAACGGTGGAAAGTTTTAAAGGTGAAGTCGTGGGATGTTGAACTACAAACAGTGACTAAACAGTGCAAGCGTGAATCCAGATAGATAAATGAGAAACCACGTGCTCTTAACAGCTACGACTTATCTGTGAGTACGTAAAAAACAATCAACCCTCTTCCCAATGTCACGTAAGGATGTCAACGCCAATTGGAAGGGAATGTTGAAGTGCATGAATTGCGTTCATTGCAACAATGTAATGCCAGGAAAAACTTTCACTCATCCATCTAAAGGCTATCCCATTGAACTTAAACACACAAGCACCTGTGATACTAACAACTGCATTTACGCTATCAAATGCCCATGTGGGAAAGTTTATGTGGGCCAAACCGAACGCAAATTAAAGATCCGCATCACTGAACATAAAAGTAATATCCGCCAAGCCAATTTGAAATCATCCCTAGCTAATCATTGGAATCAAGCCAGACATCAAATTTCTCAACTAAAATTTACGGTTCTGGAAATTCTCCCACAACGCCCTGACGTGGATCCACTGAAACAAAGACTACGTTCAGAATTCCACTGGATTAAAAAACTGAACTCGACACATCCCTTTGGGATGAATGATCGTGTGGAACATTCATGTTTTTTATAAATAATCATCAGCATTGCTGTTTTTGACCTACTAAGTCCGATCTATTTCAATTATGTCATATTTCTATATTGGTATATTTTCCACGTTTGTTTCATGTTTTGTTTAGGGTGGTTACCCGCTTCCTCATTGAAGCCGATATACTCTTATCACATGACTAGGTCTCTGAGTTTTCACTAGGGTACCGAGTCTATGTTTCCTATTGGTGCTTTTCTTTCCTGCTCTCCTATTGGTCATGCTTCCGATCACATGACTTTGTTTTAAAACGATCACCACGTACTGCGTTTCACACTGAGGCACATCGCGTTTATCGAGGTGACGGCGTCTGCCGCTTTTTCGTAAGTTTTGAGACATTGGGAAGAGGGTTGATTGTTTTTTACGTACTCACAGATAAGTCGTAGCTGTTAAGAGCACGTGGTTTCTCATTTATCTATCTGGATTCACGCTTGCACTGTTTAGTCACTGTTTGTAGTTCAACATCCCACGACTTCACCTTTAAAACTTTCCACCGTTTTCTGTACGCTTCCGTTTCTTTTCTCGGCTAACTTTCACTTAATCATTAGACAGTTGTGGTAGCCCCTAACGTTGGTCCTGTCTTATCCCTTATTTACAGACCCCTGACGAAGGGTCAAGGATTACGACCCGAAATGCATTGGGTGATGATAAAATGCGAGTTAATTTGTTAATGGCGACATAAGGATCACATTATGTCCGAAAAACAATCAATATAAGAACACTGAATGACCAATGAATGAATTGGTTGAATCACAAAAGATATTGGTATTAAAGGAATATTTGTGAAAGAAACATCTTTGTTTCATGTTTAATTGAGCGCGTCAACTTGAGGATCGTTGATTCTATCCCCATCAAATCTTGAATGTTACAAGGCACGGCCAGACTCCGTGTGACGTTCACGCGCCATCACTACCTTAAGAATCGTTTTGTTGAACTTGGATAATTGAGTGCATAGGGATTATACTACTTCTCATTGATTCTTTCAGTCTACCCCATCCCTTTTGCACCACCTGGATAAAAATGCAACTCGACGACATAGCGTTACTCACCACCAACAAAGCAGAAACTCTTGTTTACTCGGCGGAAGCCGCAAAAGACATCTATGGGTTAATTCAGGAGACCATCAGATTCGCTCCACAGAAAACCACAACAGCCCAACTGCTCAAACAATTTGAATACATCAGCAAGAAGGAAATCAATCAAAGGTTGCATGCAACCACCCTCATTCACTATCACAAGAATCAAAGAATACCGCGAGGACTTAGAATAGCTCTTAAACCTATGCTGTGCAAAAACAATAAGAAACTCATCGAGAAATGGTACCAAATTTTGAACAAATGTTCATTAGATCTAATTCTACTAATCGTGGAAGAACTCTCTAAAGTCTTAACTGAAATCGAGGAAGAGATCAATACATTAAAGACACAAATGAGCACAATTCCAGACTTAGACAAAACTTTAGAAGACATCAATAGGAAATTAGAACGTTACGCAAAAGAGGTCAACGAAAGAAAAGTGAGAAAATATCGACGAGACACGTTAGATTACAAATTAGAAGAGGTTTACACTTGGGCTGAGATATACAACCAGAAAAAGTGGCAACCCCAACAACCAACCCAAAAAACAGCCACTACCTCATCTCAGGAAAGCGTCGTCTCAGATTCTGAAATTTCACAAACAAGACCACCAGTAGGTACAACGGATAAACTTACAAAACCATCTACCAGTAAAACAGGTCCAAACCAACCGGCTTTTTTAGATGTAAGCCCGGCAGCAAACGCCCCGCCACAAGAAGGAGCAAAAGAAACCGAGGAGGAGATAGCAAAAAGGACCCGGAGCCAATTGTCGAAAACAACTTAATTATCAACATCTCTTCAAAACAACTAACCAAGGCACAAACCAAGCTTTTGAGCAAAGGCACCACCTTTGTACCCACCTACAGGTCAAATGAAGCAGAAACAGAAATCGCGCTCTTCAAATTTTTCAGAAATTTAAAATTGAGATATTTTTTCAAAGACATGCAGGAACAACAACTAACTGACACTTGGGATAAGGATTTTAAACCACAAAGTTCTTTTTGCGCACCGTTTTCACACAAAACCATCGATGCCTTCGAAAGGTCAGTGACCATGGAAGTCCAAAAGATACCATTCAATAAACCCAAGAAATCTAATCTGACACCTAAAGAATGGAATACCCTCAAGAACTTAAGTCTGGATGAAAAATTAACCTTTCAGAAAGCAGACAAAGGGGGCGCACTGATTGTAATGGATACGTCTTTCTATATCAATAGTGTGAATTCTCATGTCAATGATCAAGATATCTATCTTCCACTGGATAGTGATCCCACGAGAGAATACCAACAAACTTTACAAACTTTAATTGATCATGCCTTAAACATGAATTGGATTAATAAGAAAACCCATACATATTTTTTGATGAAATTTCCAAGGAGACCGCAACTATACATGTTGCCGAAAATCCACAAAAATCCAGTGAATCCGCCTTTCAGACCCATCGTCTCCGCCTGTGGGTCAATCTCAGAACCAATTGGTAAATTCGTTGATAAATTTCTCCAACCCATCGTCCAAAAAAGTGATACTTACATCAGAGACACTACCACTTTCTTGAACCTATTGAGCTCAATATCACTACAAAAAGATTTGGTGTACTGGTTATGCACCATTGACGTCACGGCCCTATACACATCGATCCCTCACAATGAGGGCATTGAAGCTCTAGAATGGAGCCTTTTGAACAGTGATCTGGAAGAATCCCAAAGAGTGTTCATTTTAGAACTCATGCAATTTGCTCTATATCACAGCTATTTTGAATGGCAAGGCCAATTTTTTAACCAATGTAACGGTACATCTATGGGTTTTGGGGGGGCCCCCTCATATGCAAACATCTTTATGCAGAAATTTGAAACTGATCACATCCTAAAAAATGCTGATTGGATGGATGGACTAACAATATTTAAACGTTACATAAATGACATTTTCGTCATATGGCAAGGCTCAAAGGAACAATTAGAGCAGAACATTCAAGTTCTCAACACCAAAAATGCACGAATCAAGTTCACCCACAACATTGAGAAAGAATCTATCTCATTTTTGGATGTACTAGTAACGATACACAACAACATAATCAATACTAAAGTCTTCAAAAAACCAACTGATAAGAACACCAGCTTGCTCTTTCAGAGTTTCCACCCAGATTCATTAAAGAAACACCTGCCCACGTCGCAATTCATCAGATTGAAACGCATTACATCCAATGACACCGACTTACAGATTGCTTTGAATGAACAAGCGATAAAGTATCAAGAAAGAGGATATCCTGAAGATATCATAGCAAAAGCGTTGGAAAAAGTAAACAAATTGGAACGGAATGCTTTATTACAAACCCAAAGAAAAACCAATGAGAGGAAAACAGTATGTGTACTAAAATTTTCCACGGAATCTAACAAAATCAAAGGAATTGTCAATAAACATTGGCACCTAATCCAATCTGAACCAGACCTTAAAGATCTCTACAGTGACAATGTGACATTTGCGTTTCAGAGATCAAAAAATTTGAAAGAATTGTTGAAAACACGTAAGGATGTCAACGCCAATTGGAAGGGAATGTTGAAGTGCATGAATTGCGTTCATTGCAACAATGTAATGCCAGGAAAAACTTTCACTCATCCATCTAAAGGCTATCCCATTGAACTTAAACACACAAGCACCTGTGATACTAACAACTGCATTTACGCTATCAAATGCCCATGTGGGAAAGTTTATGTGGGCCAAACCGAACGCAAATTAAAGATCCGCATCACTGAACATAAAAGTAATATCCGCCAAGCCAATTTGAAATCATCCCTAGCTAATCATTGGAATCAAGCCAGACATCAAATTTCTCAACTAAAATTTACGGTTCTGGAAATTCTCCCACAACGCCCTGACGTGGATCCACTGAAACAAAGACTACGTTCAGAATTCCACTGGATTAAAAAACTGAACTCGACACATCCCTTTGGGATGAATGATCGTGTGGAACATTCATGTTTTTTATAAATAATCATCAGCATTGCTGTTTTTGACCTACTAAGTCCGATCTATTTCAATTATGTCATATTTCTATATTGGTATATTTTCCACGTTTGTTTCATGTTTTGTTTAGGGTGGTTACCCGCTTCCTCATTGAAGCCGATATACTCTTATCACATGACTAGGTCTCTGAGTTTTCACTAGGGTACCGAGTCTATGTTTCCTATTGGTGCTTTTCTTTCCTGCTCTCCTATTGGTCATGCTTCCGATCACATGACTTTGTTTTAAAACGATCACCACGTACTGCGTTTCACACTGAGGCACATCGCGTTTATCGAGGTGACGGCGTCTGCCGCTTTTTCGTAAGTTTTGAGACATTGGGAAGAGGGTTGATTGTTTTTTACGTACTCACAGATAAGTCGTAGCTGTTAAGAGCACGTGGTTTCTCATTTATCTATCTGGATTCACGCTTGCACTGTTTAGTCACTGTTTGTAGTTCAACATCCCACGACTTCACCTTTAAAACTTTCCACCGTTTTCTGTACGCTTCCGTTTCTTTTCTCGGCTAACTTTCACTTAATCATTAGACAGTTGTGGTAGCCCCTAACGTTGGTCCTGTCTTATCCCTTATTTACAGACCCCTGACGAAGGGTCAAGGATTACGACCCGAAATGCATTGGGTGATGATAAAATGCGAGTTAATTTGTTAATGGCGACATAAGGATCACATTATGTCCGAAAAACAATCAATATAAGAACACTGAATGACCAATGAATGAATTGGTTGAATCACAAAAGATATTGGTATTAAAGGAATATTTGTGAAAGAAACATCTTTGTTTCATGTTTAATTGAGCGCGTCAACTTGAGGATCGTTGATTCTATCCCCATCAAATCTTGAAAGAAACACAATATCAAACATGAATCAAACTTTAAACAAATCTTTAAACAGTGTGTGAGTTGTTAAAAACATCCAGTTTATTACAAATCAATGAAAACAATGTTACAAAACATGATAATGGTGCCAAGGAAAAACAAATACAATTGCAATATCAACTTAAAATCATTAAAATACACAGTTAAAAATGAATAAGAGATTCACAGTTGTTCAGGTAGTTGACGCGTTTCGGTGTGTACGGATACCACCTTCTTCAGGACAAACAGTTTCTATATGAGAGAACATTACAATTAGATGCACATCTTTATTCACAAGGTCTAGTACTGAAAAAATACATAGTTATTATTTATACATGATTAGGGCACATTTGTTTTAATCATGTATTAATAATAACTATGTTTTAATGATTTGAAGTTGATATTGCAATTGTATTTGTTTTTCGTTGGCACCATTGGTAACATTGTTTTTATTGATTTGTAATAAACTGGATGTTTTTAACAACTCACACACTGTTTAAAGATTTGTTTAAAGTTTGATTCATATTTGATATTGTGTTTCTGACATTGGATAGTATATCGACAATAGACTCTTGGCACGTAGAGATATAATAGGATAATACACGAAAAGGTTTTTTCTTGAAGAGTTGGGACTTCCGCTTGTCTTCCCACTTTTGAACTCCTTGTCCCAGATTGTACCTAAAAGGAGGCCTCCTTTCCCTTTTTCACAAAGTTAGGACATATACTCTACAAACTTCTATTTTAGGGTGATTGACATCCAAGCATAGACTTATTAAAATTGAGACAACATAAAAATAAAGTAAACTGGAGACTGCCAATAATCTGACATCTACAGATTGGTTTCTTTGGTGCCTACTACAAAATCATTCTACGTCCATTCATTTTTTAGGAAAGACCTTTAATTTAAGATGCATAAAAAGTTTTAGATATATTTGAAAACTGAGATAGGTATAAGTGTGAGACTGTGTACTGACACAAAACTGTGTGAGTGTGAATTTGCAGTCCTTAACAGAGGTATCTGAAGAGGCAAAGACATTCTTTTCAAAAGCCTCACTTGATGATCCATAAAAAGGTGGTGTTTTAAATTAGAAATAGAACTGCATCTTCCAGTGTGTAAGGATGGATACTTTGTTTTGAATTTTCAATTGCATGACCATTTTATAATTTGATTGTTTTAATGAATAGAAAAACGGACTTTCTCTCAATTACTTCCATCCGTCTTTCATCACTCTGAGTACTAACTGTACATACGTTTGGATGCCTGGACGTAGCTTATTATAATACCCTTTGTATAAATACTATTCCGTCTTTACCTATTACTTTTATTTAAGGTCTCTTAGGGTTTATTGCAAGAACTAAATCAACACGTGAAGGTGCAGGGAGGAATCCCAGTACCTAGAGGGTTGGAGAGGTAATTATTACCGGAGTATATCCTCCCTAAGTAGTATACTAATCACAAAAAAATACTCCAATTGACCACGTGGTGGTCAGTGGTGCTAGTAAGCTAGCTGTGCCCGAGGTAGGGGACAAAAGAAAGAGGGGGGAAGAAAATTCTCTAGTGAAAGGTTGTACCTAACCCAACCATGAATGTGGGTGAAAAAACTTTTTGTTTTAATTACCCTCACACACCCTAGTAGTGTCATGCTTCATCATCGGGTCACCCCGACCCCTAAAAGTCAGGGTGGGCTCAACCACAGTGTTGGGTTTAATGATAAATTACCTCAGGCAGATCCCTGGTTGATGAAGCATGACACCACTAGGGTGTGTGAGGGTAATTAAAACAAAAATAGTTTTTTCCCCACATTCATGGTTGGGTTAGGTACAACCTTTCACTAGAGAGTTTTCTTTTCCCCCTTTCTTTTGTCCCCTACCTCGGGCACAGCTAGTTTATTGCAAGAACTCCCATCTGTAAGAGAACATTATCTTGTACATATTTTTATATTAGGAATATTGGTCAACTATTACTAAGGAGAAAAGAGAATCGTTATTGCTGGTATTAGTCAATTTATAAATAGGGAGGTTGTGTTGCCAATAGATGGACATTGTGTAAAACAGAACAACTCTTAATGGATAGTCAGTGACCAAAATATTCCTATACTTTCGGCTACATCCTTGTCATCAAAACTGAAACTTGTGAGCAAGAATTATCTTTATTCATTTTAGATATCTTGTAGTTTAATATGTAATGCCAAAAAGGCCCAAATTCTTGGGTTATGTAGCCTGAACAAAAAATAGAAGATATTTGTTCAAAATGCAAATCAATTGTTTTAACTATAATTTATGAATATGTATTTAAAAAGTGTAACAATATTGGAACGTTTATTGGGAATAATGTATATTTTGACAGAAGTTTACACAATCTGCAGACGAAATTTAAGTATATGTTTGAAATATACTTGAAAATAAGTATTTCAATATTTTTTTCTACCTCTGCTATGAAAAAATAAAACAGTGATTATAATAATTTGGCAATTTTTTACATACATATTGTGGTTGAAGCATATTCTTTTCTTGATTGTTTGGATTATGATTGCTTATGATGTATTTATAAATTCCAGCCCTGAGGAAGTTCCAAGCAAGGAGCAAATAATGTTGGCTGAGCTGACAACGTTTTCATTAGAGATTTATTTATTCCATAAAGAGTTTTAACCAACAGTAATAGAGGATGTAGTGTGCTTCTTCTGCCTCAAAAATATGTTTAAACAAGAATATTGTAGTATGCACATAATGAGAGATGTAGTAAACATTTGTACATAATAGTGCACTTCTTCCACATATTTGTGTTCTGTAAATAAGATAATTAGAGTCGTTAGGTAGCCAGACCTGGTAGGTTAAGCACCTGCATGGTAATTATATTGATTCGTGAGACCACCGCCACCTTTGTGCTTTGTTTTAAGCATTCGAAGAACTGTTCCTGCTTTTTTTGGAAATCCTGTATAGAAAAAGAAAAAGTTTCTACCGTTTTGTTTTTTACAACATATGTTTTGTACCCAGCCACAAGAATTCACGAATGACATTATTCATCTAGTTTTTTGCTTTTGGCTTTGCTTTTATCATCTTATACATTTATACACATATATTTTTTGTACAGCTTTCCTATCTTTCTGGGTATGTTGTAAGTGTAATTTTTTAATTTCCTCTTTAGGGACTGAATTCCCCTTCTGTGAAAGACGTGCTAGCTAATTAATCAAAAGTTAATATGTGTGATTAAATCAAGTGCACATTCGTTTTGTATTGTTATGTTCCTGCAAATATGATACTCACACCTACATGAAAATATTCATTGTATGTCATCATTGCAGTTGATCATGTCATGTTTAATCATTTTAAAGAAGTTATAGCGTATCTAGAAGGTTGATAATTGTGAGTTACATTTTGCTGTCTTGTCAAAAGATCACTGCCTGACAGATTGCAAATAGCTGTAAGGGCCTAATAGAATTCATTGTAGAATGTTTATTCTGAAAGTGTTTCTGAATAGTTGTAAACATTCTGTGAGCAGAAAGCTCTGGGCCATAGAAGACATTCATGCCAAGAGGACAGACATAGTTGTGCATCTGCTTCTTAGAGGTAATTGACCTTCACTAGCTTTCGGATGGGCTGCACTGCTGGCTGTGCCTATCATGCACACACACAGCTGCCTTTATGAGCTGAAAACAGAACATATTTCTTTGGAATCAGGCATAGTGGTGTGAATCATCTTTGAAACTCAGAATAGACTTTTTATTTGCTAGTGAGCTATTATAGCAAATAAAAGTAGTAAAATACATAGCTATAATGGTTTGCTGTTTATACTACTCATACACTTCCTTGCTACCTTAATGTTTATCTCAATTGTGGTTAGAACTCATATTGTGCACATTAGATTACTGTATTATTTTTAAAATAAATATTTGAAAAATGTGTATTCTGTTTCCTAGTGATCTTTGAGTGTGTTGTGCATTTATGAAGGCAGATTTGGCATTCCACTAACTGTCGCTGCCATGTCTCATGAAACTGACCATTAATTGGAACACATCCTATGCAAACATAGCATAGTGGGTTGGATTAGCTTGCATTGCAGCAGGTGTTGTCACAGGGTCTAGAAAGCCAAACTTTACAGCTGTAGAAACATCTAGAGAATGTATCATTACTGAGAGACAACAATCCACATAGGATACAGCCTAAATGGGACTTGTACACTAGTCCTTGAGACCAGTGACTGTTATATCTGGACAATCATAGGACAGCCCATCTCATTGCCTTCCAAGCAGACCATAGCAGTTCCTTAAGATTTTGGCAAGCTCGGGACGTACAGAGACACAAGTCCTGGTTCTAGAGGCCCTGTACACTTCTAAACTAGAGGCACAAACAGAAACTGACGATACCTAATTTGAAACAGTTGTACCTCCAGATTCAAACCCTGAAGCTAGCCTGGATGAAGAGCATTGCCAAAAGCATCTTCACAGACCACCTACAACTTAAGTATGGAGGCCTAGAGAAAGACAGAGAGAACAGTTGTTCATAGGCATTTGGAATGCACACACCAACCCAAAATTCAGAGAACTGTTGCAGGGCATAGCATGACTCCTTTCTAGAAACAACACAGCAGGAAATATCATTCAGGTGTTGTTGCTTGAGCAAAGAGACCTGAAGAGGTGTGGATTTTACATCCTTGTCTGAGCCCCAGGGGCTTTTCTAAACTTGAGAGGAGCCGGCAGGGTTTTAGGCTCCAATACAGAAGTATAAACTTGCTACAGCCACCATTCCCTGACTATCTATGCAAAAAAACCACAGGATTCTACTAGGATATTCAGTTTATATATCATGCTACAGATATATCACAGCCAAAGTAAAACTATCAAAATATTGTCAAGAAAAATATATAGAGGTAAGTACCAATGTACTATAATTAACACAACATATATGCTCCTTAACAATGCAGGTATCCTCAAGGTATGCAGATGTGGACTTAAGAATGATACATTTATATTTAGCTGCATTTACTAAAGGGAAGTACACTTTTGCACAATATTTTATTAGTCTGAATTCTGGTCATTTAAATCGAATAAGCCTACCTGTGCATTTCTTTGCTGCTATTCCCGCCGCAACCAGGACTTCAAGCCCCAGCACTCCCCCTGCGGCACTTAATACCGATGCCAGCAGGAAGCGCCAGGAGGCATTTAAAAGTGGAGAGCGGCTGGAGCCCGGTGGGTCATTTAAATCGAGGAAGCCTACCTGTGCATTTCTTTGCTGCTATTCCCGCCGCGACCAGGACTTCAAGCCCAAAAACCTCCCCTGCGGCGCTTAACACCGATGCCAGGAGGAAGCACCAGGAGGCGTTTCAAAGTGGAGAGCAACTTCTGCCCCGCGGAACGCGCGCGGGCGCGTGCCAGGTGGAGCCCAGGCCAAGGGCGGGCCCGTCAGGGGCTGGAGGAGGCCGGGCCGGGCTCACCCTCTTTCTTGTGCTTTCCTGATCTACTGGAAGTCACACCCTGGAGGCTCAGGTACTGTACAATCACTTGTAGGAATTTAAAAGCCTTCTGTAAATTGCCTCATTTATTTATTTTATTTTTTTCTTTGGCATTTCCGTCCATCATGTATGCCACGATGCTTAAACCGCGTGGGGTACAGGGGACCTTGGATGCCTTTATAAATAGGGCAGAATTGATTATATGCCACGAGATTGAATGAACGGAGAGGAGACTCTCACTGGAGCCACTTACTGCGCAAAGGCGAGCCTCCCTGGGCCTGCGGAGATCCGACAGTATCCAGAAAGAGTCAACTTTATCTGTGTCACCATTAACTTTGAATGCCCCTGATTGTAGCCGACCCTACTAAAGAACGGGAAAAGTAATGACTCAATATCCTGATATGGAGGGAAATATTGCTGGCCGAACCAGGACATCTATACTAACCTTAGAAGGAAATCATAAGAAATGCAAGACTCTGCCACTACAAAAGACGAGGGTGACAAAGGCGAAGAAAAAGTCAAAACAAATAAAAGAGGCCAAGACTATATCAACAACTGAAGTTCGCACTATAGCGACTCAGACTCAGACTCTGGAATGCCCCCTCCCGGCAAATAAATTGACTTATGAGGGGAACGTTGCCATCATTGTATCTGCTGTGACGAAATTAGAGCTAGATGTAAATTTGATTAAGGAAACCCTGGATATTAATTTTGTCTTATTGTGGGGGAGTCTCGAGCAGTTGGAAAGTGTCCTGCCGAGTCTGCTTAAAACCTCAGTTCCCCCCTCAGCCGCCGCAACTGTGACGGCTTGCCAAATAACTCAAGATGAGGTGGGTGGTGCTGGGGGGGTCTGATAGTCCGGTAATTCAACTTGAATCCGTACTTGCACCTCTCGAAAAGCTGCTAGCTAGAACAGCAGAAATCGAGAAAACAATTAACAAAATGTAGGTTGCTGGCTCAGGTCCCCCGAATCTGGCTTTACAATCAACAGAAGCACATATAAATCCCCAAGTTAGCTGGGTGTCCACACAAACTAAACGATTCAGAAAAGGGGGTGGTGATGGACAGAGTATTCTGAATTAAGCAGAACACTCCTACCCAGTCCAAAGATCAGGGCTTGATCCATCACCGTTTTTTAGCTCACTGCACCATCCCAGCTCAGAACCTGGCTACATGCAAATTAGTCTGTCCCTGGCCCAGTGCATCATGGGAACAGGGCAGACCAAACTACCAAGCCAATTCTTTCACTGGAAAGGAAACAAGCTTCCGGGGACCGGTTTCTGGCATTTCAGCCGTCTTCGGCCCGGCTTGCTTGAATCCTGATGGTACAGTATGCCAAAAGTTATTCAACATTTATTAGCTAACGCAGGATCAACATGCCCAAATAAAGATACGCAGAGGGTAATGAAATCGGCACCATTAGCAGGCAACACATCTACTACAGGCACAGGCAGGGACTCTTGGGAGGGAATACAGCTTAACTTGCCACCAGCAGCTACACCTTAAATAGTCATTTTGACTAATGTGCCCCATCTGTTAACGAAACATGGAGTCACTAAGGAATAAATCACTGTGTTGGCTGAGTAATAAAATAGGCTTAAATGATCTTCTATTTAGAGATCTCATTAGGGCCAGGAGAGTAGGTTGGGTAGGAAACAGTAAGAAAGCTGTACCGTGCGATTGCATTGTTCTTACCTTTAGATCACCCAGACTGGTATCCGAGATCTTTAGACGATTTAGCCTAAATCCTTCAAAAATAAATGGTATAGCGGTTTTACCACTGGCCTATTTCTATTCACCTGCACTATCAGCCACTTCCTGTTATCCGCAGCATCTCCCTATAGACACCCAATAAACATTGTCCAGGCTACCACTATATAATTGGTTCGAATTACTGTCGACCTTGGAGGACATAGATAGATTTCACGATGAAATCCGCCACACTCCGATGGCTAGTCAGGCAGAAAATATAACTATTAATTACCCTGCACCCAATTTACCTTTGCTTGATAGAGCAGGTTGTGGATATGATGTTGGTGACATACCTCTTACAGCAGGCAATGTTAGGACGGAGGGGCTGCATAAATTGTTACCGATCGCACAAGCTGTAACTCTTACTAATCCCGTCCTGCATAATTCCACCATTAATGAAATACAATCAGAAAATAGACCTAACATTATTAAAGTTTTATTCTGGAATGTGGCAGGTTTAAAAACTAAAGTATCAAATCCTGCATGGTTAGAATTTATTGAGGCTTACGATGTCCTCTGTCTTCAGGAGACATGGAGTGAGGAAGCCCTTCATATAAATGGATATAAAACGTTCTTTAAGAAGTAAGCACAGTAGAAGCAAGGGTGGCCTAAGCAGCTATGTTTCGCATAAAATAAATGTACTCAAGATTGAAATGATAGTGTCTACCACGCATTACCAGATGGTGTCAATAGTCACTGATAACTCACATGGTATAATCTTTAAATTTTTTTATAATAATATACCAATAGGCGACGTTGGGTCAGTGTTAAAGGATCTTTTACAAGAATTAGATTTGATTAGTGATAAAACAAAGAGGCAATTATGCCTAATCTGGGGTGGCGATTTTCATTTGGGCCCCTGCTCCGGAAATTACGGAGCAAATTGTGGCAGCACAAGTGAAGACGACATTGACATTAGTCATTTTCCCCATACCATTTTGTGATCACATCTAAATCGTATAAAATTTTCTCTGGACATGGGCATCGCTAATGACCTCTGTGAGCCTCAAATTGAATTTGGTGGTACTTTTAATGGACGAGGCGTCTCCACTTGTATCGACCACATCTTGATCTCTAACCGATACGCAGATAGAATACTGCTTATTAAGATCCTTCCAGTCATTTATAGCGACCATTTTCCCATCACAGTTAGTATAGACTTACCTCTAAAAGTGATGAAATCAACAAGTAGGGAGGTGCTCCTTTGGACAATATTACTCTAAATACACTTACAACGCAATCAAGTGGCTGAGACACATATCTATATGGCTTACTAAATTGGGTCTCTCACACTTTTGGAAAAACCCAACATCTATGCAACCTAACTGTAAAGATCTGGTAAAATCTGCCTTCTGGTATTATATGAACACTAATATACATGATCATGCCACAGGTTCACTAACAATTACGTTTTTGCAATTTAAGGATATCCCCATATTCGAGCAATTTATGGATGAAGTGGAACCACCTCTGGCTAAAACTATGTATCTTCAATTTAGGTACGGGGTTCTACAAATAAACGCCAATACTACCCGGTGGGGAAATTCTAATCCTAACAGAAATGATACATTTTGCAAACTGTGTGACTTGAAGCAAAGGGAAGATGAGGCACATATCCTCTTTTTTTGTCCATTGTATAAAGCTCAACGCACAAAATGGATTAAACCCCTTTGCAAAAATTTGGGCATACGTTCATATAAAGAGGCGGAAAGACTACTCAGATCCTCGACTATTAGCCTGATAATTTTTGGAGTCAGTCGATTTCTTTTCAGTATCTGCTTGATAAGAAAAAAGTATGGTTTTAAAACATAGATATCAAGTTCTTTTTAATTCTGGCTTTTAATTATTTATAAATTTTACTCAACTGTTTTTAACATTAGGTCTGTAAATTCCCTTGAATGTAAAATGTAATGCTTCTCTTATGAATTGTAAATAATCTAATGTGAATTGTAAATAATTGGATTTTGTTTGGGGACTGTACATCCGTTTGCACTGCAGTTTTCTAAAAAGATGTAACTTTGTTTTTATGAATTATGTCAAATGTATTTTTATGCTGGCTTTATGGCAAAATGCCGAATAAAAGCTTTACAACCTAAATAGATTAAATGGTTTTACAGTTAGATGGGCAGGCGTGGATCCTCTAGAATTAAATAAGGGATTGATAATTGAATGCAAGAAAGAATTGAATGCATGTCTGGATACTGCTGCCAAAGAGATAGATATATTGAAAGGATTTACCTCCATAGCGTCCTTTATTAAAAAAAGACTATCATCAAAAAATAGGAAGATATCAAATTCACCTGGCTAGTTTGATTCAACTTGCTCAAAATCACACGCCACATTGGTAAAAGCTTTACATACACCCAAGCGAAACCCTGTTGTAGTAAAACAGGCCAGACTGGCTTATAGGACAGCCCTCAAGCAACGTAAAAAAGCTATAAAAGTGGAATCATGGCAAAATCTGAAATTAGCAGCCAGGCAGAATGACATGAGAGCCTTCTGGAAGGCACTAAATGCCCCCTTCCTTGCATCTAAAACTGCACCTAGTATTGTAATTACTATAGGGGAGGATCTGTGGGTCTCGCATTTTAGTCAACTTTATTCTAACCTTGCAGTGGCCCAAAATGCTGATGAGGAAGATAATAAAACCAACAGTTACTTCCCAATAGATTTAGATATCAACATAGATGAGGTTATACTTGCCATCAAAGCCAGCGCAGGAGGAAAGGCCCCTGGCCCAGACTGCATCCCCATTGACTTGTACAAGTTGTGATCAGAACTTTGGGGTGCGGTGATAGCAATGGTCTTAAGGGCCTGCTGCTACTTAGGTTTTACTCCCACCTGGACAGTATCAACTGTGGTGCCTATCTTTAAAAAAGGAGACCGAAATGACACTGCCTGCTATAGGCCTATTTCTCTTATGAATTCAATAACTAAGATAGCAGGGCGAGTTGTAGTAGAAAGGCTTCAACTTTGGGTCGAAGAAAAGGACATCATCTCCGAATGCCAGTACGGTTTTCGTAAAGGGCTGGGCACTGTAGAACAGAGACTAAATTTAAGTCTCTTGGTGGGGAAATACCTACAGGCCAAATGTGGGAATTTATTCCTGTGTTTTGTAGACCTAAGTTCGGCGTTCGACTGCGTTGATCATGACAAATTATGGGGGATGCTAGAAGGCCTGGGAATAGAGCCTACAATACTTGCCTTCCTGTAAGAATCTTATAGGGGAGCGCAGGCACAAGTGCGATGTGGGATAAACGGTGAGATTAGCACGGCATTCCTGGTTAGGAAGGGGGTGCGTCAGGGGTGCGTGCTATCCCCCTTCTATTTAAATTGTATATTAATAGTCTCGGTGAAACCTTAGTTAAGGAATGTGTGGATTTGCCACGTGTTGGGACTAGGTTCATTGGGGCTTTACTGTATGCTGACAATGCGGTGCTTTTGTCCCACACCCCCCTAGGCCTGCAAAAACTCGTAACGAGCTTTGTCTCCTATATGACAAATTTGAATCTATCTGTTAATATAAAAAAACATATACCATGTGATGTTGTAAACCTAGTGTTAAGAGCAGAGATGTTTTTCTTGACAATTGTAAACTTGATTGTACGGACTATTTTTCCTATTTAGGGATCGTTTTTGAGCGTAGGGCCCATTGGTCTAAAGCTATTGATACTAGACGGCTCCTATTTTGTAAAGCTATAGGTGCCTTATTAAATTTTGCTAAAAAATTGGGAGATCGTCCGGTCCAAGAACTGATTGCAATTTATAAAACAAAATGTATACCTATTGCCATCTATTGGGCTGGTCTCTGGGCTTATGAAAGTATTGTTTCACTACAATTGGAGGAAAACAGGTTCCTGAGATACTTGCTAGCAGCACCGAAAGGTACAGCTACGTATATTTGTCACAGTGAGCTGGGCTTGCCTTATTTGACCGACCTTGTTAAAACTGAACCTATTTTGCAATGGCACAAGTCTGGCCCTGTACCTCCTCAGGCCTAAATAGGGACGTGATAAATGACTGTTGTTCTCTCCGTGGTGTTGCCCGTATTCCATGGATTACATATGTAAAAGTGTTTTTAACAAATATTGGGCAACCTGAGTTTTTTTAATAAGCCTGACACCCTGTCAAAAGTTTCTAGGAAAGAGTGGAGATCTATCTGCATTGAATATCTGGCGGATAGTAGGATTACAGGTAACATCGATAAACCTACAGTAAGATCCCACCAGTTACTGCTGAGCATGCCTGGGCTACAAGCTTATTTGAAAGATGGATCTTATGATAGGACGCTGCTTTTAGACCTACACCTTGACCTTGTGCACATATGGGTTACCTTTCCTAATACAAATGATTGGTCATGTCACCTTTGTGTATGCCCCTGTGATCATATCTCTGCCCAGTCGACTATTCATGATGTATTGTTTTGCAAGTATTATAGCATAATTAGGAAAAAGTGGATCTTTCCAATTTTTAGACAGTTTGACCTTAGACAATGTCGCCCTGCTTTTATCAAACTCCAACTGTTGGCAGATAGATCACAGACTGTGCAAATTGCGAAATTTCTGAAATTGATAGTCAAAACTAGGAAAACAATGGATGGTTTTTAAATATCTTGTTTTAAATTTTATACTGCTAAATTTTATGTTGTCACTTATGTGCTTTTATGGTTAATTGATTTTATACCGAATAAAGCGTATTCTGATTCTGACTATGCTATTTCTATGCATGATATTTTGACAAACAACATGCACATACACACATTTGCACTCACATATATGAAGGAACCCGATTATCAAGACCTAAACAGATTTTAACATGGCCAGGGATTCTTTCAAGGGAACAGGTGGCAAGCTTTGTGCCCATACTACATCAAATACTTCAGCCAACTATCAGCTTACTACTAAGTATGGGCGGAAAATCCCTTACGCTCGCGGATTTTGCGGATTTTCGGTAAATTTGCAATCCGCGAGATTTGCGAATTTCCCGCAAAATCCGCAAATTCGCACGCAGTGGATTTTTTTTTCTTGGTGATACAATTTTGCGGCGCGCGGCGTTTATCATCGTTTGCCGAGTTACTTTTCTTGATATTTTGCGAGTGCTGCGCCATTTTTGATCTTGCTGCGGGATCCCGCGGGAATTTGGCAAGCGCAATTACGTAATCGCGGCTTGCCAACTTTTACAGCGAGCGTTTGTCAACGCGTACGCCGTGATCACGTATCGCGGTACTTCGCAATTGCGAGCTTTGAGATGCGGCGAGCAGCAACAATCTCGCACACGCGAAAATATAACATTTGCAATTCTGCACAAGAAATCCACCAGCAAGCAGCATAAACCTTCTTGAAATGCTGATTTTTATCTGAATAACTCCTTAGGTTGACATTTGCCTGCACTTTTTTTGCGAGGGGTCCATTTTGGGGGAGGGGGGGGTGGGAGGAAGGAAGTGCCCCACAGTCTTCAACTTCCTGTTCCTGTCCAGCAGGCTCCTCCCAGTGCTTTGTCCATCTCCTGGTCACTTTTCATTTGGATCTGGAGCTGGAAGGATTACTTTTTGTGGATGCTGCTGGATATTTGGATTTGAGGCCTTTTTGACTTTCTTTGGATCACTTTTGGATTAGAAATTTCACAAGTAAGTTTGTTTGGGGCATTACAGTTGCTGCAAGTACAATTTTGGAATTTTCGATTTTTGGGCTGTTTTGGGGCCTTTTGCCCAGGGGTACTCAGTGGTGGGTGCACTGGGTCTTTCTGTGGGGTGTTTTGAATTTAAACATCATGGAGGGGCTGGGTGGCTTGGGATTGTGCTGATTTTTCTGTGATTTTCGTTTTTTTGGCCTGTTGTGGCCTTTTCACCCGGGGTAGTGAGTGGTGCATGTGCCTAGTCTTTCTGTGGGTTGTCTTGAATTTAAACATCATGGATGGGCTGGATCATGGCATGGGATTGTGCTGATTTTTCTGTGATTTTCGTTTTTTGGGCCTGTTGTGGATGGACAGGCCATGTGGTTGGGGGCCATTTTGAGTGCTGCTACAGGCCCTGGCCATGTGCTGTGATGGAGGGGGCCATTTTGAATGCAGGGAGTGTTCTCAGGCCTACACCCATTTTGCCTAGCTTTCATCCATTATGCCCAGGGCCCAGGGGTAGTGAGTGGTGCATGTGCCTAGTCTTTCTGTGGGTTTTCTTGAATTTAAACATCATGGCATGGGATTGTGGTGATTTTTCTGTGATTTTCGTTTTTTGGGCCTGTTGTGGATGGACAGGCCATGTGGTTGGGGGCCATTTTGAGTGCTGCTACAGGCCCTGGCCATGTGCTATGATGGAGGGGGCCATTTTGAATGCAGGGAGTGTTCTCAGGCCTGCACCCATTTTGCCTAGCTTTCATCCATTATGCCGAGGGCCCAGGGGTAGTGAGTGGTGCATGTGCCTAGTCTTTCTGTGGGTTGTCTTGAATATAAACATCATGGCATGGGATTGTGGTGATTTTTCAGTGATTTTCGTTTTTTGGGCCCGTGTGTGGATGGACAGGCCATGTGGTTGGGGGCCATTTTGAGTGCTGCTACAGGCCCTGGCCATGTGCTGTGATGGAGGGGGCCATTTTGAATGCAGTGAGTGTTCTTAGGCCTGCACCCATTTTGCCTAGCTTTCATCCAATATGCCCAGGGCCCAGGGGTAGTGAGTGGTGCATGTGCCTAGTCTTTCTGTGGGTTTTCTTGAATTTAAACATCATGGCATGGGATTGTGGTGATTTTTATGTGATTTTCGTTTTTTGGGCCTGTTGTGGATGGACAGGCCATGTGGTTGGGGGCCATTTTGAGTGCTGCTACAGGCCCTGGCCATGTGCTGTGATGGAGGGGGCCATTTTGAATGCAGGGAGTGTTCTCAGGCCTGCACCCATTTTGCCTAGCTTTCATCCATTATGCCCAGGGCCCAGGGGTAGTGAGTGGTGCATGTGCCTAGTCTTTCTGTGGGTTGTCTTGAATATAAACATCATGGCATGGGATTGTGGTGATTTTTCAGTGATTTTCGTTTTTTGGGCCTGTTGTGGATGGACAGGCCATGTGGTTGGGGGCCATTTTGAGTGCTGCTACAGGCCCTGGCCATGTGCTGTGATGGAGGGGGCCATTTTGAATGCAGGGAGTGTTCTCAGGCCTGCACCCATTTTGCCTAGCTTTCATCCATTATGCCCAGGGCCCAGGGGTAGTACTAGTGAGTGGTGCATGTGCCTAGTCTTTCTGTGGGTTGTCTTGAATTTAAACATCATGGCATGGGATTGTGCTGATTTTTCTGTGATTTTCGTTTTTTGGCCCTTTTGTGGATGGACAGGCCATGTGGTTGGGGGCCATTTTGAGTGCTGCTACAGGCCCTGGCCATGTGCTGTGATAGAGGGGGCCATTTTGAATGCAGGGAGTGTTCTCAGGCCTGCACCCATTTTGCCTAGCTTTCATCCATTATGCCCAGGGCCCAGGGGTAGTGAGTGGTGCATGTGCCTAGTCTTTCTGTGGGTTGTCTTGAATTTAAACATCATGGCATGGGATTGTGCTGATTTTTCTGTGATTTTCGTTTTTTGGCCTGTTGTAGTGGCCTTTTCACCAGGGGTAGTGACTAGTGAGTGTTGCATGTGCCTAGTCTTTCTGTGGGGTGTCTTGAATTTAAGCATCATGGAGGGCATGGGATTGTGCTGATTTTTCTGGGGTTTTTTCGATTTTTTTGGGGTGTATAACTGAACTGATGTTCCTCTGTCTTCCATTATTTTTAGGTGCACAAGACTCAAGAGAACCACCAGTGCCAGGAAGAAGTCCTGCAGCGGTGTGTGTGTGCAGCATAACGTCACGCAACGTCACGTCTGGCCTCAGACAACTCTACAATTCGTGCAACTGCGGCCTGCTGTCTGACCTGCTCTGAAGAAGATGGCCCCAAAAAAAGGTCTCCGTAGCTCCTCTAGCAAGAAAGTTGCTAGTAAGGAGCAGAAGAAGCAAGTTACCAAGGAGGCTGGTTTGCCGGCCGCCGCGTTTTTTGGGAGCAAAAAAAAAAGTACGCCTGCAGCAGCAGCAGGATCTGCTGGGGACCAAGCTGGGAGCAGCACCCCCGCTCCATTGGGTTCAGTGCCTCCACCACCACGCCAACTTAAGTCAAAGCCCTTGAGTGCTTCAGAGGCAGTCAGTCTACTTCTCCAATCACCATCGACCAGTGATGTTGGCTCATCGCAAGAAAGTAGCAGCAAGGTCCCTGAATCAACACAGGTTGTTGTAACTCATCTGACAAGTGTTGAACAACCACAGCCGCAACAACAACACCATTAGCAAGTACAAGCCCAAGTACATGTGGAAGGAGAGGCAGCGCAAGGAGATGCTCAAGCAGAGGTGCATGGAGGGTCACAAGTGCCCACAATAGTTGTTCCTCCCGAAGTAGGGGCACATCAGGAAATCGACAATCAAGCCGAGGTATCATTGGAAGCCACTCCTCCTGATGATCATTCATTGTTTTCCACATCCCTAGCAAAGAAAAGATCAAGGTTGGTCTCTACATCTTCTTCAAGCCCACCTCCTTCTGATGATCCCATTCTGGATAAAGATTGGGAACCATCATCACGGCAGTCTGAGAGTGAGGCACACCATGATCTGACAAAGGTACCTAAGCGTAAAAGGAAGGTCGTCGAAAAACTGATAGCTATGGAGTGTGATGAGGCTCAACAAGAAGTGACGGATACTGCTGCTGGTGAAGCCTCTCACGATGACGACGATGAGCCAGTCATCATAAAGGTCACTGCAGCCCCAGCGGGCATGCAACAAAGAGACATTTTGACCCTATCCCGAGAAGCTGCTGAGCGTGATGATGATGTCGACGAGGAGGCAATGGAAATGGAAACACAACAATCATTAGATTTGGAGTTAACTAGTACACCAACACCTACCGCTTCCATATTTCTTTCTCGCAAGAAGAGACCTCCATCCACCTCGACCTCAATTAGTGGTGGCGAAAGTGCAAAACGTACTGAAGTTCGGCAATCCACATCCTCCACTTCCTCTGGCATTAGCAGGAGGACCACCACCACCAGTATCGCCGCCTCCTCTGGCCCCCAAAGACATTTCAAGTCTCCAGTTTGGGACTTCTTTAGTGTTTGCCCAAAAAAGGAAAACGTAGCCATTTGTAGCATTTGTAAGCTTCGAGTTAGTTGTGGTAAGTTTGGTACCAACTATGATACCGGAGGCCAGAGAGGTCATCTTAAGAGAACGCACGCTGTCCAATGGCTTGCGCACCTAGATGGGGTCAAGGAAGCCCGAATTGCACGTAATGAAAACGTTGATTTTTCATCTGATGTTGACGAGGAGGAAGAAGACGATTCAAACACTTCACTTACACCCAGTACCCCTATCAGCAGCACACCCCATGTGAGCCACACTAAGAGTGTGGGAGAGAGTGAGACATCAATGCGAAAAAGTTCATCAGCGAGCGTAACTGGGTCGAAGATATCATCATCATCCCGTAAATCCTTGGTCCAGGGCAACATTAAAAAGATGTTGTTTACAGAAGCGCAATATGAACGCAACCACCCACTGACGAGTCTGTATAACACTAAGCTGGCTAAAATGCTAGCTCTGGACCTTCTCCCTTTTTCTTTTGTAGAAGGGGTTGGTTTTCTAGAATTAGTGGCAGCGCTCTGCCCTAAATGGAAGGTTCCTAGCCGGTTCTATTTTGCCCGAGTTGCGGTTCCAGCACTACATGAAGATGTTCTGAAGGTGATTGGGGCAGCTTTGCAGAAGAGTGCTGTTCACACTATACATCTGACAACAGACATGTGGACCAGTGGCGCAGGCGCTGATTACATGTGCATCACTGCACACTGGGTCTCTTTTTCAGGGGCTAAAGCAAAGCTAAACACAGGTGTTGACCCGGACATTGTTTTTAAAGCTGCTTGGAAACATGCAACACTAGCCATGTTTGGTTAGGAGAAACATCACACAGCAGAAAACATTTTGGATGTCTTTAACACAAAGGTCCTTAACTGGCTGTCCCCAAAAAAACGCCAGGTTGGTTATGTTTCCACGGACAATGGCGCCAATATAGTTAAGGCCATGAAGCTGGGTGACTATTTCAGAGTGCCGTGTTTGGCGCACTGTATAAACCTGGTTGTCCAAAAATTCTTGGGTAATAAAGACAGTGCAGCGTACAGAGTATTGGACACCTGCCGAAAAATGTGCAACCATTTCAGCCATTCTTATAAGGCCCGGAAGCAGCTGAGGAGCCTGCTATATCAACGTCAAATGCCAGTGAAAGCACTCATCCAGGAGGTGGTAACACGTTGGAACTCAACCTTCTACATGCTTGAGCGTCTGTATGAGCAGTTTACGGTACTCGATCACTATTTCTTAACACAGGGTACAGCTCAGAAGGAGGACCTGAGGATGGGTGCGGCGCAATGGAACATAGTTAAAAGCCTGACACGCATGCTTCGTCCTTTTGAGTTCTTCAAGCGTGCAGTCAGCAAGGAGGACTGTAATTTGGGAAAAGCTATCCCATTGTTGTACATGCTGGAGCACCAACTGAAGGAGGTGTGTTCTGTGTTTGAAAAAGATGAAAAAAACCAAGACTCTTTTGTTCTGGCTGAGAAATTATTAGAGCACCTACAAGGTGATGAACGTCTTAAAATGATCCACTCAGACCAGCATTACATTTGTGCTACTATTCTGGATCCACGCTACAAAAAGGCGCTGGTAGGCCAAGCATTCTTTCCTTTTGCTGATGAAGATGTTAAAAGTTACAAACAGTGGATAGCCTCCTCAGCCAAGAGGTTTGAAAGAGAACGGCAGCAAATTGAAGGAGAAGGCAGTACATCAGCATCAGCAGGCCATCTCCAGTCACAACAATCCTCTTCTGCACCTGTGGCTGCGGCACAAGTGACCTCTCAGCCGTTAAAGAGACCGGCAACCGGATCATCTGCACCACCAGACGCAACAGTAAAATTGGAGGCTGAAGAGGATTGGCTAGCTCGGCTTGGGTTTGGTTCTCAAAAGGTCACAGCAACAGCTAAGCAAAGAGGAGGAACTTTGGAGGAGAACCTTGATTCGATGGTCAAGGACTATCTGAATGACTCAACAGAGGTCTATGTTAATGCTGACCCATTGGCGTATTGGCATGGGAAAAAAGAATTGTGGCCACAGTTCACCAACCTGGCTTTAAACTACTTGTCTTACCCACTCGTAAGCGTGTCTTCTGAACGTGTTTTTAGTGCTGCTGGTGGCATTGTAACTTCCAAACTGAGCCGCCTCTCGCCCAAAAATGTGGAGAGGTTAACAATGATCAAGATGAATCAGCACCTCATACCACCAGATTTCAGAGTACGAGAAAGTGCGCCGGATGAAGACGAGGTGGACAGCAACATAGATGAGGGAATTTCTACTCTGTCAGGTGACACTGACTTCACCCTGCCTGAATTCGCAGAGTATGATGACGAAGCCTTATTCTTATTCACGGACTGTGATACCGGCCCTGAAAATGAGACAACGAATCACTAACTTTCTTTTTCGTCCTTATTCACTTTTATTCCTGTGTGTCTGTCTTTCTTTGTTGTGCACAGTTAATATAATTCAAACTTTAATCAGATAATCACAAAAACAAGCCCATAAGCAGAACTGTCTTCACTTGTTTGCTAATTGATTTGAAGGTGCCACAGTCTGCATTCCTCAGGTTCACAAGTTCAGAAGAACATGCTCCTCTATCGTCCTCCTCCAGACTCCTATTTTCATCAAAGCAGAGGGCTGGTTTACGCCCAATGAAGAAAGACTCAGCACTTGTGGGGGTGTTGTTCTACCTCTTTGCAGGTGAGTTGACGGCGCTGGGGCCATTGCTGGGAAGCTCTAATACCGGATAAAAGTGGTTTGGACCAAATCCCAGGCGGACATTTTTTTGTGTTTTTGATGACCTGCTTGCCTTTGAGGTGCTCTTAGGGGGGGTTCCGTCTGTTTGTGGGTGAGTTTCGGGGTCCGTGAGCACTGCTGGGACACTCTAATCTTGATTGCATTTGCTTTTCAGGAAATCTGTGGTGGCAAACCGGACTTATGGCCTAGCTACGCAGCGCGTTTGGACCGAAGGCCGAGAAATATTGTAAGTAGGAGATGTTGCTTTTGGCCTGTTTGGGGGTGTTATGCTTTTTGGCGGGTGGGTTGGCGGGTCTTGGGCCATTCCTGGGAAGGTCTAATACCGGGTAGAAGTGGTTGGGACAAAATCCACGCCGATTTATTTTTGCTTTTTCTGACATTTTGCTCAATGTAGCGTTTTCCGGGGCCTGTTTGGGGGGCTTTCTGGTGTTTGTGGGTGGGTTTCGGGGTCTGGGAGCACTGCTGGCTATGGATACTTTACTTTTCAAGAGGTTTGAAGCAAATCCATGGTGGCAGAGGGGAGTTAGGGCCTAGCTGCAGAGCGCGCGCGGAGTGATTTGGGAAATTTGGAAAAAAATTACTAAGTCCCCATTTTTGTACTTTTGCTCTTTGGCTGTTTGGGGGTCTTCTACTCGTTTTCTCCTGGGTTGACGGCTCTGGGGCCATTGCTGGGAAGCTCTAATACCGGATAAAAGTGGTTTGGACCAAATCCCAGGCGGAAATTTTTTTGTGTTTTTGATGACTTGCTTGCCTTTGAGGTGCTCTTAGGGGGGGTTCCGTCTGTTTGTGGGTGAGTTTCGGGGTCCGTGAGCACTGCTGGGACACTCTAATCCCGATTGCATTTGCTTTTCAGGAAATCCGTGGTGGCAAACCGGACTTATGGCCTAGCTACGCAGCGCGTTTGGACCGAAGGCCGAGAAATATTGTAAGTAGGAGATGTTGCTTTTGGCCTGTTTGGGGGTGTTATGCTTTTTGGCGGGTGGGTTGGCGGGTCTTGGGCCATTCCTGGGAAGTGCTAATACCGGGTGGAAGTGGTTGGGACAAAATCCACGCCGAAAAGCCTTTTGGCACTTTTTGTAACTTAGGGTTCGTTAGCCCTAGCAGCAGGATTGCATGTGTTTCGGGGTGTTCTACATTTTTGCAACTGAGTTCTGGGGTCTTAGAGCACTTGTGAGAATGTGTAATTTTGGTTGCAAGTCATTTGAAGAAAATCCATGGTGGGAAAGGGGGGATTTGGCATAGTTAAAGAAAGCCTTTGCCACTATTCTTAACTTAGGGTTCGTTAGGGTTAGCAGTATTTCGATTGCATGTGTTTGGGTGGGGGGGTTTTCGAGTCTTGGAGCGATGCTGGCTATGGATACTTTTGCTTGGTTGCTTGCAAGTGGTTTGAATGCAATCCACGGTGGGTAAGGGGGTATTTGGGCCTACTTTTACTTTCAAAGTACGTTTTGTCACCAGTTTTCTGCTAGGCCTCGTTTTTTGCGATTTGATTGGGGGTCTTCTCCATTTTTGCGACTGGCTTTAGTAAGGGTCTGGGTGGGAGCACTGCTGGGAAGATCTAATTTTGTTCTAAAACACAGTTTACAGTACACCTAGCTTGAGGGGAAAGATCCGCTACATTAATTTGCCCATACTTATTTATCCTTCAAAAGGTGACTCAGACAGAGTACGCACTGTCAAAAATATTGTACTGTCTACTAGGAAAATCAAAGTGTGAGTTTTTGCACTCCACAGCCTACATACCTTATATTTATTTATCAGTGGTGTTGTAATATTATATCACTTCCTGTTTTTCGTTGAATAATTACAGGCCGGGTTTCAGTCTGTGCAATGGGGAAAAAAGGATGGAGTCAGGCTTCACATTAGCGAGCCGCAATTCAGCATCCGCCAGGCAGGGAGTGGACAGGGTGTCTTCTGGTCACCAACATTGATGGACGAAGCGTCAGATGGAATGGAGGAGTGCCGCTAATAAGAGGATTTTTTTTCTGCATGCAACTTACTTACCAATTTCAACAGGACAACTACAACAACATACAGATACAGTATCCATTGTGTTTTTCTAGGACTGTGACTGCATTTCTTGGATCTCTCTCTGCTTCTAAATTGATCCTTTAACACATCACTTAGTCCACTCCACTACCACATCTGCACCACACATAGTCATTTGTAAGTGCTCCTACGTAATTCGCAAGTCGCAGCACGCCCCAGCCCGTAGAGGACTGGGATGGCCCCAATGATGAAGCATGTCACCAAGGGGCAACCCTGGTGAGTGAGGGGACACCTAGAAAAAGAGCAATTTCTCCTTTTCTATCTACTACACCTTCCAGACCAACCCCATTGAGTGTTGTGAATGGATTTATAGTGACCAGCAAGGCTCTCAGGTATCTGGCAACAGAGACCTTATGTTGAATATAGTTATCAATAATTCCACACACGCCCTGTACTGTCGCATTCTTTCTCCCACAGTTGTCGAAAGTACTACTTACTTTTCACTGACATGCATGCACTAGTGCATGCACTTTCAAAGATTGATGGATAGGTTTGTACCCAAAGCTTTGTTTATGTTCAATTGTTTGTCCATGCTGTGCTTTTTTTACAGGGTGTCTTCTGGTGGTGACCAACATCGATGGACGAAGCGTCAGCTGCAATGGAGGAGTGCCGCTAATAAGAGGATTTTTTTTCTGCATGCAACTTACTTACCAAATTCAACGGGACAACTACAACAACATACAGAAACAGTATCCATTGTATTTTTCTAGGACTGTGACTGCATTTCTTGGATCTCTCTCTGCTTCTAAATTGATCCTTTAACACATCACTTAGTCCACTCCACTATCACATCTGCACCACACATAGTCATTTGTAAGTGCTCCTACGTAATTCGCAAGTCGCAGCACGCCCCAGCCCGTAGAGGACTGGGATGGCCCCAATGATGAAGCATGTCACCAAGGGGCAACCCTGGTGAGTGAGGGGGCACCTAGAAAAAGAGCAATTTCTCCTTTTCTATCTACTACACCTTCCAGACCAACCCCATTGAGTGTTGTGAATGGATTTATAGTGACCAGCAAGGCTCTCAGGTATCTGGCAACAGAGACCTTATGTTGAATATAGTTATCAATAATTCCACACACGCCCTGTACTGTCGCATTCTTTCTCCCACAGTTGTCGAAAGTACTACTTACTTTTCACTGACATGCATGCACTAGTGCATGCACTTTCAAAGATTGATGGATAGGTTTGTACCCAAAGCTTTGTTTATGTTCAATTGTTTGTCCATGCTGTGCTTTTTTTACAGGGTGTCTTCTGGTGGTGACCAACATCGATGGACGAAGCGTCAGCTGCAATGGAGGAGTGCCGCTAATAAGAGGATTTTTTTTCTGCATGCAACTTACTTACCAAATTCAACGGGACAACTACAACAACATACAGAAACAGTATCCATTGTATTTTTCTAGGACTGTGACTGCATTTCTTGGATCTCTCTCTGCTTCTAAATTGATCCTTTAACACATCACTTAGTCCACTCCACTATCACATCTGCACCACACATAGTCATTTGTAAGTGCTCCTACGTAATTCGCAAGTCGCAGCACGCCCCAGCCCGTAGAGGACTGGGATGGCCCCAATGATGAAGCATGTCACCAAGGGGCAACACTGGTGAGTGAGGGGACACCTAGAAAAAGAGCAATTTCTCCTTTTCTATCTACTACACCTTCCAGACCAACCCCATTGAGTGTTGTGAATGGATTTATAGTGACCAGCAAGGCTCTCAGGTATCTGGCAACAGAGACCTTATGTTGAATATAGTTATCAATATTTCCACACACGCCCTGTACTGTCGCATTCTTTCTTCCACAGTTGTCGAAAGTACTACTTACTTTTCACTGACATGCATGCAGTAGTGCATGCACTTTCAAAGATTGATGGATAGGTTTGTACCCAAAGATTTGTTTATGTTCACAATTGTTTGTCCATGCTATGCTATTTTTTTTTGTCTCCCAAAACCTTTCCCAAAAACCCCCGTACCCATCCATTTTTCAAACCCTAACCCTCTTCCCCCGGGCTGTGTGGTTTTGATTGATGTGTGACTAAATTACAGCAATAAATCCACACACTTGCTGGGGAGGATAAGGTGATAGCAACAGGCTGGTGAAGAAATCAGAGGATATATTCTTACTCTGCATGACAAAGACCCATGGCTAATGTCAAAGAACTTCAACCGAATTAATAGTTATACTTTACCATTTGTTAGGCTACAATGTGGCACTGTTCTAGTGTACTGTCACCTGCTATATTCTCTATTGTACCGTTGTATTGCTCAGGAGGACAAACCATATTTCATTTTCTTTTTTTTCATAGGCATGCAACTGCCACTGTGTCACACCACTAGTACCACCGCTATGAGGAAATTTTATCCGCCCAGGATCGCCAACCTTATTCGCTGTTTCCCCTGGAGCCAGCCCTGGGTCTAGCCCTACTTTAAAACACAAATTACAGGTAAGATAAGCGTCTGGTGGGAGGGAGTACAATGGAGTATTAGGAGAGACGAGAGACTGACGGTAGTACTACTAAAGTCCTAGGACTCTTGAATTCACTTCACTTACTCTGTGAGAGGCACTTAGTGTTGAAAACATTTGGGCATTTACACTTAAAGGAAGAAAATGGAACTAAACTTTCAGGAAAACAAAGTTACTGTTAAACCCCCACCCACCAGGCAAGCAGTAAAAAACAGGTATGCTCAGATAAAGTTTGAAAAAGTATATTTATATCCCTAACAAAATAATCTCCCGCAAGACCCTCCCTAACCCCAACGGTTGTCCTTTAAAAGTCCCAAACCCAACTCCCGATTCCCACCCTCCAAACGTCTCTAAAAAAGGGGCAAGGGACACTATGGGTGGATGCTGTTTACTTTTTGGGCCAGGGCATCATACTCCTGGCGGAGCAAGGCGTGCTCTACGCGAAGCCCCTCCAACACGTTTGTGAAGTGGTGGAGCTCCTGCTGAAGGCGGGACACCCTCAGGGTACTGCGGTGCAGGCGTGCCTTGCAGTTACAATGGCTGTGAGAGGCAGCTGTTGTCCTTGCTGCTCGGCGGTGGCGTTTGGCTTTGGCAGCCCGGCTCAGTCTGGCTGGAGCACTGTGCTGGGTGGCAGCCCGTGGGGGCACGGAGGCCGATGCAGACGACGTTGTCTTTGTGGTCGACCTCACACTTTCGTCGTCCTCCAGGGCCACCAGCCGCCGATATTCTGCAACAGTGGCAGCGATCCTCCGTTGCCGGGCCGCTCTAGCCAGCTCCTTCCTCCTTGTTTGTTTGGAAGGAGCATCTATATGAAGAAAGAAAGACATAGTCTGTAACCAATGCTCTTTAAGATTAACTCAATCATTCAGCAGAAATTTGTGTTGCAGTACAACTAGCAACTTGCAAGCGCATTACATAACTATTGAGGCCAGTATCTATCTAACCTCCCACTTCTTCATCCTTGCTCTAACATTAGTGGGAGTTTAAGGAACAAATTCTACGAGCACTATAGACTTCCATTGGAGTCGACTATGAATCGTACACCAGTCTTATTCTTCTTCTTGTCTCTTGTTTAGGAAAATTGGTACGTTATCTTCTGCAAGCCGGCATAATGCCAGCGCAGTGAACTTGCACCCGAGAAAAAGAGACGCACGCCATGATGAGTGACCTAGACTTGCGTTACTGTACCGGTCCAGTACATGCAGGTGGTGAAGCTCTTACTTTTCTATTACGGGTGGCACTGAGAATACTCTGTTACAAGGGCTACTGCTTAATTAATTTAACTTTCACCCTACAGTGCAAATGAGTACTAGAAATGGAAAAATGAAGAAGATAAATAATCTGATTATCACTTCACATGGGATGTTTTTGCTTACATATGGGATGACTTTAGGTGCTTTGCTTTTTATTGAGTGACCTGACCAGTGATACATCCACACATGAATGACTGAGTACTACTAAACTTATTAAGAGAGGTAGGGAGTGGCCACCGTAATAACCGGATCTATGCTGTGCTTGCAATACAAACTACTGCTACTATTGATGGTAGTATTTGGACAAAATTACAACTTCTTTTCCTTGCCTTTCCTACACTGGAACGGACATGCGGGTGCTGTGTTACATGCTCTTCAAAGTTACACTTAGTTCATCCACTGACCGTCTACTCTCTCTAGATCATGGGTACTCACAAACTTTCTCTCAGGGGCTAAATTTACAGTGTAGTTTGTGGCCGAGGGCCGCACTGGTGGGGGCGGAGTCAGAGGGGGCGGGGCTAAAGCAAAACGAAAACTTGTGACCATGAGGTTGCACACAGGTCCCTGCAGCAGATGCCTTCATCCACTGAGCCACCAGACCCAGCATTTACATACATCTCTCTCCCTCCTGCTCTCCCTCCTGCCCTCCCTCTCCATCTCTCTCTCCCTCCTGCCCTCCCTCTCCCTCCCCCTCTGTCATCTCACTGTGTGTGTGTCTGTCTGTGTCAGCCTTCAGCCCGGGCTGAGACAGCTTCCTCAACGCGCACACACAGACAGCCACACCAAAGTACTTAACAGGTCTTTAAAAGACCATTAACATATTATTGAGGCTTTGTTTGTTGTAGCGCCCCTGCATCTCCACCCTGACAATCACTGCTTGCCCGGCCCCACAGAGCAGAGGCTTTGTTCTATTTCACCTCTTTGTGGCCCTGCATCTCGACTCTGCTCTGTGGGGGCCGGGGGAGCAGTGATTGTCAGAGTGGAGATGCAGGGGCGCTAACAGGTGAAATACAACAACGCCTCTGCTCTGTGGGGGCCGGGGGAGCAGTGATTGTCTGCAAGGTCTGCGCACCGCCACCGGCCCGCGGGCCGTACTATGAGTACCCCTGCTCTAGATACACATATGCTATCTAAGAGTCAGATAGTAGCATGATCCAGGTATATTATGGACACATACAGTTTCTGTGTCACCCACCCAGGCTGTTGTCCTTCAGTTCCGCCAATCATTGATTCATCATTCACCCAGCCATGCATCTCATATTCTTTCCTTCCCAGCCACGTCTTCAATCTCAATAAGTAAGGAAAATATAAGAGCTTACCTCTGCCCGCCACCACCACCGTCTGATCTCTCACAGCCGGCACTTGAACCGCCGCATCCTCCCCTGAGGAATTGCCCTCCGCCTCGAGCACCACCACCTCTGCGTTGGCCCCGCCACCAGATGTTCCACCTACAAAGTACATTTAAGAATGTTAGAATAAACCACTCACTAGTATTTGGTCTAGGAATGAAGACATGTGAAAACAATGTAATTTGTGACTGTGTACTCTAAAGTAAAAAAACATGTCCCTTTTTCCAGGGAAGGGTGTTGTCTTGCTGCACTTTTTGGCACAACTGATGAAGGCTGGCTTTTTAACACGCACCATTTTTCTCCACACAGACAGAAGATGGACTTCTAACAACAAGATCAAGTTGAAACAAGGTGAGAGCTTGGCTCGACCACAAGAAATGTCTTCAATTAATCGTCAGCACTAACCACTTTTCCAGTCTCAGTTAAACGTTTAGTTTTTTTATTATGACTTCATTTTAATAAATGTGTTTACTTTTAATAAAGCTTTTAAACTTAAATAGACTCTGTGTTTTTTGGTCCAGACTAGAGTGACTGAGCGAAAGGTTTTGCAATTTTTGCAAGCATGAGTCCGTGCCTCTGACACTTCTTGACTCTGACTCCGTACTCTTGAGCTACGTTGGATAATCATCATTGGGGATCAATCATGGATGAATTCGGGAGGTAAATGACTGTGCCACACTATGTAGTCACTCAGTAAGGACATTGGGGGTTCAAAGTCTGTTATCACAGAGGTATGTGGAAACTCTAACAGCGCCTATTATAATTGATAAGCAATGTACTATTTATTGTCCATAGTTGTTTCTGCAGAAGAATTGTCCCCTCAACAGTAGTGGTATGGATTGTCCTCCTATCCAAACCAAAAGGTAGTATCTTATTCTTTCTTGGTGGTCATTCACATTTTATAGTTGGGAATTTTCAAAGCAGATAGAACACTTCAAAAGACATTATGGACAATCCCAGAGGACTGCACTGCACTAAGTTGATAGAGCTATTGCTGACTAGAATGGGAGTTTCGCCAACCGTGCAATCTTTAGTTAGCTACACAGACAGACTAATAAGAATAATCTAGTAATACCACAGTGAGTCATAGTAGAGGCAGGATAAGAATTTAGATACAGTCTACAAGAAGATCAAAGACGATTTTGAAAAAATCAAATGAGGAACGCTAGGAAAAATAGGTAGTAGTCTAAAATGAAAACTTACTGCCAGCAAAGGAGCCCTCGCCTGCCCGATCCTGGCCCTGTTCAACAGCATCCGCCGCCTGCTGCTCCTGTGTCCCCTCGCCCCTGGGGGGAGCTGACGTACAACATGAAATAAAGAACAGAAAACATGGATGATTGTTGCTTGTCAATGTCAACCAAATCAAACATTTCAAAACAACAATAACAAAATATTTCCGCGAAATTATATTGATTAGGGTTAGTTTTCATTGATTTGCGGACCTGCGACTTCGAAAGTCACGTAACTCACTAAACAAAGTACTGAAAGGTTCACCTAGGACTGGCAGGCAGCAGTCCGCAGGCAAGACGCAAAGTGACAGACAAACTCTATTTTTCTTATTGTCAGGGGTACAAAGGAAGGGGCAGATTTAAGCCCCTTGCGGCGCTTTTGCTCCGTTCTTGCGTGACTTTTGTGACGCAGCAGCTAAACAAAAGAGGCGCCATGGTGCGGCGTATAATATTATAACAACGTTACGCATTTGGGAGATGCATCCCGTTATAAAGCCCTGCGCCATCAGGGGGCGTTCCGGCGCAAGGGAGGGCATTCCTGCGCTGGAACACATCCTAAAAGTGGCTGAGGGAAATCTACAAAATTTCAATCAGTCACCTTTAGGACAATGATGCGTCACACAAACCCTGCACCTGCTTGAAGCAGACGTACGGCTTGACCCAGCATTGGGGAGATAGGGTACCCCAGAGCAATGCTGGAGCTGGGCCATCGTTGCGACGCAACTCCAGCAGTAAAGCTTCGGTGACGTTTTGGGCTCATGGTGCGCCGCATTGCAAATACGGCACACCATGTTTGGTGGTGGTAGCGGGCCGCACAATTACTGGCGCATCCCTGCTACTTTGCAGGGATGCGACGGTAATTGCAATTCTGCCCCTTAGGGGCATACTTACTTACGCGTTCTGGCGCATCTCCAGAGATGCGCCAGATCAAATGCGTCACGCAAAACTACCCTTGCGACACGGCAGATGCGCCTCATTTACAATGCGGCGCGCCCTGGCGCAAGGGTAGGCACTTGCGTGACGCATCTCGTCACGTAAGAGCGGCGCATCGCTGGAGTCACGTCGCCAACGCAATGCAACTCCAGTAATGCTAAGGGCCACCCAATACTTAACATGCTGTGTCAGTCCTTACGCCTGCTTCAAGCCGGCATAAGGAATTGAATTGACGTAGCAGCGTCGCAGAATTGCCTGCGTTAAATCTTGTAGATTTCACGCAGGCACTTTTGCGAGGCGCACAGCCGCAGGACCGCCCACCCTGCGTACTAGGAACGCATCCATTGTGGCGCAGGCCCATGGCTTTATAACGTGACGCATCTCCCTAGATGCGTCACGCTGTAAATGACTCGCAGGGATGTGCCACGTTTACGCCGCTGTTGCGTCACGCAAGGCAACGTAAACGTGGCGCAAGGGGCTTGTAAATGTAATCTGCCCCCTAGTGTCTAGCATTACGCAGTTCTGTAAAGTACACTCATACATAATTGTTACTCAGGCCAATGAGACCACAAAATAGAAAACAAATAAGCATAGTAGCAACGCCACTGAGAAGGAGAGCAGTGCACCTGAAATGCACAGAAGATTTTGAAATATAATTTAACTACAATGTAATCGTCAGCAGCATTATTGGCTTGCTCCATGTAAAAAACAAATATTTGCAATACAACAACACAGAGCAGGAGAAAACATAGTAGTGAGTGATTAAATAGCTACTACTACTCACCAAGCCCGGGATCTCCAAGCCGAGCTGGTCCAGCAGGTCGCGCTCCCTGTCCAGGACGTCCGTCCAGCGGTGGGTGACCTGGCTGTAGGTGCGCTGGACCCCGGAGAGTTGGGACATGGCCCAGCACACCTTCTCCCACCGCTTCCGGCGCTCCCGGATGTTGTAGCCGGCCGCGAACCTGCCGCCTCCCGCGATGGTCCTGGGCAGGCGGCGCTGGACGAAGTAGACCAGCGTGCCCACTTCCTCCGGGCTGAAGATCTCCCGTCGGGTCACCTGCTCCCCCCTCAATCGCCCGCATGCTGTCCTGGCACGGGGTCCAGGACTCCTCCTCCCCGCTGCCGCTGCGTCCCTCAAGTGCCTGGGCAGCTTCACGGCGCCTGGCTTCACCATGGTCTGGTCAGGTAAGGTAGGAAGTAGAAAATTAAGAAGGAATAGGATAGGGAAGAAGAAAAGAAAAGAGTTTAAAAAGTAGTTTAAAAGTAAACAAAAATAGCAGAAAAGACAAAAATATACAGCTAGGAAAAGAGAGGGATAGATAAGAAGCAAAATCGTTTGAAAAAAAACTGAAAACAAGCAAAGGATGGCAAAGATAGCAAGAGGATAAACACCATGCCCAGACACAGGAAATGAATGAAAAACAAGAAGGCCGCCAGTTCACAAGCGCGAAAGTAAGTTTGCACGCAATTTTCCTCGCGATCTCGTGCGAACTGGTACTCGCAATGCGCTTACCTCGCGAGATTATACGTAGCGGGCGGAAACGGAAATACGTCACGCAAACAAAATGGCCGCGCCCGTACTCGACCTTGGGGTAAATTCGCGTGTTGCGCTGCAAGCGGCTCGCGAATACTGCAAAAAAACTCGCGAAATAACACGCTGCAAAAAAAATATAAAGCTCATTCGCACGAATTGGCGGCTTCCGCTGTCGGTTTCGCACGACGTCGAGCCTCGCAAATAGCGCAAAACTACCGAAGAACGATTTTTGCAAAAGCAAAACAAATGAGCAGGTGCAAAAGGTCAATCTCATGATTTGTAACGATTCCCTGTTGTGCTTCCTGAGGGGGCCCTCCAGAATTCGGTTGCCTGCTTGCAACAATTGTGTGACCCTGCTATGACCTTAACTGTATGCCACAAAGGTCCTGACTCCTGATTTACAGCTAAGGGAGCAGACAAGCAGGTGCCAGGCTGGAACTTCAAATTCAGTGACACATTAATTAGCCCCTAATTCATTATTGTCAGTTGGGGCAGGGCAGGTGTTGTTAATAAACTAACCCCAAATTAATTCATGTCATTTGAAGCAGGGCAGGTGTGCTTGCTTTTCCCCCCCATCTTCTACAGTGATGATGTAACAGAGGGTGGCATGGGTCAAAGAGAGGGTGGCAGTGGTGAAACAGAGGGTGCTGGGAGGCTGTGATGATGAACCAGACGTAGAAACAACATAGTCGCGACCGTTGCTAGCCGATAAGTAAGTTCGCAATTGCGAACTACTACCAAATCCTCGCGAACTGGCAGAAACACTTGCGAACACAAAAAAAAATCCGCGGGAATTCGCGGATTTTGCGGATTGCGAGTTCGCAAATCCGCAAAATTCGCGAACGCGAGATTCGCAAAATTCGCCCATACTTACTACAGCCTTCCCTATGGGTTGAAATACACCTTTAGTGTGCCCCTAATTTGAAGAATCTGGGGGCATATTACCAAGCAATAGCGATAATTATCGCTATTGCTTGGTTAGAGACAAAAATTTACCGCTGATCTGCGGCGATTTTTACCGCAAATAAACCTTGGTATTACCAAGGTTTACCGCAAATGCGATAAAAATCGCCGCAATGCATGAATAACACTGAAAAGTCAGCGATATTCATGCATTACCGAGCTAATGCTCTTAGCCATGTTATCCACCTCCCATTGGATAACATGGCTAAGAACTGCTCAGGGCAGGGGTTAGCTTTTGGAGATATTCGCGCTTAGCGCGAATATCTCCAAAAGTTGGTAATAGGAGAAAGCGATGTTAGGGACTGTTTTCAGTCGCTAACATCTTGGCACGCCCACTTTGCATGTCATTAGTGATAAATATCACTGACATGCAAAGTGGGGCCCAAGATGGTCGCTATCTCCTACTAGCTGTCGCTAACTGGTGTTAGCGACAGCTAGGTAATAGGGAGATAATTTTATCTCCGCTTTCTTGGCTTTTAAAGCCAAAAAAGCGGAGATAAACCCCCTTGATAATATGCCCCCTTGTACTTTGCAGGGAGGAGCAAGTAAACATGTGGAGCACTGAGCAAACAACAGCTACTCAAGAATTACAGGCAGCACCTGATTATTAAAGCTTGCTGCACTTGTAAATTAAGCTACCTGGCAAATCGCCTTTTCATGAGTGTAAAGCCACTTTTGCTATTAAAAATTTAATATCGTATGTGGTGGTCAATCATTTGTTAGGGAATGAACTCTGGATCTTCTCAGGAGAGTTTTCAGCAGTGGTTTGTGAAAAGATAAGTAAAATAAATGAATCCCTAGCAAGTCATTGCTTCATGGCTATTCCCCAACATTTGCTACATGTTTGCCAGTACTTTTTGTCAATAATGTGCAGCTTTGGGAAAAAGCAAAATGCTGGAGTGATGACATAGCTGTATCATTCTGCTGATGTCATGTGTGCACGTGTGTGATGATGTAAGTGTGTTCATGCATTACCATACATGCGCACACCAGCATACTGATGCAGGTTTTCCCTCGTTTTAAATATAGATCCAAGATTGCAGACACCACTTGGTTCAGTAATTAAAAACATGACAAATTGTTAGTACTCAAGTACTTTCTTAATTCTAGAGTGGGCCGGCAGCAAATGGCAGCTACTGGGCTCTGAAAAAATAAAAACATATTTTTAAAATGCATTACAACAGAGAAGCAGTTGCGGGGAAGAGAAGGGGAGTGGCCTGGAGGGAAAGCAACAAGAAGTGAGAGTGGGAAAGCAGCACAAGAGAGAGAGAGCAACATGTAGCATGGGGTTGAGTAGGGGTGGGCGGAATTTGCGTAGTCGCGCTACGCAAAGCTCTACGAAATGGTAAAAAATCTCAGCGAGCACGCAAAAGTTCAGCGAACACGTGGAATTGCTTGTTCCACCCGTTCGCGATGCTTTTTTCCTGTTCGCGAACGCTGTTTGCGTGCTCGGGGAGAAATATCTCGTGAACTCGCATTTGAAAGCGCAAACATGCAAAAATTCCGCAAAGCTGCGGATTGCAGAATTTTGGGAAATTCCACGTTCTCCGTGGAACACGAAATTACCCAAATCGCGCAAATTCCACGAGCAGAACGGAGTTTACCGCCCAGGCCTACACTAGACAAAAAAGGCTGCACATTAAGAAGAGAGCAACAAAGAGAATGGCAGGTCGATATTTGCTAGGCAGAGCAGTTTCAAAACTTTAGGGGGGGCCCTGCAAGGTAGGATGGGGGCCCATACCCCACCAACGTCCCATCAAGTAACTCTTCAACCCTAACTTCACAAGGTGTCACATGGCCGGAAATCCTACCGGTTAATATCGATAAAACGTATCATTTCTAAAACTGAAGATGTCGAAAAAGTAAGACATGCCATGTGTGACAAGTTCAAACAAACAACAGTGGCAAGATTGGAGCAAAAAGGCAAAAGTGATCTATTGAACATGTAAACTTTAAACACAAAAAGCTGGTATTTGTATCTAAGTATTCTACAAAAATAACTATAATCAAAAACATTGTGCTACAGAATTTGGCATTTTTGCAATTAGATCCTAACTTTAGAGGAATACTCAGCAAACCACTTATATTAGCTTACCAAAAATCACACAACTTAAAAGAATTGCTTGATAAAATGTTGATATCCACTTTGAATTCAATGGCACCAAACCTTATCACGACTGTGCTAACTGCCATATTGTTATATCAAGAACTGAGATTACCCATTGTTGGAAAGGAACCAAAATAAAGCTAAAAACTTCCATAACCTGCGATTCTTAGATCTTGATTTATATTTTGAAATGTTCTTGTGGTATGATATATGTGTACAAGACTTAAGGAAAAGTTAAAGTTTGATTTACTGAACATAAGAGCAGCATCCAAATAAAATCGGATACATTATTGGTTGCTATACACTTCAATAAACATAAACACAATATTAACCAACTAGGATTATTATTATTGCAGATAGTCAAACAAAAGGAGAGGGCATTGACATCAAAAAGTTACTACTACGAAGAGAACTATTTGTATAAAAAACTGGATGCTTTAACTCCAAAAGGCCTTAATGACTGATTAGAATTCAGCTGTTTTTTATTAATTGTTCTGTGACTTGTATTTTATGAATTGACATGTGACTTGTTGATACACTTCAGTATTCTCTTATATTCCTTGAGTCTATTTACCTTCAAAGATGTCTGGATTTACAAAGGAGTTTGGACAGAATACCATTGTAGGTGTACCTTGCACAAATAATCACTTTTTTCTCTAATGTGTTGAAAGATGAATCACCCTGATATGCATTTAGGGCACCGAAGCGGAAGTGGAACCGCCCGACAAGGAGGCGGCGGAACCGCTGCCCTTATTACAATGCGACCGCCTTCACAGCAGCTGCAAAATGTATATTTTCCATTGCGACTTATGCTGCGGGCATGATGTGCTTGCCACACAGTGCAGGGAAATTTAAGGGGGCATCATAGGTGCTCCCCAGGCCACATTGTAGAGGGTCAGGGGGGAAGTAGGCCCTGCTTGGTCCCCCGAATGTCACTTTCCGACAGACTTTCCATGTCGGAAAGGTTGACATGGAATGATTGTCGGAAACCAACGGTGGAGCCACAGTCATTAAGGGAATATGCAGTCGTTCTGAGGCATGTTAGAAACATAGGATGGTCCCTAACCCAGCTTCCTCTGATCGCACGCATTGTAATTCGTAGCAGCAGATGGTAGTTGGACTGCAACTGACAAGCCATCAGTTACCGTCCAACCACCATCGTAATCAGACCCATAGTCAGGGCTACCGGGCATTTTGGCATGCTGCCGAGCTGGGGGCTGAGATGTCACTGCAGTGGTGGCTAATTTCGTCAATGGAGACCTGCGTGTGCTTCAAAATAAACAAAGGAAAATTAATTTTGTTCAGCACATGCAGGTCCCCATCAAAGTCATGCCAAAAACGCCCGGTAGCCAGTCCGGCCCTGCCCATAGTGTTTCCCTCATTATTTTATGCATCTTATTTTTATTTATACTCTTATTTTCACTGACACAGTTGGTCACACAATAGTTTTCATTTCACTTTTCTAATTATTTTTAGATGATTGAAATTGTGTTATAATCATGGTTTGAAACCAGTTTGTACATCTTGTTTCACTAGTTCAAAATCGTGGAGTAGGTCCTTTGGTAACCATTCTTCTTTCACTGTTTACAACCACGTTTGAGCATCCTCAGTGGAGTGTTTTATTCAAATGCAGGTAGACTGCCTAACAGCATATTAAGGGAGAGAAAACTCTCAAATACCGGGTGTACACGGAAGCAGGTATGGACTGTTCATTGAGGTTTACATAGGATTTATTTGGACTCTCAAATACCGGGTGTACACGGAAGCAGGTATGGAGGTTTACATAGGATTTATTTTGACTAAAGTTGCTTCTTGCTTTTATAACTAGCGATTTCTCCTCGTCATGTTGTTCATTTCTGTCTCTTATAATGCAGGCTGATTATTAACTTTGTTCATTTTCACACATCAAGGAGGCTTTACATACTTATTATGCAGTCACAGCACCTTTTGATACATGTTTATGACAAGGGAGATGCAGCCTTGAAATCACAATTAGGTGTATGTGGTTGATGTCTTTAACTACTTATGACTTTCACTGTCCTGTAGTCCATCTTTCTGACTCCAGGAACATATAGAAACGGCTATAGCAATGTCTACTACAGAATTTGGAGACACAAGCAAATGTAAGCATTACGCTGAGGTCAATTTTTTACCTTGCCTCAATGGCATGAAAGATCAATAATCTTCACCACGTTTTTTCGGTGGGGTACTTCACTTTCACCTTAGAGTCATATTAAAATAAATACACAAAATATAATACATAAAATAATAATTATCACCATCAAATATTAACATATATAAAACGTATTTAAAAAATATATAACATATATAAAAACATATCTTCTAACTATATTATACTATACAATAAGATACACTTTTGAAGAAATACATATAGCATTAAAGAAATAAAATATAACTGCCAAAATAATCACAAAGAGGCTATTCCAACCAAGAAAATTAAACTACATCTGCAAAGATCAATAAAAATCTGCAACTAATTTAACTAACACCATAAAAGTAACCAATTAATTAAACAAAATTTACCCAAAAATCAACAAACATTGGAAAAATACCAAACCCTGCCAGATCGATGACCCAACGAAAAAAATCTAAAAATACTACTAGACCTGAAAACACTAATTCAAAGTAAGCATAAAACGTTTTAAATAACTTAGGGGCTGATTACGATGTCGGTCGGAAAGCCTGGACAGTTGGATTCTCCTAGACCATGACGGGCCTGATTCTGATGCGTTTCGGAAGCCTCCTAACGGCATTTGCTCCGTCTGAATTTGATCAGGAACTAGTCTTTCCAACTGAATTGGAAAGGTTTCCAACCGACCAAGTACAATGCGAGTTAGGTGTCAGGTATATCCCAATCAAACCTGATGGTATTCGGAATGACCGAGCCGTATGGAGCAGAATCGTATGTCTTTACGGGCCGCGTTTCCAAGTGACCGATTACGATGCTGGATTCAGACAGTCTTTCCAAATCGTGCCATCCGACCCAAATCAGCAGTCGGAGTACGACTTTGAGGGCCCATAGCCGGCCCCCCGGCACCTGGAGCCTTCCCTATGAGGCCTGCGGGGGTACCCATGGTTCCCCACTTACCAGCCATGCCCAGTGTGGGAGGCACCAGGGGTGCCCGCCACAGGGTGCCTGATTTTCCCTAGCCACCCCTTTCTTCAATGGGAGCCTATGCATTTGGTCGGAACATAGGCTCCCATTGAAGTCATTGGGAGTCCAACCAAATCGTATCTGGAAGCATCTGGATGCCTCGTACTCAGTCAGGTGGACCCTTCTGATCCGAGTAGGTCAGAAACCATTCACAAAAAACGATTAGGTCGGAAAGATTTCCAAACCGCATCGGAATTGGGCCCTCGATTGGAAACAATTCTGACTGAACAATTACGATGTTCGCTGTCAGAAGAGAAAGCGTTCTGTCATTCTGAATTGGCCCGACCGGCACTCGGAGAATCCGAGTCAGTCGGAGCCGATCCGTACATCTCTACAGACAGCCTTTCTGACCGACTGATTACGCTGACAGCATTCCCGACTCGGTCGGTCCGACCCAAAAAGGCTGTTGATAACTGACTTTGGGGGCCCCTAGCAGACACCCCTTCATCCTGAGGCCTTCAGTTGGGGGGCGAGGGGGTATCTAAGGGATCCCCCTGTAAAATCATGCATTATGTAGCAGGCACAATGGGGTGCCCACGACAGGTTGAAAGGTTTTCTGCAGACACCCATTTCCCCCATTGGAGCCTGTGTTGTTGGTCGTAACACAGGCTCCCATCGAAGTCAATGGAACCGTGAGTCGGTCAGAACCAAATCAAATCTGACAAGGAGTCGGGCAGTTTAGTTTCCGACCAACATCATAAACAGGCCCTTAGTAAACAATCATAAACGATGTGCAAACTCCAATAGTACAAAACTAGACTATACCCAAAGACCGAAGTCTTAGAATACCTAGATACAATAGTCAAATCTATACTATAAAATTCACAACAATTCAAACACCCTAAACTATTAAAAATGAACAAAAGCCGCAAACAACCTATTACTAGTCTTTTCTTCCTATTAATAATTATAATTATGTCTTTGTACCTATAACTATTTGCACAAAATTATATGACATAACATAAGAGGTCACTACGATGTCGGGCGGACTGAAGTCTGCCCGCCACCTCGGTAATGCTTGGTACCGCCCGCCTGTATGGCGGCGGTCCCGCATGTAGAATCATGATGCAACTGTCACCGTGGTGGGCGCATCGTGCATCTTTACCATTGCGGCGGGTGCTGATGGGTGCAGCAGCCGCCGCAATGTGAAAAATGCATTTAGTACTTTTCCCTGCACCAGGCGTCAGGCACCACACGGTGCCTGCCACTTAATGCAGGGAAATGTTGGAGGTACCATGGGTACCCCCCAGGGCACCACCACCTCCCCTGACACTAGGAGGGCCCACAACAGCCCCCCAAATCAATCCCTACCAGCCTTTCAATGGCGTTTTACCTGCCACGGAAAGGCTGGCTGCGCCAGCATGGTAATTTGCTAGGCACCGCCACAATTTTACAGATGCTGACCCCTCCGCCAGGCAATCGGAATGATTGCCTGTGGCGGATTCATGGCTGGTGGTATCTGCACCCGTCACAGTTGCGGTCCGATTCTCCCCACCATTCTAATTTGCCAGGGGGAAAATTGCTGTACGATGATGGAGGGCCCGCCACCGCAAGGTTGGAGGTGGCAGGCCTTCTGCCATCATAATCACCTCCATATTTATTACATTGATAAAGCAAACAGCAAAAAAAATTATAAACAAAAACATTTCCCACCCATAAAATTTAAAAATAACATACAGATTTGTAGCAGTAGATTGTCCTCAAAAACATAGTAATCCAAACAATCTCCAACCAAATCTCCATCCATGAAAATAGTAAAGTACAAACAAATGTAAAAATACTCTGTGGAAAAAAGAATCTAATGACACAATCTTCTCATTAATAAAACCCACAAAAACCCCAAAAAATAGTATTAAAAAAAGAAACGCTCCAACAAAACCAAAAAATAAAAGGAAATGTAAAAAAGTAAATATACTCAATGAAACTATATACAATTTCCTTTTAGGAAACAAAATGCCTCTTCACCTCTGTGGTAAATCGAAATTGGAAACCTGCAAACATGCAAAAACAACACCCTCCCACAAAACCACATACAACCCAAAATACATTAAATATTACATTCAATATAACATAACACATTTAAATGACATATATTTAACACTCTATAACACTAGCCTATTCTTAAAAACCAATATAAACAACCCAAACACTAAACTTCCAAACCTACACCATACTACAAAACAAATCTACATTTAACACTCTACTTACACTAACTACACTCCTATCAACAAATTTACCTTAAGAGTAATATAAAACAAACTTACCTTAAGCGACAAAACACAGCTCCCAAATGCAAGGTTCCCTCTTCCAAAATGACCTCAAAACAAAATAGATAGAAAACAAAAGCAACAACTCCACAACAAAAAATGGGAACGTAATAAAATGGGAATAAAGACTAATTTCCCATAGACAACAATGGAACATTACAAAAAACAATTCAAACAACTTCAATTGATATTTTTATATTATAAAAAAGAATATAAAAATATATAAACTATGTAACAAAAAACCTCTAAAATATATATTAAATATTACAATAACATAAAATATACTTAATATATATAAAAAAGATGTGTTATAAATAATTTATAAACTAATAAAATAAATGAATATTGTTATCATGCAAACAATTTGACAATGTTTATCAATTAAAAATGTATTGTAAATGGTGGATTAAAAAAAAAGATACTTTGCTACATGTGTGTAAATAATTTAATATATTAAGTGATATATTTAAAAAAATAATATTATTTAATATACTAAATAATTCCCCCAAAAACTATTAAAAAATGTAACACTAAAAAATACATATTAAATAATTTTATGATAACAATAAAATTACCAAATATATATAAAAAATATATGTAAAACAAATGTACTAAAGTGTATTTAATTTCTTAAATATAAATTGAAACTATCAAACATAAATAGTATATGTATTTTTTAACATTTCAAAAATATGACTTTATTTCTGTAAAAGAAAAATATTTTGCAAACAATGTAAAAAGTAAATACATTTTTTACAAAACTTATAACTGTATTAAAAAATGGAATTGTAATATAAAGCTGTTTAAAAAACATACATGTTGAAATGTGTTATACTTTATGAGTTACTAGTACTTGAAATTAAAATTGTAAACCCTGAATTTTGTTACTTAGAATTAGGGGTGGGCAGACATTTCCGTTCCGCCCACGGAATATGCGATAATTTGCACTTTCCGCCATCCGCAAAGAAGGCAGAAAAACTGTGCAAATTTCCGCACAATCCAGAGCGGAACGGAAATTGGCCACCTGCGGGCCTCCCGCTTCCCTCCCGCCCGCCTTCACGGCCGCCTTCCCACCCGCCTTATTAATTATATTTTAAAGCTGGAAATAAAGTTAAAAGAAAACGTACCTTATTATTGCGCCACAAACTTCCGGGTCCGGCTTCTTCTTTGAAACTGCGCATTCGCGGGAGTCTGCGCATGCGCATTCCTCGTGCGGGCTCTGCAAAATGGAAATATCGCGGAGAGGCACAGAGATTTGGTCAATCTCCGTGCCTCTACGCGATAGTCCATTCCGCAAACTCCGCCCACCCCTACTTAGAATACATTGAAAATAAAACTACCAAAAATAAAAATTCTTAAAAACCACAATAAACAACCCAAACACTAAACTTCCAAACCTACACCATACTACAAAACAATTCTACATTTAACACTCTACTTACACTAACTACACTCCTATCAACAAATTTACCTTAAGAGTAATATAAAACAAACTTACCTTAAGCGACAAACACAGCTCCCAAATGCAAGGTTCCCTCTTCCAAAATGACCTCAAAACAAAATAGATAGAAAACAAAAGCAACAACTCCACAACAAAAAATGGGCACGTAATAAAATGGGAATAAAGACTAATTTCCCATAGACAACAATGGAACATTACAAAAAAATTCAAACAACTTCAATTGATATTTTTATATTATAAAAAAGAATATAAAAATATATAAACTATGTAACAAAAAAACCTCTAAAATATATATTAAATATTACAATAACATAAAATATACTTAATGTATATAAAAAAGATGTGTTATAAATAATTTATAAACTAATAAAATAACAAATGAATATTGTTTACATGCAAACAATTTGACAATGTTTATCAAAAAACTTCCGGGTCCGGCTTCTTCTTTGAAACTGCGCATTCGCGGGAGTCTGCGCATGCGCATTCCTCGTGCGGGCTCTGCAAAATGGAAATATCGCGGAGAGGCACAGAGATTTGGTCAATCTCCGTGCCTCTACGCGATAGTCCATTCCGCAAACTCCGCCCACCCCTACTTAGAATACATTGAAAATAAAACTACCAAAAATAAAAATTGCTAATGACATCTTCTTGTACATATAATATATTTTTTATAAAAATCATTAAATTAAAAAATTGTGACCAGATGTTCGACCTTTCAGTTTAGAGTGTCACAAATTGCGCAGATTTGCGGCTCTCAATTTGCGACTTGCTAAACTGAATGTACAACAGTGTCTCAGACACTATTTGCGATTCCCAATGGGGTCACAAAATGCATGCCTAATCATTATTCATGAGACAAGCTCAATATGTGTCCCCATTGGGAATGGCTAGCACTCACAGGGATGGTGGCCTGCTGGGATCAGCAGACCACCATGTCTGTGACTGCTTTTTCAATAAAGCAGTTTTTTCTTTTTTGAATGCAGGCTGTTTTCCTTCAAGGAAAACGGGATGCAGTTAAAAAAGAAAAATTAAACTTTTCAGTTTCATTTTTTAAGGGCAGGCAGTGGTCCCTGAGACTGATCTCCGCCAACCTCATAATATGGATGGCGGTCTCTTGCAGACACCACCACCATATTTAACATGTTTTCCACCCGGTCAACAAGTCGACCGGCGGTAACGCGGCGAACGGTCTTTCCGTCCGCTGCGGATTCCCCAGCCATCCTAATATGGTGGGGGGTTTTCTGGTGCCAGGCCAGTAGTGGCTACCGCCGGTCCGGGAGGGGACGAACCGTTGACATCCTAATGCGCCCCTAAGTCTGTACAGTTTTCAAGGTGAAAGTTAAATTCGCCAAGGAGGGTATAATTGGGTAGTTTTGTTTTGGGTTCTAAGAGCTGGCCAATGGAGTTTAAATTAAGTGGCCTTGGCTAGTGGTGGACGGTAGATAAGAGAGCCATTAAAAGCGTTGTGATTGTCAAGTTTAATTTTAAAGCTGGCTACTTCCCCTTCGGTGAAGTCTGAGATTGCATTAAACTTAATATTGAGAGTATTTCTGGCTATGAGCGCAATTCCCCCCCTCTTTTCTCAACTCTGTCTTTCCTATAAATATTAAAGCCATCTGGGAGGGCTCCCAACAGATCAGGTTCAGATGAGGGCTCAGCCCAGGTCTCCGTAATAAAGGCTATGTCGATAGCTTGTTGCAGTGGGTTGTATTCTGATTATTGTTAGAATTTATTTACTTGGTATGCCTGCGTCTTACTTGAGGTAGGGGGAGACTATGGAGCACAGTGGTGCAATAGAGGCATGCTATTTCTCCTTGAATCTGGCATGGGTCAAGGGGAGTGCTCAGGCAGCATTTACCTGTGGTTATGAGGTGCAAGAAGGTTTCCCTGGTATACTGTATTGGAGAGCCACTTGCACCGTCATGCGAAAAAACGGCATTATGGCTGGGGCTGTGGGCGGATCATGTGCGGACGGGCGCAGAAGGGCAGTGGCGTAACGAAACTTGAGGGGGCCCCCCTGCAAACTGCATGGAGGGGGCCCCCTCCCATTCTCCGTGCCAGTCTAGATCTCTCAGGCCAGCGACCCCCCATACTGCAGGGGATGTGGGGCTATTGTTACGCCACTGTCACCAATCCAGCCGTTATAAGAAACACTGGATGGTGGAGTTAAAGGTTGGGCTTAGTCTGCCCGCAGGCTATCAAAGGTGGTGGTCCATTCATTACAGGGCCCTACCATCAGTAGTCCGGGATAGTTTGCCCATTTTTAGGTGGGTTTCCTGATGCAGACTCCTGTCATGATATACAACACCGGACCCACTCATCGTTCAGTTTTGACAAAAGTGCATCCACTGCTCCTTCTCATTTCCATTTTAAAACATTAGACAATGCGACAAGCAGTATTTCAAAAGCAGATGTAACTACAAAGAGCACATTTTGATAATACATTTTTATTATTACACAATAACAATCTTAAGAGGCATTGCATAGCATAGCTTCATACACACTTTGACCCCAATTCCATCACCGTCACTCTCCCTTTCTCTCTGTCAGTCAGTCTCTCTCTCTCTCTCTCTGTCAGTCTGTCAGTCAGTCGGTCTCTCTATCTCTCTGTCAGTCTCTCTATCTCTCTCTTTCTGTCAGTCAGTCAGTCTCTCTCTCTCTCTTAGTCAGTCAGTCTCTCTCTCTCTGTCAGTCTCTCTATCTCTCTCTTTCTGTCAGTCTGTCAGTCGTCAGTCAGTCTCTCTCTCTTAGTCAGTCAGTCTCTCTCTCTCTGTCAGTCTATCTCTCTCTGTCATTCAGTCTCTCTCAGTCAGCCAGTCTCTCTCAGTCAGTCAGTCTGTCAGTCGGTCTCTCTCTCTCTGTCAGTCTCTCTCAGTCAGTACCTCTTTCTGTCAGTCTCTCTGTCAGTCTCTCTCTCTGTCAGTCTCTCTCTTTCTGTCAGTCAGTCTCTCTCTTTCTGTCAGTTAGTCTCTCACAGTCGCTCTGTCAGTTTCTCTCAGTAAGCCAGTCTCTTTCTCTCTCAGTCAGCCAGTCTCTCTCTCTCAGTCAGCCAGTCTCTCTCAGTCAGTCTCTCTCTCTCTCTTCAGTCAGTCAGTCTCTCTCTGTCAGTCAGTCAGTCTCTCTCTCTATCAGTCAGTCTCTCTCTCAGTCAGTCTCTCTCTCATTCAGTCTCTCTCTCAATCAGTCTCTCTCTTAGTCAGTCAGTCTCTCTCTGTTAGTCAGTCAGTCCCTCTCACTGTCAGTCCCTCTCTCTGTCAGTCCCTCTCTCTGTCAGTCCCTCTCTCTGCCAGTTTCTCACTCTGTCAGTCTCTCTCTCAGTCTCTCTCTCTCACTCTCTTTCTCTCTGTCAGTCAGTCTTCCAGACAGTTTCTCTCTCCCTCTGTCAGTGTCTCTCAGTCAGTCATTCTCTCTCTCTCGCAGTCAGCCAGTCTCTCTCAGTCAGTCTCTCTCTCTCAGTCAGCGACTCTCTCTGTCAGTCTCTCTCTCTGTCAGTCAGTCTCTCTCAGTCAGTCTCTCTCTGTGAGTCTCTCTCTCTCAGTCAGTCTCTCTCTGTCAGTCAGTCTCTCTCTTTGTCGGTCAGTCTCTCAGTCTCTCTCTCTGTCAGTCTCTGTCAGTCAGTCTCTCTCAGTCAGTCTCTCTGTCTGTCAGTCTCTCTCTCTCTGTCAGTCTCTCTTTCAGCCAGTCAGTCTCTCAGTTTCTCTCTCTCTCTCTTAGTCTCTCTCTCTGTCAGTAAGTCTCTCTCTCTGTCAGTCAGTCTCTCTCTCTCTCCCAGTCAGTCAGTCTCTCTCAGTCAGTCATTCTCTCTCTACATCAACCAGTCTCTCTCTCTCTCTCTTTCTCTCTCTCTCTGTCAGTCTCTCATTCTGTCAGTCTCTCTCGCTGTCAATCAGTCTATCTCTCTCAGTCAGTCAGTCTCTGCCTCTCTCTCTGTCTCTCTCTCTGTCAGTCAATCTCTCTCTGTCAGTTATTATCTCTCTACCTCAGCAGTCAGTCTCTGTCAGTCAGTCAGTCTCTCTCTCTGTCAGTCAGTCTCACTCTCAATCAGTCTCTCTCTCACTGTCAGTCAGTCAGTCACTGTCTCAGTCAGCCAGTCTCTCTCTCGCTCATCAGTTACTCAGCCAGTCAGTCTCTCGGTCAGTCAGTATTCAGTCTCAGAGTCAGCTAGTCAGTTTCTCTCAGTAAGCCAGTCTCTTTCTCTCTCAGTCAGCCAGTCTCTCTCTCTCAGTCAGCCAGTCTCTCTCAGTCAGTCTCTCTCTCTCTCTTCAGTCAGTCAGTCTCTCTCTGTCAGTCAGTCTCTCTCTCTATCAGTCAGTCTCTCTCTCAGTCAGTCTCTCTCTCATTCAGTCTCTCTCTCAATTAGTCTCTCTCTTAGTCAGTCAGTCTCTCTCTGTTAGTCAGTCAGTCCCTCTCACTGTCAGTCCCTCTCTCTGTCAGTCCCTCTCTCTGTCAGTCCCTCTCTCTGCCAGTTTCTCACTCTGTCAGTCTCTCTCTCAGTCTCTCTCTCTCACTCTCTTTCTCTCTGTCAGTCAGTCTTCCAGACAGTTTCTCTCTCCCTCTGTCAGTGTCTCTCAGTCAGTCATTCTCTCTCTCTCGCAGTCAGCCAGTCTCTCTCAGTCAGTCTCTCTCTCTCAGTCAGCGACTCTCTCTGTCAGTCTCTCTCTCTGTCAGTCAGTCTCTCTCAGTCAGTCTCTCTCTGTGAGTCTCTCTCTCTCAGTCAGTCTCTCTCTGTCAGTCAGTCTCTCTCTTTGTCGGTCAGTCTCTCAGTCTCTCTCTCTGTCAGTCTCTGTCAGTCAGTCTCTCTCAGTCAGTCTCTCTGTCTGTCAGTCTCTCTCTCTCTGTCAGTCTCTCTTTCAGCCAGTCAGTCTCTCAGTTTCTCTCTCTCTCTCTTAGTCTCTCTCTCTGTCAGTAAGTCTCTCTCTCTGCCAGTCAGTCTCTCTCTCTCTCCCAGTCAGTCAGTCTCTCTCAGTCAGTCATTCTCTCTCTACATCAATCAGTCTCTCTCTCTCTCTCTTTCTCTCTCTCTCTGTCAGTCTCTCATTCTGTCAGTCTCTCTCGCAGTCAATCAGTCTATCTCTCTCAGTCAGTCAGTCTCTGCCTCTCTCTCTGTCTCTCTCTCTGTCAGTCAATCTCTCTCTGTCAGTTATTATCTCTCTACCTCAGCAGTCAGTCTCTGTCAGTCAGTCAGTCTCTCTCTCTGTCAGTCAGTCTCACTCTCAATCAGTCTCTCTCTCACTGTCAGTCAGTCAGTCACTGTCTCAGTCAGCCAGTCTCTCTCTCGCTCATCAGTTACTCAGCCAGTCAGTCTCTCGGTCAGTCAGTATTCAGTCTCAGAGTCAGCTAGTCAGTCTCTACTCTCTCTCCACTCTCTCTCTCTCTCCATTCTCTCTCTCAACTCTGTCCACTCTATCTCCACTGCCCCTCTCTCTACTCTCTCTCCACTGTCTCTCTCTTCACTTTCACTCTCTCTACTCTCTCTCCATTGTCTCCCTCCACTCTCTCCACTCTCTCTCTCCACGCTCTCTCCCTTCTCTCTCGCTCTACTCTCTCTCCATTCTCTCTCTCTCCACTCTCTCTCCACTCTCTCTCCACTGTCTTCCTCCACTCTCTCTCTCCACTCTCTCCCCACTCTCTCTCTCCACTCTCTCTCTCCACTCTCTCTCTGCTCTCTCTCCACTCTCTCTCTCCTCTCTCTCTCCATTCTCTCTCTGTATCTCTCTCTACTCTCTCTCCACTCTCTCTCCACTGTCTCCCTCCACTCTCTCCACTCTCTCTCTCCACCCTCTCCCCCTTCTCTCTCTCTCCATTCTCTCTCTCTCTCTCCACTCTCTCTCCACTCTCTCTCCACTGTCTCTCCACGCTCTCTCCACTCTCTCTCTTTCCACTGTCTATCTTCACTCTCTCTCTCTCTACTCTCTCTCCACTGTCTCTCTCTCCACTCTCTCTCTCTCCACTCTGTCTCTCTCTCTCTCCACTCTCTCTCTACTCTCTCTCCACTCTCTCCACTCTCTTTCCACTGTCTCTCTCGACTCTCTCTCCACTGTCTCCCCAGCTGCAACATTTTATTTTATTACATCTAGATTTATTATAAATATCCCAAATTAATTTACATTTATATTTTATATTTCAATATTTTGTGTGGGACTCGTTAGCGCCGGGACACCTCCCCAGAGGTAGCTGTTCGCGCTCAATAAGTTTCTGTATTATTATTATTATTTTCATTTTTTTAAATTAAAAATAAGCTTTAATAATTTCCCTATACTTCCTCATAGCGAGATCTCCACTACAGTGGTGGAAATTACTACCTACGAGTGAAAAGTTACTAGTAGTTATTTTAGGCTCATAAATCCTATTTAAGGAAAGTCCACTAGTGGGTGGAAACATGTAAGTTTACACTTAGGTGTAAATCTACAGTAGGAAACGCTGGACGGCAAAAAGGTTTAAATTTACACCTAGGTGCAGGGGTTTACAGGAGTAAATGCAGGGCTCAAGTCGGGGTACCACGCGTGTGGACGGCGTCCCCCCACTTATTTTACTAGGATCTTGATAACTGGAGCAAATGGAGCCACACATTCACTCTTTGGCCTCTCTGGGGCGAGATCGGAGCTCATTCAGAATGCTGCTCATGCGCTGGCTTCTCTGATGCAATCGCATCTAAGGGGTGAGCGAGGGGAGGCAATGAGTCTGATGGTGCAAGCCACCTTTCGTGACGTAACTTCCTGTCGTGATGAGAAGTTTATGGAATGAAGTAGGCATCTTAAGTTATAGCGCTTTGACTGTAACTTTTCAAATGCATTCTAGGCACGGAGTTAAGGGGATTTCATGTGAAAACGTAGGCTACAAAAGAAAACTGCAAGACAGTGAACAAATATTTGTGCTGGCCAATGAGTCTAAACCTTTCCATCAACTACCTGAGGCGGACTGACGTACACATGAGGGCAGTGCACGGAGCTGGCACTGCTGGGCATTGGTGCACAGTGTGATATAGGTGGCATCACTGTACAGGAACTGCCACTGGGCAGGAGTGTAGCAAACATGGGCAGTGTGAGCGGCTGGCACAGGTAGCAGACTGAGCGGCAGGCACTGGTGGCAGTGTGAGAGGCTGGGACTGGTGGCAGAGTGAGAGGCTGGTACTGGTGAGAGTGTGAGAGGCTAGCACTGGTGCAGAATGAGCGGCTGGCACTGGTGGGAAGTGGGAGGGGCTGACACTGGTGGCAGTATGAGAGGCTGGCACTGGTGGCAGAGTGAGAGGCTGGCACTGGTGGCAGAGTGAGAGGCTGGCACTGGTGGCAGAGTGAGCAGCAGGCACTGGTGGCAGAGTGAGCAGCTGGCACTGGTGGCAGAGTGAGAGGCTGGCACTGGTGGCAGAGTGAGCGGCAGGCACTGGTGGCAGAGTGAGAGGCTGGCCCTGGTGACAGAGTGAGCGGCAGGCACTGGTGGCAGAGTGAGCGGCTGGCACTGGTGGCAGAGTGAGAGGCTGGCACTGGTGGCAGAGTGAGCGGCAGGCACTGGTGGGAGTGTGAGAGGCTGGCACAGGTGCAGAGTGAGCAGCTGGCACTGGTGGCAGTGTGAGAGGCTGGCACTGGTGGCAGAGTGAGAGCTCGCACCGGTGCAGAGTGAGCAGCTGGCACTGGTGGCAGACTGAGCGGCAGGCACTGGTGGCAGTGTGAGAGGCTGGCACTGGTGACAGACTGAGCGGCAGGCACTGGTGGCAGTGTGAGAGGCTGACACTGGTGGCAGAGTGAGAGGCGGGTACTGGTGGGAGTGTGAGAGGCTGGCACTGGTGCAGAGTGAGCGGCTGGCACTGGTGGGAAGTGGGAGGGGCTGACACTGGTGGCAGTATGAGAGGCTGGCACTGGTGGCAGAGTGAGAGGCTGGCACTGGTGGCAGAGTGAGTGGCAGGCACTGGTGGCAGAGTGAGCGGCAGGAACTGGTGGCAGTGTGGGAGGCTGGCACTGGTGGCAGAGTGAGAGGCTGGCAATGGTGGCAGTGTGAGAGGCTGGCACTGGTGGCAGAGTGAGCGTCAGGCACTGGTGGCAGAGTGAGTGGCAGGCACTGGTGGCAGAGTGAGAGGCTTGCACTGGTAGCAGAGTGAACGGCAGGCACTGGTGGCAGAGTGAGCGGCAGGCACTGGTGGCAGCGTGAGAGGCTGGCACTGGTGGCAGAGTGAGCGCCAGGCACTGGTGGCAGAGTGAGTGGTAGGCACTGGTGGCAGAGTGAGCGGCTGGCACTGGTGGCAGAGTGAACGGCAGGCACTGGTGGCAGAGTGAGAGGCTGGCACTGGTGGCAGAGTGAGCGGCAGGCACTGGTGGCAGAGTGAAAGGCTGGCACTGGTGGCAGAGTGAGAGGATGGCACTGGTGGCAGAGTGAGTGGCTTGCACTTGTGGGAAGTCGGAATAGCTGATACTTCTCAGAGGAGCAGAGCCCTTTGGGGAATGCTGTCTCTGGGGCCCCCACCCTTGTTCTGGGCCTGCCTCCAGCTCTGACTGAAAAGAAACAATGTAAGTTGAAACATTGTTTCTCTTCAGTCAGCGGGAGGGGGCAAGGGGCTCAGAGCAGGCTGCAGACAGCCTGCACCTGCTTCAGAGGGAGAGAGGCTTGCTTCAGCGCAAGCCTATCTCACAGCTTCACCAAAGAGCCGAGGGGGGCCCAGGGCCCCCTTCATTTACTTAAGCCTGGGGGGCCCCCCGCACTGCGGGGCCTGCGGGGTGTTTGTTACGCCCCTGCAGAAGGGCTTGCCTTTGGAGCGCTGGCGCACGTAGGCGGCGCGTCCGCTGCAGCATTCGGCAGATATAGAGCCGAATGCCAGAAAGCCTAGTACGTTGACCATCGACTTCCGGACCAGAGTGAGGGCGGAAGCAGGTGTTGCCATTGAAAACAGGTCCCGCTCTCTGCTCAAATGGCACAACAGCCGCTAAGTCAACCAATCACAAGCAATAGGTGGTATCTAAGTCCACTGCAAGTTTTTGGTAAGCCCACAATAGGTCTTTCACAATCAGACAGCTTGCTGGTATACTAGAACTAAAAATCATGTGACGGTAAATAAAACAAACATAGATTTGTGACATTTTACATCCTGAGCAGTGAATGTTCTGTTGCAGGCAGGAGTATTTGCTGAAGTTTTGTAGGGGCACTCTCATTGGTGAAAGCGGCACAGTATGCCACAAAGCAATCCATCAAATTACCATTATAAAAGGCTGCATAGTATTAGCAGTTCTACATGAGAAGCCATATTATGTAGTAAAAAACCTCTTTGGGCCTCATTTATGAAAGCTGTTACATTGCTGCGTGACAACAGTGATGCAGCAGTTTTTACTGTGCCTGCCTTGCGACATGATGGATGCGTCATATTTACTGTATGATGTAGCATCTCGCAAGGAAGAATACAGCCAGATTCATCAAAGACCCGTTTTGCGAGTCTTTAATAGTGATTCATAAGGAATCGCCATTACAGACTCGCAAAATGGGATTCATGTAGGAATCGCAAAATAAAATGCGATTGCTACACATTCCTTATTTGCGATTAGCAAATTGCTAATCACAAATGAGGAATAACTCCCCATTCATTCCTATGGGCCAAAAGGCCCATAGGAATGAATGGGGAGTATTCTTTATTTGCAAGTAGCAATTTGCTAATCGCAAATAAGATAGCGATTTAAAGGGTGCCAGGGTTGTCCAAAGTTTGTGAAGAAAAAGGAGTCTGGCCCTGGGACGGAGGGGTAGCTGGACCAATTTATAGTGAACAAAAGAAGAATTGCTAACCCCCACTATAATTTCTTGTCTCTAGATTTAAGAACACACAAACAAAGAAAATATCTTTTGTTTGTAGGGGTTAATTTATTTAAACCCTTTTGAAATTTTTCAAAATTTTTTTTGTATGTTTTCATAAGTGCGAAAGATACTTATATACAACATTTATACATATATACAAAACTACTACATAACAAACATATATACAAATATGAACAATTTATATAGTCTTCTTTTCAAAAGTGGCGGTTTTTCACAAATAATTAATCTTTGCGAAATCTCTTTTCCACTAAAATAACCACAAAATGAAATAGCAGCAAAAACGGCAACAAATTACTTTAAGAAAGATCAAGAAACAACTTTGAAAACAAAATCAAAGTGATCAACAATAAATTCTTGTTAACTTTCTTTTCGTGCCCGCCGACGCGTTTTGAATCTGGAGTTTAGTTACAGATTCTCATCAGGGCTCTTTCAATGTGGGTAATCTAAACATAGAATGCAAAGGAAGACCATTCAGTAACTACATCTATTAAAGTATTACTCCCCCTTTAAAAGTTAGATGTCACTCAGCAATTTACCTTTAGCAATGGGCGACGCTGTCACGCGGGTCCATATATTCTAATGAGGTTAGTGAAATCCTGAGTCTTTTAATGCCAATGTAGACCTAGTGTGTAGAGTAGGGGATATTTACTATTTCATCAAGGAACAAAACAACCATATGGGTTCGTAGACATAAATGCTTTAGGTTCATACCTATTACGGTGTTGTCAGTGAGGAGGAATTCAATTGTTTTTATTTTCGCAGTTCGGAACAATCCGGGGGTTCCAGGTGGGGCTCCAAATGAATCTGCAAAGCACAAACAGTAATGCTGGTGAAGGCCCAGGATTTTTTGGTGCCGTACAAATTCGCCTCTGTATTTGAAAACAGGACGTACCTGTATTATTCTCATTTAGTGTGGAGATCGCGGTTAGCCTTCTCCGTGTATTGCACGCCCGCAGTTCAATTCAGCAGCGTTGATTTTGTTTTCAAAGTTGTTTCTTGATCTTTCTTAAAGTAATTTGTTGCCGTTTTTGCTGCTATTTCATTTTGTGGTTATTTTAGTGGAAAAGAGATTTCGCAAAGATTAATTATTTGTGAAAAACCGCCACTTTTGAAAAGAAGACTGTATATAAACTGTTCATATTTGTATATATGTTTGTTATGTAGTAGTTTTGTATATATGTATAAATGTTGTATATAAGTATCTTTCGCACTCATGAAAACATACAAAAACATTTTTGAAAAATTTCAAAAGGGTTTAAATAAAATAACGCCTACAAACAAAAGATATTTTCTTTGTTTGTGTGTTCTTAAATCTAGAGACAAGAAATCAGAGGGAGGGTTGTCCAAAGGACACCCTGTAGCACCCCTTAAATGCAAATTTAAACAGGTGTTGCGCACACACATATCCAAAGGACATGTGTGAGTGTAACATGCAAAAGAAAAAAATGCACTAAAGTGCTTTTTACTCTTTTTTCGCAATTTACCACAAAGTCAGACTTCGTGGTAAATTGCAACCAAATATTGCGAATTCGCAATTTCTAATTGGTTGATGAATTGCATTTAAGGAATCTCTATTAGAGATTCCTTAAATCCAATTCTTCGCAAATTTGCGATTTCGCTAATAGCACTTTTTGCATTTGGGATGATGAATCCCAAATGCAAAAATTGCACTCGCAAAGGGCCAGATTCTCAGAATCTGGCCCTTTGCAAGCACAATTTCGCTTGATGAATCGGGCTGATTGATACGTCAGCATTACTGGTATTACTGAACTATCTGTCGCTGCAAAAGTAACTCATTGCTGGGGTGTCTGAAAACAGACGTATTGCCAGCAATGTGTCCTTTCACATGGGGCAAGCCCCATGTGAAAGGGCCTGCGTCAGTCTTACACCTGCTGTGAGGCAGGCGTATTATATTGACGCAGAATCGCCCTAGATGTGGCGCAGTGAAATCTGGTAGATTTCACTGCGCCACTTCTACAAGACTTTTTCCGGAGGAATGCCCACCCTGCATACATTATACCTGATGTAGGTATAATGTAGCGCTGGGCTTTGTAAAGTGACTCATCTACATAGATGTTTCACAAAAAGTGATGCAACCGCGACGAAAAAGTGTTGCATTGCCCTTACTATCTTCTGTCATTAGTGCCTGAATTCGCTTTCATGGGCATGCTTGCATATTTTATATTTTTTGCTAAATAATTCGTTCCTGGTGGCCACTGGGCATATTGCTTGTCTAGATAATTGCCCCACCCAAAAACATCCCCGGGAGTCGGGGCCTGGCGTGTGGATGGATCGGGTAAATTTCCAAGCCCTTGAGCCCCTAATTCGCTTAAGTACCCATCCCACGCTTGTGGCTACACAACCACTCATCAGTGCCCTAGGGAGCTTTGGAATGCCATTGCACATATCATGCGAAGAGCCGGGGCCACTCATGTAATCAAGAGCATGCTGAAATCTCAGGCATTCCTCGTCTGCAGAATCAGTGAGGGAGGGAATATTTGAAGCTCAGTTGAACATTCTGAACTGTCCACGCGAGAAAGATCATAGAAATGCTGCTCCGGGTTTTTTTTACATAAACTGGCTGCCATCTTCAATGTTGAGAGGAGAGAAACCACAACCAATCAGCTTATTGCCAAGAGAAAGACACACTGGGGTACTCCCTATCGTCTATATGCGAATGATAAAGAACTATTCTATAAAGGCCAGATTCCAGCACCAGGGGAGGGCATTCATTTCACAGAAGCATTGATAAAAGGCTTTCGACAGGATATTTCACAACTCGCCTCAATGGGTTTTTGTGGAAAGTACAGTCACGAATTCAGTAGTTGCTGAAATGTTCATTCATGAATATGAAAAAGTCGCGGTGAACCAGATGCAGAACTTCATGCCACTGCCGATTATATTAAAACAGCTTCAAAATGCTCAGATCAATGTCAAAGCCAAAAGGAAGGAGAATAATAAAATGTAAAGTTTGGTCAACTTCGCAAAAGTTTGCTTGCATTCTAAAATATATATTTTTTGTGGAAGTATTTTAATGGAAAAACTTCTTTTTACAGTTGATTCGGTCAGTAAAAGTTATATTTTGTGGAAAGTTTCTTATGCAAAATGTACTTTAAACGGTTTTGTTTTGTTTACTGTTTAAAACTTAGCAAACATTGCAAAGCTTGTTAAGTCTTGGGGAAAACAGTTGATGAACTTTATGGAGGAGAAACTTCATAACCAGTGTAAAAATTGTAAATAAATAATTACCGTCCGGGGCTCAAAGTTTTCCTAGAAGCATACTGTGCTGCTGCTAAATGCAGGGTTGCTGAATACCAAAGCTGTCTAGTCTGAATGGGACCTCATATTTCTTTTTTCCACCACCATCCACTTCCTTTGACTGTCTCACCCTTGTGGGTTCTTTTCCATCTCTGCTTTCTTCCTTTGTGACTGTTTTCTTCTCTTTCTCTTCTGTCTCCCATTTCTGTCATTCTCCCTCTCTTGCGCTGGGTCAGTCTTAGTTTAAAATAAATGAATGTCATTCTCCACCAACGGCTAGCACAGTGACAAACTAAACACTGATTGCTGTGATTTTAGCTTTTTTGTGAAGACAGTTTTGGAATGCTTGGCAAAGTTAAGTGTGATAGAGATTAAATTAGATTTGCCAGTAAATAAGGGGCATATCAGCAAGGGCTCCGCTTTTTTGGCTTTAAAAGCCAGAAAAGCGGAGATAAAACTATCGCCCTATCAGCAAGATGGTGCTAACATGCATATTCGCATGTTAGCACCCTTTGCACTACGCCTACCTTTGCATCTCTTATGAGATGCAAAGTGGGCGTTCCTTGCATGCACTACATGTCAGGACATCAATATCGCGGCTTCATGCTATCAGCAAGAATGCCCTAGCATTTTAGCAGACGTTAGTTTTTGGAGAAAACTGCTGTTTTCTCCAAAAACTAACGTCTGCTAAATTCTAGACTTAACAACCCCTAACATAGAGTGTGGATTATGCTGATACGATCACAGGGTCGTATCAGCAAGGTAATCGCCGTTTTGCAGGGAACATCTCTGGAAAACCAGCGAAGTTCCCAGCAAAACGTCGATTTCCCCGCTATTGCAGGAATTTTTATCACCCTGGAGATAAGCGTTGCTAATAACGCGATATCTCCGCGATAAAAACCTGCGATAGCGGGCGTTAGGGAAAGGAGCGCTAAGCACGCTTTGCGATAGTTATCGCAAAGCATTACCGATATGCCCCTAAATTCCTAAAGATGTGCCCATGGAAATGGACAAATATTTAAACATGAAAAAATAGCTAAAACAATGATTAAAGGTCTTTCTGAAGTTTTTGTAGAAATTAATGATTGGCGGGTAGTTTGATGGAATTGCCACTGGAGCTCTTATAACCGATTGGTAGGGGAGCTGTGCATGCCTGTCTCCATGCTTTGTTAATGCTAGGGGAGCTGCAGACACTTGTTAAATTGACCCAAAGTAAAGATGTGCCCCCTTTTCATGAACAAAGTATATAGACGTCATTTAGGGTTCATCAGGGATCAGAACTAAGGGCCTCATTTAGAGCACGGCAAATCCAGGGCCTCTATCAAAATGTGTCAATTCCCTCCTTTATTAAGAATTGGGGCTAGGTTTTCGAAGGCAGAGATTCATATAGACCCATCAGCAGAAACCTCTCACTGAGAGCCTGTTCACCAAAGAGCCATTGGTCAAAGTTGGTCGGGGATGTCAAGGAAAGCCTTGCAGTTTTGAACAGGAACCAAATGAAATGACCCTCATGCGCAGTGAGAAGGTCCAGAGGGTCCGAGGCCTATTATATTTTCTTTTTTCAATAGCAAACTCTTGTTGTGAGAGTTTGTCTTGAAAATCAAGAGCAATAGGCTTATTAAACATGGGGCATTAATAGCTTTTGTGTCTTCAGCCGAGCAGCAGCACACCAACTCTGTGGAAGATACAGAGATCACCACCTGGCTGGTGGAGTATGGTGGGAGGTCCCTTCTATGAAGGTCTACAGAACTGCCGAACATAGATTTCAAATGCATATTTTACTTGAACATAAATACTCGAGGAAAAACATACATCAGTGTAATCTTGTTCTTTCAACTTTTAACGACCTCCAACAATCTTTATATCCATATCTCATGCTTCAACTCCAAGAACGAGCAAAGCAAGAGAGCAAACTTTTATTTACAGTCAGTTGCCACACATCTTTCCTTTTCAACAAATGACAAAAATCAAGAATTGCGCAGAAAAACACTAGTATTCTTCTAACAAAAAACCTAGGTATAAAATTCAGTATTTGAACATAACTGTTCAGAATCTACAAATGGCCTTCATTATAGACAAACATCAGTGCAGATACATCAATGCAATATATAATTATGAAATTTACCAGGAATCTTACGGGACCCACAATTGACCCTCCATCCTTCACCAAGGTTCTCTCAGCATTAGTTGTGCCTCCCATTGTTTCATCACCTCCTTCCCCCATTGTTTCAGGCCATTCCAGCCAAATATCACCATAACATTCATCTTCTCTACTCGCATCCCTTCTAAACAGAGAAACTTTGTTAAAGTTCCACACTGCTACCTCATTTACTCTCACCACATTCTTGAACACCTCTTTGAATGGCATAGCATTAGACCATCAGAACAGGCTGTCCCCATTCCAGTGTCTGCTTTTATCATACCAAATCCTCCACTTTAACAACGTTTTGCCTAAATACTACTTTTTTTAAATTCATACTCATCTTTTGCTCTCATTTTCCACTGCACTCCTAATGCTGTGATAGCCAATTTCATGTTTCTCTTTACATTTGTTTTCAATTACCAAAGTAGAGGTTTGTACCAGGCTTGACCCCTCTCAGAAACTCGAACGGAGTCACAAGAGTCACTGCATTTGGTGTAGTTCTGTATCTGAACACCTTCTGCCAGTTAATTCCTCCCTTGATTGCCAGTTGAATGGGCTTCTGCCCACCACCCTGTTAACTCTCTCCACATAATGATTAGATTCTGGGTGAAAAACCAAAATTCTTCTGTTTAATACCACACGTAACAAATAATTTGGAATAACAGAACTCACAGATTACCGATCAATGTCGGAAAAATTTCCTTTGGAATTCCTTCTCTGCAAAACAAATAATCGAAGAACTTCACAATAACCTCTGATGAGGCCCTCTCAACCATTCTTATTTCAGGCCATTTTGAAAAACAGTCCACAACCACCTTGCCAAATGCTTCCTGCCTGGGAACTACAGCAAAAGGATCCCGCTTCCGCCATGGTCCCTGGATAATTTAACCGGGCATGCGTCTACAATAAGTGATTTGGCTAACTTATAAGTAGAAGCACAAATCATACACAATATGACCTCTTTCTCAATGATCACATCCAATCCAGACCACCATCAGTATTTACAAACACACATGTCTTCTTGTTCCAGAAATAATTATGTGCTCTCAATTATTTTCTTCCTCAACTCATGGTGAGGAATAGTTCTATCTTCTCTAATGACAATGCAATTTTCAACAGCAAGCTCCGCCAGTATTTAGACATAACTTTTAAGTTCCCTAGATACCAAAGCGCTCTTCAGGACAACTATTACTGTGCGACTTACCTCACACATAATGGATTTTTTCTTTTCCCATTTCCTCAACCCAGACATCTTCAAATGCTTGACACTTTTCAACCATCCATCAGCAAAGGAAAAAGCTACCCCACACTCCTGAACCTCTTGAGCTTCATCTATAATACACTTGTCACCAGAAATTGGTAACCTTGAGGCACAATATGCACGCATAGTCACTTTACTAGGAACATGTTTCATTTTATACTGGACTGCTTGAAATGTAGAAGTAAGCAGTAATGATATATGCTCACTTCCGGTGATAGCATATTTAGTAGAGACATATGGCTCCTTTTTAGTGAAATCCTAGATACCCGCAAAAATATTCCAAAATTATCTGATCCCCAAAAAACACAGGCAAACAGTTATCTTTCAATCAGTCGGTAATTCCTTTCAACCTCTTGCAATTTTCTTGATGCATACGACATATTCATTCTTCACCCCTTATTTTGCTGCATCAAAACTGCACCAACACCACAATTACTCATATCTTCAGCAAATATGCATTTCCTATTGACCACATATGGTTTTAAACAAGGTTCATCAACCAAATGTTGCCATTTGGCTCTTCTGCAATCAAATGTAGCATTTTTTTAATGACTACCTAAAAGTTTTCCCCTTAGTTACATCATTCTGAACAAATTTAGCATAGACATCTGCTATTTAGCGCCAAGATACGCTTGGGTGAACGTGAGCTTTACATATACACGTTATGTTATGTTTTGTAGAAGTTTGAAACAGAAGCAACAATTTGCTCCTTGGACACTGGGACTGGAGCATCTAAAAATAGTGTCAACATGACTATGTTTTGGCGTTATACTCAAACCACTGATTACATGCACCAAATATTCCACCTCCAATTTTCGAAATTTGCATGTGGATACCTTCAATGTTAAATCTTTCTTAGATAAAGTGTCCAATACTTTGTTCAAATTCTTATACAGTTCTTCGTGTCCTTCCCAAAAATTAGAATGTCAATTTGAAGCACCACTGCATCTGAAATACATTCCAAGGTGTCTTTCATCAGTCTTTTTAGAACAAATGCTGAACTAGCAAAACCAAATGGCATTCTGCAATAACGAAACTTTCTCTCACACATTATTGAACATAGTTAGACTTTTTCAGTCATTTGGTGATAAGCATTTGCTAGGTACTGATGTGATAATACTTCTCTTGCTAATGTATAAACCATTTAATGTAGATTTTGCAATGGATAACTGTCCACCCATATGAGTTCATTAAGACTGTGGCGATCAATGCAAAGCCTCTGATCTCCTGATGCCTTAAGCAAAATAACCAGAGGAGAGACCCAACACGATGATTCAACAAGTTCAATTATATATTTTTTCACATAGATCTATTTCTTTGAATTTCACTCTTTACGAGAGCAGCTCATTTCTAACTCTGTGGTATATATGTACTTCAGTATTATGTGGTTCTTGAAATCATTTGTTCAACTACTCACAAAATACCTCACTATACTTAGACTTCAACTTCTGTAAGTTGCATGATTCATTACTATTTATTGTGTAAGCCAGAGAACTAGCCCTGGGATTCAATTTCATCCCATTGACCTCCTGATTAGTACCAACTGAACAAAGACTGTCCTCGTTCAGCAATGTAGACATTTCCTCGCATATGTCTACCAGCAAAATCCATCTCAGCACAAAAATATCCTATTAGCTCAATTTTATTACCAGAATAACCAAATGAACACACACCAGGAGAATACATTCTTCTATCTTTCCATAATTTACACACTACTTCCTTCACTAGGATGGTAGACCAAGCACAGAAATCCACAAACACTGTGACAGATTTCTCATCCATTTTGGCCACACAAGGGTAACATTTTTTTACTGATTCCTCCACCTAAACCCAAACAAGACTGAGATCTTGTTCGTCCATTTCCTTCACTGTTAACAACATCACCTTCTTCAGTGATACACTTAACCTTCCCTGAACTAACACTCCTGAACACCCTACTAAAATGCCAGTTTTTAATAGATTTATAGCAGAATTTATCAAATGCCAGATACATTTTAGAATTTCCTGAGTACAACTGGCAATCACACCTATTAAAATGGAAGGGATTTCCTTCATTCCTCCCTGCAGAACGTTCATCTCCTAGATTTAGCATCAACAATATTCTTATTCACAATAGTAACCTCTCTTCTGGAATTGCATCCAATTTCTTGGGCAAACGTCTCCAAATCCTATATCATTTGGCAACATCTATTTCCATATTCAAATAGACATCAGTACGTGCCCATACAGTCTACTGTACTTTCAATTATTATGTTCAAAATCACACCTGGAAGCTAATGATCTTAGTCCAACAACAAACTATTTAATGGACACTTCTAGTCCCTGTTTCCTAAAGTAGAACTTATACCTCTCCATTACCACATTCATTTCATTTCCAATCCATTTGTTTAGAAGCATATTCACATATATTTATATTACCAGGTTTTATGGGAAGATTCTTAAATTCTATTAAACCAAAACCATCTAGACAATGCTTTAACATTCATGCCTTCCTTTCAGTTGTACATACATCAGTTTCTAACACATCATAAACTAAAAATAATGCTTCTAATGTTTCCTACTCCATAGATTATTCCCTGGTGCGAGTAAAATGGCTGGTGGTGGTAGTATGCTGGACGTTTTTGCGAAAACAGAATAAATTAAATTAAAGTTGCCACAACTGTCTAAAACCTATCAGAGATTTACTGAAGACACTTCCCTAAACTTTGGGATAGCACAAATGCATCAGGAGAATCACATGAAGAAATTGTGAAGCAATGCCTTATTGCCCCATGAGCTAGCGTGGGGATTTCAGTGAGTAACTTTTTACATTACGTTATAGCGTGGCGACATCAGTGGAGTTTGCGTGGAGTTTGCTAAGTGAAGCAAACACTCCAGTGCTTGTGAGGGCTCCCATGCATGGACTCTCATATGCTTTAAAAATATGGGCGAGATCTGCTAAATAGTAATTCTTCTCAGAAACAATACTTTCCTTATTCTTCCTTCTGGGAATGGCACACGATTCTACAAATGGCCTTTCTACCACTTCACTGCTACCACCTTCTCATTTAATAGCCAATTCTCCCTCCTAATTGCGTGGATATCGTCCTCTACTTGGTGCCAGTGTTATGGAAGTGTACAGTACTGCCAAACTAAGAACACCAAATGCATATTTTATTTGTACATAAATATAAAGGAAAAATGCACAACCATTCTGTCTTGTTCCTCTAACCATTAAACTCCTCAACGTTCTCACCCTCTCCCATTTATATCCACCCTCCAGGTTCCATATGAAAACACTTCCAGTACAAACACGAGCAAAGTGCTAGAGCAATCTACTGATTTAAGAGGAAGTTACAAAAGCCCTCAGTCAAGGGAATAGGGGATATTAGCGGGCGGTTACGCTCTCAGGGGGCTCTGACCTGGAGGCCTCCAGGTTCAGGGAGGGCTTGGCGGCAGTGGCTAGTTGGATGACAGCTAACTGCCTCCAGCTCAATGCCAACAAAACCGAGGTTATGATCCTAGGTAAACAAACTAACCTATGGGGAGATCAGTGGTGGCCCGTGACTCTGGGTCAGGCCCCCGTTCCAGTGAATGAGGTAAAAAACCTGGGTGTCTGGCTAGACCCCTCCCTCGGGCTCGCTGGACACACTAAAAAAGTTGCGGCCAAGTGTTTTGGCATTCTGCGCGGATTCAGGCCCATCCTGAAATTCTTCGATACCCCAACCAGACAACTCATCATCCAAGCCACGGTACTATCACGGCTGGATTATGCCAGCTCACTTCTGCTGGGGGCCAACCTAGCTGAAGTAGCTCGGCTGCAGCGCGTTCAAAATGTCGCAGCCAGAGTACTAGTAGGCCTCCCTGGATTCTGCTCAGCGAGAGATACCATCCGGAAGCTACATTGGCTCCCTGTAGCGCAAAGGATAGAATTCAAGACCTTGTGCCTATCCTTTAAGATTCTCAAACAGGCCTCCCGCCAAATCCTTGAGCATCTGCTGACATCTTATGTGCCTTCTCGCTCGTTGAGTTCTTCAGGGCAAAATCTGGTGGAAGTTCCGCGCTTTAAACGATCAAGAGCCGGAGGTCGTTCCTTTCGGGTTCTAGCGGCAAAACTCTAGAACTCTCTACCAGTTCACATCCGTGCCCTGGATCATCTTCTTCCCTTTATTAAGGTGATAAAAACCCATCTGTTCCCTTTCAGACCCTGATTCCGTAACATGCACCAGTCTGCTGTGCTACTCTGCATCTGACTTTGCAGCCGGAGTTTCTCTGTTAGTCTAAAAGCGCCGGGACGCCCCTTTGCTGGGGCAGCTGTGCGCTATAGAAATTTTAATAACATAACATGACATAACATTACTTTTTCAGGTGGTCTACCTTCTAGCACCTGAGAAGCAGAGATCTGTTTTCTTTGTGTTCTACCACCAGCAGGAAATTAATAAAAGGAAATTAATACTTGTTCCTACACCAGTACCTATGTTCTTTGAAAAGTATATCTTGAACCAGGATATCTCCTGGTCATGTAAAATGCTACGTTGATGATTCCAGTCTTGTCAGTTGTCCAGATGAGTATGATTTTCAGCGCTACGTGCTTATCCATCATAGAACCCATATGCTTTTTGATCAGCACTGCAATGACTTTTTGATAGCAATGTGAAGATTCAAAATCATGTCCTTTGCCTCTCACGTCCAGTTCCTTCCAAAAGTCACAAACTACAGTGGATCACATAACCCACGAGCTGGGTTAAAGATGCTTTGTTAATACATATTGTATTTTCCAAAATGAAGTCTGCCTGCATCCATTTTTAGGTTTCGCCTGCAGACAGTGCTTGCTTTATCTGCAGGGGAAATCTCTTGTAGATTAAAAGCATAATGCAGGTTTAGAGCCAACCCATTAGTCAACATTGGTTGGCTTGAATGTTGCTCTCATTTCCGTGCTTCTTATTGGTCGGTGGCTCCCTGCTTCTCCCTGGGCTTCTGGGTTTCTATCCCTGCAGTGGAGCATGGACCAAATATGGTTTCCGGCACTTAGAAAGTGTTGTTTCACTGGCTGCATGCTTCCAGAAGTACTTATTTTGCACATTTAAACATGCACTCTTTAACAGTGCATGTGTTTGCAGTCGGTCTGACACTGTCCTATTTCCTACGAAAATGTTTTATCTCCAGGTTACTCATATCCTCATGAACCATTGTGTGCCTTCCATAACCTTTATCCTTCCAGATGAACCTCTTGTATACTATTCCATCGCCTTAAGTATTCTTCACAATCCACCTAACCCTGATAATCCCCATCCTAACCAGTAAGAACCACCTCTTTTCCATTCTCCAAAAGGCCTTTGCATTGCTTCTACACTCCATGATCTCAACTTTCCTCAGGCATCTCTTGTGCCCCCATTACTTTTTTCAACTTTGTCTCATCCCAGTTCGATGACACTCTACTGAGAGAGCGCAATTTGAATAAAACGTATATCCGAGTCATATTTACAAGCATATCGTATAAACGTAGGAATGAAATGTATATCGAACGTGAAGTTGACGCTTATAGCATAAAGTTAACAGACGTGACCAAAGTAATATAGGAAATGTATTCTGTATTCACTTTAGAATGTATTAGATTTAGAAGGCCCGTATACGTAGTGGGCTAATGTAGAAATATGTAGAAATGCTCACGAACAGAAGAACGTGCAAAGTAGATTTCATGTACGTGTGTAACTTTAAATGCAGAAACGGCGAGAAATGTAACATGGAGAAATGTGCAGAGAGCATATATATAACGATGTAACAAATGAGAATATAAAGTTATATTCTATGTATTAAGCTTTATATTCTACGTAATTTGTATTCTATGTAAAATGTATTCACTTTTAAGCAAGGGGTTTGCTAAATGCGATCATATATAAATGTGTGTTAAAGGTTATACTGTGTAGAAGAAGTTGTAGGAATGTTAGAAGAGTTTAGGTCATTTGTGATTATAACCTGACTGACCAAGGGTTCGCAGGAGTGTAGTCCGCTGTTGGTAATTTAGTGGGCTCATAGGAGTCGTGAATAGCCTTCACTTGAATGTGCGAGCCAAAGAGTCTAGTTCTTGTTAGATTTAAGGTGACAATGTCGGACGAAGTTTATTGCCTAAACATGAGGGGAGACGCTTGGAATTTGAGTCTTGTTTTGAAATGACCATTCACAAGACCAAGAAAGGTTACGTACATAGTCGTAAAGAGTAAAGTTCTGATAAGGTGATAGATTTTGCTCCGAAAGTGTCAAAGGTAAAGTCGAATGAAGTCACCAACAAGAAGACGAAGATGGCGTCTAAGGAGAAAGGTCAACTTAACGGACGACGCGAAGAGACGAAGCCATGGAAAGAGCTGGAAAATGACATCATGGGGGAAAGTCCGTGGTGGGCGTCGAAGGGGCGTTCCACCCACACTGTGATTGTGTATTTTAGGGACAGCACCCCGGGGAGAAGACAGCGAAGGCGAAAGCAAGAGCTCAGCGAGAACAGCGAATTGCTCAGAGCGAAGGAGAGGAAGCGTAGATGACTTGAGCAGATGCGCTGAGAGAGATCAGAGCGCAAGGGAGCAGTAGGCCGAGGACCCTTAGAGAGCGGATGGGTAGGCAGAGAGTGTACTGCTTCTTAAACTTAAGTTACCTTTAGAGGCTAAGAGAGTTTGAACTTCTTAGGGAGTCAAACTGCTGACACCTTTTTAGGGTACTAGAAACTTGCGAAGTAGGGATGTCACCTAGTATAGAGTAGGGACAGATTTAACTTGTATTCTTTCCTTTTGTAGAAGACGCAACGGAACCACATCATATCTATGCTTTTTAATTTGATGATTCTGGAACTGATTTTAATTGTATTCGTTTGTAGACTGAGGTTCTTTAGGGAATATATGTTCCTTCTAGTTCCTGTATATTTGCTGAATTTTATCCTGAGAGGATTGTATTTGCAACTTTTCTTAATTTTATATTAAAACTTTTAAACTTCATCAGTTGTAAGTGGTTCTTCAGAGTTGCGTCAGTTTATGGGGTTTATCTAACCTATGCAGGGGTTATCTTTTACTCAATGACAGATAACAACCGATCCAAAATTGACGAATGAGATAAGTTATCAAATTGATCATAAAAGATATTAAAATCTCATTCCCCGCAGTTGGTAGCAGAGAAAGATGGTTTTCTTCTTGAGGAAGACAACCTAGGTTAGGTTTAGTTTACCCCAAGGTCCCTAGTCATCGACGACCAGAAGAAGAATCCCTGCCGAAGAAGGTGCTGACGGTGCGTCGAGAGAAAAGCAGCAGAGTCGGCCGAGAGTGAGTATAAGGGTCATGCGTTGTAAGATTGCGGTGTTTTATGTTGTTCCTGTGTTGTAATGTCAAGCGGAGTTGAATGCCTGTTGTGTGATTGAGGGAAGGTTGTGAGCGCGCGCAACCGGATAAAATCTTATGTCCAGAGAGGGCTTAAGTGGTTCGGGTGTATCGAACACCCTGAGTAATTTGTCTACCATTTAAAGGGGGTCATGAGGTACCATTGATCGCCCGCAGACCGATGATAGGGGGAGCGTTTGAGTGAGTGTATGAGTAACGGACGCTGGTCGTACGTTTACTGTGTGTAAGTAACCGATCATTTAAGGTGAGCGTCTGACCGTAAGAGGAAGACGTCTCGCCAGTTGAGGTAGCAATTACAGTTAGACTGTGGCCGTACAGTCAGAGAAAAGTGATCGCTTGGAAGGAAGTAGTCATTTTTCGGTGTATGAATGAAACGCATGCGAGACCGCGAGACGAGTTGAGAAACGAAGGGAACTGCTGCAGAGGGGACAAGTGACGTCAGCGTAGAGCCGCGCTGAGATTGGTCGGTTGGCATAGAACCGCGTTGGGATAGGCTGATTAGCGAGAGTCGCACAGGGATTGGTGGTTTGTCATCAGGACGTAAATAAGGAAGAGAATTAATAAGGGAAAAATCGTAGATTACTGAAAATGAAGTGTTTTAAGAGTTTAAGGGCAATCTTTAAGAGAAATAGAAGAAACTTATATGCAGGAGAAGAAGCTCCACCAGAAGGCACACCAGCTTATCATATGGCAGTGAATGTAGGCTTACACTCGATAATGTGGATCTCCGAGTGGAATAGGCTAACAGAAGGGAATAAGGAACTGACGTTTCCGAGATTTGGAACATTTAAGCTAGAAGTGTTGAACCAACTGAAAGCAGTAATGCTTGCAGCAAGACCTCTACCGAGGCCAACACAGTTCGAAGCACTTAGTGCATGGTTTAGAGCAGCACACGAAAGAAATTTAAAGAGGTGCCAAGAAAGAGTGAGACGATCAGTAAAGGCAGTGCAGGATGCGAAATGGGATGAGGAAGCTAAGAAGTGGAGAGTGCAAAAGATAGAAGCAGACAAACTGTTCACCATGATAGAAGCTACGGGAGAAAAGAGACCTCTGGAAGAAGATGAGGATAGCGAGACAGAGGAGGACCTGATAGAGAGGCTATTAACAGATAGACCACCTCCGTACAATAGCGAAATCGCAAGTCCCGTACTACAGCAAGAGGACGGAGCTAGATGGGGGGAATATAAATCGATCCCAGTAACAGAGTGGGATACCAAGAAAGGTGAGGAAGTACTTCAATCTAGTTCCGAACAGAGAGTAGTAGGAAGATTCGTGGTCCAGAAGGTGCCAGAAACACAGCATGCAAGATCGTATCAAATGCCAGACGCTCTACAAGTACCTGTTACCATAGGCCCTATAGTGTCAATCTATAACCCAGAGGGGGTCCAGCAGGAGGAGCAAACACGATAGGACAGGGAAAGGGCAGAGATGGAGGATAGGAATGACACGATAAATCCTCAGAGGCAGATACTAGCACCAGTGAGTCGGAGTACCCCATTAGATTCCGCAACGGGTCCCTGGATAGAACAAGGGGGTCAAAGAGGATCAATGGATTTGAGGGGACCGAAACCGAAATCCTATAAGGAGTTAAGGGAATATCTGAAAGAATGGGATACTGCCGAAGAGGCTCGGAATAAAAGTTTAGAAACAGGAGCAGAGTGGAGAGACCAGGATAACCAGATCCTCTCTCATTGTGGAGCTGGCGAAAGCAGCCCGGAGTGGGAGAGAGGGAGTCAAGGAAGCAGGGGAGATACTTGCCCTACTACTAGTGGCAATAGGCAAACGTGCAACGACAGGAGTACAGGGTGTGGGGAAGTGCCTCGCGTCACCTTTAGTGAGGGAGAACGAAGGACGCAGGAGTACCAAAATACTTTCAGATGCACACACCATACCCCGGATGAAAATGTGCAACATTGGAATCACGGGAACATGGAGAGTCGTGAAACGTCTCGACATGCCTCCGGTGATTACGGACGGAATCACGGGAACATGGAGAGTCGCGAAGGGTCTCGCCATGCGTCCGGTGATCAAGAACGAAGTCATGAGAATATAGGGAGTCGCGAAACGTCTCGCCATACATCCGGTGATCACGAACGAGATCGAGGGAGCATGGAGGGCCATGAAGGTCCTTATCGTTTGTTGAGTGACACTAGACAGCAAGCAAGTTACAGTGGATTAGAACAGCACGGAGGATCCTATCTCGTATCTGGAGAAACCGAGCCGAAAAGACGGAATGTAGGGTTGAGGGATGGAGCATTGTTCCACCACACCCCAAGGGAAGATGGAAAAGCTTGGGATCTAGAGAGGTGGGAACAAAGAGATGGAAGAAAAATTCCTCATAATTCACCTGTGCTTAGGCGTAGGGCGCATAGTGGAGGTGAGAGGGATGTAAGAGAACAACCTAGGACTGACGTACTGAGAGCTGAAATAAAAGCAAGACGCATAAATGTAATGAGTTTAAAATCAGACTTGGATGAAATAATTGACGGCACAGTGGCAATAGAAAGGTTAGAGCTGTACGATCCAGATGAAATACTGTTTTTATCTAAGGATGTTACTCGAAAAGCAAGGGCAGCTCATGAAAAGTTATCTGAATTAGCAGAAAAGTATATGATAGACATGTCACGAACAAAAGCCTTACAGGCCAACCATAGGCTGAATTGCACGGATCGAGATCTAGATGAACGTAGAACGATTGGGCTAAGAGTACACATAAGGGAACTAATCATGTGTATTAGAATATGGAGAGATCTGGATAGATGGGAGGAAAAATGGTCCAAGAGGGGATCTGTCAGACGGAGTACACTTGTGAAGTCCCAGGATACAGACCTAATGCGAATGGAAGCTTTCCCTTTGCGAGAAATCGCGAACGGAAACTACGTTCATGTACCCTGGAGTAGGGGGGATTTAGCGGCATTCACTAATTCTTTCCCAAAGCTTAGAGAGAACACCGTGGAGTGGTACAAGCAGGTAGAGAGATTCGTGAAAATCTCTAAGGTGCTGTGGATCGATCTGAACACTTTGTTCGATATCGTAGTACCCGGAGATTTGTGGACGGCATGCAAACTTAGTATTGAATGGCCCACTTGTGAGCCTCCGAGAGATACCCAGACAAACGGTCCATCAGACAGAGTCATGGAAAAATACGAGAGAGTAATAACATGGCTAAAAGAGAAAGTGCCGGTGCAGGATATAGACTGGGTTAAGATAGATCGAACAACTCAGGAGCCTAAAGAGACCGTTCACGAGTACTATGAGAGATTGCTGAAAGCATTTAAACAGTACAGTGGATTGGACGTAATGGATCCTAAAGACATAGGACAGTTTGTGTCGAAGTTTGTTCTCGGATTGAGACCAGACATAAGCCTGATGATTCAACAACATTTAATTTGCTGGCAGAACAAACCTTTGGATGAGATTCTGAGGTATGCAAGATACTGTAGTGATGAGATAGATTCAAAGGCAAAGAAGCTTAAGGAAAAGCTGATGTTGGTACAGATGCAAGCAGCTGGAAAGGGTGGACAGCGGCAGCAGGGAACAGGAACGCCAGCAAAGAAACAGAATAATCAGAGCAGAGATGAGGAAGAAAGACCGAGACCGAGAATAGATATCGCAACACTGAAAAGGACAACCAGGTGTCATCAGTGTAATGAGGTGGGACATTGGAGACGCGAGTGTCCGTATAATATTGAGACAGGGGAATTAGAACAGGAGGAGAAAGAGGTACAGAACAACGTGGTTAAGGGAGCAACAGTCCCGAAGGGAAAGTTTATCAAAGGGGGGACTCAGACTCCTCGAGCCCCGTTTCCTCAACCGCCTCGCATTACGAATGGAGGGAAAACCTATAGACAAATGCCATTGTTCGTAGGAGGAGAAGAATGCTACTATGTTGATCCTCTTACAGGGCAACGAGTGAATAGGGAAGAAGACTGTACGCTAGGAGCAGCCCTGGAAGTAGATCAGAGAGGACCATACGTAGAAGCTGAAGTAGCTGGATGTCCTACGACCTTTTTGGTGGATACGGGAGCCACTAGATCTACGTTGAGATCAGCGGTAGTCCCAGGTTTGCCGATATCAGGAGAGATGATTCAGGTGGTAGGAGTCGCAAACAAGAGGATGACGAATCCTCTGACGGAACCAGTGTCAGTGAAGATAGGGAATTACAGTGACGAACATCAGTTTGTGATCTGTGATTCTAGCCCGGTGTGTTTACTAGGAAGAGATCTGTTGTGTAAACTGAATTGCACAATACATTGCACACCTGAAGGAGTAGAAGTGCAGACCAACGATGAGGATGCCGATTTCAAGGTTGTAAACTCGCAGGAATGCGTGGAACTATATCCTACCTTAACAGTGGAGGAACTTCCACAGGATTTGAGGGAGAAAGTGTCAGCTGAGGTGTGGGATTTTACTGGAGAAGAAATAGGATTGATCAAAGGGGTAGAACCAGTAAAGATCATGGTAAGACCCAATGCCGAGTATCCAAGAACACCACAATATAAGTTGACACCGGAGACGATTGCAGGAATAAAGCCTGTGATCGAATCCATAATTAAACAGGGAATACTGAAGGAGATCGTGGGTAGTCCATGTAACTCCCCGATTATGGGTTTGCAGAAGCCTAGTGGAAAATACAGAATAGTGCAGGATCTTCGAAAGATTAATAATATTGTTGTCTCATGTTGTCCAGTGGTACCGAATCCATCAGTAATATTGTTTCAGATACCGTTCCAAGCTGAATGGTTCACCGTGATAGATTTGTGCCAGGCTTTCTTTTCGATTCCTTTAGATGAAGATAGCCAGTATCTTTTCGCTTTTAAGCTGGAAGATCGCGTTTTAACATGGTGTCATATCCCTCAGGGGTATACAGAAAGCCCATCGATTTTTAACCAGCTACTGAAGAAAAATCTGGAAAGTCTAGTGCTGCCCAAGAACTCGGTTCTGGTCCAGTACATAGACGACCTCCTAGTTGCGTCAGAAACTGAGGAAGCTTGCAGAGTAGACACCATCACCTATTTAAATCACTTGGCCGAGAACGGGCATAAGGTGTCTCCAAGTAAATTGCAATATTGTCTTACTGAAGTGCAATACTTGGGCCACAGGATTGAAAAGGGGAAACGGAAGGTGTCTCCAGACAGAATAGAGGCGATTATGAAAATGAACGCGCCTAAAACACAGAGAGAAGTCAGGATGTTTCTAGGCATGGTCGGTTATTGTCGACAGTGGATAGCCAACTTCTCACTGAAGGCAAAGCCGTTATTACAGCTGACGCACAAAGGAGTGAGTGATCCGGTACCATGGGACAAAGATTGTTTGATGGCGTTTTTGCAGCTGAGGGAGGACTTATGTCGCGCCCCGGCTTTAGGAATGCCTGATTACACAAAACCATTTTTGCTTTACTGCTGCGAAAGAGAGGGATGCGCTTTAGCAGTTTTGGCCCAGATACATGGAGATGCGCGTAGGCCAGTTGCGTATTTTTCGGCTACATTAGATCCAGTAGCCGCAGCGTTGCCCGGATGTCTCAAATCCGTTGCTGCAACGGGTGTCAGCATTGAACGTTCTGAAAGCGTGGTAATGGGACATCAGTTAGTGGTGTATGTACCGCATTCTGTGGAATTGTTAATGACCAGGACTAAGACTCAGCATCTGACGAATAGCAGGCTCACACGCTACGAGCAGGTCATATTGGCTGCCGAGAATGTGACCCTAAAGAGATGCTCCGTCTTGAATCCTGCAACTTTGATGCCACTTCCAAATGATGTGGATGATGAAATTTGTACAGATCACGACTGCCTTGATGTGACTGAACTATGCACCAAACCGAGACCCGATATCGTAGATGAGCCACTGACTGACCCAGATGAAATTTTCTTTGTCGATGGTTCATGCGTAAGAGACGATATCGGTCAGCTGAGAGCAGCTTATGCAGTTTGTACAATTACCAGAGTTGTAGAAGCCGCTTGCCTGGAAGGAGTACACTCCGCTCAGGTAGCTGAAATTATTGCTTTGACGCGTGCCTGTTTAGCAGGTAACAAAATTCGAGTCACCATATACACCGATAGCCAGTATGGTTTCGGGGTAGTTCACGATTACGGGCAGTTATGGTCTCAAAGAGGTTACATGACCTCCTCGGGTTCTCCCATTAGGAATGGAGAATTCGTGAGACTATTGTTAGATGCATTGCAAGGACCATCAGCTATTGCGGTTGTCAAATGTGCTGCGCACACGAAGAATGTAGACTTTGTGTCGCAGGGCAATCGCTATGCCGACGAGGTAGCGCGTTACTGCGCAGAACAAGGATATTCTCACACTGATGTGAAGGTGGGGGGAATCCAAGAAAGAACTGAATTGACAATGTTGTTAGACACTGTAGATACGTGGGATGAGCTAAAGAGTGTTCAGGAGAATGCACCAGATGAGGAGAAAAAGGGCTGGGAAACAGCTGGGTGTATAAAGAGCGAAATGAATTTCTGGATTTCTGCAGATGGGAGAGCAGTTTTACCAAATGAACTTGTTAGTCCAATGGCAAGGAAATTGCATGGATCAGCACACATAGGTAGAGATGCCATGGTGAGAGTATTCAGACAAACGTGGTTTAACCCTAAATTTAGAGTAGCGGCAGAAGCAGTATGTCAGCGATGTGCGATCTGTCAGCAACTAAATGTAGGAAAGAGAACACCAGTCACATTGAGTCACATTGGGAGGTCTGGGGGGCCTTTCAATAGAATGCAGCTTGATTTCATAGAAATGCCTAAATGCAACAGACTCAGATGCGTTTTAGTGATTGTCTGTATATTTTCTAGATGGGTTGAAGCTTACCCTACACGTAGATGCGATACACTTACAGTAGCAAAATTGTTGCTTAGAGAGTTAATACCGAGGTTTGGGGTGCCATCCTCTTTGGAATCGGACAGAGGAACTCATTTCAACAGCGAAATAGTGAAGATGCTATGTTCAGCTTTGAGTATCGATCAGAAGCTCCATTGCAGTTATCGACCAGAAGCTTCAGGGATTGTAGAGCAAATCAACAGCACAATCAAGTCCAGACTTGCCAAAGTTTGTTCATCAACATCTCTGAGTTGGCCAGACGCACTACCAGTGGTTCTTATGAGCATACGTAGCACACCAGATAGAAAAACAGGTCTCTCTCCACATGAAGTGCTAATGGGGAGAGCTATGAGATTGCCATCGGTTCCGACTGCAGCGTTATTGAACATCACAGACGACTTGATCTTGGACTACTGCAAGGGACTATCTGATGCCATTAATTCTGTGTCCCTCCAGGTCCAGGCTGCAGAGGTTACATCAGCACAAGACTTGTGCCATGACCTGAGTCCGGGGGACTGGGTCTTGGTGAAAAAGCATGTCAGGAAGAACTGCTTAGACGTGCGCTGGCGAGGACCATTTCAAGTCATACTTGTCACGAACACTGCAGTGAAGTGTGGAGGCCTGCCAAATTGGATACATGCTTCGCACACTCGAAGAGTGCCAACACCTCTAGAAGAAACAGCTCCTCTCTCGGATGAGAATCCAGCGGAAAGCGGAGAAGCCACAGAGGGGGAAAGCCAAGCTGTAGAGGTGATCGAAGAGGCTGAGACTGTGACGGAACAGGTCGACGAAGGTCAGGACACCAGTGAGACCGAAGTCGCCTCAGGAGAAGAAAGTAACTGGGAAATCGAATCAGATACTGAACAAGCTGAGAGTGACCAAGAGATAAGTCCAAGAACAAGGAGCAGGAGGACAAGGAGTGACGAAGCTAGTTGGCCAGAGAGAAGGAGAAGGCCAAGCTCAAAGGCACAACAGGAGAAAATTCTTGTCCCAATCTCTGAAGAGTCGGATCAAGAAGAAGAAACTACAGACTCAGGTTCTGAGAGTCCAAGAAGATCGAGAAGGGTACGTGTGCCCTGCAGAAGGTACGCCACCCCAGAGTGGACTTATCTAGCAGATGTCTTGGGGACAGAAATCTGGGAGAGTGAAGGAAGTGAAAGTAATCGATCACGATCCATTTGTGGCAGTGGAGATATGGATGTTGACTCCTGGACTCGAGACTGAGGGATTACTGACTTTCACACTTCCCATACCCCCATACTTGAGTCGGATTAAAGAACTAGTGCTAAATCGATTACAGTTTCCGACTTTTGGACATCAAATTCCGGAAGAAGAAGAAAAAGTCATTCGTTTTGAACTATTGGAACTTGTTGTGAAAGCTGCAGGTACGAGAATAATTGTTGATGCATAAAGACTTTTGTATATAAGTTATAAAGAAGAAGATAACCTAGCGCCGAGTGGAAAGAAGAATAAAATTAGGGATAACATTTAGAGGACGGAGAAGGGTTAGGGTTGTCTGTTGTTAAAAATAAAGAGACATTGTTGCGAAAAAGAGACTTGGTTAATAAAGAGCACGTTACAAACTGAGAAAGAAAATAAAGTAAACAAAGCAAAGACTGGAAAAGAAAAGAAAAACTTTTTTGCAAAAGAAGGAGTTACGCTGTTTTGATAACATGGAGAACGACAACCCAAACCGAAAAGCTAAATGCATAATAGGTACACTTATAGCAGTAGTAATTTTTCTCATAATTACAGTAGTGACAATATCATACATAATAGGACATGAAAATGATAAAGAAATAACAGATGTAAAACCTGTAACGACTTTGAAACCTGTTCTTGATGGGAAGAAGGAGGAGAGCAATGTAATTCGTGAAAAAGCGTTACTGGCAGATGAAGCTCGTAGATTACATGTAGACGAGTCACAGGGAAACTTTAGGTCAAATGCATATGCCAAACTATTATACGAGTATATCGATGCCATGGAGGCCAAAGATTGCTATGTATGTATGCAATTGCCGGCTTCTGTAGATGAGGGCATCAGATATCATCATCTCCCACTGACTTATGGGATAACATGTAGTTTACTGCTTAGTATATTTTATGGTAGAGAAGGATTTGAGTACTACTTTTCAAATTATGATTCGGTACTGCCTGAAGTTCCGAATTATAAACAAATGAATAAGTGGGACTATTATAAAAAGGAGGATAGATTAGCCAAATTCTTCCTTCCTTGGGATACATTAGATACATCATACGCACGCAGAAATAATCTGACTTGCAAGGTGTCAGAGATAGAGAAGAAATTCATAGGACAAGTAGATGACCGATACAGAAGGCAGAAGATTCTAAAAATGTCAGGACAGTGGAAAACTGATTGGACCGAAGAAGAGAAGGCACATAAAAAGAAAGGGAGCAATGGTCCAATAGCTTTGGATAGAGCGCAGAAAGGAAAGTTATGTTTAACTCGAAGCAAGACATATTATGAGAACGTATTTGTAGGTGAAGTTAATTGCGAACATGCTTTTAGATTAGAGTACTACACGAAAGATTTTATGAAGGAGATGCAAGTGATTCCTAATGTATATTTTGTATGCGGAAGAAATGCTTATGTAAAACTGCCTGACAATTGGTATGGTTCGTGTTACTTGGCAATTGTCTTCCCCAAAATATATCATGCAAAGGATTTAGCGATCATAGAAGGAAAGGCTTCGACAAGAACGAAAAGAGAAGTAGGAGATGCAGAAGTAGTAGGAGACGTATTTGGAGCGATGTTTCCTATGTTAGGTCTAATACTTAACGATGTTAAGATCAAGAGACTAGCTACAGTCGTAGATAGATTGTCTGCAAGTACTGCAAGGTCATTAATGTTAATAGAAGGCGAGATGCAATCGATTAGAGCAATGGTTCTTCAGAATCGACTTGCTCTTGATGTGCTATTAGCAAAAGAAGGCGGAGTTTGCAAGGCTTTGAAGGTCCAGGAATGTTGTACTTATATTCCTGATAATTCAAAACCACTTGAGAAGGTCATAAGAAATATTACACAGATACATCAAGAAATCGAAGATTTGACAAAAATAAATGTTTGGGAAAAAGTAGGTCATGGAGTAGGAAAGGTTGGAAGTTGGTTTGCCAACCTTGGTAAAAGCATTGTATGGTATATATTAAAACCTGTATTAATAGTATTAATTTGTATAATCACATTGTTAGGATTTGTGAAACTATATAAATGGTATAGGACGAACCGGTTACAAAGATCTATGAGAGAACAAGAAAGGAGATTAGCTGCTTTACAAGATCAACAGTATAAAAGTTTAAGAGCACTTGAAATGATGAAAAGAGGAAATGATGTAACTAGTTCTGTGTAAAGGTGCTATTCAAATTGCATTTAGTAATGACTCCTAAAAGTCATCAAAGGGGGGAACTGAGAGAGCGCAATTTGAATAAAACGTATATCCGAGTCATATTTACAAGCATATCGTATAAACGTAGGAATGAAATGTATATCGAACGTGAAGTTGACGCTTATAGCATAAAGTTAACAGACGTGACCAAAGTAATATAGGAAATGTATTCTGTATTCACTTTAGAATGTATTAGATTTAGAAGGCCCGTATACGTAGTGGGCTAATGTAGAAATATGTAGAAATGCTCACGAACAGAAGAACGTGCAAAGTAGAATTCATGTACGTGTGTAACTTTAAATGCAGAAACGGCGAGAAATGTAACATGGAGAAATGTGCAGAGAGCATATATATAACGATGTAACAAATGAGAATATAAAGTTATATTCTATGTATTAAGCTTTATATGCTACGTAATTTGTATTCTATGTAAAATGTATTCACTTTTAAGCAAGGGGTTTGCTAAATGCGATCATATATAAATGTGTGTTAAAGGTTATACTGTGTAGAAGAAGTTGTAGGAATGTTAGAAGAGTTTAGGTCATTTGTGATTATAACCTGACTGACCAAGGGTTCGCAGGAGTGTAGTCCGCTGTTGGTAATTTAGTGGGCTCATAGGAGTCGTGAATAGCCTTCACTTGAATGTGCGAGCCAAAGAGTCTAGTTCTTGTTAGATTTAAGGTGACAATGTCGGACGAAGTTTATTGCCTAAACATGAGGGGAGACGCTTGGAATTTGAGTCTTGTTTTGAAATGACCATTCACAAGACCAAGAAAGGTTACGTACATAGTCGTAAAGAGTAAAGTTCTGATAAGGTGATAGATTTTGCTCCGAAAGTGTCAAAGGTAAAGTCGAATGAAGTCACCAACAAGAAGACGAAGATGGCGTCTAAGGAGAAAGGTCAACTTAACGGACGACGCGAAGAGACGAAGCCATGGAAAGAGCTGGAAAATGACATCATGGGGGAAAGTCCGTGGTGGGCGTCGAAGGGGCGTTCCACCCACACTGTGATTGTGTATTTTAGGGACAGCACCCCGGGGAGAAGACAGCGAAGGCGAAAGCAAGAGCTCAGCGAGAACAGCGAATTGCTCAGAGCGAAGGAGAGGAAGCGTAGATGACTTGAGCAGATGCGCTGAGAGAGATCAGAGCGCAAGGGAGCAGTAGGCCGAGGACCCTTAGAGAGCGGATGGGTAGGCAGAGAGGGTACTGCTTCTTAAACTTAAGTTACCTTTAGAGGCTAAGAGAGTTTGAACTTCTTAGGGAGTCAAACTGCTGACACCTTTTTAGGGTACTAGAAACTTGCGAAGTAGGGATGTCACCTAGTATAGAGTAGGGACAGATTTAACTTGTATTCTTTCCTTTTGTAGAAGACGCAATGGAACCACATCATATCTATGCTTTTTAATTTGATGATTCTGGAACTGATTTTAATTGTATTCGTTTGTAGACTGAGGTTCTTTAGGGAATATATGTTCCTTCTAGTTCCTGTATATTTGCTGAATTTTATCCTGAGAGGATTGTATTTGCAACTTTTCTTAATTTTATATTAAAACTTTTAAACTTCATCAGTTGTAAGTGGTTCTTCAGAGTTGCGTCAGTTTATGGGGTTTATCTAACCTATGCAGGGGTTATCTTTTACTCAATGACAGATAACAACCGATCCAAAATTGACGAATGAGATAAGTTATCAAATTGATCATAAAAGATATTAAAATCTCATTCCCCGCACTACTGAACGCCCACCTTTTGCCACTGACTCTCTTGTAGCCCAATGGGCTTCGACCTCCACCCATAATGCGCCAAGGGTCCGTCGAAGACCTGGATGCTCCTCTTTCAGATGACATCAGAATATTATCAGAGATTCATACCTCAATCAGCCTGAATCTACAACTATGCACCATCACTCTGCCCAATGATGTCACACCAGAGGAGAACATGAGCCTGTGCATAGCCCCAGTGGGCTCGACTGGAGAACACGGGCCCTGTCTGTCAAAGATTCTCATGTGAACAGTTTTGCAAGGAAAGCAGTTTTCTGTGAATGTAGCGGCATGTGAAGAAATAAGGCAGATTACATTTCTAAAGATATCGCCGATAGTGTTACATGTTCAATGTTCCGTCAGCATTTATTAGTGCTGCTTCTCCCTCCTGACACTTCACCCCAGCAGGTTCAGTTCAAAGGTTACTTCATATCTGCCCCATCTTCTCACGTCATTGTCCTCTGCGGCTGTCGAGGGGACAAACACATGACATCACCTTGTAGAGCTATGAGCACTCTCCATCCCCTTCCTAAAGACAGGGGCTCGTGGGATTGGACTCAGCAAGGCCGTCACTGTCATTAGGGCACAAGGTACTTCCTGCAATGAGGGGGGCCTCTGCTCCTTGCTCCCCATTTAAGGCTGTCTTACACTCCCCAACACAGGACACAGAGAGCATGTTGTTTCTTTGTTTGATATTGACCCAGTGCACCTCTCTATGCTGCAGCAACTCAGCACATACCAGGTGAAACAACATGATCCGATTTGCAGTGTGCACAACGCTAGAGCGCTCACTAATGAGATTTTGGTAGGGAAATTTCGATCTACACTACCCATAAGTGTCAGATTTGCCTTGTCTGCTGGTTGTCTTTGCGACCTACTGAACCGTAAGGGCTCCCCTTCTATGCAGTAAAACGTTCACAGTTAAGCACCTGTGAATATTAGCAGGTGAGCCAAGAGGGAGGCAGTGTAAAAGCGTTTACAAAACTAATCGTTTTGTCATTTGCATAGTCTGTAAGGATTTCTCAAGCTTCAGTAAGATGCATAGAGTGGGTACCACGGGGGCAGCAGCAGTGCAAGGGTCACTCACACACTGAGGGGGTGCAACAAAGACTTTAAGCAAGATTTTGCATTAGGTACTGTTTTTTCCTATGTGACAGACCCTGCCCCGCCCTAGACAGGCTATGCATTCAGAATCACTGGCCTAGGGTTCTAGGCCAGGGTTCTTCAAATTGGGGGGACGCCCCCCTTTAGGGGGGGCATCAAGTGACTCTCGGGGGTAACAGGCTCAGAGCAAAATAAATATTGAGCTGATAACAGTGCTTTGTTTGGAGCTGAAAATAATTAGCGGCAGTAAGCATCACTAACATCTTTTGCTATTTACAACCTACCTGGGAGACGGTGCCAAAAGGGAAGGAAATTCAAATATTCTTCAAACCTCCCAATCCACTTCTATTAGTCACACCGTGGATACTTGTACATGTTAGTAAGGCCTGCCTGACCAGAATAGTATGTTTAGCAATTATGTATTGGAATGCATTTTAAAACAGTAACAACGTAACTGCAATGTTTAAATACGTATAGACATATTTAAACATTGCCAATTTAATAAACTAAGTGTCAAAAAATCTGATTTGTTTTTCCCTCTGGAGAGGGCGCAGCATTAAAAGGTTTGAAGACCACTGTTCTAGGCAGTCCAGTATTTAAAATAATGCTAGGAAAATTATAAATGATACATAGTGCATTGTCTTCCATTAGTATAGCACTTTTAACCATCAGGGTTGTAGCCTGGGTATGATTTGTTTCTTATGATTTATAACGGTTAGTGTCCTGGTCTGTTTCTTCCCTTGCCCCCTGTTCATTGAGCTGTGGGTGTATGATTTTTAATGTTGAAACAGTGCTGCAGAAGGTTTTATCAGTTGCTTAATACGTACTGGGTTAGTAAGCATGCCCTTTTAGCTAGCGTAATTCACTTGAGCGTAATTACCAGAAATGACGCGTAATTATGCATGAGTATGTGAAAATTGAGAAGCATAATCCAGCATTTAGCACTATTTTTGTTAGTATAAAATACATCCTTGCATCCAAAAAGGGCCAAAGGATGCTGTTTGCGCTAAGGAAATACTACTGAATGCTATAGGGTGTGAATAGCAGTAGCTGGTAGGTGTTCACTCTCTATTAGTTTGTTGTTCCATGCTCTTACAGTAGACTTTTATCACCAAATTTCTCTTAATTGTTCAAGTTGGAGTGCTAGAGTAATTTCGAATCACAAGAGTGATGTGTAATTATTGAAATTGCTCCAATTACTCTGGCATAATTAAAATTTCGCCCAGGCCTAGTGTGCTTGGTCGCATGCCCAATGTGTTATATGTGTGTTTGTGTGGTGTTCGGTCTAACATGTTCCTTATGTTTGACATTCAGATGCCTGTCAAGTGGCTACTGAATTTGCAATGAAGACCACCTTTGGCATAGCATGAGCAAACTATTTACAATAATAAAATATAACTGAGGCTGCTAAAAGTATATGGTATGGAGTCCAAGTGAATTTAGACCCGAGTAAAATTCACAAATGTTGAGTCATGTGAAATTCATGACATTTCTCAAACTGTTGCATTATGCCATTTTTGGGCAATTTTCACCAATGGGAGCAGGGTCGAACTGGCCGTACCAGACACCGGGCGTTTCCCTGGGAGGCTGGAAGGTTGGGGGTTTTGTAATGGGGGGGAGGGTGTTTTTTTTTCAGCTGTGCTGCAATATCGCCCCCCAGTAGCAAAAGCAGCAGGCAAGCATTCCCAGCCTCCTAGGGGCAGGCAGTGTTTCCCCAGGGGCTAGTCCAAGAAAACTGCCTGGGCTGCTTTGGGTTCCCAGTCCGGCCCTGCATGGGAGTGATGCTGAGAGACATTTTCTGCTTGAGTTAGTCGTTATCTTGCATGACTTTTTAATGTGAAGCGGGGCCTAAGTGATAAAAAGCTAAGGTGAGATACAGATAAACCACGTTTTCTCTTTTAAAGCATCATTTTGCATAATTTTGTGACATTTTCAGGAATTGTGGTTGAAAAATTAAGTCGTTTTGCGTACCCTACTACTGATGCCCCAGGAGCTGAGGAGGTTATAGAGTTTATAAATCAGAGGGCCTGTGGGGTGGCTTGGCTGCCAAAGCGACATGGCGGACCCCATGTGAGCTCCGTCTTCTCCCAGAACTCGTGCTTCTTTCCGAGCCTCTTTTGCCCACACTCGGTCTTTCCTCCGGTTCCTGTTGCAATGTAAAGGTGGGGTGAGTCGACTGGAGTGCTTTACTGGGCGCTGCAGACTGGTAATGCAGATCTTTGCATCGCTGTATTATTATCTCTTCAACCCAGCGCGAGCGGCCGCCATTTCGTATCGCGGCGCTCGCGCTCATGTTTTGCTTACTTTAACCGCTCTGCCTGCCGTTTTGTGCCCTCACAATGAACTCTCCTCCTTTTTTTATGAATTCTTGCCTGCTCAGTGTATTTTGATGCATAATATGGCATTTTTCACCTGTTTGCTGTAGAAATTGTGCTGTCATCTCATCCAGGCACTTCATTGAATGATTGATAAACAGCTTTTCTGTCACTTTGGTGTAGTGTATAATACTACAGTGAGCAGGTAATGAGTATTTTTCGCTGAAAATATACAAATTATGAAGATGTCTATGCAGACCTGGTTCTTTTTCGGTTTTATGGATTGACAAATACAGCAGAACAGTGAAAGCCTATATCTGTATCCTGTGTGAAGGGCGTCACATTGTCCATTGATAGTCGGTCTTTCCACTGTTGACTGGCTTATTCGGTTCCACCAGTTCTGAGGTATTCTTAAATGTGCTCTCTGAGATTTCCGTGAGGGGAGTTTTGACATTAGTGGCCTCAAGCTTTTCAGTCACTATTCAATGTAGGCTCCTCTCACCGCTGTGATAATGTTAGCTTCTAGCCCTTCTTTCACGATTTTTTGCTTCAACCTCCTCTTCACCAGCATTTGTACAGTAATTTCCAGCTGTCTTCTCACTATTGCCTTATAAGTTCCCTTGTTTTATCTCCAGTGTTCACTATGGCTAATGATTTTTACTCTGCGAGATCATCCTCTACTGGTACCAAACCAAAGAGACATAAGAATGACCCACCCTCACCTATCCTTTCCTCACAGAACCCTGTTTGGATGAGGATCGTGGTTTGCAGCCATTTATGACTACTACTAATGAAAGCCTAAAACAGATTGAGGAAAGATGAATTGTCATGGAGGGTAAAGTACTGGATTTGGAACAAAGAGTTAGTGATATTCAGGATGTCTCAGTGAAAATTCCATTACTTGAACTAGAAATTCACAAATTGAAGCTTCACACTGAGGATCTTGAAAATCGTAATCGAAGGAACAACCTACGCCTTTTTGGTCTTCCAGGAAATATTGAAGGGACTGACTTGGTTGCTTTTCTACAGAAGTTTCTCCCGGAATTGCTGGATCTTCACGCTACGTCATCTCCTCTCAACATTCAAAGGGCTCATCGCTTAGGCCGTCTCAATTCCACGTCTAACAAACCGCGTGGTATCATAATGCTTTTTTGGGAATTTACAGAACTTATGCATGTCTCGAGGGCAGTGAGACTTAAGCGTCATCTAACTTGGTCAGGCCATAACATCTTTATCTCCCAGGACATTTCCAATGATACCAATGCTCGCCGCAAAGAGTTTCTTGCCCTACGCCCACAAATGAGGCGACTCAACATTAAGTATGGAATTCTTCATCCCTGCCTTTGCAAAATCACACGTGATGGTCGGTCACGTTCCTTTGATGATCCTGCAAAACTGAAGATTTTCCTTGACACACTTTCATCACAGGGCATGGAAACTAATGACTAATGTCTCTTTCCTTTAAGGATCCTGTCGTTGTTTGCTATATGTATACTCCACTGTTCCTTTCCAGGGTTGATATCTTATCTCCATTACTTTTGTATTGTACTATATTTTCCTAGTTGCTGTTTTTCTCTGTTCATCTTGATGTTCTTTTCTCAATTATTATTTTCTTATGGGTGTCCGTGTTCTTCGCTGTCACCATGCTTCTCTTAACTTATTTTTCTCGCTTTCTTCAGATCTGGATTCTCCTCCTTGATCTGTCTACTTATTTCTTCTCTCCATCTTCCTATCCTTTTCCCTCTTTCTTTTTTCCTTTCTTCTATATTTGTTTTTTACTGGCAATTTTGTTGTTCCCTACATGGTTTGTTTTTTATAATATTCTCTTTTGATCATTGCATAATTGTTGTTTCTTTTGTCTTTCTTATTTGTCCCACAGTTTTCTTTTTTGTTGAATTTTCAGTCTCGTGTTCCTGTTTCCTTCCATATTCCCTAATACATCTCCATGGTTAATGTCGTCTCGTGGAATGTACGTGGTCTAGGTCATCCTATCAAACGTCAAAAGGTATTGTCTCACCTAGCTAAACTTAATGCTCAAGTTGCTTTTTTGCAGGAAACCCACTGTAATGATGTTGAATCTCTAAAACTTAAGCGTGATTGGGTTAATCAAATTGTTTTTTCACCAGCTGTTGATCGTCATGGGGGCGTTGCCATATTATTTCACAAATCCATTCAAGCTCATATTGTATCATCGACAGTGATTCTAACGGTCGTTGGGTGATAGTTGACGCCACCATTAACAGAACTCTTATTACTTTTTTTAACATCTATGGTCCTGTGAAACCTGATCCTGAATTTTGGCATTCTATCAAATTGAAATTGATGTCTATTTCTAATCCTAATGTGATAATTGGTGGTGATTTTAATAATTGGCCTGACCCCTGCTCTGATAGTGTGCCAAATTATAAATTTAAACCTGAAAAGACCCATAAATCATTCCAATCAGCCATTTCCTGCCGTTCCCTATTTGACTCTTGAAAAACATGTAACCCTGATACCTCTGAATTTACCTTTTACTCCCCGGTTCACCACAAACGCTCTCGTATTGATTATGCTTTAATTTCAAAATCATTGTTGCCTTATCTCCAATCCTCTGTCATTGGTTCTATTTTTATCTCTGACCATGCCCCTGTTTCTACCCATATTAATACTTCCCTTTCCCCTCACAAACAAGGTAGCTGGCGGTTTAATAATCACCTTTTGTGTGACCGTACTTTCATTACAGAAGCAACCTCTTTTATGCAAGAATTTTTGGAACTTAACAACTCTATTGATACCTCAGTACACAACACTTGGGATGCTTTTAAGGCATCATTCAAAGCCTTTACTATTGCTTATTCAGCTAAGAAGAAAAAATTATTGAGTAAAGAATATAATGACATGCTTAGTTTAATCAAAACTTTGGAATGTAGTTACTTCTCATGTAAATCTCCCTCTTCGCTAAAAGAACTAATTAAAGCTAAATCTACGTTGAATAAAATTGCTACTATAGATGCATGTAACGTCCTTATTAAAATTAAATCAAAATACCATGGGGGTCAAAATAAAGCTGGGAGGATGTTGGCAAATTGTTTAAAAATTAAATCTCAACAAACAAATATTGGCCCCATCCGTTTCAGAATTAGAGAATTGGCTTCTTTCCTCCGACTGACATTATTCATGCTTTTCAATCATATTATATTAACCTATATACAGAAAGAACTAACCCAACTGAGGAGGACTTCACTTCTTTTTTCCAAAACATTCCCAAACCTACTACCCCTCCTTATATATTTTCCTCTCTTGAGGAAGATATCTCTCTTCAGGAAATCAATGTTGCTCTTAAGTCTTTGAAAAGATCCAAGGCCCCTGGGGGTTTTTCAGTAGGATTATTTTCCACTTTTTCTTCTATTTTTGCCCCTAAACTATTGGAACTCTTTAATTCCTTTATATCCAATTGTAAAGCCTCTGTTTTTTTTTAGAAGCACTCATTGTAGTTATTCCCAAACCAAATAAAGACTCTTCCCTATGTAAGAATTTCCGTCCTATATCTCTAATCAATTATGACAGTAAAGTTTTTGCTAAAATCTTAGCCACCAGATTGGAGAATGTTATCCCGACTCTTACTCATCCAGATCAATCTGGTTTTGTTAAAGGTCGTTTGGCCTCTGATAATGCTAGAATGTTTTCTAATATTCTCACTCTCAGCAAAAAATACCCTTCCTCCTTAGCAGCTCTATTAATTGGAAGTTTAACTTACATACTTTGCATTGGTTTGGTTTTGGTCCCAAGTTTATTTCTTATGTTAAATTGTTGTATACGGATCCGAAGGCTTGTGTATTTGTTAATGGTCTCTTTTCCCTATATTTTTGCCTGCAAAGGAGCACGTGTCAAGGATGACCCTTATCCCCTTTACTCTTTTTACTATGTCTTGAACCTTTTCTTCAACGAATCAGAAATAATTTGCAGATTTCTGGTTTTAAGTTAAAATCCCATCAAATTACATTATCTGCATATGCAGATGATATTCTGATTTATATGTCTAACCCTGTATCCTCTCTCCCACATTTTTTACAAGAAACTTCCTAATTTTCTCAAGTTTCTGGATACAAATTAAATTTCTCCAAAACAGAGATTTTGCCATTGAATGATTCCTGTTATCAACATATGTTTGAGTCTACTAATTTTACATGGTGTCCCCAAAAAATTAAATATCTAGGAATTTGGTTTTCCTCCAATATTCGTGACACACTGTCCCATATTTTTCTGCCCTGAAACTTAAAATTACCAATTTGCTATCCTCTTGGTCTCCCTTATGTTTATCTTGGTGGGGTAGACTTGATACAATAAAATGATGATTGTTCCTCAGATATTATTTATTTTGGCAATGTTGCCTTTTAAAATTCCTAATTATTACTTTTCTCAGATTATTTCTATATGTACTAAGTTCCTTTGGAATAATAAGTGTGCCCGTATTGCTCTTTCCAAATTGTTCCGTCCTAAATCTGAAGGAGGTATCCGATTCCCTAATTTTAGACTGTATCATAATGCATTTTTAATTCACCAATTTTATGCTTTGTCTAAAGATTATCAAGATGTATATAAACTTTCATGGGTTTCCGTTGAAAATTCACTGTTAAATGATTTCTCTTTTCAGGATGTGATTTTTATGTCGAATTGTACCTTTATTTCTAAATATCCAATTTTGAAATATTCCTATCACATATTACGAACACTGTTCTTTTCCCCTTTTGATGGCTATCAATACTTTCTAGCTTCCTCATTATGGCTTAATAGTCACATCAGATTTCAACACAAATCCTTTTACTACAAACATTGGAAAGAAAAGGGTATTTTTTATGTTTATCAAATGTTTCAAATGATGTGAATTTGTCTTTCCATAGCTTGCAAGAGATTTATAACCTACCCGATTCGTGTATTAGGCAATACACTACTCTAGTTTCTTCTCTCCAAACCTCTCTTCAGAAGTTCAATTCTCAACCTTTTCCGCTTTTACTTTCACCTGATACTCCTCTTTCTGATATTTCCTCTAACATTATACCTTGTGCCTCTTTTCTATATAAAATCTTATCTGCAGTATCCTCTCCTCGTAGTAAGTCTAAGGTTGAACTTGATTGGGAACACGATTTATCCCAAACTCTGTCTATTCCTCAATGGGACATACTATGGCAGAAACTATTTAAAATCTCCAAGGCTGCCAACATAACACAATCGTTATATTTTATTTATAATAGAGTAGTTTTTACACCTTCTCTCCTTCATAAGTTTAATCACTCAATTTCAGCCTCTTGTTGGTCATGCCTTCATGTGGAAGGCTCATTAATACATCTACTCTTCCATTGTCCTAAAGTTAATTCTTTTTGGAGACATATTTGGACAAAATGTTTATCGATTTTTCAATATAATATACCCTTTAATATCTATAATATATTTTTAGGCACCTTGTCTCCTGATTTTAATCAAGTTTTTCCCAAATCTATTTTATTGATCTGTTTCTTGCTGTTGCCTTTAAGGTTATATTAACTTATTGGAAATATAATTCTAAATTGTCTGTTTTGCATTGGTGGAATCTCATTTGTAGTGAACACAAAATTGCTTCAATTTCTTATTCTTCAACACAATTAAAGATCAAATCTGATTTGTTAAGATTACCGTTTACTACTTATTTATCTTCGAACTTGCCTTGTACATAATTGCCTCTTTTATCCTCTTCTCTTTTCCTTTTCTTTTTTCTTCTTTCTTTGCTATTTCTTTTTCTCCTTTTCTTCCTTTTCCTCATTCTTTTTCCTTTCCCTCTCCCCTTTTTTATAATAAAATGTCTCAAGTAGTTATGTTATATACTAGTTGTTCCACAGAAATGCTTGTTTTCTCGTTCTTCAATTTTCAAATTGTTAGTTGCTTGATTCTGATTATTTTGTGCAATGCTTATGCAATCGTATATTATTATATCCTTATCTTCAATATGTTTTTCATCTGTTGTTCTGATTTGTTATTGATTTATTGCACTGTTTGAAAAATCATACTGTTTTTTGCATTTTCTGTGGGTTTTCTTTTTCCTTAATAAAAATCGTTTAATAAAAAAATAGATCAGAGGGCCTGTGTGAGGGTTTAGCTGATATCTGAACGGATCATTTAGGATGGTCTATAAAGGGGCGAGCTCAGAAGTTAAAAGGAGGCCTGTAGCTGACTGTGCCACAGACATGTCATAGGAGGCAGAATGAAAGAGCACCCAGCTACATGTCTAAAAGGGTCATAGACAGTGCTTGGCATGCAAAAATAGAAGTGCAGGTACTCTGTGCCAGAGTGCCTGCTTGTTTCTGAGAAGTGGCGGTACTCTCCTATTAAAAGTTTTACCTCTCTCTTGAGAAGTGCCAGTACTTTCCCTCTCAAAATAAAAAAGTGCTGGTCGTGCGTACCGGGCAGTACCAGCCCATTTGAAGCACTGGTCATAGAGTCATGTTATGCTCGCTGTAAACTGGTAAAATTCTACAAAGTACATGCCTGACGCAAGTTACACCATGTAGAATAAATGCATTTAGAAAAGATAATCGAAAGAATTATTTAATTGCCAAGTTCTTCTTTGTCCATTAGATGTGGCAGCGCTTAGGGTACTTGGCATAAGCGAAAGATAATGTACGGGGCATGCTAAACTGGCTGCACAACTCCAGGGAATGATTGATGGGCCTTTCATCGGATCTTAAAGGAGATAAAGTCAAACATAAACTGATATCATTAGTGATGCTGTTAGCAAAGGTCGAATAGCTATGAAATATCTCTCCCCCACTTCAGCTGTTTGGAGATGTCAGTCACGAGATAGTAAACCATTTGAGGTTGGAACTATTAATATTATTAAAACCACGAGACACAAAAACTATTGAAATACTTCTTAGTAGAGCGCAAATCACAAATGCACACCCCAGTAAGACACCAGTGTTCTTCCAGTAATGTTATGTTACTTTCTGCCTAAGGAACGGGGCAGAAAGTGACATAACATTAGTGGAAGAACAATGGCTGATAGCGAAAGAGCAGCGCCGGACTGGCTACCGGGCGTTATGGAATGCTGCTGAGCTGGGGGCTGATTTCGTGGATGGGAACCTGCGTGTACTAAACAAAATTAGTTTTTCTATTAATTATTGTCGAACTACACGCAGGTCTCCATGAACGAAATCAGCCCCCACTGCAGTGAAATCAGCCCCCAGCTTGGCAGAATTCTAAAACGCCCGGTAGTCAGTCCTGCCCTGCGAAAGGGGGAGCCACAGAAACTGCTGTTAGGCCGCTTTAGTGGGTGGCCAAACTAAGCCCACGCTAAACTTGAAAGTTCAGCTATCAGTGCGATCCTTTAGCACTGGCTTTGGCTCGTGGTGAAGCCAATGATCAGTTGGCAAGGGTTTTCTGAGCCAATCACAATCCACAGGGCCGGACTGGCTACCGGGCGTCATGGAATGCTGCTGAGCTGGGGGCTGATTTCGTTGATGGGGACCTGCGTGTACTAAACCAAATTCGTTTTTCTTTAATTATTTCGAAGTACACGCAGGTCTCCATGAACGAAATCAGCCCCCACTGCAGTGAAATCAGCCCCCAGCTCAGCAGACTTCTAAAACGCCCGGTAGTCAGTCCGGCCCTGACAATCCATGGCACAGTCTTAAGCTCAACAGCCAATGAATACCAAGAACTCATTGAGCGAGTCTTGCTGTAAACAATTACCAAAACTATGTAAAGTGAGTGGGTGCTAGTAAAATCCACTACATGGCAGAGGGCGGAGTTTTTTCTTCACTCTGCTCTGAGTGGAAAAACTCAGTGAACTTTGCCAGAGGAGCCGAGTTTACCGTCCACCCTTAGTATTTAGTCACTAACACAGTTCATAATTTTTTCACAAAACTGAGAAAAATGACACCCAGTCGTGTGAAAAAAGTACAAATCTAATAATAATGTGTAGACACCCCCATATGAACAGAAAGAGATAATTCAGGGAAGTTCCCTGACTCTTTTGGTGCATGCCTTTTGGGTCCACTTATGTAAGATGGGTCGCATGGGCAGAAATGTGCTTTTCCACAAGAATAATGAGCTCTGTTGATATTGGTCGATTTACCCGAGGAAATAAATTGTGAAACTGGTCTGAGAAAAAATGTGTGTGCGCCTGGTTTATGGTTGAGTGAGTTGCATGAGATAACTCAGCATATATTTGGAGAATTTATGTCAGTCAGGAGAGCAAGAAAGAGACAAAGTATTTATGCTGAGGCTGCTGGAGTGTGGCGAGAGATTCTTCATTGTGTAAACTGAGTGGTGTGGTATCTTGGCCCTAGTGAGTTCCCGAAGGCCATTACAGTACATTGATGGAGGTCCCTCATGATCTGTATGCTTTGGAAATGAGTTTCTTAGTGAACTACTGGTGGTAATGGCCTCTGTGGTTTCAGAGGCTCTGATTAGGTCACAGCTAAGGAGAGACACCAAGTTTGAGGTACACGTTTTGTCAGTGATTGAGCATCTCTCAGAAAACGTGGAAGTGATAACCCATAAACTTTGGTTCCCCAGGAATGAATACTGTGCATGCGGGTAGTAGTAGGTGTACCTCTATAAGACCATGAACATGGAACGAGGGACGGATGGAGAGTCAGTGATAAGTTATTTTCAGTCAGAAATCTGCCTGCTAGGAATTGCACATAACTTCATAGTTATGCGGTGTCACTGCTCTCACATGATCAAGATTTTCCATCCTGGAGCCGGTCAGGGTGGTTGTGCCATTTATGTTAAAATGGAGTGAGTACGCTCAACCTTCATGGTGGATAGGTTTGCTGAGCTACCCATTGGTTGCAACAACCCACAAATTAGAATAACAAATGTTCCTATTTAAGGATTGCCCAGCTCCTATAGAGGGAATCTCCAATGACCCTGATAGCGAGTGTTTTCATGGGTGACAAGGATATTGGCTTCTCTATACCTAATACACCCAAAGTAGCATCCTACAAATGCACATCCGCGACATGGCAAGAGTCAGGTGAGGAGAATACCTACATACATGGCCATGAATGTCAAGAGCACTTTAAGTGGCATCACACAAGGGCCTACAGCATACTGTCGCAAAGCACAGCTCATCGACCAGCACAAGGTGAAGGGAGGCAGTTGGTGCCACAAAGTAGAGGAGAATGAGAAGCGGCTGATCCGAGGCCCTGTGCATCCAGCCGGGGGGAGAGCAATCCTTCGTGCAAGAGCGAAGGCCGAGTCAGGCAGGACGAGGTAAGCATGGATAACATGGTACACTCACCACTGTACGGCTGCTCTTAGTGCACTCACACTCTGCAGAAGCAGTTGACAACCTGAATGAGAACATTGGCCTAGCTATATTTATAGGGCTAGGCGGAACTCTGCAGAATCTCACAGAGTTTTTATGTAAATCAGCAGGATTCCGCAGAGTACAACTCTGCTAGTTCCTCCCACCCCTGCTAAATACTGGAATTCATTTTATATTAAAGGTTTGAGCTTTTTATGCTAGGAGTCCTTTACAGCTTTATATCTCTGCAATTGTGGATTGGATCATGCCTCCCTCCGAAAGTCAGGAGAGTGGTTGGCAGGTAGGCTTGGGGATAGGTTGTAGCAGAGGAAATCCTTGCTGGGCTTGAAAGCACATCCTGTTAGCCACAACCCATTCCTATGCTGTAAGCAGCTTCTGCACTGCAAATTTCTCTCAACTCACCTATTCAACATAAACTGTGGAAGCACTGTGGGCTGCTGTACCTGAAAATGCAATAGGTCATTCCACCATCCTTTCAAAGTGATGGCTCTGTTCGTTAATGTCTCATTTATAATGATGTGCCTGCCCTCCTGGATTTTCCAGACACTGGCTTCCGTTGGCTACACCTCCCACTCAGCCTGCTAACAGGTAGAGTGTCAACAACTTTGTGGAAGTACCCGGCAGAGCCAATTTGAAAGGACCAGCAGCTGTAGCTATTTGATTTTGAGGGGCGTAGCTACCAATGGGGTAGAATGTGCAGTGGCTGTGGGGCCTAGTGGTCTGAGGGGTCTACTGAGCACCTGATGTTGCTATCTGACTACCTAGCTGGTAGGCAGGGGAACTATTATCCTTACTGTGTTATGGCCCATGGTGCCGCAGCTAAGCCATTGTCGACTTTATGGGGTAGAAGGTGCAGTAACTGTGTGGCCTAGTTGTCTGGGGGCCTACTGAGCCCTTGATGCTGCTATCTGACTACCTAGCTGGTAGGCAGGGGAACTATTATCCTTACCGTGTTACGGTCCATGGTGCCGTAGCTAAGCTAAACTAAGCCATTGTCGACTTTACCAGGTAAGAAATTATGTGGAGAGTGGAGACAGAAGGAGATGATGGCCAGTGGCTAAGCTGCTGAATCTAGCATCAGGAAACATGTTTTTGTCCTCCAGCGTGTCCCCTTGACCAAATTATTCGGCCTTGGTCTAATAAATGCCCAAGTTGAAAAGTGTGCAAGATCAAGCTTCATTACTTTAAAAACTGGTGCTCCACTGTTTTGCCACAGTGGAGTGCCAAACATGTTACCACCGCGATACAACTGTTTCTAATGCCAGGTTAGCATCGTATTTACACTATGGTGCTCCATGGCGTTAGAAAGGGGCAGCAGTTGTAAAAACTGGCACTGATGTGTTGGCAGTGTTGTAGGAAAATTCAACGCTAATGCTGCAGAAGTGATATTTGGCCAATTAGTGTCTAGAAAATTGACTCTAGCTGCTCTAGTGTCACTTTTGTGCGCTTAGAGAGGGAAAACAAATTAAAACCCCAGTACGTGCAAACAAAAAAAATTACACTTACCTTAAAGCAGCAATGGAGCAGCCAGGAGTGAGCACAGCCCAGGACAACAATCCCAGCAACCCCACTACCAGCAAGGATGACCAGACAGAGTCCCAGGGGAAGAGGAAGTGCAAGTTCAGGCATGAGAAGAATGAGATACTGATCACAGAGGTGGCGGATCACCAACACCAGCTCTTCCTCTGCTACAAAGTGACATTGGAGGAGAAAAAGACCATATGGCAGACAATAGTGGACAAGGAGAATAGTGTTGCCAAAGTCAAGAGGACAGTGACTGACTGTAAGAAGCGCTGGCACAATTGTAAGCACAAGATGAAGGAGGAACTGGCAACAAATCTCAAGGCAGCATTCAAGACCCGAGCTGGTAGTCCAGCACTGAAGGAGGAGCTGGATCACTTGGGCAGGTGTCTGCTTTCATCTCCAAGGAGTCGGTGGTTGGAGTTGCAGGACAGGACAGTGCTGGCCATGAGGAACTACAACAGAAGCAAGGTAAGTCGCAAGAAGTGACAATGTGGGGAACTACATAATATCATACAGTGCAGGCAGCTATGTCCAGTGCTCTGCGGCACTGTCTGCAGGCCAAAGGGTAGGATGCTGGCTAGGATGCTCTACGTTAAACATGACATCAATGGAAGGCTCATTTGCATATTGATAATATATTGCCGTTTGGCAGTGCTGCAAGCCTTCTAGCTGTGCGACGAACATCAAAAGTAAAGGGCAGGAATGCACCCTATCTACAAGATATGACACATTTATATCCTTTCTGACAGTGACGATGCTCAAAGCAGGCAACCTTGCACCATGGGGCCAGGGTACTTGCATTGGAGCCTGCCAGCTGAATGTGCACCAGCATAGAGGACAGCACAGGGTTGCATTGTATTTTCATAATCACAGCACAACCCTGCACTTTCCTAATCACACAGCTTGGCACAGCAAGTTGGTTTGGGGCGTTTCCCTGCATCACATGTCTATGAAATATACCCCTCTAGCTCACCTGTTCACATGCATATTAATCTAGTCTGAAAATCCATATCATAGAATTGGTATCTCAGAGGAGAAACAACACACCTGAGGGGTGCGGGATATGTTGGTCATAGGTAGTACCTACACATAGGTACATTTCAAGTTTCATGTCCATAGTTGCCGAAATTAAACTATACTGTACAGAGCTGCCCTGGAATGCAAGATCAGAGCACACAGGTGTCAGCTGCCATGGTAGGGACCACCTGAACTCCTCTCATCTGTTAAATATGACTGGATGTGGAGGAGAATGCAAGTGATGTACCCCAGAGGACTATGGGCCATTTATATATTGAAATGCCACACTGTCTGATGCAAAGAAATGAGCTGTGCTGAGCTGCGTCATTGCAAAAATGTATAGATGGGCTGTATTTACAGGAATATATTTACCACCTCAATGCACATCACTGCGCTGGTGCAAAAAGATAACTGTGCACAACGCAGGCACCCTTGCACCATGGCGCAAGGGTGTCAGTGTTGGTGTTCAGCTGTTTTTACAGTGCCATCGCAAGGGGAAACACATGGGGTGCAACATATTCTTGTATATACGGTGCTTCTCTTTGGTTTTTTAAATGATGCAGGGTGGCACTGCTAAGTTTCTTGCAACACTGTGTTTTGCCATTTCTATGTAAATTTACCCCCTCAGTGGGTACATGTCACCATTCCTAGCACAACCACCTTCTAGGGTGCTGCCTGACACATATTACTTCATAACAGCCTGCAGTCAGTCCACTTCATATTGTGAAGCATGAGGTAGGTGTCCTACGCACAATAGAGTCAATGTATGATGAGGGTGCCATCATTGTGTGGCAGTGAGTTGGCTACTAGGGCAAAAATCACAACAGCCAGAGAAGGTATTGTCATATAGTTACTGCTTTTCTATATATTGTGTTAAGTTAGCATGAGCTTATTAAATGTTTAAACGACATATTTTCCTTCGGCTTCAGTTTGCACACGGCACATAATTGTTATTGTAGCTTTCAACCTAGACGAAAGATGTGATTTATTTGAGAATAATATGTTATTGCTCTGATATCAGTCGTGCTTGGTACACTGTCTGCACACTGAGAGCTAAAGCCTCTAAGAATAACCTAACACAAGGTTGCTGGGAGGCCTGATCCTCGCACCACATTAGACATAACACCAATAAAGTTGCTGCCAATATTGGGCTCTATGCACAAACACACTTGATGGTGCTTCGCATGCAGAGAGCTGGTAGCTGATGATGTGATCTTCTCCTACTGACATTTAGAGGTATGGGCCCGCCCTGCTAAAACCCAAATGAGACCTTCTTAGATATAATATAGTATGCTAAATAGGGTGCGCGAAATATAGGTGATACAGATTTCTATTGATTTTTGCATTATAATATGTTATCACCGTTCGCTTACTATGGATTAGTGACTGTGCTGATAACTCTGATTTTTATAATATGTATGCTGGTATTATATAAGATACTGCGTTTGAGAACCTTGCATTGAAAAATAAATATTTCAAACTTGCACGTGTGTTCTTTTACTCCCCGTTGTGGTTTGAAATGATTATAGAGCGAAAGAGTGTTCATGTGTTCCACGATATCTGAGGTAACACAAGTTCATGTTCTGGTTTGTCTAAGACATTGGGAGTTTGTTATGACCAATGAGACACTGTAGCTAGTTCGGTAAGGGGATTTTGGATACTAAGGTGGGTTTTGGGTCACCCTAATTCACCGAGGTTCTAGATCTCTGTGCACAGTTCTGTGGGAGAACGGAAACCCTGCTACAGTATGTTAACATTTAATTCAAGTCAACTGAAAGGGAAATACAGTGTGATTTGCAATCCAAACCCTTGCATAACAGGTGTCCTACGCATCAATCAGGAACTGAAAGTTGAATATATTGAACCTTGATTGTCAACTCGATTACTTATGTAAGAGAGATCAGCATAGCATTTCTCCATGTCATTGCAGAGGATGAATCCTGACCTCCTGGCCAGCATGCTGCCTCTGACTTCAGCAATGATAGGGATGATGACAACCTGCAAACCATTGACCAGGATACCCTCCAAGAACTCCTGGACTCCACTGGGACATCATCTCCTGACACAGGGAAGGTCAACAGCGTCATGGGGTCTCCACATCCCCCACTTACCAACCAACAGACACCACATACCACCCCACCCAGACGTTTTGGAACTTTGAGGACCCACAGATTATGTTCCAACATACTGTGATAGGATTCCAGCAGGACCTGGTATAGCAGGTGCGAGCGGGTATGGAAACTGTAGCGGCCACCCTAGAGGGGTGCATGGGGCCTTAGTTCCAATAGAGGCAACTGCTACCCACTCCGCGACATCCAGCAGTCCCTGACTAACATTGCCGGTGTCATGAGGTAGAGGCATGAACAAATGCCCTGCCAAAGTGGCACCAGCAAAGTGGCCAACCAGCTGGGAGCAATGAGAACCATCTTGGTGTCCATGGAGTAGAAGCAGGACTCCCATTTTGCTGCCCTGGCTGAATACCACTGCGACGTTGCTGCTGTGTTGCAGAACCAGCAGATTCACCTTGCTGTTGTGCTGCCTAATGTGTTCGTGCAGATGAATGTTGCTGTAGGCACGGGATACACATCTTCCGCCCCTGATGTGTGTGTGCCTTCCTCAGCTGCCGTGCATACAACACCACCCTAATGGGAGACATCTCACACATCATAGGAGGAAGATGTGGACAGTACCTCTTTCCAATGGAGAAGTCACCGGTAGCATTCATCTGCACCACAAACCCAATTTCTCCTTAGCCCTGTGCTTATGAACATGCCACGGAACATTTGCTGCCACTGTCCTCATTTTAACTTTACACTGTTCACCTTGACCATTTGTGGACTGTCAATGTGGCCTATCTTCCCTAATGGCATTGTGATCATCCTCCTGACAAAAGCACTCCTCTCCTCCACATGTCCTATAACATGATCGTACAAAAATCAAAAGAGGAAGTGCAGAGGCAGTGGTGATAGAATCACCCTCCTAGGCATTGTACATAACCAATGGGATTCTATCAAAGTGGGTTTATTTAGGCTATAAAAGACCTGGTTATTGGGAAGGTGAGGAAATCTCTCTTTGCAAGTGGTAAAAGAAGAGCACTATGTGCTTTTAAAATACCCCTCACACACTATGAATTTCATAGTGTCATGCTTCATCATAGGGGTCTTCCCGTCCCTCTACGGGGCGGGCGTGCTACGACCTACGGACTACGCGGGAGCACTTAGTAGGGTGACGATGGGCTATGTGTAGTGTGAGGGTGGTGATGGGTGGTAAGGGTGTAGGGGCCTAGTTAAGTGTGGTGGTGAAAAAAGTACAAAAAATTATTTAAAAATTCCCTGGCTAGTAGAAAAAATATACTTTATTTACTTCTCTGGCTGGGAACAGTAAAAAGGGGTGATGAAAGTAGAACGGAATGCGTTATCTACTTGGTCGACATGACATGTTTCGTAAGCAGACTCCTTCTGCCTACTCCTCAGGACCTCTGGAGGGTCCCTACTGGTAATACTCAATTGTAACTAAATATAGTATGCCTAAAGTCCTAAACTCAGTAGCAAAAATAAGCTACTAAGTCGTGCTTCTGGGCTTGAGTGGGCCCTTGGTGAAGCGTTAGAAAAAGGTTGACCTGTTGTGGTCCAGTCGTTTCAAATGTTGCGTGCCCCATGAGCCTGCATCTTGGGGTCTTAATCAGCGGTTTAGTGACTGCTTCAAGTATTCGGCAGTAATCCTACCCCTCAGCAGCTCAGTGGGATCAAACCGAGCTGCTGAGGGGTAGGATTACTGCCGAATACTTGAAGCGGTCACTAAACCGCCGATTAAGACCCCAAGATGCAGGCTCATGGGGCACTATATATTTGTACTATATTTGTACTATATTTAGTTACAATTGAGTATTATTAGTAGGGACCCTCCAGAGGTCCTGAGGAGTAGGCAGGAGGGGTCTGCTTACGAAACATGTCATGTCGACCAAGTAGATAATGCATACCGTTTTACTTTCATCACCCCTTTTTACTGTTCCCAGCCAGAGAAGTTAATAAAGTATATTTTTTCTCCTAGCCAGAGAATTTTTAAATAATATTTTGTACTTTTTTCATCACTACACTTAACTAGGTCCCTACACCCTTACCACCCATCACCACAGTCACAACACACATAGCCTATTGTCACTCTACTAAGTGCTCCCGCGTAGTCCGTAGGTCGTAGCATGCCCCGCACCGTAGAGGGACGGGAAGACCCATATGATGAAGCATGACACTATGGGATTCATAGCGTGTGAGGGGTATTTTAAAAGCACATAGTGCTCTTCTTTTGCCACTTGCAAAGAGAGCTTTCCTCACCTCCCCAATAACCAGGTCTTTTATAGCCTAAATAAACCCAAAAAATATTCACTCCCCACTTTGATAGAATCCCATTGGTTATGTACTATAACATGATCACCACATGGACTCTGTCTGGACATCCACTGGTTCTAAACATCTTTTGGGGTTGTTGTCCAATGAACTTTACCTATGAGCCTCTTCAATCTTTGCACATGTAAATAAATGCACTAGAACTATCTGTGTTGTCTGTCTGTAGGAGTCAGGAGCAGATTGACCATTGGCCATTCTGTGAGACAACTACACCAACTACTTGCCAAAGGGACATGTTTTTTGTGGAGTCAGTGGCGATGCTAGGCAATGAGAATTTAACATATTTGTAAAACACTATTTATGTGTTGTCTAGCAAGTGCTTACACAAGGTTGCAAGCGTGAAGTTCAACTGGTGACATGCAGTCAATGTTAATGGTGATGTAAGTCACCCCACAGGGGTCGGGTAAACCCATGGTTACTAGCAAGCACAACTTTGGGTGAACAAGTAAATGCTGCAAGTGTGATCGAGTATGGGACAGCAATCAGTGTGTGAGTCCAAAAACCTACTAAATGGGCAAATGCTTTTTACCACAACATCTCACCAAAGCATGTTGCAAGATTTACCCACACAGAGATAAAGTATGTGAACAAATGATTTGCACTGTGTACAATTTCTATCATGATTGTCATGTCCACTGCTCAACAATGTCTGATCCCTGCCAAAGGTAAGACATCTACTCACACATGTTGCCAAACACTGCTAGCAAAGACATATGCATGTACATAACATTACCCGAGCACACACACTAACTCCAACACAGTAAATCATTATCTTGACCTGTATGTAGCAAACAATGACATTTAATGTTAATAGAAAAGTTAAAAAAATATAAAACGACCTACCCTATACTAACTAACTACTCTAACCAAACATATACTATCTTGTGACTGGTGATCGAGCCGTGCACACAGCGCCACGAGCCGCACGGAAGAGGTACCGTCATGATCCAGACCCACGATCCAGACCCAATGCAAATGCCAAGAAGTGCAGGAGAGCTGTCAAGGATGCGGGTGCAGGCAGAGGAAGCGGAATCCAGGTACTCTCCGGATCTGGGCCCAAAGCTGAGGCAAAGAAATGCAGGAGAGCTGACAAGGATACTGGAGCAGGTTGAGGAAGAAGAATTCAGGATGGAGCCCTCCTCTCAATCCAGTTCATGCTCCAAAGATTGGTCCTCAAAAGCCCCACTCATTGAGCTCCCACATCATGCAGGTGAACTGAGGGACTCTAAAGTGAGAGAGCTGCATGAAGAGCAGGAACAACCCGTCTGCAGCAAACAGGCACTGGGGCCTTTTGTCTTCCTGTGTCTCATAGCCGCTTGAATCGTCTCATTTCTTCTAGCTGTGGTGGTCATCATCCTCGCAGTACTGCTAACGCACACAATATTGATTTGATTCAGTTAATGTAACATATATAGCATATTTAAGAAGGACTAAGCAGGCAGGAAAGCCATCATAAAACATCCCCTTCTTTTGAAATAGACATAAAAGAAGGACACATTTGTTGGAGTATTGTGCAAATGAAAATGTTTATACAATTGTTTCTACAATTACCCTTCTGATGTCAGAACTGTGCCTCCTTCAGTAAACCAAGCTGTTCCCCAGTATTTGTCCGGTCAGAGGCTGCACAAAGCTCAAGTGACATGAAGTGCAGTGTCTCTGCCTTCATTTCTGCTGCACTCACCAGATCAATGATGCTAAAAGACCCTTCTGTGAACGAGATTTGTTGGAGTGTGCTTGAACTCCTCTGCCACAGAATTAAAGCTGAACACCTACAAGACCGAAATCATGAGCTTCAGCAAGAGCGCTTCACTGTTGGACCCCACCTGCCGGCCAACAGAGGGAGGACCAACAGTTGCCATCAACACAAACGCCAAGACCCTCTGGATTATCCTCAACAGGAACCTCGACATGGCCACCCAAATCAGTGCAGTCACAGCCTCATGCTTCAATATCCTGAATATGCTGAGGAATATTTTCAAATGCCTCTCAATCGGCACCTGGAAAACTTTCCCGCAGGCCCTGGTCACAAGCAAGCTGGACTATGAGATCACACTCTATGCCAGGACCAACAAAAAACTCACCAGAAGGCTGCAGACCATTCATAACTTGGGGGCCAGAATCTCTCTTAACCCCCCACACCACACTGATATCACACCGGGTGGATAACTTGAATGTTGTACTTACTGCGGAGCTCGAGCAACATGGCCGATGCTCGGTGTTCACCCCCTCGGCTGTCACCTACCCAGACGGACATTGGACATTGTCTTTCCTCGTCTCCCCATTTGCGTTTTCCTGTCCCCTTTTTTACCATTCCCAGTCTACCTTCCATACCGCATCAGACATGTGCCCTGGCTATCATAAATCAGAAATGGGAGGGGCGTGCTAGTAAACAAATCTGTGATCAAATACACAATATCACAATTAAACATAAAATCTCAATAACAGTCTTCAAGGTGAGTCTTGTATGATGAATGTTCTTTTTATTTTTCTGTTTTGAATCAAATATCAATATACAATCAACAGCCTAAACGTTTCGTCCCTTTCTGGGACGTCATCAGGGCTTTCTCAAAACAATTTGTTGTTTAACTTTAGGATGGAGAAATATCCAATTCACGCATATCCAGAAGGCGGCCCAAAATATAACTGCTCAATCCCACAGAAATAATTATTAGACAGTCCCCGTAATCATTAACTCCAGCTTTTATTTGCTCTAGTCTCCAATCAAATCCTTTCGCTCAAATCTGTACTTCACTTTCAATTTCTCTTCACCACAACGTCTCTCTATTTATCTGCTACCCACGATTCCTTCCAAGTTGGATCATGCCTTCTATTCCTACGTAGTAAGCTTAAATATCCATCACAAACGGCCTTCTGACCTGCATCCCCGGTCTGATAAATCCAGTGTGTACTGGCTATGGTATGCGCTAATAACTCATGTCTTTGTGCAATCACTGTTTTTCTCCAATTATTTTACTTGGCTCCTGTAACTGATGTAATTTTGTAACCTGTAACTGCTGATTCCTCACGTAAAGCGCTCTGATACCTCCGGGTCTAGCCAGTGCTATATAAAACTCTGCAAATAAATAAATACATAAATAAATCCTACCTACTATCCAAAACTACCTTAACTTAACCAACCTTACTCTACATATTTAGCCCACTATGATACATCCCCCTTAAGACACATCTTTACACAAGGACAACAGAAACTACACCTAAACATCGATTACCTACACATAGAACCCTAAACAATCATATATTTTTGGGTATTTTTGCAATTTTTTTATACATATAAAACACATCAATCCCCCCCAAAAACAACCCTAACCACGAAAATTCTAACCTATCCCTACAAAACTCCTAAAACCACTACCCATACACTATCATTATCACTACACTAACCTGAACTAAGCTATAAAACATGATGACCTACACTGAAACTATTTACAGGGGAAGGGCAGAAAGGCTCCCTGTGGCTAATCTGGGGTGAGTTTTCCCAATGTCTGCTTCAGCTCTTGGAGGAGTGTCAATGCCCGGTCGGTCTTGTTTTCCAAGACTGCCTCCATCAATTTTAAATCTGAAAGGTTATTTTTCAGTTCTAGCTCAAATGAGCTAGATCCCCCTGTGGCCTGAGGTGTGGGACCAGGTAGTTGGTATGGTCCACTGGTGGATGGCCTTGGAGGAACCTTGTCCATTCCTGCCTGTGCTCCTCTCTTCCTGCTTAGGTGGACCTAGTGGAAAACTTTTCCACTTCCTGTGAGCCTTCTCCTGAGCCCTCTCCTCCTCGTACTGGTTCTTTATGGCCATGTATACCTATGCAACTCGTCTGAGGTGGTGGTAGCACTCCTTTCATTTGTTATCCTGCCTCAGCTGCTCTGGAATCATGTTGTCTAAAACAATATTATTTACACAACATCTAAGGTAGCAGCCCCTACAGCCTAAATTCATCTTGCAGCTTAGATGGAGCATACACATGCCTATTATCTATCACATCAAATGTACTAAGCCCTGAGTACAAAGGCAGGTCATTTGTTGCTCAATGAAATTGCAACCCCATGTCAGGAGTTAGTATGCTTGGGAACAATGCTCTTTGGTACCCATTGAATGGAACACGTCACCTTTAGTGTGCATTAGAGTGCCTTCTGCATCCTGCAATGGTCTTTATGTCAATGGTCACTGTCTGCAATGTACATGTATTGTCTGGCAAGGACCCATATCAGGACACATTACCAACTGTACTGAACACTTGGCAGGTGTAACATGTCACAATGGACACTGGATAAGTACCTCCCATCACACAGAGGCATATGAAACCTCTCCTATCTGAACTGTTGTAAGACCATGGTGGACCATGCCACCGCTCTTTACATGCTCCCAATATCATAGCATGTGCAACTGACATGCATTTCGAATACTTCATGACAACAGCCATATTCAGATGTGTATCCACTACCACATATATTCGCATAGTCTTCCACTGTGATCATTGCTCCCCTGTCAAGCCTTTATTATGTGGTCCATCCCAGATTGGCAATGTGTTCTCATTGACAGTAGTCAGAGGCTGCTAGACATGCAACACTTTTCCTGACCTATTTATCCTTATACAAAAGTTTATTTGTGATAGGGATTGAATCTGGAAAATCACACAGCATCTGACATCACACTCAATCCTTGAACTACACAATTAGCATTGATGAAGACACTCATCAATGAAGTTGGGTTTCTTGAAGTCATCCACCTCACCATGTGTGAATCATTGGGGTCCAGCTACAATACATAACATGTAAAACACATCAGTAAACTTAAAACACATATTTTATATGCAATAGAAGCCCAGTATGTATGCAAAACTATTGGCTATGTAACCCTTCAAATTGTAAGTAATCAAATGACACAGTTGACATACCTGAATGATACACATCGGTAAGGCCGGCTGAAGTGTACATACATGAACCTAATCCCTACCAAATTTCATTGTGGTAGCTGACTTTGATTCTCTTCACCTACATAATTCACATACCATACCCTGCAAGGTATTGCAATACCCAGGCCCTCTTAAATTATGACTCCAGGAAATGAGTAAGCTACATACATCTCACATCATGCATACTTGTTCCTTAAGTTAGGTAAGTTCTATACCTGTCAGTGCTGCTGAGTACATGATATTGTTCACACATGTTCCATGCATCTCTAAGTTTGAAATAGTATACCTATAACACATATGGGATTGGTTGAGATGTGTTATATTCAGGCTAGCATACCCTTGAAAACAGTACCATGTGAGTGGGCTCCCATCTGACATACATTGGTCCTCTCATACTAGATGCATGTTCTATATAAGTCTCATATGTATGGATAGTTCCAGTGGCTCTGGCCTGAAAAACTCCTCCATGAGGCCATGCAAAGGCAGCATGTGGGCATCGCTATGCCTTCAGAGTTATGTAGTCAGGCAGGACAGTCCAAAGCATAGCGTTGCTATATGGAACATCCAGGAGCCATACCTTTTACATTGAAAATTCTATTCAAGACCAGTGATATGTGTTTTGCAACATTCAGAGGTTAGCTAAGCAGTGTAAGCCATGGTAGGGCCTCATCAATGCTTGACAACCCAAAGGAGATATGCCAAGAAGGATCATCATCACATCGCTATTGTGCTTATTTACCAGGCCGTTGTGCAGCCGGTGCACCACTTTTGACAATGTAAGAAGTGACATCCCAGTAGTTCAAGGGGCTTGTAAATAAGCCCCTTTATTTGTAACACATGTTCTGTAATGGCCCATCACCAATTTACCTGACTAATGCTTTCTGTGAAGTAAGCAGTTCTCGAGCTGATCTCCACTACCTAGTCTGTCATCATGTGAGATGTCTGGATGAGATATGGGCATGTGCATCAACTCAATGATTCCCTGGGAATAATTAGTATTACCTATAGGGACACAAATACTTGTGTGGCCCACTCAGTTTTACAGACAGCACTGGTGTGCAGATCATGGCAGAACTATAACCACATCATTTCCTGCTTTTGCTTGGGGGCGTGGCTGTTTTGTGACAGACGTCATGTGAGCCATACTTAATGTTACCACAAATCATCAATGGGTACATGAGACACATAGGATAGCAGACAAATCATGTGTACTTACCAACTGCTCCACCAACATCAATGCCAGCATAGTCAAGGAGGCCAGACTCCCTGTCAACCACATCGGCCAGCAATGTTTTAGCTGATGGGTGTCGCAGTCCATTCCGAACAGCCTGTGTATCTGGAGCCGTACACTCTCCCACCTTTGTTTACGGACCTTCACTGGGTAGCCCTGGATGACACTCCCCCCACTGGCTACCATGGCAGGCAGGTAATGTGTAACCAGCCACAGAAAGCTCCCAAACTCCTGTTCTGTCATGGGGCAAGACCGACTCTTCCCTGGAATGACCCACCCAAATTATAACACCCAAACACAACTAAACCCAGAAAATCCACTACTACCCCTAAAACAAATATACCCCAAAAGATGGACACCCGACAGCACACAGTACAATACACACAATATACAATTAGGAACCAAAAGGACTTGAGGGACACGACAGGGACAGCAGACACGATGAACCAGCTTCAACCACACCAAAATACTCTCCAGCACAACCAAAACCCAACCACGGCCAAGCTCAGACAGTAAAACTGTCAATGTGAGAATGAAAGTAACTTCACAGTTTCTGGTTTGCAGCATGCATGATCCATTTCATCACTTCCCTATATCCATTACTTTACTTCCTGGGCAGATGTGTCACGTTTTCAGCCAATGCATCATTAGGTCTCGCCTGAGCCAGCGCCCATATGCTGCTCTGTGAGACATTTAGTAAGGGTTTTTTGGGGATGAAATAGGTCAAATGTGGTTTTTTTTTTAGTATTGGGATGTGCAATGCATGTAATAATGTACAGGGATTACTGTCTTGGGTGTGAATAGTGGAATTGACCTGGTTACAATCTTTGCATGTGTTTACTTTATGTGTTGATAGTTAACATATGTGTGAGTTAATGCTGTTCAGGGATTATACCACGCATAGTGCCCAAACACTGTGATAGCACAAGGGCGCACCTTACCAGAGGTGCCATGTGTGCTAAACTAGTCTTAGCACCCATTGCCATTGTATTAGCTTACCCCAGGGATGCGACAAACTAGCACTGCCATAGGGTCAGTGCACCCACATCTATGCCAGCGCAGCCTACTGCCAAACAGTGCCATGTCCCACTGTGGAGGCATCAGGCTGTGGAGAAATGTGAGAGTGTACAGCGTTTGGCTGCACCTACCTGGAAGGAGATGTATGGATGGTACAATTTGATTTTTTGTGTAGTTGTCATTCATGTCCAAGGGTCACACCCCACAGGAAAGGAGTGTCATCTTTTGTGATCAACATGATTCTCACTCATGCTGATGGTGCTATGGTAGATCACCATGCATGTCTTGGCGTGACCTACTACATGTTGGCTGCGTAACTCACACCATAATTACACTCTGCATAAAGGCGGTCTTGCTTGTGCATAGCAATTGGTATTCACATGCAACTTAGTTACACTGGTAAAAAATAGTATGTACCATTTGTATATGTGATATGAGATCACCCAATGGATTTAAAATGTGGATACAGTTATTGATGTAGCACATGTAGACTGTAGTTTTGGAACTGTGTTCCCATGCACATCCTATGTGGAACACTTCAGAGTCATCATACTATGAGCGGCCTCTACTATCGTCACAAGTATGAGGCCGTACAAATGGCCAGTAGCAGGAGAGCCACACACACATTATGGCTGGCGATGGAAGACTATTTGCTACAGGTAGTAGGCATGCACACTATATAATTTGCCCCAGATGATGTTCAGTGCTGTTTGTTACTCATAGCTACATACATTTTCTGTGTGACAGTTAGAAGCATGTCAAATGTGAATTTTTAGGTGTTTACTGTGACTACGGAATCAAAATACATACACAGTGGTAGTGCTCATACATTTATTTACATATAGATTAACAAAGTTAAATCTGCCTCATTGTGTGATAACATGTACCTCACACATGTTTCTGGGCAAAAATTGTTGATGATGTGGTCCCTCCGCTGTGTTGTGGCAACTGATGGTTCAGTTCTTTGAGGCCCCTCTTCTTCCTACTCCTCATCTGGCAGTTCCTGCTCCCCATAGTCATCAGCCCATGGCACATTGTCTTTACACGTATGTTGTGCAATATGCATCACACCAATATTATTTTGCACACCAGTGAGTATTGCAAACGGCCCCCAGATATGTCAAGGCTCCTGAAGTGGGACTTTAAAACTCCAAATGTCTGCTCAGTGATGGGCCTGGTGCTGCATAGGGCATGATTGTGGCTCTACTGGGCTTCAATTTGTGGGTTTTCAAGCGGAGTCATGACCCACAGCAGCAGAGAATATACTTGGCCCGCTACAAAGACAGTAGGTTTACATTTAGTTGAGTCATGAAAAAGGATGGCCCAACATTCATGTCCATTCTGTTATGTGTCCTGATTGACTCATACACCTTGCTTCCTGTGAAATATGTGCTATGATATTGTGTGGCATACACACAGGTAGGAATTGGAATTGACTGACACTGTGCTATTCATACAGGTGTGCCGTTCCCTGTAATGCACTTACTATTTGCTATACTGGTGAGTGTCAATGTCATGCAGGTAATGATTTGTCACCAATGAGGATAGCTAACTTGCCATTGAGTAGACACATTTCTCACATTCATGTATTGTGTCTATTATTGGCTATTATTGCCATTCTGGAACTGATACATGTCTGATTTTACAACATGTAACTGGAGTAGGTGATGTGGCATACTTCTGTCACACATATTTGGCATTGAGAGTTGGGGTAAATGTTCAATATGTATTGTCATGGGAAGAATAGTAAGTGAATATCAATGGGTGACATGACAGTGTATGCATGGCAGTGCACAGTGTCCATTATGGTGACAGTACTCAAGGGGTTAGAAATATGTGTTAATTGTGCACTGTACAGTGCAACTAATAATCTACCTACACTACAGTGCCACACTGCTTGTAAACAGTCAATTCAGAATCACTCACCGGTAAGGGCTGAGCACTAGGGCGCACAAGTTAATTATTCTAAATACTTTGTAAACTTTCAACTTGAGAACAGGAGCTACAACCCTGGTGGTCCACCGTTCTCGGGCCACCTTGCAATGAAATAAACAATTACACTCAAGAGGAACGCCCAGCAATCTCTGAAAACAAATTTTGCCAATATTTGGAATATTTTCAATAACCAGTCCATAGGCAGAAAATTGTTATTCCAAAATAAATGTTCTTCTTTTTTATTTCAACAAAATCATAGTTCTTTTCAACAAGTTCTTGTTCAACAAGTCTGTTTCTTCTTTTACTTTAAAGGTCACAGTTCATTTCCACATATATTTGAGACCAGCACTTTCCCAAATTCAAATCAGCCGATGCGTTTCGTCCTATGCGGACATCTCTATGAATAAGTAGCGTATTTTAAATTGGTCACCAGTTCGACGGGCTTATAATGGAGAAGGTGGAAAGCCAAACCTGTCGAGAGAAGTAGAAGCCTATTGGCTCTTATAGTAAATAGGGATCAGTGATAGGCCAGGTAAAAATGACTTTTGATTGGCCCGATGTAATGGTGGACCAGAAAGAAAACAGTAGCTTTGTAAGACGGAATATTAAGAGAAAGATTATCATTGGGTAGCATATATATCTAACAACTAATCTAATTGAGAATTGTTGTTCATAAGTGGAGAAGTGTGGCTCAATGGTTAGAGCGGCAGACCCTGATGCAGAAGTCTGGCCCGGGACCAGGGTTCAATTCCTGCCTCGGCGGGTCTTGGGCTCAATTTCCTCGGTAGACAAAGAGGATCTTAGAGGGAAAAATTGGTCATAGGTCACCCTCCACTCAGTTATATAATTCCACAACGAGACCTAGACCGACCAGGCATAGAAATATCAATATATCAATGGTTTACCATCAACAGCAAAAACTTTTTGCACAGTACTCCTCTCTTTTAATTATCGAGGTAGGAGGTACAACCAAAATATGCCATTCAGTAAAAACACATTGCCCAGACCCTTGAAAAAACAAAGAACAGTTGTGAGACAACAAGTAACACACACAAATGTGTCCAAATTAGAACAATAAAGAGGTAAGGAAAAGTGTGTGTGAGCGAGATGGCACCTCAAGGGCGAACCACCAACGGGAACCTGGCAGGTACTCACCAGGATTGCCCTGATCTCATCATTGGCGCCATCAAGCTTTGAAAGAAAATAGGTGTCCACAAAACAAACAAAACAGTGTTTGTGAGGGAATGCAGTGTGTGAGACAAAACAAACAACCACAATACATGAGAAACAAACACATACATAAAAGGCCACAAGCAACACAAGACTTATCTTTATTCTGTTTCTTTCGTGTTGGTCATGGAATGTAGAAAGGTGAGGATGGCTAATCCGTATCTAGCCATGCTCCACTTGCCGACATGTTTCATTGCCACTTCCATTTCGGGCAATTTCTTCCGGGCGTCACAAATTTTAGAGCCACTGCATGAGGACACACATTGTATTCACAACTGAAAAACAAATAAACATATAAAAACACACACATATGGTTTGTCATCCTGTTTAAAAGCAGAAGCCAGTTTGTGAAAGGCTTCAAGAAATGAATATGTCACCAACCACATGCAACATCCAGCTATTTACCCTCAAACGACCACCTTGGCTCGTACCAGTCGTGAGGTCCAAACCAAAATTGGTTTCAAAGTGACTCCAGCTGTAAGTCACTCTTCTTTCCGCAATTTTGCTGTAAAGAATATATATAGAGCAGTGTATAAATTCTAATCTCTGTGCATTTCTAAATGTGTATCTAGAGCACTGGCTAATTTCTAATCTCTATATATCCTTTTTTATAAAATTATAGCCCATCTTCAAAGTAGTGAACCATGACATCCCCATGTATTCTGACCATGTGTCCATATTACTTCTTGAGGACACAGGGGGCCATTAAAAATTGCCGTCCACAAACTCAAGCAGACAACACCGGCATGGGTAGCTCAAGGGAATAGATGCAATATACATCGTCGTTTCTTAAATGCAACTTTTTCAAAGATGTGTGCACTAACACGGTGCCCGTCGCTATAAACCATTAAGCACACAGTTTTATTTTTGAAAAAGACGTTGTTAAACATCCATATGTCTGCAGGAGTTGCACCAGATTAATAGGCTATACTGCTCTAACACAATTGCGGCCACCTAATAGGCTCGAGCAACCACAATCACCTTGTCCTGACATCTGCCCCTTGATAGAGCCCCTCGACCTCTGACTCCATTGGGCTGTTATGAAGTCTTACCGGTAATACGAGGGAAAACGGCGTTCTCTCAGCACTCGCGAACACCGGCAGCTCATAACGCGAGCTAGAAATAGTCCCCTTCAGCAAGCAAAGCACTCGCGAAATATCGCGTGTGTACGGGTCCGCCATATTACAACAGGGTAGGATCCACTTGGAATACAGAAACCCTCGCGAAGTACCGCGTGACCACGGGTCCGCCATTTTGAGCCGGGATAATATTCATATCTTTCAAGGGGGCCTGCGTGATCATACCTTAATGCCTCTTCGGTATCAACACCTTAAGTGGCGGAAAAAAGGAATGAATTTTTAAGCTTTGATATTTATTGAATTGGTAGTCAGAACCAGCCCCAAAAAATAAAAAAAGTTTTTTGGGGAGAAATGAAAGTATTAGAAAAACGTACCCCTGAAGATGTTGAATGGGCATAACTGCAAGGGTGTGCTAGAGCATGCAGCAATCCATTAACTCACCGGTAATGGTCAGGGACACAGATGTTTGTTGAGTGAATAGTATGTAACAGAGTGATGTTGGACATTGATACATCTGGTCCAATGGAGCAGTGTACTGGAAAATGCAGGTTTTCTGTCAAGTTAATGCAAGGAAGGAATTCTAATTATAGCACACTGGTGTTATAATAAAATTGCTCAAAAAAATGGTGTGTTACAATTTAAGGTGTACTAATCAACATTAGTGCACCTTATTCCATTCCAGAAGTTCATTCAGACCTATCTGTTCACATTTTTCTTGGTAGATCCATCTTGCTTCTTTGGTAGTAAGCAGCCGCTCTACCATTCCAGAGTCACCTATAACTTTCTCTAGTACCACCCATTTAAAAGAGTGCTTGTTGGTGTAACAGTGTTGGACCAATTTGGTGGTAAGTTTCCCTCCCTTGATGGTACTGAGGTGTTCCTGTATCCGCGTTTTAATTTTTTGGGTGGTGAGTCCAATGTATTGTAACCCACATTCACATTCAAGCCTGTATACCACATTCGTGGTATTGCAATTGCTAAACTGAGATAGGTACCATTTTCTACCTGATCGCAAAATGACCTCAGATGTCTTAAACATTAAGGGACAAACCGAACATCCTCCACAAGGAAAATGTCCGTTGGGGATAGTGCTGTTCTTTGACTTATTTCTATCCTGCGGCCTGTATGGACAAGTTTGTCCTTAAGGTTACTTGAACGCTTAAAGGCAAACCTGGGCGGGGGCATTTTAAAATCCCCGCTAGACAACAAGGACCAGTGCTTACGTATAGATTGCCTTATTTTAGTGGCCAATGGATCAAAAGTCATAACCACGGGGAGACAATCACTCTTTTCTTTCTTGTCACTTCAAGTAGGGCACTTCTAGGTGTGTTCAAAGCACATTTCTTAGCTTGTTTTATGATCTTATTGGGATAGTTCCTCTTTTCAAGTTTTTCACACAGGACCTGTGCCTGGTCCTTGTATATTAATATCAATTTCCTATGACCTTTTAATTCTCGCCTCGGTGCCAATTCTAATCATGGGTCCCAATCTGCAACTCTGGGCAATAGCTTGCTTAATCTCCACAACGGCCCCAACAACGCTAGGATGCCTGGCTTCACCTTGGGGTGCCCAGGAGTGGGCACTTCACAGGGAAAGGCCAGGAAGGGTTCCTCAGCTGTGTTCGTACAAGCACCGAGATGCCTCCGGGTAGTCGTGCGCTATACAAGTACCTCTACATTTACATAAGGCCAAGGAGAAGTCAAAACCTATTGGCTCTTGTAGTAAATAGGGAACAGTGATAGGCCAGGTAAAAATGACTTTTGATTAGCCCGATATAATGGTGGACCAGAACGGAAACACTAGCTTTGAAAGACGGAATATTAAGAGTAAGATTATCATTGGTTAACATATACATCTAACAAATAATCTAATTGGAGAATTGTCGTTCATAAGGCCAGGGAGAAGTCGAAGCCTATTGGCTCTTGTAGTAAATAGGGAACAGTGACAGGCCAGGTAAAAATGACTTTTGATTGGCCCGATGAAATGGTGGACCAGAAAGGAAACAGTAGCTCTGAAAGACGGACTATTAAGAGAAAGCTTATTATTGGTTAACACATACATCTAACAACTAATTTAGGAACCTTGAGAAGGATACCTAGGATGCTCCAGCCGCTCTGGCTGTGGTGGGTTGGACGGTTCCAGACACCGGCATGTGCAGGACAGCCAGTAGCTGGGCTTGTGGAGGTATGTTGGTGTAGTGCTGCAGTCTTGGTGCTATCTGATGCAGGAAGCAGACAGTGGACTCCCTCCTGAGCGTGTAATGGGCAATGATCTCCTCTTCGCTGAATGTCAATAAGGGTATTCCTCTGGTGGTATGTCCGCTCCCTTCTCCTGCGCTGCCTCTGTGGTGGTGGTGGCTGGGGTGGTGGACGTCTCCTTGGTGCTCTGTGCTGTAATAGTAGTAGATCCATGGCGTATTTGAGCTTGCCAAAGCGATTTGATTATGTGCTGCTTTTATATGTGTGCATGCATCATTTTTACACCTGCTTCTCCGTAGCACTAAAAAAACGCTGCTAATGGGACTCAGCACCTCTTTCTGTATGGCTGATTGAGTGGGTGTGTGAGTGGTTGTAAGGGTATATGAGTGGGTGTGTAAGTGTCTGTATGACTGGATTTGTGAGTGGCTCTATTGGTCAGTGAGTGGGTATATAAGTGGCTGTATGGGTGAGTTTGTAGGTGAGTGAGTAGGTGTAAGTGGCTGTATGAGTGAGCAGATGTGTGAGTGGGTCTATGGGTGAGACACTGGTATGGGCTTGTGAATGGTTATGTGAGGGGTTGTGTGGCAGTGGGTGTATGAGACGATACATGGGAGTGGGTGTGTGAGTGGTTCTGTGGATGATGTCATCAGTGATATCATTTGAGATGTCCTCAGCAATGTCATCAGTGATGTCACTGACCATGTCATGAGTGATGTAATATGTGAGGTAATAAGCAGGGGTGTAAGTTATAGTTAGCTCTGGTACTATAACTGCTGAATTTCTATGTATGGTTCCATTTTACTTGCAGGATGTTGTGCTTGAAATATAGCAGCAGTGCAGTTTATAGGCTACAATTCAAAGCTAATTTTACCATTTAGTTGGCGAGCAAGATAAACGGAAAGTATTTCTTTTATACTTGTGCATCACGTGCACTACCTCAGTACCTCAGTGTATAAAAGGGGTGTTTTTAACGGTGCCCGCCAAGTTTGAAAAACGCTGGTTCTCCGGCTAAAACATGTTACCTGACAAACCATTTGTGTCAATAAATAGGTGCCATGGGATCCCACGCTGTGACGGTCCTGTTCTTAAGTTTCTGGAACAGGAATGGGAGGAATATATATATACAATTTTGTGCTTAACATGTAATGCATATTGTATATGAAAGAGATGGATGGAATGCTGGAATTAATCTCAGCCACTGGTAATTACTAAGGGCCGCATCCCAATCCATCATTATTTTGCACACCATGCCACTTCAGTTTAAACCCAGCTATGTGCATATTAGTCTTGGCCCTGCTTCCGTGGGAACTGTCCAGCCTGAACTACTTTGTCATGTCCTCCCTGAATTGGAACACAAGCAACACAGACAGGTTTTGCCCTTGTCATAGGCTCATCAGTCAGGTATAGCTTGGTTTGAGTTACACAGTATGCCCTGGACCCACATATGGGTATGCCCATCCCACTTAGGGTGACATATTAAAGTATACAAAGAGTGATGGATAGAATGCTTGAATTATTCTCAGCCACGGGTAATTACTCAGGGTCACATCCCAACCCATTGTTATTTTGCACACCATGCCACATCAGTTAAGACCCACCTATATGAATTTAGTCTTGACTCTGCGTCCAGCTTGAACTGCCAAGCCAGGTCTTCTCTGAACCAAACACAAGCAACCCAGGATCGGTTTTGCCCTTGTTATGGTTATCGTTTGATCCCAGCGATACAGTGTGCATGGGATCCACATCTGGGCATACCCGTCCCACTGAGGACGACATATTAAAGTGTACAAAAAGTGATGGATGGAATGCTTGAAATAAAGTCAGCTACTGGTAATTACTCAAGGCTGCATCCCAATTCATCTCTATTTTGCACACCATGCTACCTCAGTTTAGACCCAGGTCCTACATGATCCGGAATACCAGCAACCCAGGACTGGTTTCGCCCTTGTCATGGGCTCATCAGTGTGGTAAAGCTTGGCTCCAGTTGCATAGTGTGAATGGGATTAATTTAAGCATTTCCAAATAACACTTTCTATACTATTCTCTCCTCTGTCCCACCTTTGACTCCTCCCAAACCTCATTTTGCTACTATGATCTCCCTAAAATCCCATTCTAGATTCTGCTTTCCTCCATCCCTCCTTTATCCTACTCAGTCCGACTAACAGACTCACATGTCCAGCTCTCCAATTAACACCTTATATTTCCCTACTCTACTCCACTACTAATCCACTTTGGGTTCTGAAGTAGAGTGCTACTCATCGAAAAGTACTTCAATGCACAGTGGACTGATGGGGCAAGATGGCGACTGCGAAGGTCACTCCCTGATCACTCTGGCTATCGAGCGGCATAACGAGCTGTTAGTGCCCCGCTGAGCCTCGGGAATTGCGGGGGATTATAGGTTGAAACCCCCCTCCGTTTTGAATGATTAGCCTTAAGTAACTTTCTGCAACGCGTGGTGGAACTCAGTCTCCGCGTTGCATACAGCCGAGCGTACCTGGGTGCATGGCAGGTGTGGCTGGCCGATAAGCTGCTGGGGGGGAACGCGAGCCCGTGCAGGATGGCTTCATGGAGAGCCGCACCAAAGGAGGGAGATGCTGGTGTGAAAGGGGCTGTGGTGCCCAAGAAACTGCCTGCTGTAAAGGAGCCTGACGCGGCTGTTACACCTCCTCAGATCAACGTGGAAAAAGACCCCCACTGTTCCTAGGATGTTTGCAGGCAAATCATTAAGCGGGAAACAGCAAACAGCCAAATCCACTATTGGAGAGAATCCCTAGCACAGGCACTGGCTTCGGGACTGTATCTGTTTCTGCCACTGCTATTCGAAAACAACTGCAACATTGTAGCTACTCCAGTGGAGTTGGTGACACAGGACCTCCTCATTGCTAGAGAGACTGACAGCGTGTATGATATCCCAGTTGTTGCAGATATTCAAACATCGGGTTCAGATGCAGCACTTATCAGCAGAGAACAGCTGGGGGGCAGGTCTAATGATAACTCTCAGTGAGGGCGTCTGTGATCCCCAAGAGATAGGAGATATGGTGCCAGGCACTCCAGACAGGGAATTTTTTTTTTTCGCTGGCAGAAGAGTCAGATCTAAATAATGTTACTGACCCCGACAATACGGATATAGACGCCTCAGGGGAAGATAGCGATAGCCACCCCATGACTGCAGACACACTAAGGAGGGACGCAAATCGACCTAGAAATAAAACCCTTGCGGGCTCTTGGCATGGAAGTTCTCACTCAGACTCCAATGACCATCTTCAATGGGACTATTCTACTACCAATCTGGAGGCGGAGGGGGGTCAGGGCCAGGATTTCAGGAGGAAAACTCCAGTGTCTTGGATAAAAAAATTGAGCCTTTTCCCTCAATCAGTTTAATATATTCCACTCTTAAGGCAATGCAAATTGAGGCTCAGCAGTAGCATAAAAGGGCACAATTGGCGACTAGAAAAATTCAGGGCGCTATCCACAAGGCAACTAAAGCCTGCTCAGAGGTGGTAGTAAGAAAGACTGCCCTGGAAGAGCGCGTAGTGGGAATGGAGGCTGGTTTGGAAAGCAGTGAGCAAAAAACATATGCTAACGATGCAAGAATGATGGATATCCTCTGGAAATTGGAGGAATCCAAAAATAGGCAGCGAAGGGACAATTTACGCTTGTTGGGCATCGAAGAAAAAGCAGAGGGGAGCGAAGTGCGTGGCTATGTGCTAAAGCTCTTTACATTGGCTTTTCCAGAATTATCTAATTGCAACTGGGAAGCAGAGATCCAGCGTGTACACAGATTCCCCCTAATGGTTAAAAGCAATCCTGGCCCCAACCCAAAGCCCCGAGCAATTTTAATAATCTTTGGTAACTTTTTATTGCGGCAAGCAATATTTGAAAAGGCTAGACCAGACGCCAAAAAATCTGCAGAGGGGCAGACCTTTTTTGTCCGGCCTGACTTCTGCCACACTACTGTGGAAAGAAGGTGGCATCTGAGGCAGCTGATCAGCCCTTTCCAAAAACTTGGATGTGTAATTTATTTGATGAACCCTGCCTGGTTGAAAGTGATCTATCAGTAGTGGGTTAGGGTATTTACATCTGAGTTCCAGGCTGAGAATTACCTAAAGGAGCTAACTGATGGCTGACTGAGTCTGAGACTTTTGGGGCTTCCTTTTCTTTTCCCTTCTTTTTCAAGGGAGGTGCTAGATGTAACTAAGCTCGGCTGCCAATGGAAAATGTTTAATTAGTGGTGTATGTTTTTTTTTGGCTATGGCGAATCTCGAATCTCGAGGTTCTGGGCGGGGCTTAGCTGCTCATGTATTACTGATTGGGGTTTAGTTTTTTGTGTGGTAGGTTGGGGAGTGACATGGGGCGCACATCAACGCAGGAGGCATCACAAGGGTCTGAGGACCTTTTTTGCCCAGGTATGGGGTGTGAGTGGGGATAGGGTCGGGTTGGGGAGGTGGATCCGACCAGGGACAGAGGGAACCTCCGGGGGTACAGGTATATATCTGCTGGGATATGTTATTTTATTTTTTTCTTTATGACGCTCACAGCTATATCGTACTTTGTTTTGTTCACTACATACAATGGGGTGTGTTAGGATAGCGTCTGTTAATATTTGTGGACTAAATGACCCTGACAAACAACGTAGGATAAAGGAAGACATTCGAATCTTGAGGGCAGATATCATCTGCCTCCAAGAAACACATGTAGAAGCCAGTAGGAATAAAATCATGGAGTTTCAACTGATTTTGTGGAACAAACAGGAGGTTAAAACAAAAGGTGTGGCTATATTTGCACATCAGGATATGGCAAATTTCACTCGCTCCATCTCTGATAAATATGGGAGGTGGGCAATCATGCAATGTACTATTGGTAGTAGTATGTTTACATTATGCTCTATTTACGGACCAGTACTAGACAACCCTGCAATGAATAACTGGCTGAGTTTAGAACTCAGCCAGCCCCGATCATACTCTGTGGGGACTTTATTATCAACCTGGATTGTGCGATATCCAATCATCCAGAAATAGTGTATCATGGGCAGAAACCGAAAGTTTTTAAATCTCTAAGTCAACTGAAAGAGCTGCATGAGTTAGTAGGCATGTGGGCACTAGCTGAAGGGAATGATCCAGGGTTTACCTATTTTTCGGCTCCGCATAGGTCACACGCAAGGTTGAATTATTTTTTATTTCTCACTGTTTGGAGCAGGGCAGTAAAATTACAAAGTTTCCCAGGGTAATGTCCGACCATAACCCTCTGGTATTGGAAGTGAATATTAAAAGGCAGAAACAAACAACCAGGGACCTTCAATAGGGCGCTATTAAGTGACAATTCCTATATAGAAAATATGGATATGCGGATCACTAGGTTTCTCAATGAAAACAGGGGAAGTACGGGCATTCAAAATGTTTGGGATACTCTGAAATCTGCGAGGTCACACAGTTTTGGTGGGAGTCGCAGAAAAAAGAGAGGAATAGGATCAAGGAACTGTATAATACACTGACCAAAGCTGAGAATCACTTGGTGAAGGCTCTATCAGAGGGAGGGGACGGCGAATTGGCTCAAACTGGGATCTTAATTGCCAAATCCGCTATAACGGAGATTTCATTTGCCAAATCCGCAGGCAGATATCTGGCTTGGCGGTCTAAGCTCTATGAGAGCAATGAAAGGGCGGATTAGAGAAAAAGAAGCACAAAATCAGATTACAGGCATTACAGATCCAGATATAGGTTTAGTAACTGAACCAAGGGAAATTCTTTCTGTGTTTCAGAAATTTTATCAGAAGCTGTATTCTGAAGATATAAGTGATAATTGCAGGATACAAGGGTAAATTAAGAGATATCTCGAAGGGGTCAGAGTAGATCCATTATCTCCTATAGACCGGGATACTCTGGATGCCCCGATCAGCCTGGGAAAAATAACCTGGGCACTAGACTCATTACCATCAGGTAAAGCAGTTGGCCCTGATCTTCTTCCAGGCGATTTTTTAAAGATCTTTCGGACACAGGTGACGTCCATAATGTTGTAAATGTTTTGCATAGTTCAGAGTGGAGATACACCACCTGGCTCATGGAGAAATGCTAAGATAGTCGTATTTCTAAAAAAAGGGAAAGAGGTGACTGACCCCGGGGCATATCGGCCTATAACTTTAATAAACAGCGATATTAAGATTTATTCTAAGATTTTTGCAATAGACTGGCCTCAGTCATAAAAAAGATGGTATCTCCACAACAGCACGGTTTTGTCCCTAGTCGTGAAACTATAGATCACATACGACGGGTTATAACATTGTTTGACTACACCAAGGTTACAGGAGACCCTATGGCCTTAATCCTTTTAGATGCTGAAATGGCATTCGATAGGGTCTCCTGGCCTTTTTTATGGGCTGCCTTGAAGCATTACAGGATTGGAGATGGGTCTTTAAAAGTATGTATAAAGATCCAGTTGCTAAAATTGCTCTGGTGGGGGCCCAGTCTGGGGAGATCAATATAATGCGTGGACCGAGACAAGGATGTCCGTGCTCCTCCTTATTATTTGCCATCTATATTGATTCTCTAATCAGGAAGATTCAGGAAAAATCAATTAATACAACCTGTTTGTGCTAGAGGGGGGCACGTAAAAATGTTGGGTTATGCAGACAACTTAGCTATTTCAACAGCTGCTCCCCATCAGGCATTAGAAGAAATAATTACTTTAACAGTTTCAAGCACCAGATACCTAGGTATAGAAATAAGCTCCGAACCTGAAGATATTGTGGCTATTAACCTCAAGCCATTACTCCAGAAAACTAACTCGGATTCCCACAGAATGAATAATCTACATTTCACACTAATCAGGAGAAATAACTTTTTAAAAATGATCTTCCTGCCCTTAATTGTATACTGCTTCAGAGCGATCCCGTTAGATATACCAAATGTTTGGGTTAAAAAGCTAGATCAGCTTGTGTCATGGTTTCTGTGGGCTGGGCATCACCCTAGAAGGGCTCTTAGATATATGACTCTATCTAAAGATAGAGGCGGTTGGTCCGTCCCTAATTTTCAAATCTATTACTGGGTAACCATGGTGAAACAGATGGGGGAGTTGCTAAATGTGGCGAATTTGGGATGCTCCGAGATTTCAATTTATCACCTAATTTATGGGGTAGAAGCAAGAGGACTTCTTTTGCGCCATATAGATTTTGCCTAATACAAGAGGGTTACATTTTAGGTTTTCCTAGGTGCTTACAGGGTCAGGACCATGATCAGGAAAAAGTTTGGGATTGGGCGTGTTCATCTATATTCTCCTTTATTTAATAATACCCTACTCCCAGCAATATTTCAAGATGTTTATTTTAGGAATTTGGTTGAGAAAGGTATTCAGTGCATAGGAGATCTTATACTGAATGCTGAAATGCTTACTTTTGTAGGCTATCAAAGAACAATTCGGGATTGAGAATACATTTTTAAAAAAAATATTTACAGATGAGGGGCGTGGCCAAGATGGCGGGCTGAGAGGACGCACTTGCCGTGAGCTCCCGAGCCCCTTGAAATCCTGCACCGCTTACATCCGCTGATTCCCCCCGGATCAAGCGGCAACCACACTTGGTGACCCCCGTGGTGGTGTAGAGCGGCCGGCGAGCCCCAGGGGTCCCGCCACGGTGGTGATTTCGCCCGGATACCGACTGAGACGGTGCCCGCTGATTAGCTTGTGGGAAGCCCGAGAGCTGCGGGACCTTCAGGCTTGGGGTCCCGGCGGCGTGATCCAGCGACTACGAGTGGCCTGCCGGAGTGCCTGCGCTACAGCGACCGAGTGGGTGTCGAGGCGACCTTCGCCGGCGGAGCGGAGCCGAGCAGAGACAGGCGCGGAGGCGTAGCCGGCCTACGACTACTACGCGAGACTGGGGCTCGAGAACGCTTGCTCCGCGTGGCTGCTTCGGCCCTGCCCTGGCCGTGAGTAACTAAACCGTACCTCCGGAGTCTTTGCACGTCCAGGCGAGCCAGCCCTGGTTGCCTCTCGCCTTGCGGATCTGTCCTACAACTGTGTGTGCCGTATTGGGACCCGAGACGAAGGTAGGCCCCGTTCCCGGGGCGTTGGCCCCATTGGCTGTAATGGGCGGCCATTTTGGAGGGCCCGGATCGGTCGCTCAGCCTTGATCGAGGCCTCGGCGCTGCAGTGCTTCCTGACCGGCGACCAGTGCCCGGCCGGCTTCCGCTGCTCGGCTGCCCGGACCTTAGGCGCCTCATCACCAAGCTGTGGCCATCAGTGACTCCCGCCCCGCCAGGATGTCGAACGCCAGGGGTCAGAGGAGAGGCGACCGCACCTTGCCGGACATGTTGGGACGTGGTGCCCTGCGCAGCGGAGGAAGCCAGGCCGCCACGAGCTCTCCGGCCCACTCCAGAGGCGCGGACGGCAGAGAACCCCCGGTGACTCGATCATTCCTGGAGTCGCTGTTTAGTTCCTTACGGGAGGATTTATTTTCAGACTTTGAAGCAGGAGGTGGCCGGTGAGGTTCGGGAAGTCCGGAGAGAAGTGGACTCCCTGGGGGAGCGAGTTAATACTGTGGAAGAGGCTGGTCATTCCAGAGATGAAGAGATCACTCACCTGCAGCAGGAGGTCCTGCGGCTGCGGGAGCAACAGATTGAGCTGCAAGCCCACGCTGAGGACCTCGAAAACCGGTCCAGGCGGAACAACATCAGGGTCCGGGGCGTCCCATCCAACGAGGAGGGTGACGACGTGAATGCCTATCTGGTGGCTCTCTTCCGTGCGATCTTGGGGGAATCAGAGGACTTTCAGGTCTGCATCGACAGGGCACACAGGGTGGGCCGCCCTCGCAGAAACTCGCCGCCGCCCCCGGACATTTTGGCCTATCTGCCGGCCTTCCCCCTGAAGGAGCGGATTCTCCGCGAGGCGCGGAGGCAGCAACCTTTTCGCTTTAGAGAGCACCCGGTGGCTCTCTACCAAGACTTATCCATGGTCACGCTGCAGAAGAGGAAATCTTTCAAAATTGCCACGGACTTCCTTCGGGAGCATGACACGCAGTATTCCTGGGGGCACCCCTTCCGCTTGATCTTCCGGTGGAACGGGACTTTACACCAGCTCCGGTCCCTCCAGGATGTCTGCGCAGTGTTGGGAATCACGGCTTCAGATGCTGACACCCCGGCGCCGCGACGCCGGCGAAGCACTCGAGACGGCTGGCAGCAGATCGGGGAAAGACGCTCTCCTCCCCCGGAGCGGCCTGACTCGCCCACGATTCGGGCGGACATGTCGAGCGCAATCCAGGAGGCCTCCAGAGCGACAGCGAGTGGTGATGTGGCCTTGACGGCCTGAACTTACTCCGGGGGGAGTCTACATTAGCTCTTCAACATTGCAGGTGCGAGGGTTCTGGGGGTAGGGAGGGACGGGGGTGCTGGTGTTGGTGGCTGGACGTCCACTCAATCGACTTTCCACTGCCTTGTCCGATAAGGACCGGACTGGGACAATGACTTTTTTGAATGGCTTGAAAAGCGGGGGGCGGGAAGGGGAGTTGCAGGGGACTGTTTTGAGTTGGGGGGTTTGTTAGGGAGACGAGAGTTGGGGGCAATGTGGAGCTGGGAGTGTGAAGTTCGGGGGGGGGGAGGGGAGGGGTCCACCTAGTTGGGGGGTTTTGGGGCTTGGGGACTGTACTGTGCCGTAGGGTTGTTTGCCTTCACTGTGTGCTGAGACTTCTTGTTGTGGCCTTTGTGTTTCGCCCGAGGGGCTTTGCCCACTTTCATGTGCGTTTCTGGGACCCCCCTCCTTGATGGCTCTTAAAGTTGTTACTCTGAACGTGAAGGGGCTGAATAATCCGGTCAAAAGGCGAGCCGTCCTGTCTCTGTTGGAGAACTCGCAGGCCGACATTTGCTTACTGCAGGAGACCCATTTGTTGGCCAAGGATTGTCCCAGAATGCGCACCCCCAAGTTCCCCACGCAGTTTTTCTCCTCCAGTGCTTCTAAAACGGCTGGTGTGGCGCTCTTGTTCTCCAGGGGGTTCAGAGGGGAGGTCTTGCAGAAGGTAGCGGAGCAAAAGGGGAGACTTCTGGCATACAGGATCAGGGTGGGGGGTTTGGTGATGACTGTAGGCTCTGTATACGGCCCCAATGACCACCAGGACCAATTTTTGCACAGGGCATTGGAAGACGTGGCATCCACCTCTGATAGGCACATAGTGCTAGGGGGGCATTTGAATTTGGTCTTTGATGCGACTCTGGACAGGTCTGTGCAACGGCGCCACCAGTTGGGGGAGCTTTCGAGCTCGGTTCGTACCGGGCTGGAGGAGCTCGACATGCACGACATGTGGCGCCGCCTCCACCCCGCGATCCGCGCGTATTCCTATTTCTCTCATGCACACAAGTCCTACGCGAGGCTGGATCATCTTCTAGTGACAGGCCCGATGTTCGCACTAGCCTCGACTGCCGACATGGGGGTCATCTCTCTCTCCGACCATGCGCCGGTAGAGGGCACCTTCAATATAACCCCGGTGGCCCATCCGAGAGGGGTCTGGCGTCTCCGGGACACTTTGCTACATAGGCGCTCGACGGTACAACAGATCCGCGCGGCCATAACGGATTTCCAGCGCGCTAATGACAATGACGACACTTCCCGCGCGACGCAATGGGCTGCCCTGAAGGGCGTGCTCCGGGGCGAATTTATCGCTATCTCCTCGGCGGAGAACAAGGATCGCCAGCTCAAGAGGGACGAGCTTACCCGGCAGGTGCGGGAGCTGGAACAGGTACATCACAGAACGGGCGCCCCCAGAGTCTGGAGGCAACTGAAGGCCGCCAGGAAAGTCCTGTCTGCGCTTGACACGGACCGGGCGGAGTACGCGGTGCTTCGCCTGAAGCACAAGTATTACACTGGTGGTGACGGGTGCGGCCGGCTCCTGGCGCACAAACTCAGGGTACAGCACCAGCAGCACCGGGTGAAAGAGCTGGTTACTCCCACCGGAGGGACGGTTACGGAGGACGAGCAGATTGCGGATGTTTTCCGTAACTTCTACGCTGACCTCTATACTGGCGAGGCCCCCTCTGCCCAGGCGGACATTCTGGACTCGGTGTCGCTCCCATCGTTGACGCCGGATCAAGCCCAGTATCTGGAGCGGGAGATTCGGATCGTGGAGGTAGTTACGGCGATCTCCCGGCTTAAGACGGGTAAGGCCCCGGGACCGGATGGCTTCATCCCTCTTTTCTATAAGACCTTCTGTCAGGAACTTGCGCCTCTGCTGACGCGCCTCTTCAATACTTTTTCGGAACCGGGCGCCATCCCCCCCGAATTCCTCCAGGCCACGGTCTCCGTGATCCCGAAGCCGGGCAAGGACCGGACTGCCTGCGGGTCCTACCGCCCTATCTCGTTACTGAACACAGACCTGAAGGTTTTCACTAGCATACTGGCGGCACGTCTGGCTCTTCATCTCCCGGGCATGGTCGAAGCGGATCAGGCCGGCTTCGTGCCGGGCAGACAGACGGTCGACAACACGAAGAGGGTGACTCATATCCTTGAGAAGGCCTCCAGGATTCCCGGGGAACGCATGCTCCTCTCCATAGACGCGGAAAAGGCGTTTGACAGGGTGCATTGGCCCTATCTAGAGAAGGTCCTGAGCAAGTTTGGGGTCGGCGAGAAGTTCCGGCACCTGATTTTCAACTGCTACCGGTTTCCGTCTGCGGTGGTCCGGGTGAACGGGGGCAGCTCCCGACACTTCCCAATTGAACGTGGTACGCGACAGGGATGCCCATTGTCCCCTCTGCTCTTCGCTCTTTATATGGAGCCGTTTGCTCAAAGGGTCCGTCAGAACCCCGATATCACAGGGGTCAAGATGGGTGAGTTTCGCCATGCGCTTAGCCTCTATGCGGATGACGTAATTTTGACACTTGATGACCCACGCAGGTCCCTGCCTGCGAGGAACTGGACCTCTTTGCCGAGGTGGCGGGCTTCAAGGTGAACCTCGGGAAATCTGCTGCCCTCGATGTCTCGCTGACTGGCGCCACCAGAGCTGACCTGCAGCGGCTTTTCCCTTTGAGCTGGTCTGGGGACCGGATTCCGTATCTGGGGATCTTCTTGGCTCCCTCACTCCCCGCGATGGTCACGGCCAATTACACGGCTTTGAGCGCGAAAATCAGAGAGGAATTGGCTCGGTGGGATAAGGGCACGTTGTCGCTGCTGGGCCGTGTGGCCGCAGTGAAGATGACCCTTCTACCTCAGGTACTATACCTGTTTAGGGCGCTCCCGCTACAGCCCCCCAAAGGATGGCTCACGGTGGGAGTCGAATAAACATTGGCTGTTTCAGGACCAGGCGGTAGCGGGTAGGACGCTACAGGAGGTGCCTTTCCTGAGACGGGCTCACCGTCCCCCTAATCTTTACGCCTCTTTTGTGACGCGGGTCCCACTTAGGGTATGGGACTCAGTGGCTACTAGACATGAGCTCACTACCTTTCCCTCTCCCTTCACGCCGTTGATTGGCAATCCGGACTTTGGACCGGGTATGGAAGCTGGCGCCTACGATCACTGGCGGCGGCCCGCTGCTGCACCTTGTATCATTTATATGGCCCGGAGGGTGTCGTCCCCTTCCAGGACTTGCGTAGGGATTATGGCCTCCCCGAGACGGAGCGCATGCGGTATATGCAGGCGCGCCATTGGGCGCTACAGCCTCAGGTGCGCGAGACGGCAGACCGGGAGATCACGGTGTACGAGCGCTGGCTAATCACTCGCACGTCGGACGCTAAGCTTATCTCCGATTTGTACAAGATGCTGCAGCCCCCCCCCTTTCATATCCACAGCCCGGGCAGGGAGCGCTGGGAGCGGGAGCTTGGTCGCGTGCTGAGTCATACTGAATGGGACCACATCTCCTAACGGGCGCGCCATTCTGCCTATCACACGGGGCTCACGGAAACTTTCACCAAAATTTCGACCTATTGGTATCGCACTCCTGAGAAACTACATGAGATGGATAGATCAATACCGGGGACGTGCTGGCGTAACTGTGGCCAGAATGGTACGCTTACTCATATCTTGTGGGACTGTCCCCTATTGGCTTCTTACTGGGAGGAGGTCCTTAATGAGGTTGATAAATGTTTTGGGATAGAGCTGCCCCGACTCCCTGCCTACGTTCTATTGGGTTTGCCGAACGGATTGATGTACCCTCTCAGATCTAACCGTGGTAGACAGATTGCGATAGCATTGGGGTCAGCTGTACAAAACATACTCATACACTGGCGCTCCACCACGCTCCCCACTGTTGTCGGCTGGTTGCATAGATTGTGGCATGTCCTTGGGATGGAGAAACTGTCCTTGGTGGTGGCGGGAGACGTAGATACTTTTGAGGAACTGTGGGCGCCTTCCATGACCTGTTGTGCTCTGAATTTAGGGAAATCACCTGCCCTAGATATCTCAGACTGTTACGGTTGACACCGCCGCCGGACCCGCCTGTCTGATTGGGCTAAGCCGGCATCTGGTAACGGGGGCACACGTTGGGTTGCTATGAAGGGGGAGCGAATGGTTGACGGCACAGTACAGGGGGTGGGACGGGGAGTGGGAGTTAAGGGGTTGTTTGCTGGGTAGGAACTGGGGCAGGACTGTTTTCCCCACCCCTTTTCTTTTTTCTTTCCCCCTCTTTTTCCCCTCCCTTCCCCTCCCCCCCCTTTTTTTTTTCTTTGTCTTCACCCACAGGTGTGCGAGCTGTGTTTCCAAGCAGGATGGTGCCCATTGTGGCGAAAGAATTGCATTGATGTATCTAATGTACCGTACGCACTGATTATGAGGACACCTGTGGTTTTCTTTTTCATGTACTTTGTTGTTTCCTTCCTTACCCTGCTTCAATAAAATACTTTAAACCTAAAATATTTACAGATAAGGGATTTTCTCGCCAAAAGACTTAATTATCGAGACCGAATCCCTTCATTAGATTTCATTATTGGCGGCCAATCCACAACATCTACTTTATATACATTTATTATTGAGAAGATGGAGGATGATTTGGCCAAGAACTTCGAGAGAAGGCAAACTAGCCTTCAGGCTGGGCAAGGTGAGTGTGAAGACTACCTTCTGTTCAGCCAAACTTCATGTATCTCCGCCAATCTGCAGGTACAATGCTTTAAGACTTGGTGTGATTTATATATTACTCCGGCACATATCCACCAATGGGGAGGGACTTCGGGTTGTTGGCTGCAGATAGCACTCATATTTTAGCCACTTGTTCCTGTCTTTCTCAATTGGTGGTTAAAATGGAACAGCGCTTGGAATCTATATTGGGCTATGTCGTATTACTGGCCCCACAGGTTATTATGCTTGGGATTTCCAATCAAGAAATGGAGGTAGCAGATCGAAAAATGATGTACATATCAATGGCAGTTTTTCGGCTCTGTCTGGCCACGGTCTGGCTTGACCCAAACCCTCCCTCGATACATGTCTGGTTCAACAAACTATTATTTATATGCAATTGGGAGATATCTGTGTTTAGAAGAAGGGGGAGTAGGGCAAGAGCTGAAGGCGAAAAGATCTGGGACTCTTTAACTAAATGGTTGAAGAAGGATTAATTGTCAATATGAGGGGATGTACCCCTAGTCTGTTATGTCAGTGTTAGTCGCTGTTTAATAAGTTTTTGGTTTTCTCTTTCCTATGTGGGGATCCACCATGGGTGATGGGGTTGGTGGGTCAATAACCAGGGGGAAAACTGTTGGCCGCAGATATGGGCTTGTCTTTTCTTTTTTTAATGTGACTATATATTACACTGATTTGTTTGTTTTCTGTATCTGATGTCCAATAAAAAACAAATAAAAAAAAGGAAAGTACTTCAATGCCTCGTCAGGGGTAGTAAGCGCTATAAATAAATACAATTGCAATTTTAATCACTTGGACTCCTGATGCATCAGGCATGTATCTAATTGGGAGCAGATTGAGGCAATTCAACTTTGAATGCGCTCTATCCAATAATATTAATTAAGAATGAACAATGTTAGCCCAGGAGCATCAACATGACACAAGAGCATGTGCAAGGAGGAAATTGTCACCATGTGTTACTGAATGCGTGCCAATTGTCTTGCTGCAATGATGGTGTTTGACAGTTCCAGGGTGTTTATTTGACCGATTTTTTTCCAGGAATGTAGGGATTGCATATTTGTTACTTGTAAATTATGTTTTAGCATGTCACTTGCCACTAAAGAGTTCATAACCTCTCGAATTTATATTAAAATAACATCAGAACTATAGTCATATTACAGGTCCTTAAGAGTTACACCAGACTTGGTTTCATGAGCTATGTTTCAGATTTTTGTGCTTGCAAAGAATCATTTACTGTTTTCAATTGTGCTGGGCTTACTATTGCACACTTGTTTGTCACAGGGTTATAAGAATAACTGGCATGTTCATGTAGGTATTCAAAAGCTCGAGTTCAAAAGACTTTGGGCCAGATATAGGTAATCTCAATTTATCTATTCTTAAATACCGACTTTTACCGATTCGGTATTTAAGAATAGGTAAATGGGATGTAGATAATAGTTCGGTAAAAATTACCGAATTGGTAAGATGCAGTAATTAAGAATCAGTATTTACCGATTCGGAATTTACCGAATCGGTTAATACCGATTCAGTAATTCCCATTCATTCCTATGGGCAAAGGGAATTACCGATTCGGTAAATACCGAATCGGTAATAGGGGGACCACATTCAAGGGTGGCAGGGTGTCACATTGACACCCTGTTGCACCCCTGAATAGTGCGTGGGTGCACATGTGGCACACATACATGCCCTAAGGTCGTGTATGTCTGCCACAGGGCACTGAATAAAAAGCAAAAAATTGCTTTTAAAAATTAATTAGTTCTTTACCACCAACTAATAGTTGGTGGTAAATAACGAAGCCTTAAATGTAAGCCTGGGCGTAGTACTTCACTACGCCCACGGAGTGGACGTAGTGTTGCCTACTTCGCCATTTGTGAAGTAGGCGTAGCAGGCAACACTACGCCCACTCCGTGGGCATAGCGAAGTTGCCTGCCATAATGGATACTAATGCGCATTTCTCACGAGAAATGCGCATGCGCAGGCGGCAGCGCATGCGCATTAGTATCCAACATGGCGGCACGGTTACCAGAGGGAGCCCCGGAGACGCAGCCGACAAGGTAAGTGGTGTTTATTCCTTTTAAAAGCATTATTTAAGTATTTAGGGAGGGCGGTAGGGAGGGCGGGTAGTATTTAGTGAGGGCGGGAGGGAGGCGCGTAGTGGGGCTACGCGAAGTGCGTGGGTGGACGTAGTTTCTGTCCCACTTCGCGTAGCTTCGCGTAGCCCCACTACGCCTACTACGCCCAGCCTTACTTAAATGTAAGAAGCACTCACTTGAGTGCTCCCTACATTACAGATTTGGTAATTTACCGAATCAGTATTTTAAGAATTCGCTAATTTACTGATTTCTTAAATTACCGATTTGGTAAATTACTGAATCCTGAAATGTGGGCTCCTACATCTGAAAAGCCTAATACCGGCCGGTCTCGGCTGAAATTTGGTAATTTCGTCCGTTACCGACCGGCATTAGGCTTCCTACATCTGGCCCTTTATTCAGATAGTACTATATCCATAAAAGCACAACACACACAATAAATTAAAATTTACAATAGCATGATCCAAAATTCATAATGTTTAAAAGCACAATACAGACAACCTTCATGGATTGCACATGGTTTTGCGAGCCCATACAGCTGTTCTCAGAAAAGTACCAACACGGAAATCTAATTCATAATTCTCCAATTTTTTGAGTATACTTCTAAACGCATCTGCTAAATGGATGGGTAGCATTTTTTTAAAATGGTATTTGCAGCCATTGCGCATCCATTGTGTAAAATTTTCAGAAGAAAAGTGTTTTTCCGCTTTGTCCATTACATGGGCATGACAGGGAATCAAGGTTTGCATTATACCTAAGGGGAAAACAAAGCAGATATTTTATAGTGCCACTCCTTAAGTGGAAGAGAAGTCACCTCTCCCATTGTCACATAGGTAGTGTAAGGTAGCTAATCAAACAGTGTGCGGTTTGCTCGATGGATTTAAAAGTTTGCGACAGTTGATTTCTTAGATTCCCTCTCTAGTCTTTCCGCACTGTAAAGTGTATACAATGCTGTCCTAGAGCTTTTTTATCTATCGTGTCAGCTGCGTTCGAATTTAGAAAAAGCCAGCCATAATTAACACTTTTTAAGCTCCTATTTACCCCAGCAAGCCATGGAAAGTCTATCCCTTTCTCACAACTGATATAGTCAGTCGTCTATTATCTCTCTAGTGAGGGACGCTGCTGGGTTTTTCCATATGGCCAGCCAAAAAAATGCAGGGCGTGCTCTTATGAAATCTTCACTGTAACTTAATATTAATTCACTGTAGCAAACATACTGAGTAGTGGAAATCGGTGCGCCCAATAGTGTCCTGCAGAATCTGTTTTCCTCTTGCTGAATGCTAGAGCTTTTAGTGGTACCCCAAATCACTGCGCCATAAGTGGCTGTGGGTATGCATTGGGATTTAAAAATCTATTTTTGTTTAAGAAAATTTTTATTGAGTATTTTAAAGAAAATAACAGTACACATGTTATGAATTTACGAAAAACAGGCAAATAATACGTATAAATAAGCAATACATAACATATGCACTAATAAACTAATTAGATTGATAAGAGGGATATAAAGTAAAGAGAAAGAGGGAGATAGGAAAAGAAGCAGAGAGAGAACAGGAAAGAAAGAGGATAGAGAAGAGAAGGAAAAGAAAGGGAAGGGGAAGAATAATAAAAGAAAAGCAAAGAGGAAAAATATATGGGAATAAATATAAAGCATTCAAGAAGGAGAACCAGAAGAAAGATAGGATGTGAAAGGATGCCAAAGAAGATCAGATTTAATTTTTAGGGGAGTAGAAGAAGACAAAGCAATAGAAAGCCTATGTTCATCGCATACAAAATTCCACCAAGTATGAACAGAAATCTTAGAATTATCTTTCCAACACGATAGAATGACTTTGAATGCAATAGAGATAAACAGGTCTAACAAACTGGCAGAAGAAAGTAAAATATCAACATCATCGGATAACGAGCCTAGAAAAACATTCTGTAAGGATACGGAGCGGAACATGAGAAAATGTGCATACAAGTCTTCCAAACCTCCTTCCAAAATGCAAGAACAAGAGGACAAGCATATAATAAGAGTTTAAGTGTTCCAGGCTCTTTAGAACATGACCAACACAATGTAAATGAATTTTGGGAAAACTTTTGAACAGTAACAGGTGTAGTTATGACTCTATGATATATAAAAAACAAAGATTGAGTAATTCTAGCAGCAATAGATGTTTTGAACAGTTTAGACCAGATACGATCCCATAACAAAACAGGGAAAGTAGTATCCAAGTCACATTCCCATCAAATCTTTAACATCGTTAAAACTGTCCCAGTTCTTTTTGGGCGAGGGAGGCTAAGAATAGAGTTGGTGGCCATTGAGAACTTGTTCTTACAAAACACCACGTGTTCAATCCAGATGCTGTTTGCAGCAAAGACCAACCCAAGTTATGAAAAAGTGCTAATTAATTTTTGGTCGCCAACAGATATGGAATTTAAAGAGTGTTTTCTTGGCCCACAGGACATTATAAATTATTTCTTAAAATTAGTGCGTAGGTCTAGCCTGGTCATAAAGTCGGTAAATCCCTATACTAAAGTGCGTAATGCATTAGGTGTGGGTCCCATTAAAACTGCACCATCGGCGTATAGTAACACAGGAAGTATTTTTCCTTGAACTCTGGGTACATCATTGGTGAGTGTAGTCAGTGATTTGTGCAAATTATTGATATAAATACCAAAAAGAAGGAGCACTTTGATGTATACTTGCCCTACCCCTCTGCTTACTTTAATATCATTAGAGAGGTGTGGCTCACTGGTTAGAGGCGGCAGACCTGTAAGCAGAGAACGGCCCGGGACCAGGGTTCAATTCCCAACGCGGCAGGGTCGTGGACCAGGGGTCAACGGACTCGATAATTCTCGCCTCAGTGCCTACTCTAACAAGGGAACACACTCGGTAACTCTGGGCATTAAGCTTGCCTCATCTCTACAACGGCCCCCCACAGACGCCGGGGATGCCTTGTTTCACCCTGGAGTTACCCAGAAAGGGACCATCTCACAGGGAAAACCAGGACGGGTTCCCCAGCGGTCTACAGCGCCAGGACACTCGGGTAGAGTAACAGTGCGCTTTACAAGTATCCCACATTTACATTTACATTTACATTTACATTTACTCCTCACCCCCACCACCAAACCTGACCGAGTCTTCAGATCGGTGTGTAAGTAAGTCAAGAAATGCACCAAATCCTCATCCAAACCATATGCTAAATGAATGGACCATAAAAGGGACATATTAACAAAATCAAATGCAGATGTCAGGTCCATAAAAGCTAAATATATGGGCGATCACTGTGCAATGGTATATTTTCCAATAATTAAATTAAGTTTTAGGCATTGTTCATTTGTGACTACGTTGCTTCTAAATCCCAGTTGACAGGACTCTAAAATATGATTTTCCTTAGCCCAATTTTAAATTTTGTTATATAAAACTCTACCTAAAATTTTGAGGGTGTTGTCTATTAGGGAAATTGGCCTGCAACAACTGGGTTGCGAGCTGTCACCCTTTTTAAAGATTGGAACAATAATGCTTGTCAATAATGAACTTGGTAACGGGCTGTTAGTTAAGTTGTTAAAAACATTTAGCAGAAGTGGGGCCCAGATATCAGGTTTGTGTTTAATGAGGTCAATAGGTAGCCCATCTGGGCCTGGGGCTTTATTGCCCACACTCTGGCGGATGGCCTCCTCAACCTCTATTATTGAGATCCTAGTTGGGTTCCTATGCTTAAAAGGATCCAAATCTTGTGCAGGAGCTAGGTAAATCGTAGAGAAATGACTTTCCCAGGCTGCACTTTTTATTTTGCAGCTTATCGGGGTTAATGGCTGTACCATTAATCTCAGGTCTTTGGCAATAGCCCAAAATATATTTCAGTTTTTTAGGTTGGCAGTATTAACAAGTGCGTCCCAGCGATCTTTTAATAGTTCTTCTTTCCTTTTAACAATCAGTAACTTATACTTCTGCCTCGATGATTTAACAAGTGAGTTACACCTAGGGCTGTATGACAGGGCCTTGTGTAGCTGCCTGTTAGCCTCTGAGCATTCGTGATTAAACCATCTAGGTCCACTTTGCGGTGTGGTGATAGGTTTCAACAATAAGGATTTGATGGCCTCACAAAGTTGAATGAACCTGTTAATTGCCTCAGGATGGGGGTCCTGAGCCCCACCAGGCCAATCTTAGATTGTCAGTAGAAGGTGATAAGTTCCTGGCACCGCATTCTGTGTTAAACATTGGCCTAGGGGATAGTCTCAGCACTGTTTGAATCGGATTGTGGTCCCCATGAGTTGTGGCAATAACTTCTGCTTCAAATAAGCAGTCCTCTAGGGCAGGGGAAATGAAAACATAATCAACCATGGAAACAGCCCCGCCCTCTGAATGTCGGTTCCGGGGAATTATTATTATTTGTTACAGTAGCAATTTCCATGACATTGGTTAAATTATGATTATTCAGGTGTACCACTAAATCCTTGCCCCTATGGCAATGCTGTCCTCTGCTACATGGCCGTTTACTGGTCCTAATGTGAGGTAACTTAGCATTTAAGTTGCTTCCCAAACAAATTCCAGTCTTTAGGATATTGAATAGAGGCACTAAATTCAAATACATTTATAAAATTCCCATTATGGTATTGAATAAAAATCATTATTATAAAAGTTAACTAGCTAAAAAAAGACCACTCTATTGTACAATAAGGCTCGAAAGTTGCTGCTTTCGGTGCGTATGGCTTTAACGCTACCACCTGCAGCTATATTTACCCAAATTGATAAACCCCCATAGGGTAGGCCGAACTTGGGAACTGGGGCTACAATATTGTAGCATTCAAACCCATCAATGTAAAGGTCTTGGGTAGGCCAAGTCTTTTGAAACATAAGGATATCCTGCTGTCTTACGAGTTTCAGCTAATCCGGTGGGTGCAACTTGGACTGAATTCCAGCCATGCTCCAGCTCAAGATGCTCAAATCTGAAATGGCCAAAACCTTTGCTAGAGTATGTGGGTCAATGAACTCAGTTATTGATGGAAGAATTACTGACCACTGTTCCCTCTAGGGAGTGCGTGCACGTGCACCTCCCCTAAAGTCAGCGCGCACCACCTCGCATGGAGCGCGCACACAGGACGTCGCTAGGGGAGTCGCACTGCCGGCCGCTTTAAAGAGGCGAGCGGCGCGAACATGAAGCACTTTTCGTGGCGGTGGCGGCGGAGCGGGCGTGAGGAGTGCAGGTAAGGAGGTGGGGGGGCTTGTGGGGCTTGTGGCCCTTGCGGTGCTTGGGCTTTGTGGGACGCGAGGCAGGGCTTTTGTTCTGAAAGCGTGGGGCAGAATGTGGCCTTTTGTTTAAGTATTGCTGATAATCAGAGCCCCTTCACAGGCTCCGATTAACAGCAATACTTAAACAAAAGGCCACAGTCTGCCCCGCGCTTTAATAACAAAAGCGTAGAGACAGTACACGCTGTGTTTAGAAACTGTCTCTACGCTTTTGTTATTAAAGCGCAGGGCAGACTGTGGCCTTTTGTTTAAGTATTGCTGTTAATCGGAGCCCGTGAAGGGGCTCTGATTAACAGCAATACTTAAACGAAAGGCCTCAGCGGCTGGGAAAATGAGCGGAACCGAAGGCAAAAGGGGCACAAAAACAAGGAAAAAAACGAGTAGGACAGAGGGCAGAAAGGCACAAAAAATAAGTAGGACAGAGGGCAGAAAGGCACAAAAAACGAGTTGGACAGAGGGCAGAATGGCACAAAAAACTAGTGGGACAGAGGGCAGAAAGGCACAAAAAATGATTGGAAAAGAGAGCAGATGAGCACAAAAAACGAGGGGAAAACAGTGGAACAGAGGGGTAAAAGACACAAAAAAACGAGTGGAACAGAGGGCAGAAGGGCACAAAAAACGAGTGGAACAGAGGGCTACAAGGCAAAAAAAACAAGTGGAACAGAGAGCAGAAGGGCACAAAAAAACGAGGGGAAAACAGTGGACCAGAGGGCTAAAAGGCACAAAAAAACGAGTGGAACAGAAAGCAGAAGGGCACAAAAAAATGAAGTGGAAAACAGTGGAACAGAGGGCTAAAAGGCACACAAAAACGAGTGGAACAGAGGGCAGAAGGGCACAAAAAACAAGGAGAAAACGAAGTGGATCAGAGGGCAGAAAGGCACAAAAAACAAGTGGAACAGAGAGCAGAAGGGCACAAAAAACGAGTGGAAAACAGTGGAACAGAGGGCTAAAAGACACAAAAAAAGAGTGGAACAGAGGGCAGAAGGGCACAAAAAACGAGTAGAACAGAGGGCTAAAATGCACAAAAAACGAGTGTAACAGACAGCAGAAGGGCACAAAAAAACAAGTAGAAAACAGTGGAACAGCGGGCTAAAAGGCACAGAAAAACGAGTGGAACAGAAGGCTAAAAGGCACAAAAAACGAGTGGAACAGAGAGCAGAAGGGCACAAAAAACGAGGGGAAAACAGTGGAACAGAGGGCTAAAAGGCACAAAAAAACGAGTGGAACAGAGGGCAGAAGGGCACAAAAAACGAGTGGAACAGAGGGCTAAAATGCACAAAAACGAGTGTAACAGACAGCAGAAGGGCACAAAAAAACAAGGGGAAAACAGTGGAACAGCGGGCTAAAAGGCACAAAAAACAAGTGGAATAGAGGGCAGAAGGGCACAAAAAACAAGTGGAACAGAGGGCAGAAGGGCACAAAAAACGAGGGGAAAACAAAGTGGAACAGAGGGCAGAAAGGCACAAAATACGAGTGGAACAGAGGGCAGAAAGGCACAACAAATGAGTGGAACAGAGGGCAGAAAGGCACATAAAACGAGGGGAAAACGTAGTGGAACAGAGGGAAGAAAGGCACAAAATACGAGTGGTACAGAGGGCAGAAGGGCACAAAAAAAACGAGTGGAAAACGAAGTGGAACAGAGGGCAGAAAGGCACAAAAAACAAGAGAGAACAGAGGGCAGAAGGGCACGAAATACGAGTGGAACAGAAGGCAAAAGGGGAACAAAAACGAGTGGCACAGAGGGCAGACAGGCACACAAAACTAATGGCACAGAAGCAGAATACAGAAATATAGGGGCAGCTAAGAACAGAAGGCAGAACGGGCAGAGAGGCACGGGGGCAGCGAGGGGAACAGAAGGGAAAACTGGGCAGAGACACGGGCAGCGAGGGGTACAGAAGGAAAGACCAGGCAGAGCGAGCACGGGGACAGCGAGGGGAACAGAGGGAAGAAAAAGGGGCACAGACCACATACAGGCAGCGGGGAAGACAGACAACAGCAGTCAGAGACACAACAATGAAAATACAGGCAATACAATACATTTGCAAACTGCCCTTAAGATCCTTATTGTGGCTCTGTATTCGTGAAAATGCACCATCTTTTCACTTTTTAAAGTAAACGTTTTGAGTGCCATTTGGCGCTGCAGACACGTGCCGTTAGGTTCCTGGCGCACATAGCCATGGTTGCAGCGCACAGAGACCCTCCACTGCCGCACAAAGAGGAAAAAAATTAGAGGGAACATTGTTACTGACCCAACAGCGGAATCAAGAAATTCCAGGTTTGACGATAGTCAATCCTGGGTGTCTAACTTAGACAGAGCCAAAACCATTATGTGTGGTAGGAAGAGAGGACTAATTTATGCGGAGACTATAATTTTGTTTATAAAAATAGCCCAGCGGTAGTGAGCATATGTTAGTGTTGTTAATTGTTGTAAGCTCACGCACTCGCATAGGGCTCTCACCATGGAGAGTCTGCAGAAATTGAACACAATACAGCCCCTTCAATGTTGTTTGGAGATGCACCAACCCACCCAACTCTATGTGCCATGATGATCTTGTTTGTGTCGGATGGGTGAAACCTCCTATTCATTGGTAGCCAATCCATGCATTTATTACGTAGATGGTCCTATGACTCTTTCTGGTCCCTATTTAGAGTTGGTATGCCTGCGAGCACCGGCACATAAGGGGAGGCGGCAAGAGGTAAGCCCAAAACGTCCGAGCTTGGACTCAGGGGCTTTCTGCTGAGGGTGACTAATGCAGTGCTACTTAATTTGCCAGGCATTAGTTTTGGGTTTGGTCTGTTGGTACAACTGAAAGTAGGATTGGAGTGCATAATAGTAACCAATTTATCAGTGGAGGGGAAAACAAAGTGGAACAGAGGGCAGAAAGGCACAAAATACGAGTGGAACAGAGGGCAGAAGGGCACAAAAAACGAGGGGAAAACAAAGTGGAACAGAGGGCAGAAAGGCACAAAATACGAGTGGAACAGAGGGCAGAAAGGCACAACAAATGAGTGGAACAGAGGGCAGAAGGGCACATAAAACGAGGGGAAAACGTAGTGGAACAGAGGGAAGAAAGGCACAAAATACGAGTGGTACAGAGGGCAGAAGGGCACAAAAAAAACGAGTGGAAAACGAAGTGGAACAGAGGGCAGAAAGGCACAAAAAACGAGTGGAACAGAGGGCAGAAGGGCACGAAATACGAGTGGAACAGAAGGCAAAAGGGGAACAAAAACGAGTGGCACAGAGGGCAGACAGGCACACAAAACTAATGGCACAGAAGCAGAATACAGAAATATAGGGGCAGCTAAGAACAGAAGGCAGAACGGGCAGAGAGGCACGGGGGCAGCGAGGGGAACAGAAGGGAAAACTGGGCAGAGACACGGGCAGCGAGGGGTACAGAAGGAAAGACCAGGCAGAGCGAGCACGGGGACAGCGAGGGGAACAGAGGGAAGAAAAAGGGGCACAGACCACATACAGGCAGCGGGGAAGACAGACAACAGCAGTCAGAGACACAACAATGAAAATACAGGCAATACAATACATTTGCAAACTGCCCTTAAGATCCTTATTGTGGCTCTGTATTCGTGAAAATGCACCATCTTTTCACTTTTTAAAGTAAACGTTTTGAGTGCCATTTGGCGCTGCAGACACGTGCCGTTAGGTTCCTGGCGCACATAGCCATGGTTGCAGCGCACAGAGACCCTCCACTGCCGCACAAAGAGGAAAAAAATTAGAGGGAACATTGTTACTGACCCAACAGCGGAATCAAGAAATTCCAGGTTTGACGGTAGTCAATCCTGGGTGTCTAACTTAGACAGAGCCAAAACCATTATGTGTGGTAGGAAGAGAGGACTAATTTATGCGGAGACTATAATTTTGTTTATAAAAATAGCCCAGCGGTAGTGAGCATATGTTAGTGTTGTTAATTGTTGTAAGCTCACGCACTCGCATAGGGCTCTCACCATGGAGAGTCTGCAGAAATTGAACACAATACAGCCCCTTCAATGTTGTTTGGAGATGCACCAACCCACCCAACTCTATGTGCCATGATGATCTTGTTTGTGTCGGATGGGTGAAACCTCCTATTCATTGGTAGCCAATCCATGCATTTATTACGTAGATGGTCCTATGACTCTTTCTGGTCCCTATTTAGAGTTGGTATGCCTGCGAGCACCGGCACATAAGGGGAGGCGGCAAGAGGTAAGCCCAAAACGTCCGAGCTTGGACTCAGGGGCTTTCTGCTGAGGGTGACTAATGCAGTGCTACTTAATTTGCCAGGCATTAGTTTTGGGTCTGCTCAGTTTGGTCTGTTGGTACAACTGAAAGTAGGATTGGAGTGCATAATAGTAACCAATTTATCAGTGGATACTGAACCATTCATATTAGAGGAAGGGTTTGATACTAGATTTGCCTTCGTTCGGAAACATTCCCTGATGTGTCTGCATGTGGTACACGCACTACTGACCAGGAGGCCAGCAGGCGACAGTATTACAATCTCATATGGCCGGGATGCCCGCCACTCCCTCCCAACACCACATCCCAACGGGAGAAGACAGACACAGGTTTGAACTTTTGGAAGGCGGGGGGGAGTTAACGCCCCGGCCGTATTTATTAAAATATGAAACAAAATTTAAAACATTAAATAAAATTTTCATGAATTATGTACAATTTTACTTTTATTACATTTTGATGAAGACATGTTCTTTGGCTTATCTTAACAGATCTCTAATACAAAGGTTTCCTAGCCGAGTCTAGCATCCTGAAAATGCATACATTCTAAATTAAAATTGTACATCCTAGCATTAAGGGCCAACGGCAAGGTTTTAACCGGTGTCAGATCCCTACTACCAAAATCCCGCCCTCACGGTGTGAGTGGCGCATGCGCAGAGGACTTTACCCTCATTGCCAACTGTAACTTCCCTTGTCGTGGGGGCCCCCTTTCACTCGACACCATCTTAAAGGTCGTCCGAGTTCCCGTGTGAGGTATCTGTAGGAAGGACAGCGTGGACTCCCCCCCATCCCCACACTCTCTTCCGCCGTCGCGGATATCTGGCCCCCGGGAAATTCGTAGGAGGGGCATCTAGCCGCCTCCCCCCTGGGAGGGGCCTATGGCCGTCTCCCCTAGATGACCCATCCTTAGTGGGTGCCGCCTCCCCGTGGAAGGGGCCAATGGCCGCCTCCCCCCGGGCGCTCCTATCCATTCTGGGTGGCGCCCCCCTCTAGGGACCGTGAAATTACTGCTCACCGATCATGACCTTACCGACCGACCAAAAAATAAGTACGACAGTTGTTTTATCTACTAAGGGAAGAAAAATTCTGACATAGCCTTGATGAGTCATCAACTTTACCTTTCTACAAAGGGAAAAATTGTCCTAAAAGCAGAAGCAACATCATTATATGAAACATTCTCTTACTTCTCTACAAAGGAAAAAAGGCCTATACACTTCTTTCTAATCAAACTTTATTTAAACAAACATTGCCCTAGGGGCTGGTGGGTGGGTCAAAATTGCCGCTTGTTCCGTCGAGGGCTTACGAGCAACGAGTTGGTGCAGCCTTCAGAGCACAGGAACAAGAGGACGCTTCTTCGGATTCCCGCTCTTTTATCCGTCTGCGGGAGGGTGGGGACCCTCCTCCGGTACGCCTACTGGGCGTGGTCTTCCGTGCGGGTGTCTAGGACAACCCCTCCTGGGCGGGAAAGGGCGCGCCCCGGCTACGCCACTTTGGGCATAGCAGCCGAGCCACCCCCCCCCGCCCAAAATGGTTTCCCGGGGGGATCGGGGCACCCATCCATACGTTCGGGGGGACCGAGTGGTCGCCCCTTTCCATATGGCCGGGATGCCCGCCACCCCCTCCCAACACCACATCCCAATAGGAGGAGACAGACACAGGTTTGAACTTTTGGAAGGCGGGGGGGAGTTACCCCCCCGGCCGTATTTATTAAAATATGAAACAAAATTTAAAACATTAAATAAAAGTTTCATGAATTATGTACAATTTTACTTTTATTACATTTTGATGAAGACATGTTCTTTGGCTAACCTTAACAGATCTCTAATACAAAGGTTTCCTAGCCGAGTCTAGCATCCTGAAAACGCATACATTCTAAATTAAAATTGTACATCCTAGCATTAAGGGCCAACGGCAAGGTCTTAACCGGTGTCAGATCCCTACTACCAAAATCCCGCCCTCACGGTGTGAGCGGCGCATGCGCAGAGGACTTTACCCTCATTGCCAACTGTAACTTCCCTTGTCGTGGGGGCCCCCTTTCACTCGACGCCATCTTAAAGGTCGTCCGAGTTCCCGTGTGAGGTATCTGTAGGAAGGACAGCGTGGACTCCCCCCCCATCCCCACACTCTCTTCCGCCGTCGCGGATATCTGGCCCCCGGGAAATTCGTAGGAGGGGCATCTAGCCGCCTCCCCCCTGGGAGGGGCCTATGGCCGTCTCCCCCTAGACGACCCATCCTTAGTGGGTGCTGCCTCCCTGTGGAAGGGGCCAATGGCCGCCTCCCCCTGGGCGCTCCTATCCATTCTGGGTGGCGCCCCCCTCTAGGGACCGTGAAATTACTGCTCACCGATCATGACCTTACCGCCCGACCAAAAAATAAATACGACAGTTGTTTTATCTACTAAGGGAAGAAAAATTCTGACATAGCCTTGATGAGTCATCAACTTTACCTTTCTACAAAGGGAAAAATTGTCCTAAAAGCAGAAGCAACATCATTATATGAAACATTCTCTTACTTCTCTACAAAGGAAAAAAGGCCTATACACTTCTTTCTAATCAAACTTTATTTAAACAAACATTGCCATAGGGGCTGGTGGGTGGGTCAAAATTGCCGCTTGTTCCGTCGAGGGAGGGTCGACGAGTTGGTGCAGCCTTCAGAGCACAGGAACAAGAGGACGCTTCTTCGGATTCCCGCTCTTTTATCCGAAGAGCTCGCTTACCGGCATAGCCCCATGGAATGCCAAGGCGCAAGCTGCCCGGAACAGAACTGCTTCGAAAGGGGAGGAGCACGTCTCATCTAGCTTTGCTAAAAGCAGAGACAATCCGTCTAAGCCAATCGGGCGCCTCATATCCTGTTTGCGACCCTCGAGGCGTTGCCAGCCGCGGAGTGCCTTCCTAACCAAAAAGGAACCCGTCGGGTCACTTATGCCGTGCAGCTGTGCCATGAACGATATGGCCGCCCTATGTCTATTGGCCGTTGCCGCTGATCGGCCTTCTCTGTGCAGCAGCTACCAGGAACCCCAGGAAGGATTCCTCCTGCCCCCAGCTCTGTCTCCCTGTCGGACCCAAAAAATGTGCAGTCGGAACGAAACACTCCTTCGTAAGCCTTCCTTGTCCTGGGAGCTAAGCTGGCTGCCATGAGGTCTTGTAATCCGGGGCACCGATTAGCCATAGCACTTCGGGGAATGGTGCCGCCACTAGGTCCGCTGTGGGTAGATGGCCCCTGAAAGCCTGCATTTGTGAACGAGAGAGTGCATCAGCTGCATAATTCAGTACGCCTGGCACATATTTTGCCCTGAACTGTACATTCAATTTCATGCAACGTAAAACAATTTCTTTCAACAATCTCAAGATCCACTTGCAGCGGGCTGCCTGTTGATTAATGCACTCAACCACAGTCATATTATCAGACCAAACCACCACAGAGCGGTCCCTGAAGTCGTCTGGCCATGCCATCAGAGCAACCCAAATGGGAAATAGCTCTAAGAACCCAATGTTACCTGTCAGACCGCTGGAGTGCCACCACATCGGCCATACTTGTGCCGACCACCGGTTACCAAAGATGGCGCCAAATCCCACGCTCCCAGCCGAGTCGGTCCACAAACCTAGTTCATCCGAAGATGCTGGTGGTTTGTTCCACACAACTCGACCATTGAAGTCCGCCAGAAATGCCAACCAAATGCGCATATCCTGGCGAACCTCTGCCGACAGTCTCATACGGTGGTGTCCCTCCTTGAGGCCAACCATAGCTTGTGCAATAGAGCGTGAGAAGGGGCGGGCCATTGGTATCACCCTTAAGGCAAAGTTAAGCTGACCCACTGTTTGTTGTAACTGGTGTAGGGTCACTTTCTCCTTGCCCAGGCATTGCGTCAAGGAAGCCCTAAACTTGGCCACCTTTTCCATCGGTAAACGGAAACATCCTTCCACAGAATCGAGCTCAATTCCCAGAAACTCCAGTGAAGTAGATGGTCCAACCATCTTACCTGGTGCCAATGGGACTCCGAACTCCCACATGAGGATGCAGAAGTCCTGCAGCGCCTGCGCACATTTCGTATTGCCGGCCGCTCCCAAGAACAGGAAGTCATCTAGATAGTGCATAACGTGCCTATGCCCCGTGGCCTCGGTGAATGCCCACTCTAAAAAACAGCTGAACATTTCAAAATATGCACAATAAATGGAGCAACCCATAGGCATGCATTTATCCATGTAATAACTCCCTTGAAACGCAAAACCTAGCAAGCGCTGGTCTCGCGGGTGTACCGGGAGCAACCTGAATGCCGATTTGATGTCCGATTTCGCCATCAGCGCTCCGGGGCCTAGGTGATTTAATATGGCAACGGCATCGTCGAACGATGCGTACCGCACCGAACAAATATCCGGGTCAATGGCTTCGTTCACCTAGGAACCCCTTGGGGCAGACAAGTTGTGAATGAGTCTAAACTCCCCTGGGTCTTTCTTTGGAACCACCCCTAGCGGGAAACACACGAAATCCGCCACCGGCGGGCAATGAAAAGGCCCCGCCACCCGCCCCAAGCCGACTTCTTTGGAAATTTTCTTTGCTGCTACGCTTGGGTTCTGTTGGACAGATAACTGATTTTTACAAAAAAGAGTCCCCCCGAAAATCCCCCGCCGGGATGTTGAAGCCATATAGGAATCCATTCCTCAACACCCCGGCGGATACATGATCAGGGTATTTGTTCAACCAAGGAGTCAGAGCCATGATATCGACAGGTGTAGGCAATCGGTTCCCAAGCATCACCTCACTCTTGCTTAGACCCTCCTTTTCCTCCCGTTCCGCTGTTCTTAGATCTACAGCTACTCTCCGGGTGTGAGGAGTTCCCACAGCCCGCACACGCATGCCTGAACCTACATGTTCCCTGGGGCCTGCTACAGTTGCCTCTATTGAAGCCCCAACAAACCCCCCGCTTGCCGCCATTTCCGCCAGTCTTGGGCTGAAATTCCCCACCGGCGCCTGCTCGAAAGGGCACCGCAGGCTTCTGGCGAACTGACCCCGACCCGCTCCCGCCCGGCGAGGACGTACCCGCCGCACCAGGTAAGAGCTGCTTGTGCCATGACACCGAGTCGAGGCAGTCCCAGGTCAAAGATGTATCAAACTCTTTCACTTTTCGGAATTTCATGTCATATCCTTTCCACTCGTCCCCCTCACACATAGTATAAAAATCCATAATCCTATTCTGGTAACAGGACAACTCGGTCAGCACTTCCGGCTTTCGTTCACCCATGACTGCCGTAAATATCGAAAAGGCCTTTACCCAATTCGTTACGGTCTCATCGACCCTAAATTCCGCCATCTTGGCCCGCCATACACTGGGGTGCCATAAATCTTTCTGGGATTTTGCATATTCCATCTTGCGATGGTCAGTCAACAATGAAAATATATTCACATATTTTTTCCCCCATATTAATTCCTTTGTGGCCGCAGGGATGTGCTGGGCCACCCTTTCGCGCCTTGAAGGTAACGAACCTTCCCCTGCCATTGGCAATGTGTGCTTACCGGGTTCTACCGTCGTGTCTGCCGCCTTTTCCTGGCTAACCGTAGGTACTCCTGGCGCCACCTGTGGGGGAACAAGAGGAACATTCGCCGTCCCGGCTTCTCTCGACTGCCGTAACTGCTCGATTATTAGTCTAGCCTCCTCGGCCGGGTCCCCCGCGGCCACTGCCCCCCCGCTTTCTTCTTGAGCCAGGGTAACACTGACGCTAACTGGATGGCCAGTTCCGGGGCATCTCCTCATCATTAACAGGGGTAATTACAACCGGGATTGGTAAACCTATATCTGGGTTTGGTAGCGGGGTGTCTGCTGGTGTGATGGGGGCGACTGGGGGCACCTCAGGAACCGGATCCTCCCCGGAAACCGCCCTCCTCTTAATACGCTTCCCCCTACCCTCAGGGATGATTCCCGGCAAGGCCGGGCCTATTACCTTCTTAGGACGGCCAGAGCTGTTCTGAGCCGCTTACTGTTTTTTAACTTCGGCCAAACCTCGACCGATCGAGTCAACTTTACCAAATTTTCGGTCCATGATCGCCATTCGATTCGACAAGGTGCGCAGTACCTTCTCCAACTCGGAGCTCTCTCCTGCTTTTTTGCCGGCCATAGCTTTGTTTACTCCGCTCTAGTCGATCAACGAGGTCCCAGATCCTTCGTACTCCAAATAACTGAAAGAGAAACAACAAGATTACAAGTTCTCAAAATTGCCGCTTGTTCCGCCGAGGGCTCACGAGCAACGAGTTGGTGCAGCCTTCAGAGCACAGGAACAAGAGGACGCTTCTTCGGATTCCCGCTCTTTTATCCGTCTGCGGGAGGGCGGGGACCCTCCTCCGGTACGCCTACTGGGAGTGGTCTTCCGTGCGGGTGTCTAGGACAACCCCTCCTGGGCGGGAAAGGGCGCGCCCCGGCTACGCCACTTTGGGCATACCAGCCGAGCCACGCCCCCGCCCAACATGGTTTCCCGGGGGGATCGGGGCACCCATCCATACGTTCGGGGGGACCGAGTGGTCGCCCCTTTCCAGGAGCAGTAGTTGTAACAATAGGGAACTTAATATCATTAGTTAAGGTACCAGATGTTGAGGAAATAGAATTTTTGGTAGTCAGTGTGTCCCCCACTCGCACCCTATCCATGCACCCGTGCCCCATGTGTGTTCATGTAATTCCCTTCCCGTGCCTGTCATGATAATGCCCCTGCATTTCCGTCTAATGTTAGCATGTCAGTTAATAGGCCTTCCATGTATGAAGTATGAATTCCGCACTAAGGCCCACGTTTCCAATGCATTTACATGGTGCACTTTTAAATATCGTGAAGCACACGTTTTCCTGGCCCAGTTGATCCAGGCCCTGAATTGAGGCTCCGAGCCTCTTCTGTCTCTGAACACTGCAGCTTTGGTATGTATCCCTGACCTCTACCTTACTCCCTGCCCAGCCGAGCGGTGCCCGGCCCGGCCTGCCTGCCTGCCAAGACTGTATTTTCCCTACAGTTATCTGCTCAGCCTCTGCAAAAACACATTCCAGCCTAGTGAAATAGGTAAACATGTTCCGCCTGCAGAGCGCGGGGCCCAGCCTTCCTGTCTCCATGCAAGTGATTTACTGAACCCGTTGCCATAGTAGGCCCATAGCCCCCGTGCATTGCATGAAGAAGTATATGCCCACACTAGCATTCAGTGATGAACGGCCTCTGCTCGAGAGACCTTTACTTCAGACAATACATCCTCCAAACATAAGCATACATTCTAAATTAAAATTGTACATCCTAGCATTAAAGGCCAACGGCAAGGTCTTAACCGGTGTCAGATCCCTACTACCAAAATCCCGGTGTGAGCGGCGCATGCGCAGCGGACTTTACCCTCATTGCCAACTGTAACTTCCCTTGTCGTGGGGGCCCCCTTTCACTCGACGCCATCTTAAAGGTCGTCCGAGTTCCCGTGTGAGGTATCTGTAGGAAGGACAGCATGGACTCCCCCCCCATCCCCACACTCTCTTCCGCCGTCGCGGATATCCGGCCCCCGGGAAATTCGTATGAGGGGCATCTAGCCGCCTCCCCCCTGGGAGGGGCCTATGGCCGTCTCCCCCCGGGCGCTCCCATCCATTCTGGGTGGTGCCCCCCTCTAGGGACCTTGAAATTACTGCTCACCGATCATGACCTTACCGCCACAGGCCGGATAGTTGACCGACTATCCTGCCCCCCCACTCCTCCTAAAGGTCATGCTTCCTCACACCCCTTAGTCATGCTATGAAGTCCCCTATGAGTAAATCATTCCCCTCCCTGGACAGGTGAACCCCATCATTCAGATACATGTGATCACCCCGAATACACCCATGAGGAATGCTATGCAACTGCGCGGAGCGAAACAATTTCCCAATTTTATTGTTGACCCTTTTCACTGAGTGGTTCAACGCTGACACTGAAAGACCCCCACGCCAAATCTTCCTGGGGATCATGTGGGACCAGGCAATCGTGCACCCCGGGAGTTTCTTAGCCAACCAGCTAACTGCCGACAGGATGTGTTCTAATAACACTCATCTTCCCAGCTTCACTAAGTCATTGCCCCCCAGGTGTACTATGACTACAGATGGCGGTGACCTTTGCCGCCCTAAAAGACCCTCCAAAAACGATTGAAATTGGTCAAAACAGAGCCCGCCCTTCCCATGGAAGGTCACTCTGTACCCGTATTCCCCAGATGCACGAGTCGCATCACCTGCCTTGAATACGTCCCCAGCGCGCCTCACATGTGAGTGGCCCACGACCCATACCACTCTCTCGCCAGTCGGTGATCCTTGACCGCTGGTCTACTGATGTTGGGTCGACTTCCAATTCCGCCCCGCTTGACAGGCTCGCAAAACTGTAATTCAAACAAAAGACAAGAAGCGTGAGTGCATGTCAATTGACTTTTACAACATGTGCAATCGCACATACCTTTTGAAGCAATTCGAGGACCAACGGCCTAGCTGTTTTACTTCCTCCGCACTCTGACCCCGGGCCGTAGCCTCAGTAGCAGCCCCTATCCTAAATGAGTGGGTCCCAAAATCGCACGGGTCCATGCCCGCGGCAGCGATTGACTGTGCTAGCACCCTCTGAAACTGAAATCTCGTCAGTGGGGTGCCATCATTGTGCCTAAGCAGGCTCCCCCCCCATCTAGCCGTCCTCAGTGCCAAGTATTCCTCTAAACACTTTATCGGACAAGTGGGGGACCCTCGTGCGCGCTGCACGACAACACTATCTCCCATAGCTCCCTGGTCTGCCTTGGACCTGGCTATCGAGATTACCATCGAATCACCCCTTATTTGTAAGTGATCCCTGCACAAGCCTCCCTCCATATCCTTCTTGTTCCTTGCTACGAGCTCGCTTACCCGCATAGCCCCATGGAATGCCAAGGCGAAAGCTGCCCGGAACAGAACTGCTTCGAAAGGGGAGGAGCACGTCTCATCTAGCTTTGCTAAAAGCAGAGACAATCTGTCTAAGCCAATCGGGCGCCTCATATCCTGTTTGCGACCCTCGAGGCGTTGCCAGCCGCGGAGTGCCTTCCTAACCAAAAAGGAACCCGTCGGGTCACTTATGCCGTGCAGCTGTGCCATGAACGAAATGGCCGCCCTATGTCTATTGGCCGTTGCCGCTGATCGGCCTTCTCTGTGCAGCGCTACCAGGAACTCCAGGAAGGATTCCTCCTGCCCCAGCTCTGTCTCCCTGTCGGACCCAAAAAATGTGCAGTTGGAACGAAACGCTCCTTCGTAAGCCTTCCTTGTCCTGGGAGCTAAGCTGGCTGCCACGAGGTCTTGTAATCCGGGGCACCGATTAGCCATAGCACTTCGGGGAATGGTGCCGCCACTAGGTCCGCTGTGGGTAGATGGCCCCTGAAAGCCTGCATTTGTGAACGAGAGAGTGCATCAGCTGCATAATTCAGTACGCCAGGCACATGTTTTGCCCTGAACTGTACATTCAATTTCATGCAACGTAAAACAATTTCTTTCAACAATCTCAAGATCCACTTGCAGCGGGCTGCCTGCTGATTAATGCACTCAACCACAGTCATATTATCAGACCAAAACACCACAGAGCGGTCCCTGAAGTCGTCTGGCCATGCCATCAGAGCAACCCAAATGGTAAATAGCTCTAAGAACCCAATGTTACCTGTCAGACCGCTGGAGTACCACCACATCGGCCATACTTGTGCCGACCACCGGTTACCAAAGATGGCGCCAAATCCCACGCTCCCAGCCGAGTCGGTCCACAAACCTAGTTCATCCGAAGATGCTGGTGGTTTGTTCCACACAACTCGACCGTTGAAGTCCGCCAGAAATGCCAACCAAATGCGCATATCCTGGCGAACCTCTGCCGGCAGTCTCGTACGGTGGTGTCCCTCCTTGAGGCCAACCATAGCTTGTGCAATAGAGCGTGAGAACGGGCGGGCCATTGGTATCACCCTTAAGGCAAAGTTAAGCTGACCCACTGTTTGTTGTAACTGGTGCAGGGTCACTTTCTCCTTGCCCAGGCATTGCGTCAAGGAAGCCCTAAACTTGGCCACCTTTTCCATCGGTAAACAGAAACATCCTTCCACAGAATCAAGCTCAATTCCCAGAAACTCCAGTGAAGTAGATGGTCCAACCGTCTTACCTGGTGCCAATGGGACTCCGAACTCCCGCATGAGGATGCAGAAGTCCTGCAGCGCCTGCGCACATTTCGTATTGCCGGCCGCTCCCAAGAACAGGAAGTCATCTAGATAGTGCATAACGTGCCTATGCCCCGTGGCCTCGGTGAATGTCCACTCTAAAAAACAGCTGAACATTTCAAAATATGCACAAGAAATGGAGCAACCCATAGGCATGCATTTATCCATGTAATAACTCCCTTGAAACGCAAAACCTAGCAAGCGCTGGTCTCGCTGGTCTCGCGGGTGTACCGGGAGCAACCTGAATGCCGATTTGATGTCCGATTTCGCCATCAGCGCTCCGGGGCCTAGGTGATTTAATATGGCAACGGCATCGTCGAACGATGCGTACCGCACCGAACAAATATCCGGGTCAATGGCTTCGTTCACCGAGGAACCCCTTGGGGCAGACAAGTTGTGAATGAGTCTAAACTCTCCTGGGTCTTTCTTTGGAACCACCCCTAGCGGGAAATACACGAAATCCGCCACCGGCGGGCAATGAAAAGGCCCCGCCACCCGCCCCAAGCCGACTTCTTTGGAAATTTTCTTTGCTGCTACGCTTGGGTTCTGTTGGACAGATAACTGATTTTTACAAAAAAGAGTCCCCCCCGAAAATCCCCCGCCGGGATGTTGAAGCCATATAGGAATCCATTCCTCAACACCCCGGCGGATACATGATCAGGGTATTTGTTCAACCAAGGAGTCAGAGCCATGATATCGACAGGTGTAGGCAATCGGATCCCAAGCATCACCTCACTCTTGCTTAGACCCTCCTTTTCCTCCCGTTCTGCTGTTCTTAGATCTACAGCTACTCTCCGGGTGTGAGGAGTTCCCACAGCCCGCACACGCATGCCTGAACCTACATGTTCCCTGGGGCCTGCTACAGTTGCCTCTATTGAAGCCCCAACAAACCCCCCACTTGCCGCCATTTCCGCCGGTCTTGGGCTGAAATTCCCCACCGGCGCCTGCTCGAAAGGGCACCGCAGGCTTCTGGCGAACTGACCCCGACCCGCTCCCGCCCGGCGAGGACGTACCCGCCGCACCAGGCAAGAGCTGCTTGTGCCATGACACCGAGTCGAGGCAGTCCCAGGTTAAAGATGTATCAAACTCTTTCGCTTTTCGGAGTTTCATGTCATATTCTTTCCACTCGTCCCCCTCATACATAGTATAAAAATCCATAATCCTATTCTGGTAACAGGACAACTCGGTCAGCACTTCCGGCTTTCGTTCACCCATGACTGCCGTAAATATCGAAAAGGCCTTTACCCAATTCGTTACGGTCTCATCGACCCTAAATTCCGCCATCTTGGCCCGCCATACACTGGGGTGCCATAAATCTTTCTGAGATTTTGCATATTCCATCTCGCGATGGTCAGTCAACAATGAAAATATATTCACATATTTTTCCCCCCATATTAATTCCTTTGTGGCTGCAGGGATGTGCTGGGCCACCCTTTCGCGCCTTGAAGGTAACAAACCTTCCCCTGCCATTGGCAATGTGTGCTTACCGGGTTCTACCGTCGTGTCTGCCGCCTTTTCCTGGCTAACCGTAGGTACTCCTGGCGCCACCTGTGGGGGAACAAGAGGAACATTCGCCGTCCCGGCTTCTCTCGACTGCCGTAACTGCTCGATTATTAGTCTAGCCTCCTCGGCCGGGTCCCCCGCGGCCACTGCCCCCCCGCTTTCTTCTTGAGCCAGGGTAACACTGACGCTAACTGGATGGCCAGTTCCGGGGGCATCTCCTCATCATTAACAGGGGTAATTACAACCGGGATTGGTAAACCTATATCTGGGTTTGGTACCGGGGTGTCTGCTGGTGTGATGGGGGCGACTGGGGGCACCTCAGGAACCGGATCCTCCCCGGAAACCGCCCTCCTCTTAATACGCTTCCCCCTACCCTCAGGGACGATTCGCGGCAAGGCCGGGCCTATTACCTTCTTAGGACGGCCTGAGCTGTTCTGAGCCGCTAACTGTTTTTTAACTTCGGCCAAACCTCGACCGATCGACTCAACTTTACCAAATTTTCGGTCCATGATCGCCATTCGATTCGACAAGGTGTGCAGTACCTTCTCCAACTCGGAGCTCTTCCTGCTTTTTTGCCGGCCATAGCTTCGTTTACTCCGCTCTAGTCGATCAACGAGGTCCCAGATCCTTCGTACTCCAAATAACTGAAAGAGAAACAACAAGATTACAAGTTCTCAAAATTCCCGCTTGTTCCGTTGAGGGCTCACGAGCAACGAGTTGGTGCAGCCTTCAGAGCACAGGAACAAGAGGACGCTTCTTCGGATTCCAGCTCTTTTATCCGTCTGCGGGAGGGCGGGGACCCTCCTCCGGTACGCCTACTGGGCGTGGTCTTCCGTGCGGGTGTCTAGGACAACCCCTCCTGGGCGGGAAAGGGCGCGCCCCGGCTACGCCACTTTGGGCATACCAGCCGAGCCACGCCCCCACCCAAAATGGTTTCCCAGGGGGATCGGGGCACCCATCCATACGTTCAGGGGGACCGAGTGGTCGCCCCTTTCCAGGAGCAGTAGTTGTAACAATAGGGAACTTAATATCATTAGTTAAGGTACCAGATGTTAAGGAAATAGAATTTTTGGTAGTCAGTGTGTCCCCCACTCGCACCCTATCCATGCACCCGTGCCCCATGTATGTTCATGTAATTCCCTTCCCGTGCCTGTCATGATAATGCCCCTGCATTTCCGTCTAATGTTAGCATGTCAGTTAATAGGCCTTCCATGTATGAAGTACGAATTCCGCACTAAGGCCTACGTTTCCAATGCATTTACATGGTGCACTTTTAAATATCGTGAAGCACACGTTTTCCTGGCCCAGTTGAGCCAGGCCCTGATTTGAGGCTCCGAGCCTCTTCTGTCTCTGAACACTGCAGCTTTGGTATGTATCCCTGACCTCTACCTTACTCCCTGCCCAGCCGAGCGGCGCCCGGCCCGGCCTGCCTGCCTGCCAAGACTGTATTTTTCCTACAGTATTCTGCTCAGCCTCCACAAAAACACATTCCAGCCTAGTGAAATAGGTAAACATATTCCGCCTGCAGAGCGCGGGGCCCAGCCTTCCTGTCTCCATGCAAGTGATTTACTGAACCCGTTGCCATAGTAGGCCCATAGCCCCTGTGCATTGCATGAAGAAGTATATGCCCACACTAGCATTCAGTGATAAACGGCCTCTGCTCGAGAGACCTTTACTTCAGACAATACATCCTCCAAACATAAGAAATCAGATATGCCAAAGGCGCAGGTCGTTCTGACACCCCAGACTCCAGACTCCTCTACTGGTGCTAAAGTCACAGCCCCCAGTTCTCCCCAGTTACACGTCAATCTCACGTCATGCTCAGTTGCGCGCACATGTAGGGTAAAGGTTTCTGCTGACCCTGCAAAATTCTCTCTATGCATCCACCCACCTATGACATCTCTCTGACTCATCAAGTGCACGCCTACGTGTACGCCTCCTAACACGCCTTCTTTTACGCTCATATGTTCTTATCTCTCTCTTTTCACTTTTTCCGCCTACTGTATTCATTGCAATTGTATGATTTTACTATATATAATGTGTGATGTTAATAAAACGTTAGATATCCCTTCCTGAACCTTAGTGGTGATGGAACCCGATTCTCGTTGACTCGAGTCATCTTAATTAAAGCCCGTATGACTCAGATACCACGGACTCTGCCTCTCATTTTTATGAGCTTTTCTTATTGTTATTTAATGTATGGAAAAATAGTCCTGGTAATATTATTTACCACATAATCTGGCGCCCGAATAGGGACGAGTCCCCTTCCCCACGCGCCGGCGATGTAACGCTGGCCCCTGACCCCTTCTACAGCCGTGACGGACCCCTTTCTGTGCACATTCGCGGGTTTTCCTGCTGACTCCCTCAGGCCCACGGAGGAGACGGAGACTGCGGCCAGGCATCCACACGAGGCGGTGAGGAATGCGGACTGTCCCGACCAGAGCCCAAGCCGAGAGAGCAAGGTCCGAGGTATCCAGAGGCCCACCTGTTCCGAGGCGCATGCGTAGCAGCAAGAAGCCATAGCAGTCCAGTCCAGTATCGAGTTTCCGAGGCCTTCAGTTTTGCTTCCCGGTGAGTACCGTTGTTGGGAACGCATATAGACGGGTTCAGTATTTGAGCCCGGTCAAGAAGGGTCTGGGTACACAGATCCGGTAAAGACGTGTCCACCTAGGTGGATACGGTATGACGTGTCTCTTTATGGGACCGGTATGACTGTACTGTTCTAGCAGTGCATCCAGTATTCTAGTGTTGTATTTCGAGATTTCAGAATTCTATGTACCAGGTATCTATCCGCAATGTTTTAATGTTGTGGTATGAATGATTGTTTGCAATTTATTATTGTGCTTAATGTGTTTTCGTTCAGCCCAGTTCAAACATGCCGTTGTTTTCGAAGTTACGTCAGATAGGAACCAGGAAAGGGATACTCGAAGAGGCAGTTCCCGTCCCACCTAGGGATACTCCCGGACATTTTATGTACCACAAACATGGCTTAGATACCATACTGTACTTAGACTTATGGGTAGACTACACTAAAGATCTGGAAGAGAAATATAGATGGCCTGTCTCAGGGACATGGGATGCTGATTGCATCATGAGAGTAGAAGGAGCACTTTGGAAAAAGAAAGCCAGACAATCCCAGAAAGATGCCATAGAATTGTGGCGTAAAGAAGCGCATAGAAGAACAGAGAAAGAAATTAGGAAAGCAGAGAGAAGTAGAGAAGCATCAGAAAAAGCCCAAGAAAAAGAACTACTAGAAGAAGGTGAACGAGTTAGAGCAGAATAATTAGATCGACAAAGAAATGCCCTTATTAAAGGTATGTACCCCCTTCTCGCCGAGGGCCTACCTAAAGTGACCCCGGAAGTACCCAGTAACTTGCCGCTACCATTGGTCCCGACTAAAATCCGTAGTCACAAACAGACCGCAGCGGACATTTTCCTTTCTTCCTATTTAGATGATGCTGCTCCAGAGTATGTAAATGTACGTGTACCACCTACTAATCCTCCTCCCAACCCTATCGTTCCTGCCAATCTCATTACTACTCCAACTAATCCTCCTACTACTACTCCTCTTGTCACCGTCCCTCCACAAAGTCACACTGCCACTACCGACGTGGAGACACTGCCTACCAACCCTTTTAAAATGCCACCACCCGTATCACAAGATCGATCCGCGGTAGCAGCGGCAGCACTGACACTAAAAGACGACTCCAGTCTAGCCGACTCAAGTCTAGGCGCGGCGGGAGGAGGAGACCCCTCCACCCCGCCTCAGTTAAAACGAGCATCATTACGAGACCTAGCATTACAGCGCACGCCAAAGGCAGCTACATACGCAACCCTTAGACAGTACCTTACTGATTGTATATATGATCCAGTACCAGGTGAAGGTTCAATGCTCATATACTCCTTACGAGTAAGACGCGTTGCAAACTATTGGAGTATATTACCGGACATGAAGGACCACTTAGATAAAATATACCATTTCATTAGAACGGGGGAGGGACCAGAAAGTGTTCACGAGGCCATGGCACATAGGAAAGTGGAGCTTCAACGTATGGTCTTACAGTTTCTGATTAATTGTTTGATAAGGGAACAAGACCAGCCGAGTAAAAATAAAGAAACACTTAAAGTCCTAACTAACTGGAGTGACAACATAGCTGCTGGTAAACATGATAAACAGAATTGTGTAGAAGCCATGTACAGGAAAATACGTAAAGAAATTGTTGAGATACACGAGAGAGAACAGGCCGAAGAAGAAGCAGAGAAAGAAGACGATGAAGTCTCAGAGGACGATGAGTTAGTAATTAAGGACACGAGTAAAGTAAATTACGTAGGTAGGGCAAGACCGTTGGATAGACCGTTTGACAGACCCATACGCCTAGAACACAGTAAACGTTCTCTCTCTCCTATACCAGAATGATATTCTCTTGAACATCTATTTCAAGCCACTGACCAAACACTGAAACGACGAGTAGGTTATAGTGAACTTAGTTCTTTGTATGAGCAGGAACTAGCCCGGTCAGCAGTCCAGTGGGCTGGAAACTCTACCATATATAAAGATGATATAGTAGCGCAAGCATTTTTGAGTCTCTCCCCGGAAGAACAGCGTTTAGCTGGTATTTACATGATCCAACACCTCATCACATTGTACGAAAGTCAGCATGCTGATCCAGGTCCCCTATATAAATTATTGGACGATTTACTCCTAGTACGATGGAGAGGCCTAGGTACCGATTTAATTAATGTCATTCTAGAACAACGACATAAATACATGACTTTCCTGACCCCACGTTTTATTCCTGCTTCACATGAAGAAAGAAAGACCTTTTACATAGACCAACAGAATCCCTTACAAGAGGTTCATCCCATTAGAGATAATGCGGGTACACTTCATCGAGTATACGTTTACGTACCCTTGACGAAAATGGAATTATTGGAAATGAAAAAATTACTACCCTGTCACGACAAAGATCCCGCAGGGTTCCACCGTGAATTAAAAGACATGCTCCGCATGGGGGAGTATACATATGCTGACACGATTAAAATGTTAAAAGTACTGTTGCCAGCAGGCATTTACGAAAAACTTAAAGAAAAAGAATGGGAGGTGGGTGAGAAAAAGATTAGCTGGACAGAATTAGAAAACGAAGATAATACACGAGTCCCTGGTACTGGTCTAGGGGATAAAGCTAAAGAATTACCAGAGTTATTGATACAGGTTCTGCCGAGATTATTGACAGCTAAAAAGGAAGATTGGGATGCTATTTCTGCCTGCAAACAGAAACAAGAAGAAGACACTAGTGATTTTTATTCTAGATTTGAGAAATGTTTTCTTATTAATAGTGGCCTAAAAACAAGTAGTGAATCATACCCACATCTCTTTGTAACCAAATTGGTAGAGAACTCCTTACCGCAGATTAAAAATAGAGTTTTGAAAGTTGAGAGCACCTGGCAAGCTAATATCCCTTCCCAAATGTTACAAATGTTACAGTATCACCAGAACAGAATTAGAGAGGAACAAGAACACGAAAAGAGACGCATGAAAGGCACGAAAATGAAAGTACTAGTTGCCCAAACAGTTCCAGCCGCAGATGGTCAGAGAAAGGGCACGGCACCTGTCAAAGGGAACTGCAACTACTGTAAACAGCCAGGTCACTATATAAATGAATGTGCTGTCCTGAAACACAATATAGCTACAGGCAAGACGAAAGAAAGACCGCGTCCTCCTAGACAAGAACACACCCCGCAAAATGTTTCAACTCCACAGAATCAGCCACAGACAGTAGCTGTACCCCAACCCATTGCTGCCACACAACATGTCACGCAACAAATGTACCAGTACGCTCAGTCAGATTATCCAGATTACCAACAGTATTCATGAAATAGCCTAGAGAGGGAGGTTGGCTTGCCCCTTATTGAGGTTCCGGTTGATCAAGAAGGTCCCTATGTACATAGTCAGGTTTTAGGGAAAGACAGAAAGTTTCTGATTGATACAGGGGAGAGCAGAACTACCATCAGTCATGACGAGGTTCCAGGGGCACCCCTCTCAGGCTCACAGAATGTTTCCCTGGGATTTTCAGGAAAGCCTATTGTTAACGAAGTGTCAAAGGCAGTTTCCCTAGAAGTTGGTCCATTGTCTCGGACCACAGACTTGTTACTCACAAAATCATGTCCAGAAAACTTGCTTGGTATAAAAACGTTGAAAGAACTAGGAGCAGTGATTTGTTGTTCTCCAGAAGGAGTGAGATTGTTTTTACGTGATTTTAAAGGACATTATGTATTGAGAGATTTTGATCCAAGACTACAGAATGTACCACAGCATTTATGGGCGCAAGGTCCGACTGATGTAGGTTACATGCACATTACACCATACCGTGTCACACTCAAGCCAGGAGTTGTACTACCACGAATCCGACAATACAAGTTACCACCTGAGGCTGTAGTTGCCTTACTGAAAATTGTTGACGAACTCATTGCACAAGGGGTGGTTGTGGAAACTGACTCCAATGTATGTAATTCTCCTATCATTCCGATCCTTAAACGAACTGACCCGAATGCACCACCGGTCTATAGACTGGTGATCGACCTTCGAGAATTGAACAAATGCATAATACCCCAGTACCCAGTGGTCCCAGACATTTCTTCTCTATTGACTGCCATTGATTCCGAAGCAGCGTTCTTTACTGTAATTGATCTCAAGAACGCTTTCTTTAGTGTCCCGATCCATCCGGAAAGCCAATATCTCTTCGGATTCTGTTTAAATGGCCGAAGCTTCAAATTTGCGAGAGCTCCTCAAGGGTTCACAGAAAGTCCCAGTATTTACAGTCAAGCATTGAAAAGACAACTAGACAGTATTCACATGCCTACTGACACTGCACTGCTCTAGTACGTTGATGATCTTTTGATCACCGCACGGACAGAACGAGACTGCGAACGTGCATCACTGACAGTCTTATACTTCCTGGCAGAAAAGGGGCACAAGGTGTCCCCTTCGAAGCTACATTTCTGTGCCCAGCAAGTGGTATACCTTGGGCACTTGCTGTCCAAGAGGGTAGACAGTTGACACCTGACCGCATCCAGTTAATTGCACATCTTCCACAGCCCAAGACACAAAAGGAAGTACGGGCCTTCATTGGCCTCACTTCTTACTGCCGACAATGGATTCCTCAGTATGCATATCTAGCCAAACCACTTATACAGTTGACAACACAAGAGGCAGCGACTTCGTCTGTCCTCCCTTGGACCCAGGAACATACACTTGCATTTGATGAACTGAAGAAAGCTCTATGTCAAGCACCTGTTTTAGCGACACCATGTTACAGCAAACCTTTTACACTTTTCGTCACCGAACGCGATGGTACAGCATTATCTGTTCTCACACAAGACCAAGCGAGAAAACACAAGCCTTGTGCTTATTTTTCTAGTACATTGGATCCAGTGGCCCAGGCTCTGCCTGCGTGCCTAAAATCAGTTGCAGCAACAGCTCTAGCAATCAGACAAAGCGATTCCATAGTGTTAGGACATTCCCTGACAGTACAGGTTCCACATTCAGTGGAAGTTCTCTTAAACAGAACACAGACACAACACCTGACCATAGCAAGATTGACAGGATATGAATTGACACTGTTCCAGCCACACATAGAGATCAGACGTTGTAACATATTAAACCCTGCTACATTTTTGCCTTCGAACACAACAGATCCTGCACCACATGACTGTGTAGATGTCATTAACATAGTGACGAAGCCAAGACAATACTTGACAGACATTGCATTATCCAACCCAGACCTGACACTTTATGTGGATGGTTCATGTATGAGAACAAACACGGGAGAGTTAGTGGCCGCATATGCAGTGACCACCGAGACTGAAGTCATAGAAACACAGCGAATTGACACTTTGTCTGCTCAAGCAGCAGAGCTCATTGCTCTGACCCAAGCCTGCATACGAGCCAAAAACCTGAAAGTAAACATATACACGGATTCACAGTACGCATTCGGAGTCGTTCACGACTTCGGTGTCCTCTGGCAAGAGAGAGGTTTTCTGACCTCCCACGGAGCCAAGATACAGCATGGTCCCCTCATTCAAGCTCTGTTAGACGCGATACACCTGCCTACAGCAATAGCCATTATGAAGTGCAAAGCACATACTAAAGTCACTGACATTATTTCCCAAGGTAACGACTTGGCAGATCGAACAGCTAAACTTACAGCTCAGCCTCATACAACAGACACGACAAAGACTGAAGCACCATCACAGACAAATTGCATGACAGTCAGGGATCCCTCACAAGATGTACTCGACATACAGACACATGCCACTCAAGATGAAATCAAGAAATGGATTGAACAAGGAGGGGTCCAAACCGATCAAGGATGGATGACCAAGGGAAAAGCCAAATGGTTTCTCCCCGACTCCATGGTTCAAGCTATCATAAATACAGCACATAGTCTGGCACACTTAGGAGAAAAAGCCATGTTAGACAGTATACAGAACATCTGGTTCAACAAACATTTACGTGCAGCAGCGAAACAGAAAGTACGTACTTGTATGATCTGTTGTCAGTTCAATCCAGGCAAAGGCATTCCTGTGGAACAAGGTGGATTTCATCCTCCTGACCACCCTTTCGAAGTCCTCCAGATGGATTATATCCAGATGGACAGATGCCGAGGATTCAAGTATGTCCTCGTAGTTGTATGTGCCCTATCCAGATGGACAGAAGCGTACCCAGTCCCAGATTAGACTGCTGTGACCACTGCCAAGCAGTAGGTCTGTGAATTCTTCCCGCGATACGGCTTGCCCCGTGTCGTGTACTCAGATAATGGACAGCCATTCTCTTCTGAACTCATGAAACAAGTATCTCTCCTGTTAGGGTACCAGTGGAAGTTCCATTGCGTACGACATCCCGAGGCAGCTGGCCTCGTAGAGCGTCACAATCAGACTCTAAAAACACGACTAGCGAAGGTCTGTGCAGAAAAAGGCGTAGACTGGATGGTAGCATTGCCAGTTGCCCTCTTTTACATGCGTATGGTAGCTCCTTCCAGAACAGGACTATCTCCTTACGAGGTTGTTTTCGGTAGACCACCAAATATGTGGGGTACGCCTATGCCTAAGAAAATCACAGACGTTGACAGTAATATGCTGACAGATTACCTGGCTTCCTTGATGTCTGCACTACTTTCTTGTCGTTCACAGGTTGCCGCCGCCTTCCCAGACAACACCCTGGTTAAAGACCACGCCATCCTCCCTGGCGACCTCGTTCTCGTGAGGAATTTTGACAGGTCGAGCCCCCTGGAGCCGCGTTGGAAGTCACCGAAGCCTGTGTTACTGACGACGAGGACGGCTATTAAAGTGGAAGGAAGAAAGGGCTGGATCCATGCCCATCATGTAAAGCGGTTTCTTGGCTCGGGAAAAGATTCCAAAGACTGTTTTGCGAAAGACTCTGAGAACTGTTCGGAGATAACAGACACTAAACTCCCTTTGCTAGAAAAAACTCCGCAACAGGAGTATCGATCCAAACTACGGTCTAGTAAGTCAGACAGCATTTAATTGTTTAAGTCCCCCTCGGGTGAAGAGGTTAGACAGGTTCCTGACATGTATGAGACTGTAGACCCAAATAGTCAGAGAGATAGGCGAAATGAAATGAAAAACAAATATTGCAAAAACCTACAAAGCAGATGTATTGTTACTTTGATCTTCATGTTTTTTCTAAGTATATCGATTATATGTATAAGCTTGACGCTACATGTTTTCTTTCCTCCTCTTGGTTCACGTGTACATTCTTCTCTCAATGACACTGTAGAGCACACATTCAGTGACCTGCCACCTCACGAATTATCCTATCGACTAGCACTGCGCAACAACACTTTTATCCGAATGTTACACCACTCTCACCAGACCAGCAATGTCACGAATTGCTGGGTATGTGGCCGACTCCCACCCTACCAGAAAATGAAGGGAGCTCTGCCCCTTTTCCCTTATCCGTTTTCGCACAATGGTTCGTGCGGAGCATGGTTTGCTTTAATGTCCTCATTAGACAGTATTTACAACAAGGGGTGGTGAGGGACAGAGTCTCTGAATTAAGCAGAAAGCTCTCACCCAGTCAAGAGATCAGGGCTAGATCCAACACCGTTTTTTAGCTCACTGCACCATCCCAGTTTCAGAACCTGGCTGTATGCAAATTAGTCTGTTCCTGTCCCAGTGCATGATGGGAACAGGGCAAACCAAACTACAAAAGCCAATTCTTACACTGGGAAGGAAACAAGCTCCCGGGGACCGGTTTCTGGCATTACAGCCGTCTTCGGCCCGGTTTGCTTGAATCCTGATGGTGCAATGAGCAAGGGTCTCACATCTGAGAATACCCTTCCACGCTTAGGGTGGACAAAAATATTTACAACAAGGGGTGGTGAGGGACAGAGTCTCTGAATTAAGCAGAAAGCTCTCACCCAGTCAAGAGATCAGGGCTAGATCCAACACCGTTTTTTAGCTCACTGCACCATCCCAGTTTCAGAACCTGGCTGTATGCAAATTAGTCTGTTCCTGTCCCAGTGCATGATGGGAACAGGGCAAACCAAACTACAAAAGCCAATTCTTACACTGGGAAGGAAACAAGCTCCCGGGGACCGGTTTCTGGCATTACAGCCGTCTTCGGCCCGGTTTGCTTGAATCCTGATGGTGCAATGAGCAAGGGTCTCACATCTGAGAATACCCTTCCACGCTTAGGGTGGACAAAAATATTTACAACAAGGGGTGGTGAGGGACAGAGTCCCTGAATTAAGCAGAAAGCTCTCACCCAGTCAAGAGATCAGGGCTAGATCCAACACCGTTTTTTAGCTCACTGCACCATCCCAGTTTCAGAACCTGGCTGTATGCAAATTAGTCTGTTCCTGTCCCAGTGCATGATGGGAACAGGGCAAACCAAACTACAAAAGCCAATTCTTACACTGGGAAGGAAACAAGCTCCCGGGGACCGGTTTCTGGCATTACAGCCGTCTTCGGCCCGGTTTGCTTGAATCCTGATGGTGCAATGAGCAAGGGTCTCACATCTGAGAATACCCTTCCACGCTTAGGGTGGACAAAAATATTTACAACAAGGGGTGGTGAGGGACAGAGTCTCTGAATTAAGCAGAAAGCTCTCACCCAGTCAAGAGATCAGGGCTAGATCCAACACCGTTTTTTAGCTCACTGCACCATCCCAGTTTCAGAACCTGGCTGTATGCAAATTAGTCTGTTCCTGTCCCAGTGCATGATGGGAACAGGGCAAACCAAACTACAAAAGCCAATTCTTACACTGGGAAGGAAACAAGCTCCCGGGGACCGGTTTCTGGCATTACAGCCGTCTTCGGCCCGGTTTGCTTGAATCCTGATGGTGCAATGAGCAAGGGTCTGAATCGTTTTTGGCCACTATAGGTGTGGCAGGGTATACTCAGACATGAGTCCCTTTCTCACTGCACCATCAGGATTCAAGCAAGCCGGGCCGAAGACGGCTGAAATGCCAGAAACCGGTCCCCGGTAGCTTGTCTCCTTTCTGGTGAAGAATTGGCTTGGTAGTTTAGTCTGCCCTGTTCCCATGATGCACTGGGCCAGGGACAGACTGATTTGCATATAGCCAGGTTCTGAGCTGGGATGGTGCAGTGAGATAAATAACGGTGATGGATCAAGCCCTGATCTTTGGACTGGGTAAGAGTGGTCTGCTTAATTCAGACACTCTGTTCATCACCACCCCCTTTTCTGAATCGTTTTTGGCCACTATAGGTGTGGCAGGGTATACTCAGACATGAGTCCCTTTCTCACTGCACCATCAGGATTCAAGCAAGCCGGGCCGAAGACGGCTGAAATGACAGAAACCGGTCCCCGGTAGCTTGTCTCCTTTCTGGTGAAGAATTGGCTTGGTAGTTTAGTCTGCCCTGTTCCCATGATGCACTGGGCCAGGGACAGACTGATTTGCATATAGCCAGGTTCTGAGCTGGGATGGTGCAGTGAGATAAATAACGGTGATGGATCAAGCCCTGATCTTTGGACTGGGTAAGAGTGGTCTGCTTAATTCAGACACTCTGTTCATCACCACCCCCTTTTCTGAATCGTTTATGGCCACTATAGGTGTGGCAGGGTATACTCAGACATGAGTCCCTTTCTCACTGCACCATCAGGATTCAAGCAAGCCTGGCCGAAGACGGCTGAAATGCCAGAAACCGGTCCCCGGTAGCTTGTCTCCTTTCTGGTGAAGAATTGGCTTGGTAGTTTAGTCTGCCCTGTTCCCATGATGCACTGGGCCAGGGACAGACTGATTTGCATATAGCCAGGTTCTGAGCTGGGATGGTGCAGTGAGATAAATAACGGTGATGGATCAAGCCCTGATCTTTGGACTGGGTAAGAGTGGTCTGCTTAATTCAGACACTCTGTTCATCACCACCCCCTTTTCTGAATCGTTTTTGGCCACTATAGGTGTGGCAGGGTATACTCAGACATGAGTCCCTTTCTCACTGCACCATCAGGATTCAAGCAAGCCGGGCCGAAGACGGCTGAAATGCCAGAAACCGGTCCCCGGTAGCTTGTCTCCTTTCTGGTGAAGAATTGGCTTGGTAGTTTAGTCTGCCCTGTTCCCATGATGCACTGGGCCAGGGACAGACTGATTTGCATATAGCCAGGTTCTGAGCTGGGATGGTGCAGTGAGATAAATAACGGTGATGGATCAAGCCCTGATCTTTGGACTGGGTAAGAGTGGTCTGCTTAATTCAGACACTCTGTTCATCACCACCCCCTTTTCTGAATCGTTTATGGCCACTATAGGTGTGGCAGGGTATACTCAGACATGAGTCCCTTTCTCACTGCACCATCAGGATTCAAGCAAGCCGGGCCGAAGACGGCTGAAATGCCAGAAACCGGTCCCCGGTAGCTTGTCTCCTTTCTGGTGAAGAATTGGCTTGGTAGTTTAGTCTGCCCTGTTCCCATGATGCACTGGGCCAGGGACAGACTGATTTGCATATAGCCAGGTTCTGAGCTGGGATGGTGCAGTGAGATAAATAACGGTGATGGATCAAGCCCTGATCTTTGGACTGGGTAAGAGTGGTCTGCTTAATTCAGACACTCTGTTCATCACCACCCCCTTTTCTGACTCATTAGACAGTAAGCCCACAGTTTCCCAAGGCGAGTGGATATGGGGGGACCTGAACACAGTTATGAATAAAGCATGTTTTCCAGACAAGGATGGCCTTCCCCGAAGGACAGGAACCGATCTAGAAAATGAAGTGTATAGGTTAGGAAATTTTACCCTTAACCTCATGATCCTGAACGTCCAGTCTGAGACTAATTCAGATGTGCCGTTTATAACCATCCTACCAGTGAAAGGAGAATTATGCGTTAGAAAGAATGGTTCAGTGCATCTAGGACACAGTGATTGTAATACTGTGGTCGAATTCAGTGATAAAGGAAAGTCTACTTTCAAAACTTCCCGCCATTCCTACTTTATTTGTGGTCAAACAGCTTATGTACGTTTGCCCTTAGACTGGGGTGGAACATGTTATATTGCGTTCCTGTTGCCACCAGTTTTTCTAGCCCCATCTAATTATCATCGGGATTCCCGACTCGACACAAGAGGGAGATCGAGTCCCCAATTGTCGATCAGACTGAGACAACCTTGGAGCAGTATACAGATTTCAATAAAGGATTCTTTTTTTTCATAGGTCCCATTCAAAATAGTAAATTAATACGCAGATTAACAAGAACTTTGGAAGCAGTAGTGAATGAGACTACTTCTGCCTTAGGTAACTTAACCGAGGAACAGTCTGCTATGAGACTTGTTCTTCAGAACCGCCTTGTTCTTGACGTCATCCTGGCCGATAGAGGCGGAGCTTGTAGAGTGATCGGCTCCAGTTGTTGTGTGTTTATTCCTAATAACGCACCATCAGTGTATGCAGCAATAACAAGGCTCCATAAAATAGCTCACCAGATACACCAGAATCCTGGCACCTGGACTTGGTCCGGTTGGCTCTGGAGTGTGATATCAGCCTGGGGATGGAAAGTATTGTCATTCCTAGGAATAATATTGCTCATATTATTCAGTTGCTGTCTCTGTCTGCAATGTGGCCCAGCGATTTGCGGCTTATGTGCCACTTCTTGCATTCCCCGTCCACGTTCACGTTCCCATGCTCGAATGAAAAAGGACGAGCAAATGATGTTATACGAACAGATAGATGGTCTTATGAAAATAGATATATCCTAAAGGGCGCAGTAGGGAACAAGGAGGGAATGAGGAAATAGAATTTTTGGTAGTCAGTGTGTCCCCCACTCGCACCCTATCCATGCACCCGTGCCCCATGTATGTTCATGTAATTCCCTTCCCGTGCCTGTCATGATAATGCCCCTGCATTTCCGTCTAATGTTAGCATGTCAGTTAATAGGCCTTCCATGTATGAAGTACGAATTCCGCACTAAGGCCTACGTTTCCAATGCATTTACATGGTGCACTTTTAAATATCGTGAAGCACACGTTTTCCTGGCCCAGTTGAGCCAGGCCCTGAATTGAGGCTCCGAGCCTCTTCTGTCTCTGAACACTGCAGCTTTGGTATGTATCCCTGACCTCTACCTTACTCCCTGCCCAGCCGAGCGGTGCCCGGCCCGGCCTGCCTGCCTGCCAAGACTGTATTTTGCCTACAGTTATCTGCTCAGCCTCCGCAAAAACACATTCCAGCCTAGTGAAATAGGTAAACATATTCCGCCTGCAGAGCGCGGGGCCCAGCCTTCCTGTCTCCATGCAAGTGATTTACTGAACCCGTTGCCATAGTAGGCCCATAGCCCCGGTGCATTGCATGAAGAAGTATATGCCCACACTAGCATTCAGTGATGAACGGCCTCTGCTCGAGAGACCTTTACTTCAGACAATACATCCTCCAAACATAAGATATAAGATATGCCAAAGGCGCAGGTCGTTCTGACACCCCAGACTCCTCTACTGGTGCTAAAGTCACAGCCCCCAGTTCTCCCCAGTTACACGTCAATCTCACGTCATGCTCAGTTGCGCGCACATGTAGGGTAAAGGTTTCTGCTGACCCTGCAAAATTCTCTCTATGCATCCACCCACCTATGACATCTCTCTGACTCATCAAGTGCACGCCTACGTGTACGCCTCCTAACACGCCTTCTTTTACGCTCATATGTTCTTATCTCTCTCTTTTCACTTGTTCCGCCTACTGTATTCATTGCAATTGTATGATTTTACTATATATAATGTGCGATGTTAATAAAACGTTAGATATCCCTTCCTGAACCTTAGTGGTGATGGAACCCGATTCTCGTTGACTCGAGTCATCTTAATTAAAGCCCGTATGACTCAGATACCACGGACTCTGCCTCTCATTTTTATGAGCTATTCTTATTGTTATTTAATGTATGGAAAAATAGTCCCAGTAATATTATTTACCCTCCTCCGGTACGCCTATTGGGCGTGGTCTTCCGTGCGGGTGTCTAGGACAACCCCTCCTGGGCGGGAAAGGGCGCGCCCCGGCTACGCCACTTTAGGCATACCAGCCGAGCCACGCCCCCCGCCCAAAATGGTTTCCCGGGGGGATCGGGGCACCCATCCATACGTTCGGGGGGACCGAGTGGTCGCCCCTTTCCAGGAGCAGTAGTTGTAACAATAGGGAACTTAATATCATTAGTTAAGGTACCAGATGTAACAATAGAGCCTCCCCCTGCCCCGGCAACAATTTGTTTATTTTCCACTGATTGACTGGGTTTTCCGGTGAGTGTGGCCACGTTATCTAAGTGATCCATTAGTAAAGTACATTTTATGTCTAAAAGGTCATTCATTTGTTTGGTCACCGTCACAGAAACAGTATTGGCAAAAGCGTCCCCAAAGTTCTCAAGGTCCAGTACCGTCTCAGTCTGGGTACAGATGGAGCGACTCGAGTTCGCATTAGGTGCTATCGCAGGTGTGCCAGAGATGCTGGAGGTGCCGCTGTGGGTAGATGGCCCCTGAAAGCCTGCATTTGTGAACGAGAGAGTGCATCAGCTGCATAATTCAGTGCGCCTGGCACATGTTTTGCCCTGAACTGTACATTCAATTTCATGCAACGTAAAACAATTTCTTTCAACAATCTCAAGATCCACTTGCAGCGGGCTGCCTGCTGATTAATGCACTCAACCACAGTCATATTATCAGACTAAAACACCACCGAGCGGTCCCTGAAGTCGTCTGGCCATGCCATCAGAGCAACCCAAATGGGAAATAGCTCTAAGAACCCAATGTTACCAGTCAGACCGCTGGAGTGCCACCACGTCGGCCATACTTGTGCTGACCACCGGTTACCAAAGATGGCGCCAAATCTCACGCTCCCAGCCGAGTCGGTCCACAAACCTAGTTCATCCGAAGATGCTGGTGGTTTGTTCCACACAACTCGACCGTTGAAGTCCGCCAGAAATGCCAACCAAATGCGCATATCCTTGCGAACCTCTGCCGACAGTCTCGTACGGTGGTGTTCCTCCTTGAGGCCAACCATAGCTTGTGCAATAGAGCGTGAGAAGGGGCGGGCCATTGGTATCACCCTTAAGGCAAAGTTAAGCTGACCCACTGTTTGTTGTAACTGGTGCAGGGTCACTTTCTCCCTGCCCAGGCATTGCGTCAAGGAAGCCCTAAACTTGGCCACCTTTTCCATCGGTAAACGGAAACATCCTTCCACAGAATCGAGCTCAATTCCCAGAAACTCCAGTGAAGTAGATGGTCCAACCGTCTTACCTGGTGCCAATGGGACTCCGAACTCCCGCATGAGGATGCAGAAGTCCTGCAGCGCCTGCGCACATTTCGTATTGCCGGCCGCTCCCAAGAACAGGAAGTCATCTAGATAGTACATAACGTGCCTATGCCCCGTGGCCTCGGTGAATGCCCACTCTCAAAAACAGCTGAACATTTCAAAATATGCACAAGAAATGGAGCAACCCATAGGCATGCATTTATCCATGTAATAACTCCCTTGAAACGCAAAACCTAGCAAGCGCTGGTCTTGCGGGTGTACCGGGAGCAACCTGAATGCCCATTCGATGTCCGATTTCGCCATCAGCGCTCCGGGGCCTAGGTGATTTAATATGGCAACGGCATCATCGAACGATGCGTACCGCACCGAACAAATATCCGGGTCAATGGCTTCGTTCACCGAGGAACCCCTTGGGGCAGAAAAGTTGTGAATGAGTCTAAACTCCCCTGGGTCTTTCTTTGGAACCACCCCTAGCGGGAAACACACGAAATCCGCCACCGGCGGGCAATGAAAAGCCCCCGCCACCCGCCACAAGCCGACTTCTTTGGAAATTTTCTTTGCTGCTATGCTTGGGTTCTGTTGGACAGATAACTGATTTTTACAAAAAAGAGTCCCCCGAAAATCCCCCGCCGGGATGTTGAAGCCATATAGGAATCCATTCCTCAACACCCCGCGGATACATGATCAGGGTATTTGTTCAACCAAGGAGTCAGAGCCATGATATCGACAGGTGTAGGCAATCGGTTCCCAAGCATCACCTCACTCTTGCTTAGACCCTCCTTTTCCTCCCGTTCCGCTGTTCTTAGATCTACAGCTACTCTCCGGGTGTGAGGAGTTCCCACAGCCCGCACACGCATGCCTGAACCTACATGTTCCCTGGGGCCTGCTACAGTTGCCTCTATTGAAGCCCCAACAAACCCCCCGCTTGCCGCCATTTCTGCCGGTCTTGGGCTGAAATTCCCCACCGGCGCCTGCTCGAAAGGGCACCTCAGGCTTCTGGCGAACTGACCCCGACCCGCTCCCGCCCGGCGAGGACGTACCCGCCGCACCAGGCAAGAGCTGCTTGTGCCATGACACCGAGTCGAGGCAGTCCCAGGTCAAAGATGTATCAAACTCTTTCGCTTTTCGGAATTTCATGTCATATCCTTTCCACTCGTCCCCCTCATACATAGTATAAAAATCCATAATCCTATTCTGGTAACAGGACAACTCGGTCAGCACTTCCGGCTTTCGTTCACCCATGACTGCCGTAAATATCGAAAAGGCCTTTACCCAATTCGCTACGGTCTCATCGACCCTAAATTCCGCCATCTTGGCCCGCCATACACTGGGGTGCCATAAATCTTTCTGGGATTTTGCATATTCCATCTCGCGATGGTCAGTCAACAATGAAAATATATTCACATATTTTTCCCCCATATTAATTCCTTTGTGGCCGCAGGGATGTGCTGGGTCACCCTTTCGCGCCTTGAAGGTAATGAACCTTCCCCTGCCATTGGCAATGTGTGCTTACCGGGTTCTACCGTCGTGTCTGCCGCCTTTTCCCGGCTAACCGTAGGTACTCCTGGCGCCACCTGTGGGGGAACAAGAGGAACATTCCCCGTCCCGGCTTCTCTCGACTGTCGTACCTGCTCTATTATTAGTCTGGCCTCCTCGGCCGGGTCCCCCGCGGCCACTGCCCCCGCGCTTTCTTCTTGAGCCAGGGTAACACTGACGCTAACTGGATGGCCAGTTCCGGGGGCATCTCCTCATCATTAACAGGGGTAATTACAACCGGGATTGGTAAACCTATATCTGGGTTTGGTACCGGGGTGTCTGCTGGTGTGATGGGGGCGACTGGGGGCACCTCAGGAACCGTATCCTCCCCGGAAACCGCCCTCCTCTTAATACGCTTCCCCCTACCCTCAGGGACGATTCCCGGCAAGGCCGGGCCTATTACCTTCTTAGGACGGCCTGAAGCAGCTCTGAGCCGCTAACTGTTTTTTAACTTCGGCCAAACCTCAACCGATCAAATCAACTTTACCAAATTTTCGGTCCATGATCGCCATTCGATTCGACAAGATGCGCAGTACCTTCTCCAACTCGGAGCTCTTTCCTGCTTTTTTGCCGGCCATAGCTTTGTTTACTCCGCTCTAGTCGATCAACGAGGTCTCATATCCTTCGTACTCCAAATAACTGAAAGAGAAACAACAAGATTACAAGTTCTCAAAATTGCCGCTTGTTCCGTCGAGGGCTCACGAGCAACGAGTTGGTGCAGCCTTCAGAGCACAGGAACAAGAGGACGCTTCTTCGGATTCCCACTCTTTTATCCGTCTGCGGGAGGGCGGGGACCCTCCTCCGGTACGCCTACTGGGCGTGGTCTTCCGTGCGGGTGTCTAGGACAACCCCTCCTGGGCGGGAAAGGGCGCGCCCCGGCTACGCCACTTTGGGCATACCAGCCGAGCCACGCCCCCCGCCCAAAATGGTTTCCCTGGGGGGATCGGGGCACCCATCCATACATTCGGGGGGACCGAGTGGTCGCCCCTTTCCAGGAGCAGTAGTTGTAACAATAGGGAACTTAATATCATTAGTTAAGGTACCAGGTTTAACAATAGAGCCTCCCCCTGCCGCGGCAACAATTTGTTTATTTTCCACTGATTGACTGGGTTTTCCGGTGAGTGTGGCCACGTTATCTAAGTGATCCAGTAGTAAAGTACATTTTATGTCTAAAAGCTCATTCATTTGTTTGGTCACCGTCACAGAAACAGTATTGGCAAAAGCGTCCCCAAAGTTCTCAAGGTCCAGTACCGTCTCAGTCTGGGTACAGATGGAGCGACTCGAGTTCGCAATTGGTGCTCTCGCAGGTGTGCCAGAGATGCCGGAGGTGCCAGTACTTGAAGATGACTGCATCAAAGCAAACAAACAGGTTCGGGAGGTGCCGGTTCAGGCAGTGTTTCCTTTTGGTACAGAAGGGCTGCCCCATCTTCGTCTTTCTTTTAGCGGATGGAATTCCTGTAGGTGTTGGTATATTTGTGTCTGGCTGTAGCTCAACTATCTCACACCCGCGTATACTCCCGCTTGCGAGTAGAGTTTTATGGTTGATAGTCCCAATAGGCTGTGGCAAAGCCAATGCAGTGACCGGTCCCAATTTGTGTGTGTAATTAGTTGGTACACCTCTGGGTTCAGAAATGTTCAATCGCCCCTCACTGCCCAATGACAAGTACCACTCCGTAGGTTAAATTTCACCTGAAACGATCTTAACCTCCCTCTAAAGCATATTGTTTATGCTTCTGGTGATAGGGCGCGCTGGTGGTAACACGTTGCGTTTTCCAATTATAATGGCTCAGAATCTGCTCTTTAGCGGTTACAATTGCTAAGCTTGCCTTAAGAGTTATCAAGGAATCATTGCAGACAACACTCAGCTTGTATTCTTGCTGAGTGATGAGTGTTACTTGAAGCTTGAAAGAGAGGTGGCCCTGCCCTGCTCTTCCTGCTGCTGACGGGTGCAGATGGGCCCGCCCTTGGCCTGGTTTTCGCCCGGTCCCACACGCGCGGGTCCCGCGTTGCGGGAACCCTGATGGCAATTTGACACCCTGCTGGCGCGATGTCACAGCGCGTTGCGGGCTGGGACCTGTGGTCTGCCCCCCCCCCCCCCCCCTTTGCAGATAATTGCAGGTGGGTTTTGTGGAAAGACAAACAGCAACAGCAGGCTCCTGGGCTGTGGGAGCCCTGATGGTTTTTGACCCCCTGCTGGTTCGGCGTCACATTGTGTTGCAGGCTGGAACTTATAGTTCGTTCCCCCCTATTTGCAGATAATGGCAGGTGGGCTTGGTGGAAAGACAAACAGCAACTGCACGGCTCATGTAGGTATTAATTCACAATAGGCACACCTCCTTCCACGCCAATCCACACAATCCCATTATTATCTGTGTATTCCACCTTACAACAACCATTCAAGTCTCCCTCCACTTCCCCACTTTTCCTTGGCATTTGCACCTTTTGTTCTTATCAAAAATCTCAAATGCTGCCAAGTGTACCCAAGTCATGTCTAAAATCTTGAGGTGGTTCTGACATGTTAACCAAGAGTACTTTGAATTCTGGAGTTTGATAAAAACTTTACATTTTTACTTGTAGATAATGTTTCCCATAAATATGACGTGCCAGTAACAGCCTTCAAGTAAATTGTCGTAAAAAATGAGGAGCCAGGATGAAAGTATTTTATTACCATGCTAAACATACATGCTTTGCAAAAGCTTGGTTGATCATTTCACATATTCAGATTTTTTTTTTTTACATATTAAGGGAGAACACTGAGGAGCACATGCATCAAGCATCCAAATTGCGATTTCTAAATAGTGATTTTTAAGAAATCGCTACTTAGTAATCACAAAAGTCTATTCATCAAAATATCAGTATTTTTTTGCGATTTGAAAAAATTAGCTATTGCTAATAGTGTTTGCGTATTACCGAATCGCAAAAAGCAAATCCGCTATTACCAAATCGTAAATAGCTATTTGCAGATATCAATGCAGCTTGATGACATCACAACAAGGAAGTGATGCTAGGATTGCTCACACATGTGAACTGAGAGAGGCAGAGGAGTTGGCAGACACTTTGTAGCTGAGCAGAAGTAAGCTTTTTTGAGAGCAGAACCTGTGCCAGCATGGCTTCTGAAACTGGTGACAAGAAAGCAGAAGAGCGCAAGAGGAAGTTCAAATTCAGCGATAAAGAACTTGAAGTCCTCATTGAGGAGGTTGTCCAGAGCCACGACAAACAGTTTGGCAAGCAGTCACTGCAGGTCCCAGAGTCAATGAAAAGAGAAATATGGCTTAGGATCCAAGATCAATGCTGTAGGGGTCACACAGCGCTCCATATCAGCCCTGCGCAAGCTCTGGTATGACCTTTGGAGTCGTGCTAAGGAAAGGGTGGCCGCAAAGCAAAAAAACAGGAGGGGGACCATCAACAGAACATGCCAACACACCCCTCGAGGACATGGTGGAGTCCACCCTGCAGCCGGAAGCAGTTGTTGGCATGACACAGATTGACACCTCTGAACAGACCGGTACTTCACAAGGTAAAATCAATGCAAATTATCATTCATTATAAAATCTTTAAAATCTCCCCTCTATGCAGATCATGCTTAGTCTAGCAAATCTGACTCCAGGCCACATTTTACTTGCCACACCCAAATGCATTATGGTATTAGAATACAGCAAATACAAATTGAAAGGCAAGGAGGGATCAAAGCAGAATTAGTGCTTGTAATGAATGTGACTTCTCACCAATAAGCCACACCCAAACCCTGTACTACCTCTTTGAGGGCAAATACACCACTGCACCTTTAAGTACACTTTGAACAGCACTTCCTAAAGATAAGGAAAGGACACAGCACTCCCATTAGGCACGGCAAGAAAAACGAATCCAGGTGCATTTAAAAATAACACACACAAGTTTATTAATGCAATGTTTAAAATGGTAGGCCAAATATATCAGTTAATGCAGATTCCCAAGTATCAATAAACTACAAAGCACAATTAGAATAAAATGCAGTATGTACAGGTATCAAAGAGTAGAAAATATATACACTTATACTAGAAATGTACTGTTCTACTCCGTGACAGCTCTCACTAAAAGACATCAAGATTACAAGACAGATGAGAAGCAGGCATATGCAAGACCAACTCATATATCCAGGCTAGGGTAAAATAACACACTAAAGTCAGTTAAAATGATAGTAGTTGAGGGTCATCATAGGGTGCCAAACCACAAGAGTGGCTCTTTTACTACATTCCACCCCATGACCCTTGACTATCATCATTCACATGTATAAAAAAAAACAAGCTCTCTCTACTAAAAACATCACTAGAAGTGAAAAACTGCAATTCTCAACTGAAAGCACAAAAACTGCATTTCTTAATTGAAAGACACAAAAACTGTTGGAAAACGACATAACTGAAAGAATAAAAACTATTCAAAACTACATTTCCTAATTGAAAACACAACTACAAGTGAAAAACCTAATTTCATAACTGAAAGACACAACTATAAAACTATGAAATCATAAAAGCATGCGATAATCTCTTCAAAGCAAGTAGGAATAACTCAAGCATGTCTAGATATTCAGCAAGAATAACACAAAATAAGTGATGCAAGCATATGAACTCAGTAATGCACCTGATGTTTCAAATGGCTAATACTGGAACTTCTAATGTTGAAGCAGCCAAACCTATATATTTCATGCTGAAAAATAAAGGCAACTCTTTAACTAAAAAAAATTAATCTCCAAATGCAGAACATTTTTGTCGTTCTTTTCCTTTTAAACAAACAGTCCTTCTGTGTGAAAGACACACAGCCTTCTCACATTTAACTACATCTCCACTAAACAGTTCATTGGTCTTGGCAAAGCAGGTCTCCATCTGGTTCGTTCAGCCACAGGACGTCAGCTTCCACCATACGGTGATCACTCCAGGCTTGAGGAGAGGGGGGAGGGTGGGAAGTGGAGGGGAAGGGAAGGGTCCCACCCATATGGGGACACGGGCAGAGACATCAGGCATACCAACACCTCGCAGTGTGATGACCTGGAAAAGAGACAAGCATCACTCTTCTTGAATTTTTTTTTTCTAAAGCGCACATTTTAATTCTCTGTTTTAAATCTAAAGGCACAATATTATCATTCCTGTCTGCATGGTTCACTGCTGGGTCATGGGGAATTGTCTGAGATTTCTACCCACGCTTAGCCTCTGAATTCTTGGTATTGGATTGAAACTCTCTTTTTCCCTGCACAGTAAGAAGGGCTAGGGCAGTCTCCTTCCTGACTATTTCTCCACTCACTGCTGGATATGTGCTCCCTTTATCAATTGGCATAAGCCCAAGGCACTCCATCTGCTCTGGTAATTTTCCTTTCTTCAACTCACCCTTCACCTTCTGTGGGACTGATCTGGCTTTTGCATTCTGACACATAAGAATCACGGGATATGCATCCCTTCATTTTCTGCCCACCTGTTTGTATGGTCTTTATCTCCGATTCAAATTTAATCATGTACACCAAATCTGAATCATGTGTCATCACCTCTGTCTCCAAGATTTTAGTCTTTTCATCTGCAAGGGAATTAAATGTTCTGTCATGCACAGTAGCTGCGCTTTGCAGTACAATCTGCCAATTCTCTGGGGAATCCTGTGTCTCAAACTCCACCCCTGGACTATCTATTGAGACCTGCACAAACTGTTTATGCAAAACAGCAGTCTCTGTCTGTATATTGCACTTTATAACAGTGGCTTTCTCCCATGAATAAATCACATTGTGTTCTATTGCCCTCTGCCCAGTATCTTTCAATGTGCAAAAACACAAAAGCATCTGTATTTGTTCAGGGTTAAGAAATGTTACAGTACACAACTTTAAAAGCATACTTTTCTTTCCCTGTTCTTCACAGTAACTAAAAATCATAGGGCCAGATGTAGGAGAGAAAATACCGGTCGGTAACGGCCGATTTCGGCCGTTACCGACCAGTATTTAGGATTTGGCATGTAGGGGCCATCATTTTACAGAATCGGTAAATTTACCGATTCGGTAAATTTACCGATTCTGTAAAATACTGAATCAGTAATTTTACCGATTCGGTAAATCCACATGTAGGTGACACTCCTAAGAGTGTCATGGGCCCTTAAGAATCGGTATTTTACCACCCAATCCAATTGGGTGGTAAAATACCAAATTCAGGTGTGCATGCCCTTAGGGCATGTCTGTGTGCCACATGGTACACAAGTCCGGAATTGGGGTGCTAGAGGGTGTCAAAGTGACACCCCCTGCACCCTTGCAGGATTCGGTAATTACCGATTCGGTAAATACCGAATCGGTATTGCCCATTGATTCCTATGGGCTTCATGGCCCATAGGAATCAATGGGCAATACCGATTCGGTATTTACCGAATCGGTAAATACCTAATCCTACCGATTCGGTAATTCTTAAATTCGAATTACCTACATCTCCCCCCTTCATATTTACCGACTCTTAAATACCGAATCAGTAAAATTCGGTATTTAAGAGTCGGTAAATATGAATTACCTACATCTGGCCCATAGACTGTTCCTGAACTGGCACATAAGATAAACTATCACATTTCTGAATTGACCATGCTTTAAAAACCATTCCTTTTTCCAAAATAGCTTTTTTCCATGTAGAGCAAAAATCATCATTCACTGCCATGTCTGATTTATACCTGGAACCAGAAATCCCTAACAGACTGCTTTGTTTATCTCCCTTTACCTTCCTTTCTGGCTGAGTAACATCCTCAAAAGAGTTCATTAGGACCGTGTGTGAAGCCTGCACATTAACTGGCACGTCCTCTAAGTTCACATTTTTCACATATGACTCATCACTGGTCAAAGCAAATGGCTTCAGAGGCTGGCACATGCTTAATTCTGTTTTCAAAATTTTATTTTCAAATTGAACATCAGCCAATTCTCTTTTCAGCTCTCTACATTTGTGTTCTAAGTGTTCAAATTTTTATACATGCTAAACAATATATTCAAGATAACACCTCTGTTACTGTCTGAAATACCAAAGTGGACCAGCTCCCTCTCAAATAACTCAGTTGACATCTGGGAATTGGCAAGCATTTTAAATAGCATTTTCCCCTTTTAAATTCAACGTTCGAATCATGTTTGTGATGCCAAGATGTAATGAATGTGACTTCTCACTAGTTTTCAAGTTTCAAGTTTATTTATTTTATGATTACGGAACTCGTTTGAGATCCACATAAAAGACAAATTATTACATACCAAATATACATGATAAAACTGGACATCCAAACTTTCGCCTAATACAGATTCAAAAAACATTTAAAAAAATTAAACAATTTAAAACAAAACATTTGATTTGGAGGATTGTTCAAGGCTTCAATAAAGGTAGCAGCAGATAAAATATTCATTTGGAGACAAATCGATCTTAACCACTTGCGCCTGTGCGACATTAGAGCAGGGCAGACAAACAAAACATGCATCAAATCCTGATTACTCATATTGCAAAAATCACATACGGCTGATGAACCATACCATTTTGATAAGAGTGATTTCAAGGGAAGTAAGTCCTGCATCAATAGAAGCACAAAACGCCTAACTCCGTGAGGAATATTCCAGTGAACATATGGTTGCGCTTTCCTAATCATACAGGAATCAATAGTAGGGGTGGTACCCTTATTCTGAATGCAAAACTCTCTATCTAATCTAAACCCTAATTCCCAAGATGCAGACTTTAGAAGGGATTTCAATTGATATGACGATAAAGAAAATAATACTTCCTCATCTAATTGTAAATTATTCACAGCATATCTAAAAATTTTCAGGATCAAGGAGTATTCGTTAAGATTCCCCCAGTAGCTCAGATTTTATAAGATATCGTAACGAACCTGGTTCGCCCTTATCCAGACTCAAAGCCCAACGGACGCACCCACCTAAACCTTGCACCCAGCTGCTGCGTAAAACAAGTTCCTGTCTAAGAGCAGCTGTAGAACTAGCTGTATTGACAGAAAGAAGGCTACCTTCAGTGGAGTTTAATAAAACTCCAACATTTAATATCAATTAATTCCATTCCATATAATAGGGAGGTGGGTATTTTTGCTCTAAATACCTCCGACAATATCGAGAGATGTCTTCTGCCTGTGGCCTTATATAAGGACACCAAGCTCTTTCCTTGGACAACAGTTTTCCGGATATTGTTAGCTATATGAGCTTTTTCACTTAAATTGCTCATAACAATTTTGCCAAGAAAAGTATAAGATTTTACTGTTTCCAATTTTTGGCCCCCCACAGTCCAAAGAAAGTTCACATATTTGGGACTTCTCACTAATAAGCCACACCCAAAACCTGCATTCCCGCTTTGGAGGCAAATATACCACTGCCCCTCTAAATACACTTTGAACAGCACTTTCTAAAGACAAGGAAAGGACACAGCACTCCCTTTAGGCTAGGCAATAAATACAAATTCAGGTGCATTTAAAAATAACATACACAAGTTTATTAATCCAATGTTTAAAATGGTAGGCCAAATATATCAGTAAAAGCAGATTCACAAGTAACAATTAACTACAATGAACAATTGGAATAAAATGCAGTATGTACAGGTAGCAAAGAGTACAAAATATATACAAGAGAGAGTGGTTAGGAACACCGCACCGATTGAATTTGCATCATCCTTGCCCGCTCAAGCTGAGGAAAGGTTGTAAACAGCCCATGAAGGAGTTTCAATCAGGACTCAAATCCATTCATATTCCACAGCAATACGTCTATTCTGTGGTGAACTTCCACCTGGCCCCCGCTGGTTCCCATCTTAAATATCATCACTAAACGTAGGACGAAGCTTCTAGAAAACCTCGCCCCTTTCTCATTAGAAAAAAACGAGCTGGCTGTACCAGTCTGCGTCAAGGCCAAGATGCAGGCAGATATATTGTAAGAAGAGAGAGGAACCCCTTGAGTTAGTCAAGGGAAGTGGGGTGTTGGACCCAGAAATAAGACTAGTTCCCTTGAAACATATACAGGATAAGCTAAAACTTAGCTTTAAAGCAACTAACAATAAAATCATGAACTACTACAATTCTAAACATAAATTACACATCAATTTATTAAAGTAACAGAAATAAAAACAGTTTAGAGGGGAGTGTCCATTCGAAAAATAAACAACCAATAGAATTGAGCGCACTGCAAGCATAGTATGCAAACATTACATGAGGACCTTAGTGGAAACTGCACTAAACCTCAGAGGGGAGTGTCCATTCGAAAAATAAACAACCAATAGGATTGAGCGCACTGCAAGCATAGTATGCAAATACTTCACCTTGAAAGAAGTAGCCATGATTGGTCTACAAACAATTTGGTTCAGATCAATCACATCAGAACATCTTACATTTAAGCAAGGTTGTTCGCGGGCCTCATATCATTCGAACCAGAACTCCCAGAAGCAGCGTGATTGATCCGCTTTAGGAAGTAAGACTTTTACAGCCCAGATTCCCTAGCATTAGCACATAGGCGAATCCTTCATGTCCCCGCTATAAGATTCAAAAGACTTAACAGTCTTATTTTAAATTTCTCCAGGGGAGATTGTATTCCCGCTCGAGGAAATGCTAGAGCGCTCCACCTTAAAAATCAGCTTTACCTGACAGCGAAAAACGTGTCAAGCGCCCATCATTTTCCAGCAAAACCTCGCTAACGTAAACGTTCTTCTTTCCAGTTTGGAGAAGATTCTCCACTCGATTTTAGAGGTACATGTATTTAGGGCTTACAAATACAATCCAGTAGTGTCACTAAAACAATTCCCTGACCGAGCGGCTCTGTGTGTTTTTCTAAGTAGATGGAACTTGATTGATCTCCTTCAGGAACCATTGTAATTTGTACACCGTAGTAATCTATAAAGTGACATCATTCAACATTCTGAAGAGATTATACAGGTATCATTTTTTGGTTTTCTATCTATCTCTGTAAAGAGACACCCTCATCCTTTCTAGACCAGTGTGAGGATTTTAAACCCCTTTCATGGTAATAATACAGTGTATCATACAACCTAGGAGTATAGACCCATTCAATACACTATACTTGTGCCACACATAGTACATACAATTCTTATCTCTGCAGACACCTTTAATAATACCCATCTGTATTTACAGGAATCTATCCTATTTTACTTCTTAAAAACGTGGTAGAGAACAGACCAATCAGCTAATCACATCGCACAGAAACACACCGGTAAGATGAAAATTGTATTAACCGTATTACAATGGTATCAGGGTTATCCAATAGTGCAAGCTGTACTAGGAGCCTTTCCGCTTTAATATACGAGTGCAACGGCCTCAAAGTCACCCATATGCACTCCAATCCCACATTAAATAGGAACAGGGGGTTCTTACAGTCATGAAAATATCAGTAACATTCTAACAGCACCTGATTAGGATCTTTGCAGCATCATACCCAATTAGGGATATAGAACTTAAATGGACCCGTGGGTTTCCGAGTTAGTCCAAAAAAATTCTCACAGGGACTAGGCAACACTGTATCCAAGCAGTGATCAAGAATAGTGACTGTGTTCTTATCTGTTGAATCCCTAGCAATTTAGACTTGGTTATTCGTGCAATAGCAAACTATGTGGGAGATTACAGAGATATAGTATGACAGTAAAATAGAAGCAAATGAATGTACTATGTTAGTTGTAAAACTTTCTCTGTAATAGGAATGAGTAGCTAACCAAAGATCATCTAATTGTGGAGTACCAACCAAGTATGATAACCGTGATCGTTTTTTGTGAAAATGGAAGATTAATTGTATGTATATCTATTGTAGGGGAATTGTACAGACCCTGAAATAAGACAGACATCGAACTTTAGTCTTGATAAAGGTGGAACATATTCGCTTCAGAACCACCGAAACGCGTCGACGCCAAACTCCTGTACAATTCATGTCCTCTCCTCCCCTGTTGATATACAAATTTGTGGCCATAAAACTAGGGAGTGATGAAATTGTAGTATTGAATGTACCACTTGTATTTTACAATTCTTTACGTTTTACAACAAATTTTTGTCTGTCTGTTGCATTGTGCAGGTCACAATAGATTGTATTATTATTTGAAATTTTAATTGTTTTTTAGCAATTGTATGACGTATAAATGTAAACTGTTTTTATTTCTGTTACTTTAATAAATTGATGTGTACTTTATGTTTAGAATTGTAGTAGTTCATGATTTTATCGTTGGTTGCTTTAAAACTAAGTTTTAGCTTATCCTGTATATGTTTCAAGGGAACTAGTCTTATTTCAAGATGCAGACAGGCCAAACTCCTGTATTTTGACTTCAAGGCAGAGTTGCACATTCCACAGACACTTCCACAACATATTCCAGTTCAATCTGGTCAGTGAGGTGCGAAAAACAAGTGAGGAGCAGAAAGACCTTGAATATGAATCGCAAGCACTTCTGTGTAGGCAGGATCAAGGCAAAGTCAGACATGAGGCCATGTCAAAGCCATTAGTAAGAACTCATAATTCTGTGCACGCAGAAGCAAGGCAAAGTCAGAAAGCAAGATGACATGAGACCATGTCAAAGCCAATAGTCAAAGTCAGAAAGCAAGATGGCATGAGGCCATGTCAAAGCCAATAGTAAGCCCTTATAATATAAATGTACTGTTCTACTCCATGACAGCTCTCATTAAAATACAACAAGATTACAAGACAGAAGAGAAGCAGGCATATGCAGGACCATCTCATATATCCAGGCTAGGGTAAAATAACACACTAAAGTCAGTTAAAATGATGGTAGTTGAGGGTCATCATAGGGTGCCAAACCACACGAGTGGCTCTTTTAGTACAGTGCTTCAGAGTGCAACAAGCAAGTGATTAAACTAGACTTTGTGTGTAACTAAATAACTTTATTAAACAATGCCATGAGCAATGTGACATACATGTCCACAAAAAATACTGAAATTGCACTGTTTAACATCACAGATGCAGCTGTGCAGGAGACTGGCTGTGGTGATGTTCATGGCACAGAAGATAAGGAGTCACAGTCCGAAGAGGAGACAAAAGTGGCACAAGCAATACCGAAACCTGCATCCACTAGACGCAGGACCACAGTGCCACACTGCATATTTAGAAAGTGAGGAGGGGAGCCAACCTGAGACCCCAACATCACAGGCTGGCAATACCCCCACAACAAGATCAGCGGTGCAAATGTGGCACAGAACTGCCCACTTTCGTAGGCACAGGGCAAGGGCACACATGGCAGCTGCAGGAGACAATAGGTCTGCTATCTGGGGTGGCCTGGAGGGACAGATGCTGAAGGTCCAGTGCCTACAATAGAAAACCATGCGCTTAGTGCAGGCCCAACTTGGATCATTGGCAACAAACATTGGCAAAATCAGGGACTGCATGAAGGAGCTCAAATGAAAAAAAGTCACCAAAGCCATGCATGATTTGTGCAGGGTGATGCAGGATGACTATGCATCCCTATGGAAAAGGCATCATAATTGGGTGGTGCGCCTAAATGGGTACACCAGGGCCATCAATCAGCTAAGCACAACCACAGCTCAGCTGTTCCGTCGTGCTGTGGGGATGCAAGTGGAGATGATCTATTGCTGTGGGGATGTGGCCAGGGGCCTCATACAGGTCACCAATGCAGTGGAGCAACTCCAGACAGCTGCAGTTGGTGGCAACAATGTTCTGGGGGGAAAGTGAGGGGGCCTCTAGCCTCAGTAGTCTCCTGGCACCAATAACCACAAGCAGGAGGCGCAGTACTCAGAGCACCACTGGCTCCAAATACTCCACAAGGGATGTGGCAGAGCCTACAGAAAGCCCCCCGGGAGTGTGTGGCCGCAAGAAGTGAAGTGTGGGACACTGTTAAATCTGGTAAGGTAACCAGTAGCATGAACATTGCCTGGACTGCCATTTAAGTACCATTGCAATGTCATGTTGTTTGATTTTGTATTACACAATGCTTGTTTGTACCTGGTATGTGTGCAATAACACTACCATATTTTGTTTTATTAAACAGTTGAGCATGAAGTGTGTTGTCTCATCATTACCCACCTTTAAAAACATGCTGTATGATTTCTGTAAGTCTCTGTCTTCCCTCTGCTGTGCTCTGAATGCGTGCTGCTTGTGGTGGTTGTCCTGGCTACTTATCTTCCTAAGGCTCACTGTCCGAGCGTTCCAGGGGTATTCCTCTAGTAGTAGCAATGTTGTGCAACATGGCACAAGTGGCGGCAATTTTGCAGCTGTTTTCTGGTCTGTACTGCAATGCACCACCAGTTTTGTGGAGGCAGCGGAACCTAGATTTCAGTAATCCAAATGTTTTCTCAATCACGTTGTGGGTGGAAATTTGAACCTCATTATTTTGCAGCTCACTTGGGGTACTTAGATTTAGGTATGGGGTCAGTATGAAGGAGCACACATCTCATGCACTATCACCTGTAAAACAAAAACATTACTCACAGCTATGTGTCACCATGGCCAAAGAGTCTGCAAGACAGCATTACATATGTTTACAAAGCAGGTATCCTTCGCCAAAGTCACCCGCAAGGAGACGTGTGTGAATGCCACTGTGTCTGAAAATGTAGGAGTTATGTGTACAGCCAGGGTAACGAGCCACTATGTGTGTGATGATGTTTTTGGAATTGCGGATGACTTGTATGTTCAATGAATGGTATGATTTTTTTTTGTTCCTGTAAATGTACTCATTCACTGAGGGCTGACAAATGGCTACATGCGTCCCGCCAATGCAACCAATAACGTGGGGAAAATGGGCTACCTGATAGAAATCATAGTTGGTTTGCTGCAATTCCTGTGGTGTTGTGGGAAACATTATGTGGTGGTGTATCCTCTGCAACATGGTGTCAAGGAATGAGTTAAAAAAGCGTGATAGGGCGCTTTGAGAGACACCTCCAGCTGCAGCTATTACTCCTTGGAAGCTACCTAATGCTAGGAGGTGCAGAGAACATAGGACCTGCACATGAGGATGGCATGTGTCCTGTGAGTCTGATGCTGCACCTGTGGATCTAATTCAGCTGTGAGATCATAGATCGTGTCTGCATTCAACCTATATTTGTCATATATCTCTTCCTTTGTCTGCCCCAACAATGTAACTCACACTCTGAAAATGCGCTCCTGTATCATCCTTCTTCTCTGTGCTGCTGCTCGTAGCCTCATCCTCATCGCCATGACGTAGAGCGCTGCATTGTGAACCATTCTGATGCCTTCCTGGCCTGTTTAAGTAGTTTGGGAAAGGTTACCACCTGATTTGATAACTTTGAAATTGTTACCACCTGGTTTAATTTGGTGGTATTTAGCAAATGCAATTTGCGATACCCAGCAGAATCGCAATTTGGGGATTTTTCATGCATAGGTTTGGGATTACCAATTAGCAATTACCTATTACAGATTTGCAAATTCAGAATCGGTATTTAGGTAATCACTAACTTTTGCGTATTTAAGTTTCTGTGATTTTACTTCATGCATTGCTTATGGCTACTTTACGATCGCAAACAGCCAATTTTTGTGATTTGCAACGTTTGCGATTGCAAAAAAGCTTGATGCATGTGTGTAATGATCTGTAATGTTGGCAGCATAGAATGTTGTGAGGTCACTGCTGACCTAATACAGAATGTTGCCAGGGGTTTTGAACAGTTGAGAGCTGGGAAGCATTGATCAAGCTGGGGATGCTGTATTCAGAATAAATCTTATTCAAACTACTTGAGAAAGTTTCATCTTTACATTGGCGACGAGTTTGAGCTGTGCAGGGGACAGATTCACGGCATCCAATATGGTCAAGAGGACAGTCTTAAAACATTGGAAAATCTTGAACACGATGTCTGGTACAATACCTAGGCCCCTGTTTGCGTTCAAACGTGGATCTAGCATCAGGGATACACTGGTCCACACAAGACCGCGGACACAAAGGCAGGGTACTATCACCACCCTGGACACCATTTGGAATACTACTCCGGTTCAAGGGCACCACCCCTGTGGTAACTGTGCGTCATGCCCCCAGACCAGCAAGACACTCTCTGTTGATATTGGGACTGCCAGACCATGGAAGTTGTTGCACCATACCAACTGCAACTCGGAGAGAGTGATCTACAAGATCACATGTCCGTGTGGTCTGGCTTATATTGGACATACCACCAGGAAAGTTAAGTCCCGTATCAGTGAGCATAAGAGCACAATACGGTGCAACAAACAATCCACCTGTCTAACTAACCACTTCTTGATTAAAAAGCATAAAGCTGAAGATCTGAGGTGGATTGTGTTGGATCAACCATTCATCCCACCGCACATCACAGATATCTCAAGGTTTCTTTTCATCAAAGAACGACGGTGGATTTTCAAATTGAAAACTGACATCTTAGGTCTGAATGATAGTATACCCTGGGTGTCCATCTGACCAGCTGTGTGCCTATGGGACTTCATCTCCTATTGTTATCTCAGTACAGTATAAGTGGTTCCAACTATACTTTACATGATACTGACCCATTACGTCAAGCAGATAGAGTGTAGCTCACGTCTTTAGTTGGCCAACCCCGCTTCCAGTATGTTAAACATCACTAGTTGGCTTCAACTATACTTTACAGTATGCAGACTCTTTGCTCTTACTAGATATAGTGCAGCATAAGTCGGTGAATTGATATCCTCACTTCCAATAGTACAACTACATTTGGTCAGGCACTGGTGGCGCCATTCTTTTGGTCCCTGGTAAATTCACCCTTGTACACAGCCAATGATCTTTGTTTTATGTCACCACCTTTTGGCCTCACTGTGACCGCACTTACTGTACCTTGGAACCCCCCTGCTATTTCTTGACGGCGATCCTGATATTGCATACACTGTATACCCATTGTCTTCATAACAACTTTGGTCTTTAGCAATATATATCTTTTTCCAACATAGACACAGCATGCTGATGTCCAATGGCCCCCGGGTTGCACTGTTACGTTGTCAAAGAATATTACAGATAGGTTTCCTCTGTGTTATCTATGTCGCCACCAATAGATAAGCCCTCGCTTGTTAGGGGCGATTTTGAAAGGTTTCTCATAGCTGAGTATTACAATGCATGCCGCTTGTACTGCTTCCACTTGACAACCGGCATGGATAAAGCATTACCGAGCGCGCGCATATACACGCAGATTCCGAGCTGTTCTCGGAATCTACCCGTCTTTCTCTGGCGCATGCGCGGTTCCTTGTCCGGCGCTCGCATTCAATAGTTGGTGATTCTTCACCGCGCTTGCCCGGTATCACTGCTCACAGCGCTGGGCAGCGTTTCCTTACCGCTCATGCGCGTTGGGATTGTTTTTCGAACACCGGCAGCGGCGATAGGCACACAGCTGCTACCGATTACCCAGTCATATGGGGTATAAATACAACAGCCTCACCTCTCCTCGTTGCCTCCCCTTCGGCTTAGGTGTCTGCCCAGGGGTACCGACGGAGAGGTGAGTAGGTGGATGATGACGCGCTGCATTTAGTCCTGTGATCCTATAGTGGCCCCCCCTTTTCTTATGCTTAGCCTATCTGCAAGTTATTCCCTTTCTGGCAAATGCTGTTTTGAGCTTTAGACTTTATTCTTGAGCTGCTTTTAATTCCTTTTACACCAACAGCAGAGAGGGTTGGGTCCAGGTTCACTTTACTTGACTTTATGTAACCTTCAATATGAGCACAAGACAGAGGGTTGTTTAACTTTGACCCCCCAGCCAGATATATTCAACCCTGAACCATGTTTCACATCTAGCCCTTGGCTCACCAGGGGATTATACAACTGACTGTATAAACCACAGAACAGACACTAGCCAGATATAGGTGCCCATTCTAGGGTGATTGTGCTAGCCATTTACTAGACATCACAAGCCGGTCCCTTCCTTGTCTTCCATGAGATAGCGTTCGGTGAGGACAGTTACACAACCAGTTTTTGATGCACAGACTGTACAACCTAACTCTGCCTACAGATCTCTGAGTCAACTAAGGTTGTAATTTTCTATTTGTATGTTCTGTGCACAGAGCGGGGCCTCAATCTCCGAGCCGTTGCCGGGTGAGGTGAGGCTTGACTCCCACGTAGTGTTGGGTAAGTCTTTTAACATCCTGTTTGAAATTAATGTTCAGTAATGACTGATGGTTTACTTGAATATGAAACCTTTATAATAGATGGCCGTCCTAATAGGGACTTGCCGCGCTGAGAGTTTATGTTGGTCCTGATATTGTGAATAGTCTATTTTGACTGTATAATGTACAACAATCGTTGTTCCTTTGTGTTTTCATTTTTAGGATCACTTCCTCTATCAACTTCTGATCCGGAGGATATGGTAGGATGGTCTTTATGACCACACCAGTAGTTGTGACAGGTCTTTAACTAACATTTTGGTCTGTCCTCCTTTTTTTGCTCCCTTTTTTGCTCCACTTTGTATAACATTGTCAGAGTGTACCTTTGCAGTAGCAACATCTTTTTGTAGTTGGCCCTGAAGAATGCCGGTGTAGTTCCACCTTCGGCAGAAACATGTTGGCCTTATTTACAACACAGTAAAGGATCACAGTGATTCTTTCACACTGTGTACACTTCTTTTTAATCTGGCGTCCTGGTGAATATCTTTAATAAAAACATTTTTTCTTTGCCTCGACCGCCATTTTAGATCACTTATTCTTTAGTCCCTGTTTTGCACTGCACTTTTCCAGCACCACTCTGTGGCACGGACACTTTTACAAGATGAACCAGTAGTGTGTGTTGTCTGGCCAATTCACCTGGGCTTAGACTCACCACCCTGGTTAGATGTCCTACATGACGAGGCTCCGCCAGATGGGTGGGCTGATAGGATATCAAACACATTTTTGTGTCATGTGACCACTTGGCCTGGTTCAGTGCAATCCAATAGGGTCACTTTATTAGGACCTCATAGACTCAGCTACGCCGTTTAACAGACCTTCCGACTCTTTTTGTTTGTTATAGATTCACGGCATCCCCACCCCTGGAAAGCACCTTTGGGAAGCATTGATAAGGAAAGTGGCGAAATTCTTGCGCGTAATTTGAGGAAGCTTTTACAAACTGACTGTTAAGTCTAAGGAACTTAACTTAACTAAAAAATAAAGATTGGTGGAGATTCCCAAATTCTTACTTTTAATTAGGATTTTTCAACTGGCGTTTATGTACGCACGAGGCACTATTGCACACAATTGAGAACTGTTGATATCGAATTTCAATGAAAGCACACATTGTTTTGCAACGACACGCGCGTCAGCGCACCCCACATTTATGCAGTAAGCTTTCCATTGTTGTGGCAACCAGTGCACGAGTCGGCACACACCACTTTTATGGAGCAAGCTTTGCATCGTTATGGCAACTGGCATGTAAGTCAGCGCGCGCCACGTTATTAACATAAATCTGGCGTTGCTGTGACACTGGTGCGTGAGTCGGCGTGCGTCACTTTTAAAGATATAAAAATAAAAAAAGAAGAGGCGTGTGTCACATAGGCTTCTGTTAAGCCATGGAAGGAAATAATTAAGAAATCTGCACACTGTCAGGGGACAATAAACGTGAAACAATAAACATGCAGTCACGTAATTTTTCATTTATCGGCGTACCAAGTCAGCTCGCTTTTCCATAATTGGGAGTGCTGTTTTCTGTTCCATGACTTCCTCTTGAAGTGCCTCAATCCTGCCAGCTACTAATATACTTACCAATCTTCTGGGCATATGAAACTGAACTATCTGATAAACGATTAGAGAAAGAACATTGCTCACTATTGAGAGGAATTGATAAGTTATTGACTAACTTCATGAGGATTTTAAATAAATTCTACATTAATTATTTTTATTTCTTATGGTGACTTGTTATGTTAGTTTACTATCTTGAATTGTTATTTTAAATTCTTGTTTAAGTTTGTTGTATTATTGCTGGTATGGCTGAGCAGTCCATGGCTTCTCCTCCACCTTTCTATCCTCTCCTGGTGATCCACCTGTGGCATGGAAACAGTAGAAGAAAGAATTTCTTACGTATATATTGGCCATTGGTGGAGATCGCAATATTACTTCACCATTTAGGCATCGAAGGGAGGAAAATTTATGAGGATTTACCTGAAGTATTGTTGGGTACGGGGGACCGACAACTGAATAACGTTTTCAAAATGTCAATGCAAATGTTTGATATTCAGTTTACCCCTAAGACTAACCTGGTATTGGAAAGACACATTTTTTTTTCATGAGCACAAAGACAAGATGAGGATATAGCGTTCTACGTTGCTACATTGAGAGGTGTAGCATTGTCATGCCGTTTTGAACAGTTAACAGATTCCTTGATTAGAGACCAGATTGTTAGATGCACAACTGACAAAAGAATTAAAGAGAAGTTGTTAATTTAGGATCTTAATCTGGAAGAGACTATCAAGATTGCTAAAGGGATGGAGCACACAACGATGTGGTTGAAAGAAATGGATAATACAGGAAATGTGGAGAAAGGGACTAATGTTGATGAAGTTGGAGTGGTCCATTCTAAGGAAAAGCATAGTGTTAAGGGTAATGATATAAAGAAGACTGTTGAAATAAGGAGCAAAGGCGAGATGGAGACGAAAGAAAGGAATTGTGATCGGAGGGAGTTAAAGTATTTTCGATGTGGTGCTCCTAGACACACTGAATCAAGTGTGCAATGTGCTGCCAGAAGTGTCATTTGCAGATGCACTGGGCTTATTTCATTTTATGCTTGCTACACGTTTGCTTCCACTTTGTTTCAAAATCTGGCAATGTTATTCCTAAATCCTTGTTTTTTATTTGTTTTATTTATCTGTATATAAAAAAAACGAAAGTATGTCTGTCTGTTTGTCCTTTATGCATTTCTACACCATTTATCCAGTTGAGTACACTCCCGCAAAGGTTTCTGGCAATAAAAAAAAAACAATTAAAAAAAATTTGTTAAAAGTTGTTGAGTACACTCCAGCGAAGGTTTCTGGCAAAAAAAAAGAAATAAAAAAAAATATTTGTTAAATATCGGCCCCCCGGCCGCCCAGGGCCCTCATAATCTTTTCAATACTGAACGTTTACAGTTTCCGGTGCGACTCGCTTTTGCAATGACCATCAACAAAGCACAAGAACAATCGCTGCAAGTGTGTGGACTACATTTGGAGAATCCGTGCTTCTCACATGGACAACTGTATGTGGCCAGCTCATGCGTCGGAAAACCTTCAGATTTATTCGTGTACGCACCAGACGGAAAAACAAAAAATACTGTGTATCCACAAGCACTTGAATAAATATACAGAATTAAAACAACACTTTAAAATGTTTTCCAAATTAAAATGAATAAGTTTCAATAAAAATGACACAATGTAAATTGAATGTTATCATAACAAGTTTCCTTAAATTTCCTTTCTTCTGAGATCGCAGCAATGCACGACGGGTAAGCTAGTTTATTTATAAAAAAAGAGTAAAACATGCACAGACATTGTTTAAAAAAATGTATTTATTGATTATAGATTTATGATATATTTATATTAATAAGTGTTTTGCATATGAAATTCGATCTGGCTTTTGCACATTTTCTGATCAGTATGCCCTCAGTTCTAACAAGTTTCTTAAGTGTTCTTCTTTACAATTGTTGTTTATGTCGTGACTTAGGAACATATCTGTTTTCAGGGGAACCCACTTTTTTTTTTCAATGATTCCTAAATCCTCAACATAACGAACAAGACTCCCTAGAAAACATAATAATCGGTGCTTTTCTCACACAGGAAGCTGTCACTTTCCCACAAACTTTCCCAAGAAGGCAGAGCCTTTATGTACTAATAGAGTCTACAAAGAACAGGCTTACCCTCTAGCCCGCCCCCATTGCCAGAATGCAGTTTTGAGCTTCACACTAACATCAGCAAATCATAAATAGATAACTGTGCTATCAGTGATCAACATGCTCACTCATGTGACATACTGACCCAAGCCCTGTGGCATCTAACAGTATGATGAATTCCACCAAGGAACGCAGTAACCTATTGTACATTCAGACATACAGTCTCACCCATGCTTCATTGACCTAGCTGAGCAGATCTCTCATCATTCCTACAGAACTGGCCACTACTGTGTGAAAGCAACGCTGGTCCAGGTACATCCATATACCATGCGGCCCATGCTGAGGAAGTGTCCCCAGATCATACAGAACCCATCTTCTCATTCTTATGTCTCACCTGAACCAGTGCTTGCAATGTCCCTTGCAAGGCATTGTGTGTGCTTACAGGAGACTTAGAGCCTCCCCACTGCTTACCATTAGTTTGCTTCATCATCACTCTCATTTTCTTGCTTCTCTTTGGTTAGCTATTGCTGGCTTTGTGTTCACCTCATGTGTTTGCCCCACTTGTGGAATGTGTTCTTTCACTGCTTGCCCACTTTTGGAGGTACTGTTTTTTTGTTTTAGTTCTAGTACTCTCTAAGATTGCATGTATTTGCAGGTTCCTGTTCCTGCTGTTTGCTGTTTTTAATTAGTGATTTCTCTGTTGTTATTGCTTGTCCTATAGTTTATTGCCCCATGTCAAAGTCAAAACAAGCTTTATTCAGTATATAACAAATGGATGCATGATGTTACAACGCATACTTTTACCACGCATGCCTTTACAATGCGGTTTTTACATCGCAAACCTTTACAACGCATAGCGCTTTGGGGTGCTGGATAGTGAAAAGTTTAATTTACTATTCCAACTCCAGTCCCCGTGGACACTAGGGAAGGTGATGGATAGTAAATTAAACGTATTTCCCATCCTAGAGAGCCCCCAGCGCAATGCGTTGTAATGGTTTGCGTTGTAATGGTCGCGTTGAAATGGTAGTGCGCTGTAAAAGTTTTGTTGTAAAGGTTGTTCACCGTTGAGGGTGTGATTGATATGATTGCTTATTTTGTCATCCCTATTTGTATCCAGAAACATTGTATCTTTGGCAAACTCTGTGTAGCCAGCGAGGGTCATCATATGTTGGGTTCTCACCACCAAGGCAATGTGAGTATGACATTATCTCCAGGTGAATTTTATACCTATATCCTGTATGAGTAAATGTGAAGGGACATAAGAATTGGTCAACTAAAACAAAAATGTTTTAAGGGATAAACTTGGAAAAGAGAAGGGGTATTACCAGGATTGCATGAAAGGAAGGAGCAGCTCCGATCAAAGATAGTTTAGAGATTTGAGTGTCATACTTAAGGAGATGTTTGACGAAGAGGTGTTTGAACTGGCAGAAGTTTTGGGTTGAAGCTTTGTAGTGGCCTTCTGAATGTTTTGAGTAAAGGAATGGTGTGAAGCTTTGTAGTGAGCCTCTGATTGCTTTGGCTAAACAAAACTCACACCCCCTAAAAACCACCATGACGCCCGATCCCCTAAAAACTACCCTCAACCCCTCCCCCACCTAGAAAATAACCCAAACCCCACTTACCTGTCCCGTTCCTGTCCTTTGCTCTGCTCTCCCCTCCCATTCCGAACAGTAGACCGACTTAGCCTTAACCACGCACATGCTCTGCGTGGTTAAGGCATCCGCCCTAAGAAGAAGTGGCATAGGGAGGAGAGCATTGGAGGCAGATAGACCCTTTACCTCACCCCCCTGCCCCTTATCTACAATGCTGCCCAGGCCAGTAATTTAATTCTTGGCCCCCGCAGGACCATTCTCTCTAGTCAGAGGCAAAAGGAGGCTGTGGCAGAAGGAAGCTAAGAAGTTAAGAAGCCCACCATTTGCCTGCCAATTATACATCAATCTATGTCAGCCAGCAGACAAACGCCTCACAAAGAGGGGCACAAAAATTTCTTACAGCAGCAATTACTGTATTAGCTTGCTGCAGTATGTGAAGGCCTTCAGTTATAAATCAGCTTCAACATGTGTAACAGCCTATCTCATCAACAATAATAAAAGCACACTAAAAAAAACCTGTACCGCACGGGAGCACGGGAGGAGGAACCACGTACTCTCTGCCAAGCCACAGAGCCGCAGAGCCGCCGAGGTTGCAGAGCCCCGGGCTATCACCAGGCTATTGAATGCTCCCACTCCCGCATAAGATCCCCGCATCATCCGACTCACCCGACTTTTCACCTGACCGCAGGTTTATCGCTCCCCGCTAGCCCCCACCCGCCTCCCGCCAGCCCCCGACTGCTGCTGGTCGCTGTGCCTGCCCCATTGCCTCTGCTTCGCCTCGCCTCAGCTCGGAGGTTTTGGCGGTATTGGCGATTGTGGGCCGGGCACACAGGAAGCGAGCAGACAAGCAGGGGGGCGGTGTAGGTCAGTAGCGGGGCCCTGGAGAAGCGCGAGCGTGGGTGAGCGGAATAGCCTCACCTGTTGAAGATCCTGAGGCATGGTGTGCGGAGAGGAGAGGAGGTGAGAAGAGGAGGAGGTGAGGAGCCGGTGTGATCTGTGGATATGAGATCAGGCCGTCAACGTGGGGCTCTGCCTAAACAGAAAAAACGACAAAAGCCAGAAGAGCTTATGGACGCTGCAACCCAAATCAAGCGGGGTCAAGAAAATGATAATGAAGGAGGTCCTGGTGCTTGTGCTCCGTTAAGGGATACAACTGGGCATACAACTGAGCCAGCTGAGGCAGCGACATCGGTCTTTAGAAAGGAGCATTTAAATGACCAGGCACAATTGGGGGTTGCCCCCGCTATTCCAGGTCAAGACTGTACGAATGTGCCACACGTCACTCATATTATTCAGCCATCTATTAAGAGCTTTTTCTTTAAGTATCAACAAAAGCAGTCTCAAATACAACAAAGAAAAAACAATAATAATATCAATTGTGGTTCTGTTGAAATCTGTGATACGCACCCCTTACCCTCCGTACCTTCCGTGCCATTGGGTAAAAAAGGTGCTCACCCATGTGTATTAATAGAGTCCTCATTAGAAATAGATGAGCAAAAGGAGGATATAGTTTGCCACAATAAGATCATTTCTGATAGGGGCAAAAAGGGGAATAGTGTTGAAAGTGTTGAAAGTGTTGAAATAGCAGGGATATCATCTGAGTTCAAACACTCCTTTCCGTCTCCTGGTCATATTGGGGTAAAAGCTCAAATTCACAAAGCTCAAATTAACTCGCATAAATTTGTAGTATGCTGCACGGAGTCTACTGGGGTCGTCAGTAGTCAGGACGCTTTCTGCAATCAGACAACCGGACGGCAAAAGGAGCAAGGCTCAGTCATTGATATTTCCTCAGGTTTAGAACAGAACATAAGTGAGGAGGTTTTTGTATCAGATAGGGCACTATCAACCGCCGACCTAGCATCTAGCCCAAATGGTCATTCCAACAAAAATGGTAATGTAAGACCCCTTAACCTGGACCAGTCAAGTATAACTTTGGAGAATATTTTTTTCTTGAATAAATCATTATTGGTTCCAGGTGTGGTTAATGGTGAAAAAGATCCCATTGTTAATGAGCAAAGAAAATCTATTAATACAAACTCAAACGATCGGTTGAACTCATTGGACCTTTCTTTGCTAACCAAATTTGACGGGAATTTTCAGGTAAGATCAGGGCAAATAGGAAAAAAAACTGGTCCTGAGGGTGCATTATGGGACAGTCTACTTCATACTATGGTCTCAATTACTAATGCCCTTAACTTCCATTCAGACAAATTAGACATGCAGGTGGAAATTTTAAATACACTGGCATCACATGTAGTTGGAATAGATGAAAAGCTTCACCATCTCTCTGATCTGATTACTAAAGTACAAAAGGACAAAGAAGGTCAACTAATAACTGATTGACAAAATCTCAGATCTACCGTCAATTGTTAGTTCTATGGTACAGGAGGTAAAATTGTTGTCTGTTAGAAAGATTCAATGTTTCGAAGAGGGTATGTTATGTTATGTTAATTGAATTTTTGAGCGCACAGCTGCCCCAGCAAAGGGGCGTCCCGGCGCTATAACAGGAAAGGTAACATAACTAACCACCCAGACAAAGTAGGGGGAATTAGTAAGACAGAGGAAAAAAATAAGTTTTAACAGCTTTCCTGAAGGTCAAAAGGTCTTCTAAAGAGCGAATGTAGACAGGGAGTGTGTTCCACAATTTGGAGGGCAACACCGTAAACGATCGGCCACCTAGTCTACATTTTTGGAAACGAGGAACAAGTGCCAGATTTTGGCCGGCAGAACGAAGGCTGCGCGAAGGGGTGTACGAAGTTAGAAGGTGCTGGAGGATGGTGGGAGTGTCAGTTTTAAGAATTTTAAACGCAAAGCAAAGGGTCTTAAACTCTATGCATTTAATTACTGGTAGCCAGTGCAATTTGAAGATTTACTGCGGGCTGAGCAGAAGCGCGGCAAGCCCACCAGGGCCCTGGCTGCCACATTCAGCACCCGTTGGAGTCGCAGGACTTCCGCCTGGTTGGCGCCCAAAAACAGTGAGCTCGGGTAATCAAGCCTCGATAATACGCTAGCTTGGATCACCATCTGGCGAGTGGGGGCATCAAATAATTTGAGGATAGGCCTCAAACCACGCAAAATGCCGAAGCACATGGATGCCACCTTCTTAGTATGGAACGAGAAGGTTAGTTTGGAATCTAACCAGACGCCAAGATTTTTAAGTTCAGGAACAGGTTTTGGGGGAGGTCCCAGCTCTTTAGGCCACCAGCTAGCGCCCCACAGATCAGGATGTTTCCCCAGTACCATCACCTCAGTTTTGAGGGCGTTGAGCTGTAAACAGTTGGCCGTAAGCCAACTAGCAACAGCCCTCAGACCATCCGCAAAATTTGATGCCAGTTGGTCAGAGTCCCCGTTAAGAGCCACCGCCAACTGGGTATCATCGGCGTATGATACCATAGTGAGACCCCAACTCTTCGCAACCTCCGCCAAAGGTTGAACGTAGAGGTTGAAGAGAGTGGGGCTCAACGCAGAGCCCTGCGGGACTCCTTGGGTGATGGCATGAGGCTTAGATCTGAACTGTGGCACTACAACCTGAAAGGATCGTTCCAAAAGGAACGATTGGAACCAGTCCAACGCCCTGCCTGAGATACCTGCCTCACCAAGCCTTCGAATAAGAATGGTGTGGGATACAGTGTCAAAGGCGGCACTGAGGTCCAAGAGGACCAGTGCCGCCGTTTGACCTGCATCTAGTACTGAGCGGAGATGTTCAACCATATATAGGAATGCCGTCTCAGTACTATGTCCAGCTCTAAAACCATTCTGTGTAGGATCCAGTAGGTGTGCAGAAGCCAGATGTTTTGTTAAGATGTTATTCACATGGTCCTCTGTGATCTTTGCCACCCAGGGAAGGAGGGAGATAGGTCGATAACTCTCCGGCTTCAATGGATCCAATCCAGGTTTCTTTATGATGGGCATGACACAGGCAGCCTTCCAGCTAGGTGGGACTGAACCGGTGGTAAGGGATTGCTCCACCAGATGGCGGATAGGAGGAAGGCAAAAGGACGCCGAGTCCAAAAACTGGGCCGGTCTCAAAGGGTCATCCGGTGAGCCAGACTTGACCTTGGCCGCAAGGAGATTAAACTCCTGTTCCGATGGTATCAATTGTCTTGGTAAACAAAATATTATTAATGACCCTACTGATGGTGGGGGGTGTACTATAGATAAACTAGCCTTTTCACACGAAAACAGAAACAGCGCAATTCAAGATGGTACAAACAAGTCGCATTTGTTGCCTGATGAATTGACAGGTAAGAGCCCGGAGGGAAATAACTCGCCAAAGATTATCATCAAAAATTCCAATTCAAAAAGATCCCAGAAATTGGCCGTTGTTTCGGGTGCAAAAGCTAACCCTGGGATCTTATCAAAAAGGGCTAGAAAAAGGTTGAGGAAAAATCATAACAAAATCCTTCATGTAATTGAACTCCCCAGAGAGGAAGCAACCATAAACCCTAAAAATATCAAAGAATCCGAAAGAGAGGAAGCAACTACAAACCCTAAAAATATCAAAGAATCTGGAAAAAAAGCCCTATTTCCAATATTTAGACTTTTAGACGCCCCTGAAGTTAATTTAAAGGATAAACAAAATGGCCATTCCACTAATAATCCAGTGCAGGGTGAGGCCTATGCTAGCATGTGGCCCGAGATTTCCCAAATAAGAGACTCCATGCCTGATCAGCAATATGTTGAATCGGTGGAAAAACATGGAGAGCATACCACCCCCGATTGGGAAATTGTAAACCCTATAAATCCACATGGCTCAAGAAATAAAACTCACGCTGCTCCCTCATGCACTCTAGCCCAAAAATCAATTGAGCTGCCTGCCTCACGTCAGCAGGCAGTGCCCGCATTGGACCCTGTTGTTGTGAGGAAGGCCCCGGTTGTTTTTAGAGGTATGGATGAAAAAGAATGTACAGATAGTCGAGTTGAAAAGAGGAAAGTAGTTTTTTGCCCTCAGTATGCCACAAGAGGTTCTTATGATATTCTGAATCGCGGAAATATTCTGAAGTTATTTAATGCAATTCCAGATCTTAAGGACGTAACATCGGAAGATCTGGAATCTGTGGAGTTTAAGACTGATTCTAATAATGTGCTGGTTTTGTATTTTTTTTATCGTTCTTTTTTTAATTAGATTGTAAATTGAATTTGTTTTCTGCTGTTTGTAATGATTTTAATTAATCAACAAATAAACGTTTCCACCAGCCTCTGGTATAAATGTGAGTCCAGGTAATATTAGCTCTTTTTTTTTTGTTTAAAGATGGCTTTATTAAAATAAGTAACATTAGTACAGCATGTCCTTGTAAAATGCAAAGTTCACCATTGCGTGAAAATAGAAAGCAATAAGAGGTACAATAAAGAATAATGAATTAAAGAAATAATTCAAGGTATGCTGTAAACCAATTACAAAACTATAATAATTGTGTACCTTATGAAATCACCTTTTATATTTTATAATTTATGATGAAGGATAGGAAGGAAAAAGAAAAATAACAGAAAAGAAAATGAAAGAAAGGTGAAAGAAATCAACATTACATATAACATTACTTACATCATATAATAACATTGGTTGTAATATGGTTACTATAAAGGGTAATAAACAGGATAAAATGATTATTATATTAAAGAAAAGGTTCATGGACGGTGGATGGCCATCCTAGAGTCCTGGGAGTCTCTGTGCATTTTAATTTAAATAATTAGTAAGAGGCGACCAGAACAAATTCTTTTTAATCACATGTAACAAGTCTATTATGTGAACAGGGAAGGCACTACCAACTAGTAATATTGACCATATTATCATTCTTCCAATTGGATGTAATGACCTGAAGTGCAATGGCAATTAGCAGGTCCACAGATTTACCTAGGTTACAGTTAACCGCCCAAACGTGAGAGGAGTTTCCCATAAAAATAAGTTGACTATCAAATAGGAAATTAATTGAACATCTAGTGGAGATAGTTCTACACACTTCAAACAAAAATGTTCTAATTGGGGTGCAATGGAAAAGCATACACAAATATGTGCCACGTGACAATTTACAAGGCCAACATGTGTATGTATTGAAACTGGAATGATATACTACTAATTATAGAAATAATAGAGGGTTTGGGTGGTACTGGCGCTGCAGGAAGTATATTGTATTTTACTACAAATGAATTTCCAGATTTTTTAAAAAAAGGAATGTTGTAGGTCTGCCTCCCATAATAACTCATTGTTAGACTTTGGATGAACCGACATTATGTAGTTCAAAGATTTTTTAAAGGTAAGATGCTTTTATGTTAGGGGAAAGATTCGCTGGTTCAGGAGGTGGAGAGAGAGTAGGAGATTGTGTTTGCATGAGCATGGAAATAGAATGCAAAAGGGCAGCCTTAAGAAACTAGTATTTGAAAGCACAGGCAGTAGAAAGGCCAAATTTAGTTTGAATATCCAATAAAGAGAGAAGAGCCATTACACACAATAGTTCTTTGACCTTGATCACCCATCGTTTCCAAAATATTGTGCGATTGGATAGTTTGATGAGTTTGTTAAGCCAAATGGAAGAGTCTAGAAATTCTTGCAGCGGCGTCATAGGGCAGGCACGAATCTGTTAAGTTAATAGGATAGGCTATTTAATAGGAGAAGAGGAGAAAGAGTTAGAAATGTTGAAAGGTGCACTAAAGAATGGAAAGGGAATGGTGATATCAGAGATTCTTCCAATTTGCTCCATATAGTAGTAGACAAAGAGTTATCAGCACTCATATGAGGTAATACTTGCTTCATGACAAATTCAGTGTGATAGTGTTGAAAGTTTGGGAAGTTTACCCCATCCAGTTCTTTAGGTTTACATAAGGAATTTAAGAAAATATGCTCTTTTTCGCCCACACCATAAAAAACTTCCAAGCATTATATTAAGTGCCTAAAAGAATTTTATAGGAAGTTTTATCAGTAGCATGGACAGATACAAATTGATGATGGGCAGCATCATCATCTTTATGGTGTCTAGCCTACCCACCAAGACAAATACTAAAAGGGCCATTTTGCAGACATTTGAAGAATCTTATGTTGAACATTGTCTAGAATAATTTGAATGGTGTTTGCAATGGAGGTGGAGTATTTATGTTGAGAAAGTTAACTTATATCTGGATAGAACAGGCTAAGATGCTAAATAATTTGCAAAGACAGGTAGTGATTTTTGTGGATCTGATACAAAAAGAACTACATCATCCGCATAAGCTGTGAATTTAATTTGTATCAGAATCCATGAAAAGAAGAGGAGTGATGTAGATGTGAAGAAAGGGTTCTAGGGACAATCTAAAAAGTAAAAAAGACAGAAGACAACCTTGTCTAGTGGCTCGTGAAAGAGAAAAATAGGAAGATTGAATGCCATTAAGAAAACTGAAGTCTGCAGGTATACATAAAAGAGAGTGATATATTTTTGAAATGTTGGACTAAAGCCATGTCATTCAAGTGTGCACATCATAAATCACCAATGGACACAATCAACAGACTTCTTGGCGTCTAAAGTGATAGCAGCCATAGGTGTTTTACGAATTGAAGCAATATGTGAAATTTCCAGAAAGACTCTAGAGGTATCAGTCATGTGTCTGCCTTTCAAAAATCCAGTTTATTCTAGACCTACCATTCTGGAATTACATGATAATCCTAAAAAATAAAATGTTGGCAAAATGTTTACAGTCTAAATTAAGAAGACAGATCGGTCTGTAGTTTGCACAAGAGGAGAGATCTTTATCTTTTTGGGTGATTAGGCATATCATGGTTCTAGAAAGGTGCCTCAAGCCTCAATTTTGGAGAGACATTTTGATATAAGTAAAGTAAATGTGGGGGCAAAATATGTGAAAAGTGAGAATAAAATCCAGCCGAGAAATCATCTGGTCTAGGGGCATTGGGGTATATGCATTCAAAAAACTAATTTGCAATTCTCAAAATGCGATTTTTAGCAAATTGCATTTTGATAATAGCAAACCACGATGTATTTAAAAAATTGCAAATAAATTGTAATTCTCAAAAATTCACAGAATGACACTGTGAACCCGCTATTTGCGATTCCTTAATTGCGAAATCACAAAAATAGGGAATCTGCAATTCAGGTGCAGCTTGATGACATCACACCCAGGAAGTGGGAGTGCCCATGCTGCACCTGATTGCCTGAGGCTGAGTCAGAGGCTGTGAGGAGAGTCAGAGAACTGAGCACTGCATTTACAAGCATCAATAATGGATCCTCAGGAGAAAGAGAAGGACAAGGAGGAGGCAGGGAGAAAGAGAAAGCAGAAGTTCAGCGAGAGGGAGCAGGAGGTGCTGATTGAGGAAATGGTACTCAGCCATGAGTTATTACTTGGGAAAAAGTCACTCCATGTCCCAGAGTCCAAAAAGAGGAAAATATGGCTGGACATCCAGGATAAGGTCAATGCTGTTAGTGTGACCCAGCACAATGTGGAGGACCGCAGAAAGAGATGGTATGACATGCACTCCAGGTCAAAGGAGAAGGTGGCAACCAGGCTGGCGGGGCTAAGAAGACCGGTGGGGGACCACCAACTGCAACAGAGTCAACACCCCACGAGGAGTTGCTGGAGTCCACCCTTCAGCCCGAGAGCGTCAGTGGAGCGGCTGACATAGACAGCTCCGACACTGCAAACACCAGCCAAGGTAAGATGCATGCCAAATCCATCCTCACACATCACTATCCCATGCACACACTCAGGAATGCACCAACTACAAAGTACATATGCTACTACAGTACATATTTTACAGCACACACAGCAATGAATCATGGGAGATGTAGCCAGGTGCATCAGACAGTGGGGCAATGAAACACAACAATGTAGAAACAGTATGAGAAATCCAGTAAATGCAAAAAGCGGTAGACAGCAGTTAGCTAATACAAACTGAGAAAATTCTATTGAGTGAGAAATGCAGATCATGTCACAAAATCAAAATGTGCCTTTTCATTCACAGCACAACCTGAAACACAGGATGACAGTGCAGGAGCTGAGGAGGCGGCACATTTGGAGGGGCATGCAGGGCAGGTGGACCCCGATGATACTACACAGACCACACCTGTCCCACCCGAAAAAGCGCACCATTGTGCCCCCAATGCCACTTTTTGAGGCAGAAAGCCAGTCCATAGGGGAGGACAATGCTCAAGTTGAATCTGGACAGCGTGCAACACAGGTCTAGGAACAGCACACACTACAACATAGTGTGGAAGGATCTGTGAGACGCAGGCCAAGGGCTAGCACCAGCACTGACGCAGATGGTGAACACACAGTGTTTGCTGGACTTGAGGGCAGCATACTGAAGGTACAGCACCTACAAAAAAGATCAATACGGTCAATTAACCGGCAGCTGGTCTCAGTAAACCACAGCCTATGCGACATGAGGGATGGCATCAGGGACATGGCAGGTGCAATCCGTGAACTGTGTGCCACAATGAAGCAGGAGCAGGCAGCCAGGCGCAGGGGGAGACAACCTCACAACAGGCATTTGGACAGCCACACCAAGGCAGTGAACCGCCTGTGCCCTGCCACAAGCGTGCTGTCAAGTCGCTCCGTGAGCATGCAAGTGGTGATGGCTCACTGCAGCCAGGATGTGGCGAAAGGCCTAGTGCAGGTCACCACCGCCGTGGTCACCACCTCTGCCGTACAGATGCAGACAGCCACCACAGGTGGCACAGGACTCCTGGGCTCACGGGAGAGTGAGGAGCTTTCCAGCAGAAGCAGCATAACCCCACCAGTGCGGGAAACAAGACGGCGCAGTGGGAGACAGGGTGCAATACCTGAGGAGTCAAGGGAGGGCAGTCAGCACCCTGAGCGTGCACCAGAAGGCCGTTCCAGGAAGAGGTGAACTGCCATCACTGTGGAAAGCAAATGGGTAAGGCAACATTTTATAACTGGACTTGTGACTTGCCTATATACCTGCACTGTGGCCATAACATGTGCTACATCTAGTGACATTCATGATGTGTCTGTCAGACTCTGTGACTAAATTTGTCCTGCAGTTTAAGGATTGAATAAATACAGACCTGCACCAAAACATACTTTGCATTATGTCATTATTTCTCACCTAAAAATAGTTCTGTGTGATCTCATCCCATCTCTGTCGTTCGGCAGCTGCCCCAACTCCAACTGCTGGTCTGCAAGGTGGTCTGGGCCCTCATCCTCAGAAGTATCTGTATCAGTTAGTTCTACTGGGATGCCTTTTTTCATATCTATGTTGTGGAGCATTGCACATGTAGCCACATTCTTGCAGCCGGTCTCAGAGCTGTATTGGAGTGCTCTTCCGCTTTTATGCAGGCAGCGGAACTGGCTCTTCAGGATCCCAAATGTCCTCTCAATTACACAGTGCGTTGATTTGTGTAAGCGATTAAATCTCCTCTCCCTTGCATTGGCTGGATTGAGGTATGGTGTCATGATGAAGTCCTGCACTGCATATGCACTGTCACCTACATGATTGCAAACAAGAGGTAAGTTACTGTCTTCCCACACCAGAGAGTTTCTGCATGTTAGAATGTTTGACATGCATTTACCTAGCAGGTAGCCCTCACCAAACTCGCCAGCATTGAGACATCTATATATGCCACTATGTCTAAAGATAAGAGTCTGAGTACTGCCTGGGCATTTCGCTACATTATCATTGATGATATATTTTGCATTGCAGATGACCTGTATGTTTAGTGAATGATATGATTTTCGTTTTCTGAATACATATTCAGTGTTTGATGGGGGGTGAGGGACACATGGGTTCCATCTATGCATCCAATTGCGTGGGGAAATTGTGCAATCTGGTAGAGGTCCAGTTTTGTTTGTTGTAATGTCTGTTGTGTGCTGAGGAATTGTATGTGATGTTGTAGCCTCTGTAACATTGCATCCAGGAATGCATGGAAGAAGCGCAACAGGCAACTCTCGGAGACCCCACCTGCCGCGGCTATCACCCCTTAAAAACTCCCTGAGGCCAGTAAGTGCAGTGAGCAAAGGATCTGCACATGGATTGGAATTGCTTGGGTCCTGTTTATTGGATTTTCCAGCTCGGGTTTCAGCTCCTCTATCAGGTCCAAAATGGTGGCTGAGTCCAGCCTATACTTCCCATGGATCTCCTCGTCAGTCTGCTGAAACAGTCGTCAGTCTGCTGAAACAGAGTGATGCGCACTCTGAAGATCCATTCCTGTCACCTCCTTCTCTGTGCTGCAGCCTGAATTTGCAGCCTCCTGGCTATCACATAGAGCGCTGCCATTGTGGAGGTCCCTGTTGCATTGTAGGTTTGTTTAAATAGGCTGCACCTGGTTACCACCTGCTCTGAGTTGGTGGTAAAATAAAGAGGCAAAATTGCGATTTTCACGAAATCGCAATTTGTGTTTTTTCATACATATATTTGCGAATTTGCGTTTTGTGATTTCTCTATTTGCAATTTTCGCAGGTTGCGTGTCACAACTTGTGAATTCACAATGGGAATTTGCTGATTTCAGGCCTCGCAAAATAGGTATTCACTAAATTTGCGAATTTCTATTTTGCGACGCGAAAATGTGTCCTCAAGGCACAAGTCTATTTTGCGGTTGCAAACACTGTTTTTTTGCGATTTGCAGTGTTTGCGATTGCAATATAGCTTTATGCCCCTTTGTCTTTGTAATTTAGCAAGGGCAGATGAATGTTCAGACACTGAAATGTCTTCATCCAAAAAGGAGTGCACCTAATGTTGGCATGGTGAAAGGGAATAAAAAAAAAGAGTTGAGTGCATCAACAGAAGGAGAATGATCTGGCATCATAAAAATCAGTAAAACATTTCAAGATTTCTGTATCTTTAACATGATGAACATCGTGTACATCTATAACTTTAACTATCTTAAACTTTTGAGATTTAGCAAGTATTTTTCCTATTTTATTACGTCAAACAATCAAATTTGGAGTTGATCTTTAATAATATTCTAGAAGCTTCTCTCATTGATTTTTTTATTGAATTCACATTTAGCTTGTATTAGACATTGTTAAGTAGTACTATATTTAGAAGAAAAATCTTCATGTTCAAGCTGCTTAATGGGAGTTTAATAGGAGTGAAGAATCCTTGAGGGTTTTTTTCTTTTTAGTAGTAATCAATTATGTAGCCTTGTGCAGCTGCCTAAAAGTCGTCCCAAATATCATGAAATGGAAGTTCAAGAATATTATTATAGGTGAAAAATTCTTTAAGAAAACATTCAAATTTTTCTACAAAAACCTTGTCTTTCAGTAAACTATTATTGAAGCGCCATCGATTAGATCAGGAAGATTCAGGTAATAAATCAAGATTAATTGTAAAAGGAGCATGATCTGAAATAAGTATAGGACCGATTTCGGAATGTGTAAATGTGGAATTTAAAGGAGGGGATAGACTTATGTAATAAATTCTGGATTAGAACTGATGAGTAGTTGAATAAAAAGTGTATTTCAGTGTCTGGATTGTATAGTCTTCAGGCATCCACCAACTCTCTGGAGTGAATAGATTGTGCAAATGTGTTTGCATTTTATCAGAGACATATTTAGTGTGGGATTTTCTATCTATTAACCTCTTGGCTGCTAAGGCATTATTAGGCTTATCATATAATTTCCATTGAAATCAATGGAAAGTCCATGACGAGTTACCCTTGTCATTAGCAGCCAAGAGGTTAAGGAGTCCATGATCTGATTAAAATCTCCACCTACTATGAGATTTGTGTTGGAGCTGGAACATATTGTAGCCCACATTCATTCTCAAAATTGTATATCAACATCAGTAGGGCCATAATTATTCAAATTTGAAATACATGTGTTATGAATAGTAGCATGTATGAGAAGCATTCTACCTTCATTGTCTCTCTAATCTTTCTCTACTACCAAAGGAAGGGATTTGTGAACAAGCATAACAACCCCATTTTTATTTACTTTAGCCAGAGAGCAGAACACATCACCCATCCAATTTTTGTGTATTGGAATGCCATCCTTTTCTGAAAAAGTGAGTTTCTTGCAATATCACAGTAGTACATTTTAAATGGGATACATGAGTAAGAACTCTGGATTTCTTAATAGGATTACAAAAGCTGTTAACATTCCAAGATTATTTGCCATTTAAAACATATTCATTGTGAGGACTGATCCTATTTAAACACATTAAATAAAAGTAGCAAAACAACTGTATCAATAGTAAATAAGTAATAATTAATTAAAGAAGCTGTATCAAGTGAGAACATGTAATATTTTATGAAACCAAATAATAATAAAAAATTGGAACAATATGAGAAGAAGAAAGTAAGAAAAACTCAAAAGGAAAAAAAAAAGAAAAAAGAAGAGGAAGGGTGAAAAAAGAAAATATACATCTGATAAAAAAGAGAGGATGGCAAGAAGCTAAGTAGCTTCAGCTGTAGTAAAAATTGGACATATCCAGTGTAAGAACAATAATGAGAGGTAGGGATGAGTGAGGAAAAAGATGGACAGAAGACTAAATTCAACTATATATGGACGGCAGGGGCCATATAGACAATCAATATTAACTTATAAAATAAAATAAGACATCAGTTAGGACCATGAAATGAAACCCAAAAAATGCAAGGAATACCAAAATAGTTAAAGTACATAGTTTACAGAAGAAGAGTAGCACTTACCGACAAAAGAAGGTATAACCAATAAGTCGTGGAGTAGAAACAAGTGGGAAAAAAACATCTGAGAAGGGGATCTGGGCTAAAGAAGAGATATCTGTAAAAGGAAAATACTAATATTAGTTGAAGAAAGCAACATGGAGTAATGATAAAAAAAATAATGGCACTCAAGATAGAGACAGTTAAAATGCAAAAGGAAATATGACAAAAACTAAGTGCCAATAGAAGCATTTAAAATTTTGCCAATCTCCATTTTTTCTCCCTTATGCTGGAAGATACATTTTCTGAGGTTATTTGGAGAGTTAAATGATAATGTTCTCTCTTTATATGTCACCTTGAAAAAACATGGATGTTCAAAACCACATCTTGCATTTATAGAGTGTAGGATGGAAGGATAAGAATTTTTTTTTTTTCGAAAGACAGCAGTTGTTTGAGCTACATCCTGTGAGAAGAAGACCCTTTGACCAGACCAAAGCATTTGTTTTCTTTCTTTAGCCACAGATAAAACCATGAGTAATTCAATATATTTTTAAAAAAGTACTATTATTCCTCTTGCAGGACCTGAAGATGAAGTGCCCGAAGACTTAGGACCTACTCGTTAAGCATGCTGTAGATCAAGGCGTATCCCTTCCTTAAGCCCAACTATCTTTGGCATGTGTAACCTAAGAAAGGCAAGAATATCCGAGTCCTCTGCCCCTTCCGGAATGCCATAAATTCTAAGATTATTACTTCTGTTGCAATTTTCCAACTCCTTCTTTTGTTGTTTTAGAAGAGCTATTTCCTTAGACATATCATAAATCTTAGTTACCGCATCCGGACTACTGCTAATCCATTGCTCTACATCCGTCACCCTAGATTCCAGATTGAACCATTTTTTCGCAATCCACTGAAGCATAGCATCTGCTTTCATGGCAAAAGTTTTCAAAAGCTTTCTCGTTCATTAGGTCATCTAGGGTCAATAGCAATGAAGACTTCTTTGGAGATCTTGCGCCGTTTTGTGGCAGAGCTGACTTTTTTGTGGGCAGAAGACATATTTTCAGATAAGGTGTAAGCTTTATGACAAGAGGATGAAGGGTATTCCATGTGTGAAAAACAAAGCAGAGTCTATAGAGCACAGTAGAAGGAGCAGAGCCCTTGTAAAATTTGTGGATGCACAAGGAGAAAGAATCCATAAAAGGAGCCCTCCGTCACAGAGCCATAAACTCCAGTAAATAAAAAAGAAAAGTGGAGTAAAGAGAGAACTGCTGAGGAAACCAGGCATAAGTACACCCAGACAAAGCAGCCACAGTTAAAAACAGGAAGAGTAATTTTTTCTAAGCAAATGGCAGTCTATTCGTTTTCAGGACATCATTTGAAGGCAGCATCAAACAATATGCACGCAAAAAGAATTTAGTGAGAAGAAAGGGTTTATAAAGCCATTATGAACGTGTAGTCTTGAAAACTTTAAACACATTAAAAACTGCCTCACATCTTAATGCATTAATATGTTCAACTGTTAAATGTGAAAATTGAGCTTTTTAAACACTTATGAACCTTTAAAGTGTGAGCCTGCCCAGTGTCTTACACTGCATGCGGCATCAACTTTGGGAGAAAATTCTTCAACCAAGCTTGGGAAAGCAGCCGTAGCTCCTGGCTGCAATCAGTCATATATGTGCAGACAGGGCTTTAAGTGGGATGAAAAAAGTGGGGGTCTCTGAAAGGGGTGTGGCTTAAAAATGTAAACTAAATTTCTGTGTTTCCCACAGTGTGCCACCCGACCAGTATTTTGGCTTCTCTCTAAGTTTTCTGTTATTGTATTCAAATATATAAATCTACAAATGACATGCACTTAAAGCCTGCCAGGGCCATTGCCTTTGTCAATGGTTGTTAGCTGTTTAAGATAAATGAATAAGAGCAATGATTTTGTTGTAAATAATAAATATTGAAAATGTTTCAATTCTGAAATTGTGAGACTGTGAATAAAATATTATTAAAGCACGTGGAAGGAGTATTGGTTTTCCCTTATGTGAACTTTGTGTTAGACATACATGCCTTTTTCTCTTTGCATCTCATATATCTGCATTGGCATCTCTTTACTCTTCAACATGCTCTCTAAACGTTCTCCTGATTGCACTTCCTAACATCTCCTTCACTTCGCAATCCACAGGCATACACTGTAGTCACTCACACATAAGCACTTTGTTTATATATTTATTTATTTAGAAAGTTTTATATAGCGCGAACAAGATCTTTGCAGATATCAGAGCGCTTTACATAGAAGGGGTACATGAGGGAGCATAGTCAGACGGATACATCATTAGAACAAACAGTACAAATAGGTGGCTGCAAGCCAATCATGTGAGTAATAAGACAACTAATACAAATAAGCAAAGGGGTCAAACATGTAGTACATATCAGTGCAGAGTATTAACAGAGTTCGATATAATAGTTCAAGTGTATTTAGCCATGAGGATAGCTTTTACTTCATTTTTAAAGAGTGTAGTGGAAGAGATAAGCCTGGTTTCGGGAGGGAGTGAGTTCCAAATCCTAGGCGCCATTCCTGAGAAGGAGCGCTTATAAGTTTTTTCCTTCCGGAATCTTCGAGGTTTCAGCAGAAGATTGTGTGTGCCTCTAGTGTTTCTAGCTCCGCCAGAGATTGTCAGCTTCTGAGCGAGGTAGCCGGGTGAGTTTAGGTGTACCGCCTTGTGTGTCATGCAGGCGATTTTCAGATGTTTGTTTTCTCCTTTGAATATTTTGACAACTGTTTTCCATTGCACACACATTTACACAAAATTTCAATTGAAACTGTAATACATGACCATTGCTCTGTGTGTTCTGAAGAGAGGTCAACCCACTGACCGGCACTGTGGGAAACTCCACTGCTTTCAGCCTCAGCACCTGGCATGCCTCAGTTCAAACTATAAAATGCATGAATAAACCACAAAACACAACATGATGGAAATAGCTAACATTAGTAAGAAATGCAAGATTAAGTAAAACACATAAAATAGAAACAGGAACTAAATCGCTGGCATGCATTAACTTAACGCTTTTAACATTCATTGTTCGGAAATCAATCAGTGGTTTGGCATTGGTGTTAAGGGAATGAATATATGGTTCAACAGGGACCGGTTTCAATGTCTGTTTTAATGCCATATGACAGAGCCAGATCACCAAGATTACGCAACCACATGTATCCTGCATGCTACAGCGTCTCTCTTTAAAATCAAATCATATCCAGAGTGGGAATAAAACATTCGAGAATCATTGCGCATATCAATTTAAATAAAACAAGACTTTAATAAGCACCAAGTATGCATGTCTTATTCCAGGCACGCATAGCATTTATTGGTTTTTGACATTTTTCTGGCATTCCACGAATCAGGACACTATATGCACATATTTCTCCCCCATGTGCTTAACTCTCTCAAAAGCTGAAGATCTTGTTATCAGTTTTGTCAGGGAGCAAAAGCCCTGCATGACATCTGGATCAACTTCACTGGGAAACAAATACAGCAACTCCATTTCTAAAAGTGCCGGTGACCTACAGCCATGACCTGGGGTGTCACAATGGGAGCATGACCAGGTGTCTCAGCACAACACACCTAATATGTGTGACGAATAGGAAAGAGTGGGATCTATGCCTGAGAATGACATCCAGCCTCATGCAAAGGAGAAGCCTGCAACACCTGAAACTGTAATGCTGACAGTGTCATTGGCCTATAGTGGATACAACCAAAGACTCCCACAGCACTGAAGGGCTTTAGAAAGTAAAGGCGTGTCACATTGTAGAAAACTGTTCAAAGCAAGGTGAGGCAGGCAGCCTGGAACAGGATTTTCTTAGAGATACAAGCTGAGATCGTACCTATAAATAAACCAATATATTTAATATTTTGTGCATAAATGTTTTAGGGATTAGGGGCGCAATCCCAGAGCCCAAAAGCAGAAACTGCCCCTGGGTGTCTAGTCACTCCTTAGAGTCAGAGTGCAGTGGTGGCTTGACAATTATGCTGTTGGGGTACTGCCTCTCCTCTTTTTTTCTTTCACTGTTTTGACAGTCTGGAGCTGTGCAGACTAGAACACAGTGCCAGACCTATGGAATAACAGCAGAAAATAAAGAATACCACTGCTCATGTCTACTCGGCTGGTGAGCCGTGCTCGGCCTAGCAGGCTTGCGCAGTTAGCGTATCTAAAGCAGAGACTGTGGGTCTCTATTTGAGAGGAGGCAGTCTGCAAATGACCTCCATAGCACTCTAATGGAATGATGGGCATCTCCCCTTTTTAGGTCTCGCCTGTCGATGCGCATGCGCATCGAGCAAGGCGAGAGTATTGGCACTTATCCACTCTTTATCCACACTGCAAGGAATCGTGGCGATTCCTTGCAGTGCCCGTGGCTTTTAAGCTCAATGCGCATGCGCATTGAGCTTAAAAGCGCGTGCACGTCCGTCTTTGTTTACCCGCTCCGCCCCCTCCCCTTCCCGCCGTGTCGCATTTCTCCTCCCCCCTCCCCTCTCTTCCCTCCGTCTTCTTTGTTTATTTAACCCGCTCCGCCCCCTCCCCTTCCCGCCGTGTCGCATTTCTCCTCCCCCCTCCCCTCTCTTCCCTCCGTCTTGTTTGTTTATTTTTGTTTTATATTTATATAGCCAATATTTTAAGTGCTCGGCTTGCACACGGGATGGCAGATCCGAGCAAGACCCTTAGCACGGCTATCCCGGTTAATTTCTTGGCTCGCCCACCTCCGTCCACTATCTTGCAAATCTCTTCCTGGGAGCAACAGTCGGGACTTTTCACAAACGCAGCTTTGTTTCTGCCGATCTGCATTATTTTTGTGCCTCGGAGTGAGTAAGTGAACGTGATTAAATCAGGCGCTGTAATCACGCCCTATACGATGTTTGGTAGGATAATGCTGGTTTTAACAAACGGATTGAAATACTTTATTGGCGAAGCAAACACCACAGGATTAAGCGTTTAATTTTGCCGGATTCCGAAGTAATTCTAATTTGTTTCTCAAGTGCGCTCCGAGCAAGACCCTTAGCACGGCTATCCCGGTTAATTTCTTGGCTCGCCCACCTCCGTCCACTATCTTGCAAATCTCTTCCTGGGAGCAACAGTCGCGACTTTTCACAAACGCAGCTTTGTTTCTGCCGATCTGCATTATTTTTGTGCCTCGGAGTGAGTAAGTGAACGTGATTAAATCAGGCGCTGTAATCACGCCCTATACGATGTTTGGTAGGATAATGCCCTCAACCCCTCAGCCTCACCCTCACTCACCCTCACTCACCCTCACTCACCCTCAACCCCTCACCCACCCTCACCCTCAACCCCTCACCCTCAACCTCAACCCCTCACCCTCACTCACCCTCACTCACCCTCAACCCCTCAACCTCAACCCCTCACCCTCACTCACCCTCACTCACTCACCCTCACCCTCACTCATCCTCACCCTCACTCATCCTCACTCACCCTCACCCACCCTCAACCCCTCACCCTCACTCACCCTCACCCACCCTCAACCCCTCACCCCCTCACCCTCAACCCCTCACCCTCAACCCCTCACCCTCACTCACCCTCACTCACCCTCACCCACCCTCACCCTCACTCACCCTCAACCCCTCACCCTCACTCACCCTCAACCCCTCACCCTCACCCTCACTCATCCTCACCCACCCTCAACCCCTCACCCTCACTCACCCTCACTCCCACTCACCCTCACTCACTCTCTCACCCTCACTCACCCTCAACGCCTCACCCTCAACACCTCACCCTTACTAACCCTCACTCACCCTCAACCCCTCACCCTCCCTCAATCCCTCAACCCCTCACCCCCTCACCCACCCTCACTCACCCTCACTCACCCTCAACCCCTCACCCTCACTCACCCTCAACCCCTCACCCTCACTCACCCTCAACCCCTCACCCTCACTCACCCTCAACCCCTCACCCTCAACCCCTCACTCACCCTCACTCACCCTCAACCCCACCCTCACTCACCCTCACTCTCTCACCCTCACTCACCCTCAACCCCTCACCCTCACTCACCCTCACTCACCCTCACCCTCAACCCCTCACCCTCACTCACCCTCACCCTCACTCACCCTCACTCACCCTCAACCCCTCACCCTCACTCAACCTCAACCCCTCACCCTCACTCACCCTCACCCTCACTCACCCTCAACCCCTCACTCTCAACCCCTCACCCTCACTCACCCTCACTCACCCTCAACCCCTCACCCTCACTCACCCTCAACCCCTCACCCTCACTCACCCTCACTCACCCTCACTCACCCTCACCCTCAACCCCTCACCCTCACTCACTCACCCTCAACCCTCACCCTCACTCACCCTCACTCACCCTCAACCCCTCACCCTCACTCACCCTCAACCTCACTCACCCTCAACCCCTCACCCTCAACCCCTCACCCTCAACCCCTCACCCTCAACCCCTCACCCTCAACCCCTCACCCTCAACCCCTCACTCACCCTCACTCACCCTCAACCACTCACCCTCACTCACCCTCACCCTCACTCACCCTCACTCACCCTCAACCCCTCACCCTCACTCACCCTCAACCTCACTCACCCTCAACCCCTCACCCTCAACCCCTCACCCTCAACCCCTCACCCTCAACCCCTCACCCTCAACCCCTCACCCTCAACCCCTCACCCTCACTCAACCTCAACCCCTCACCCTCACTCACCCTCACCCTCACTCACCCTCAACCCCTCACTCTCAACCCCTCACTCACACTCACCCTCAACCCCTCACCCTCACTCACACTCACCCTCAACCCCTCACCCTCACTCACCCTCAACCCCTCACCCTCACTCACTCACCCTCACTCACTCACCCTCAACCCTCACCCTCACTCACCCTCACTCACCCTCAACACCTCACCCACCCTCGACCCCTCACCCTCACTCACCCTCAACCCCTCACCCTCACTCACCCTCAACCCCTCACCCTCAACCCCTCACTCACCCTCACTCACCCTCAACCCCTCAGCCTCAGCCTCACCCTCACTCTCACTCACCCTCACTCACCCTCAACCCCTCAGCCTCACCCTCACTCACCCTCACTCACCCTCAACCCCTCACTCACCCTCAACCCCTCACTCACCCTCAACCCCTCACCCACCCTCACCCTCAACCCCTCACCCACCCTCACCCTCAACCTCAACCCCTCACCCTCACTCACCCTCACTCACCCTCACTCACCCTCAACCCCTCACCCTCACTCAACCTCAACCCCTCACCCTCACTCACCCTCACTCACCCTCACTCACCCTCACTCACCCTCACTCACCCTCACTCACCCTCACCCTCACCCTCACTCATCCTCACTCACCCTCACCCACCCTCACTCACCCTCACCCACCCTCACTCACCCTCACCCACCCTCAACCCCTCACTCACCCCCTCACCCTCACTCACCCTCACTCACCCTCAACCCCTCACCCTCAACCCCTCACCCACCCTCACCCTCACTCACCCTCAACCCCTCACCCTCACTCACCCTCAACCCCTCACCCTCACCCTCACTCATCCTCACCCACCCTCAACCCCTCACCCTCACTCACCCTCAACCCCTCACCCTCACTCACCCTCAACCCCTCACCCTCACTCACCCTCACTCTCACTCACCCTCACTCACTCTCTCACCCTCACTCACCCTCAACGCCTCACCCTCACTCACCCTCAACACCTCACCCTCACTCACCCTCAACACCTCACCTTCACTAACCCTCACTCACCCTCAACCCCTCACCCTCAACCCCTCACCCCTCACCCTCAACCCCTCACCCCCTCACCCACCCTCACTCACCCTCAACCCCTCACCCTCACTCACCCTCACTCACCCTCAACCCCTCACCCTCAACCCCTCACCCCTCACCCTCAACCCCTCACCCCCTCACCCTCACCCCCTCACCCTCAATCCCTCACCCTCACTCACCCTCACTCACCCTCACTCACCCTCACTCACCCTCACTCACCCTCAACCCCTCACCCTCACTCACCCTCAACCCCTCACTCACCCTCACCACCCTCACCCTCAACCCCTCACCCTCACTCAGCGCAACCACAGCATCTTCACTAAATATATTTAATACACTTTAAGCTATTGGCAATATAAAATAAAATCCATTTTATTTACGTATTAATTATTGTTTTTTAAAGCCATTGATTTTTTTTTATATCAATACATATAAGTCACATATAAGTCCCGTTAATACAAAACATGTTGCTTTACAAATGCTAGAGGTGTCACATTTAGAAAAATTATAACTATTGGCTTTGTAAAGAAGAAAGCTATTAATTTAGCTATTTAGAAAAAACAACACATAAATAAAAAGCAAAAAAATAATTAACACCTATAGCTCAAACTTTCCTACTGCGAGACCTATTGCATTTCCAATGCTTGTTATCAATGGGCGGCCTAATGCAACAGTGAGATGAACAGCGCCTGGTCCCATTAGATACGTTGTTGTGTGAGAGGCCAGCAGAAGTTAGGTTAAGATACATCTTGAAAGCTGTATTCATGTATGTGTGCATTTAGGTGAGAGTTTGTGCTTGTGTGTGCAAGTATACTGATGAAAAGCTGTGGAATATTGATGACAAGTGCTGGAATGTTTAAAACATCTATGGCATGATCGTGCCTCTCCTTGGCACAGCACTTGCTTTGGGATATTGGTGGTGATTATTGCCATTTTGGGGGCATCCATGTGATGATTGGGCCCATCCTTTGCAAAAGCCTGCGCTAGCATATTGATAGTGATTCTGATAATGATAGGTGAATCCTTGGCACAAAGGTGCCCACCCCTTGTTATTATCAGCACTGACATTATGGAGGCAACCCTTGGCATTATGTGAGTTTCCTTGGCATTATGGTGTTACCCATACTAAAATGACAGTATTGATGGTAATGTTGGGCATAGGGAGGACATCCATGGCCTGATGTTACCCATTCATGATATATTATTTGTTCTGGTCCATTGATATTTTTTCTTAATCTATTGTGGCAATCCATTGCCCATCCTTGGTAATTCTGACTCCTGATAACAGTGATAATGTTTGGTATAAGGTGGGCATCCATTACATGATGGCATGCCTTCCGCAACAAAATGTGTGACTGGCATATTGGGAGATCGTTGACATGATAATGCAGATCAATAAAAAAATGCTGATTCTAGCATATTAGTGGTAATTTTTGGAATATTGGTATTGTTGATGCCGCGATACTGGTGGTAATGCTTGGCATTAGCTTAGAGTCCATGATAAGATTGTCTTATCCCCTGATAACATGGTGGCCTTGACTTTGTGATGGTTATGCTTCACATAAGGCGATCATCCAAGGAATTAATGGAACATCCAGGTACAATGCTGGCCCTGATATATTAATGGTAATTTATGGACTATTATCAGCATCTTTGGGCTGAAAGTGCTCACTGCTAGCAAAATAATGGCATATTGATGATTACTGGCCTACCGTGGGCACTCCTGGCATAATAAAGCCCACTCTTGGTCCTGCTCATCCAGCAGAAAGGCGGTAATGGTTGGCCTATAGTTGACATCCGTGGCATGATAGTACTCATCCCTCGCAAAATGTCTCATCTGGCATACTGGTTATAATTAATGGCCTACTGCATTGTATTGTATTATAGTTTTAAATAGCACTAACTAATCCATTCGGGGGGCTGGGGCATTAATGGCATAAAAGTGCCCATCAAAACCATAATGACAGAATAATGACATTCATTCTTGGCCTTTTGTGTGAAGCAATAACATGATTATACCATGATGTTGGCATGATGGTAGTCCGCCTAGGTATAGCACTGGCATTTGTATAATAGTTGTATTCTTTTCCATATTGATGAGATGGTGAAACATAAGAACTCAAGATAGGGACCCAAAATACTAACATTTTGTATCGTATTTGTATTAAATTTTTTGTGCAGCCACAACACAAATTGTTTGTTGGTGTTTAGTAACCCACACAAGGAAGGACTGGCATCACCTTCCACGTCTTGGTAAAGAAAATGTATCGCAATGCAGCCCCTAGAGCTGCAGCGGGTTACACTGCCTCTGGGAGGTGTTCCATGGGTGGGAAATGTGCGTTACCAGGCATTCGCTCATGGGTTTGGCTCATTCCTGGATTTACTAAAGCCAGTGAACCTGGGAATGTTTCAAAATGCTATATCTTCCCCAGTGAGGTGTAAACAGGAGACACACATATGTGTTTCTCTTTGTTACGTTCTCCTGTAAATGATACATTCTGCAAAAGAAGAAATTGCCTTACAAGATTGGTTTGTGTTTTTCCTGCACAAAAACAATCCTGCGCATAATGCAGACACCCTTGCACCATGGCTCAAGGATACCTGCATTGGCCATAGGCACCCACAAGTGTGCAACTGCATGGAGATAGCTGAATAGCACCATTTATTGGCAGTAGTGGCTGGTTTTCGGGCAGAGTGGCAGGGCAGTGGGGGACAATGGACGACGAAGACAACAGAAAGAAATGGGGAAAAAGAACGTACCTGCCCCCCTCTGCTCTTCTACTCTGAGTCCTCGTATCAGCACAGGCTCCCAGATGCTTTTCTCGTGCTTGAAAGCAGTGTCAGGATTGGCCTGAGGGTCCTGAATTTGCACTCCCAGAGAGACTGAAAGTCTGTGCTTGCTGTCTCCAACCTGGCAACACACATCGGGCTGGAGACCGCTGAGTAAGCACGTCGGTTTGGCTGTCTCAAGACGGCCGATCATATCAACATGCCCACTGATAACTGTGCCCACCACTCCCTCTTGCGACTGCTTCTGTCATGACTCCACCCTCAAGACTCGGCCTGGCCCATAGACCTTGAAAAACAAAATGATAATGAACCTGCTTTATTATCATTTTATTTTTCAAGTTTTGAGGCTGGTTGGGGGGGGGGCATGCTCCTCTGCCTTAGCGGAGGAGCTGCCACTGTTTATTTGTAGATATGGTGCTTTTCAGCTTTCTCGAATTCACACATTGCACTGCAGCAACTTTACATGCTGCTGTCATGCGTTGCTTGAAATTTTGATAAATATGTTTGTAAATCTACCCATGGGCGGTGTGGTGTAGCGCTCTAGTGTTCACAGCATGTGACGCTATAGAGGATGCTGGGAGCGCGGGCGGCCATGTTCCAGACTTAGGGATCGATGTGTGAGAATGACCCCGGCTCTCTCCTGGTACTAAATAAAATAAGTTGAAGCTGTACGATGAAGGCATTCACGGATCGGAATGGCATCGTGACCAAGCACACCCCAGTGTATCATCCCGCTGGAAATGGTCTCGCAGAGAGGTTTAAGCAGGTGATCATGGGATCTGTGCAGGCTGCCATCAGCGCTAACAAGAATTGGGAGATGGAAATCAGATACCCTGTGTGGGCCTACCGCATCACTCCCACAACGACAGGATATAGTCCGTTTAAGATTTTACGGGGCCGAGATCCGTTCACTCGAGACAACACAGCGTGGATTACCCTGACACTACACAGCAAATGGTCCCCAGCAGTGGTGCACAGCAACTTGGAGAGGGCCCAGAAAATCTACATGGACCACTACAACAAACAGCACAAAGTAAAGGAAGTGTCATTGGAAAAAGGGGAGTGGGTTAGAGTGAAGCTAGCACAGTTACGTAAAAAAAGGTGACAGCAATTCAGCGCCCCTCTGCAAGTAAAGGAAACCTATTCACGATCGGCTTTATTAAGTGATGGCAAAGTATGGTCCCACAGCAGAACGGCCAGGTTCAATAAAGTAATTGGATGGGACAAGACAGGAGCCCTCCTTTATCAGCAGCAAGCCTATGATATTGCCGCAAGCCTATGTAAGGGTTCCCTTTTCTTGCCTTCTTTTTGTTGCTACTGTTACTTTATTGTGATGTGTCATAAAGGGGGGAGATATGTGGTGTAGCGCTCTAGTGTTCACAGCATGTGCAGCTGCAGGGGATGCTGAGAGCGCAGGCGCCATATTCCAGACTTAGGGATCGATGTGTGAGAAAGACCCCGACGCTCTACCGGTACTAAATAGAATAAGTTGAAGCTGCACGACGTGTCCCGCGCATCATTTACCCGCCAGACCTCCACTACAGGTGGCTGTAGTTGTTGAAGCACCAAAATGCATTTGCTAAAATTAAAAGCTATGATTTCATGTCAGAAAGATGTTTCATTGAATGTGACTCAGACAAATTCTTCCAAAATAAAAAGGTTTTCTTTGATAGTAAAGGAGATTCTCAGTCATAATATAACATTGAAATTCTATGGAAAGCTGAAATGTAGATGGGTTACATGCATTTTGTGAACTCTGCTTATTTACTGCTTTTTAGACATTTTCTAAAGAAAAAATGTCCCTGATTTTCCCAAAATTGTCTTGGGGGGGTAGGGTGGCGGGTAGTTAATCTTCAACACTCTGAGAGGATCATGCTTAGTCACACCATGAAAGTACTAGGATATTTCTTTTATGCTTTTTCATAGCATATGACATTTTAGTGAATGTGTGTGAAAGTGTGATATGCAATGCACAATTTACCCCGTTTGTTGGTCTGGTGTTGACCAAGACCTTTTAATTTTACTTAAATGATATGTCTTGCATATTTACATATTGGGGCATAAAGCCAGCCCTCTTCTTTTGTTATTGTGTCATTCAGATTTGTATTTTTATTTTTTTAAATCTTTTTATTAACAAATCAACAAAAAGAACATCAGGTGACTTCAGTCGATCACACAGTTGTCACAAATACATTTCCATACTTCAGAATGTTACATACAAAATATTGAAAAAGGGATCACAGGGACTCGTGTGTCTCTAGTTCTTCCGGGCCTCTCGGGGGGGGGGAGGGTACAGATGTCTCCTCAGGACCGGTTCCGAATTCTAATCCTCCCAGACCTTCCCCCACTTTTGGGGACAACCTCTAGCGATGTAAACTGACTTCTCTCTAAACATGCACCAATCCATATCCTCCGCCGACTTTTCAACTCGGGGTGGCTGTCTAGCTCCCCATAGCTGAGCGATATTACCCATTGTTTCTTATACACACTCAAATCCATGGGTTCCCAAACATTTAAAATACATCTGCGGGCCTCTGGCCATAACTCCATCCCGAGGACATCCCGCAATCCATCGTGTATCTTCACCCAGTAATCCTGCACTTCCGTACAGTGCCATAAGATATGCATGAAAGTTCCAAGTTCTCCGCACCCCCTACGGCACTCCCCACTTTCCACTCTACCCATTTGAACCAGATGAGGCCCAGTGACATACGATCTGTGGAGAATTTTTAGCTGCACTAATCTGAGCCTCATCTGCATGGCCACCACTCATGGGGAGGAGACCGCCTCCTGCCAGTCCTCGTCATCTAATTCCACTCCATCTGCTCTCCATTGTGTCTTGATAAGCACCAGCGGGTCCTCCATATTAATAATGAGTTTTTTTATATATTAATGAGATGGTCTTCCCTGGGAGGTGACCTTCTAGCACCCGGCCTTCCAGAGGGGAAGCGTCAGGGAGGGTTGTGTCTCTAGGGATGTGTGTAAGTAGGGCGTGTGGGACTTGAAGGTACCGGAAGTGTTCCCTGTCATGATGGTGGTATTGCTGCTTGAGGGAGGTTAAACGTGTGAACAGTGTCTTTCCCCCAGATATCTTTGATCTGCTTGATCCCGATAAGTTCCCACTTGTCGAATCCTCTTGATTTCCACAAACTAACCAGCTTCTCCGAGCTCCTTAATGGGGTGGCGAGCGTGAGCCTTCCTTCCCATTTGGGTTATCTATTGGTCGCGTGCCACACCTGTACCACGTGGGCCATAGGTCCCGCCAGGGGAAACCTACCAGAACTAGAGTATAGCGCCCTAGTGAAATCACCCCCGGGCACCTGCCAGCGGTCCATCGCATATCCCGGGTCCATAGGGGGTCCCTTATGACGTGATTCACCGGCGCTAACTGGGAGGCCCAATAATATTTCCATAGGTCCGGCAACCCGATCCCTCCATCATACCATGGGAGAGTGAGCTGGGAGAAAGATATACGGGGCTTGACGTCCCAAAGAAGCTGTCTCTGAAGGGCCTCTATTTCCCCAAAATAGGACGCCGGAACCGGGTCCATCGCGTTCTGGAGTGCGTACAAGAACCGGGGAAGGGCCATCATCTTGAAAAGCACTGCTCTTACCAGAAGTGAGAGCGGGAGTGCCCGCCATCGTGCCACATTGCCCTTAAATCGAGCCAAAGGGGGCCTAGATTGTTGGCATATCTTAACTTCGGATCAAGAGTGACATAGATGCCGAGGTATAGGAACGCTGTTGGTTCAATTTGTATCGGGCAGGCTTCTGGGATCATCGGCGGATTGCCTCTGAGAACAAAAAGCACTGATTTGGAACAATTGATAGCAAACCCGGAGTATCTCCCGAATATGGCGAGCACATCCAGGAAACTTATTATGGACCCCCTAGGGTTAGTAAGGTAGAGCAGGATATCGTCGGCTTAGAGATTGAGTTGGGCCAGGGCGTACCTCAGGGTTCGTCCCTGAGCCCAACCCTATTTAACATCTACGTCTCCCCCTTGGCGGCCATCGTGGAGGGTTATGGTCTTCGCCTGGTGTCCTACGCCGATGACACGCAGTTGGTCATCTCCCTATCGCGTGCGCCCGGCCTTGCAGCGGACATCTTCAGGAATTGCATGAAAGACCTCGCTGCCTGGATGTCCGCAAACTGTTTAAAGTTGAACGGTAGCAAGACCGAAGTGCTCGTGGTGGGGGGTGCACCGTCTGCGTGGTCGTCGGCGTGGTGGCCACCCTGTCTGGGGGAAGTTCCTGTTCCCTGCCGCGAGGCCAGGAACCTTGGCGTGTGGCTGGATAAGGACCTCACCTTTGGCCCACAGGTCGGTCGGGTGGCGGGGATATGCTTCAGTGTTCTGAGAGCCCTCAGGAAAGTGTTAGATCTGCTTCCCATTTCTGCTCGAAAGACGCTGGTGCATGCCCTGGTCACCTCCCGACTTGATTATGGGAACCTGCTCTATTTGGGGGCCACAGGCAGGGTTATGGGCCGCCTGCAGGTTCTTCAAAATGCGGCAACGCGGCTGGTTCTCAGACTCCCTAGGAGGTCTTCCGCCAAACCAGCTTTACGGGCCCTCCATTGGCTCCCCATTGAGAGGAGAGTGGAGTTTAAGGCCCTTGCCACATGTCACCGCATCCTGAGCGGCAAAGCACCTCTTCCGCTCCAGAGCCTAGTATCCCACTCTGAGCCCGCACGCAGTCTTCGGTCCTCTCAGACCGGGCTGTTAAAAGTCCCAAGAGTATTCAAAGCTCGTATGGGAGGTAGATCCTTCAGATACCTTGCTCCCAAGCGCTGGAATAATCTTCCGCTGGAACTTCGACTCAAACCTTCCGAAGTCCAGTTCAGAAAAAAACTTAAAACGCACCTTTTCAGCAGATAGCTTGTGTGGGAGGAGGGGGGACAGCCACTTCACTTGTCATAGCGCGGGGACACGCCAGTGGCGTAACCAGGCGCTTAATAAATGTCCAATAATAATAATAATAGAGTGAGATTTTGTCCTCCCATTCCATCGTCCACCGCAGTCCCCGGATCGACCAGTCCCACCGGACCCACGGAGCGGGGACAAGTGGCATCCCTGTCTTGTGCCCCTGCCAAGGAGAAAGTCAGTGGATTTTTGGTTGTTTACCACCACTCTAGCGAGAGGATGAGCATACAGTAAACGCACCCAGTCAGTGAACTCAGGTCCAATGCCCATCTTCCCCAATACTTCAAACAGGTATGGCCACTCTACCCTATCGAATGCCATAGTGGCATCCAATGACCAGCACCGCCGGTTCCTGGATCGTTGGGGTCCTGCCTAGTACTCTGTGCAGCCTTCGCAGGTTAAGAGCAGTGTTACGGCGCAGCATAAAGCCAGATTGGTCCGGGTGCTAATAACTTTGACGAGTCTTGCCGCAAGCAGCTTAACTAGGACCTTAGGTTCACCGTTCAGCAATGAGATGGGTCTGTAGGAGGAGCATAGCATCTTGGGCTTGCCTGCTTTGTGGATTTTTATTTATTTATTTATTTATTTATGAGCTTATAAAGCGCACTTATGCCCAAAGGCGTCCTGGCGCTGCCTACTGACTCCTGAGCAAGACGGGGAGACTACTCCACAAATACCCAAGTCTTAAGCCCCTTTCGAAATGAAAGTAGCTCTGAGGCATTTCAGAGATGGCCCGGCAGATTGTTCGAGGCTTTTGCAGCACAGAAGGAGAAGCTGTTTCCTCCCCATCTGGCCTTTTTTACTCGTGGCACTGCGACTAATCTACCTTCAGCTGATCGAAGCGCTCTGCCCGGCACATACCATTTTATACAACTGCTCAAAAACTCTGGGCCAATGCCACTCAGTGCTTTAAAGACCATGCAGAGAGCTTTGAACTGAGCACGTTTGGATATTGGCAACCAGTGTAGTTGCCTAAGACCCTCACGTACAGATACATATCTAGGGATCCCTAGCAGAGGTTTTGCTGCCGCGTTTTGAACCAACTGTAGTCTGTATTCATGCTTCTTTCTCAAATTCAGGTACAGGCTGTTACAGTAGTCCAAGCGAGATAGTTTGAGGGCAGTAACTGCTGTCCTGAATCCCTCAGCTGGAAGGAAGCATTTTATTTTCCTTAATTTCCTGAGTATATGAAAACAGGACGACACTACTCCATTCACCTGGTCTCTGAAGTCCAAATTATGGTCGACAATAACACCCAGATTTCTGGCCTTCCCAGTAGGGATAGGTGGATTTTCCAATGCCTCAGGCCACATATCAGGGGTCCACATTTTAGGATTGTTTCCGAACATAATGACCTCGGTCTTCCCGGCGTTTAATTTGAGGCAGTTGGAGGCCATCCTTTCTGCCACGTTCTTTAGACAGTCATGACATCTCACAGCCATATCCACTTGAGACCCTCATTGTAAAGATAACACAATTTGAGTATCGTCTGCATACGATGTAAGTTGCAGGCCAAAGGATCTTATCAAGGACGCGAGAGGGCTGACATAAATATTAAAGAGCGTAGGGCTCAGGGAGGACCCTTGCGGCACCCCAAAGGGAAGGGCAAAAGGCTTTGATTTAACCAACCCCAGGTCTACTGTCTGCATTCTGTCGGACAGAAAGGACTACAGGAGACTCCAAGCCGAGCCCTCCAGCCCTGCCCCCGACAACCGGTCCATCAACACTCCATGGTGGACCGTGTCGAAGGCTGTCAACAAATCCAACAGAATCAGCACAGCAGCCCCTCCCTGGTCCACCGCCGCTCTAACCTCTTGCGTGGCCTTGATAAGGTCTAATTCCGTGCTGTGACCTGCACGAAACCCAAATTGCGTAGGGTCAAGGGCATTGGTCTTCTGAAAGAACGTGCTAAGTTGTTGATTAATAGCCTTCTCTAGTATCTTAGCCGGAAACGGGAGACATGATATTGGTCTGTAGCTGTTGGGATCCTTTGCATCCAAACAGGGTTTTTTATAAGGGGGGAGTATCGAAGTGGCCACACATGATAAACAGAAGTGTAAGGAGCTCGCAGACTTCTTCCACACGAAAATCGAGAAGATACTTAGTACCCTGCCTCAGTCTATACGTTCTCAGCCTAATCAGGAAAAGAAGTCTATAACACAGCCAAGAGATGTATCTACTTATCTTGTCACTTTTGGCCCAGTCTCAGTGGCCGAAGTACTGAAGGCCTTAGGATCTATGAAAAGTGGCTCCCCCATGGATCCGGTCCCTATGAAGTTTCTAAAGCAGGTAGCAGCTTCCACTGTGGCTCCTATCACCGATTTGATGAATGCTTCTTTTGCCCAGGGCTTGGTGCCACCAAGCTGGAAAACAGCAGTGGTTAAGGCACTCTTAAAGAAGCCAAACCTGGATCCTTCGGACCGGGCAAATTTTAGGCCTATATCCCTGTTGCCGGGACTCGGCAAAGTTGCTGAAAGGCTAGCAAATTATCAACTGTCAGGCTTCTTGGAGTCTAATGGATTGCTCCGAGACTCGCAAACCGGATTCCGTCCAAGCCAGAGCACCGGCACTGCCCTCCTGGCAGTCGTGGAAGAAACCAGACGCATTCTGGATTCAGGAGGATCAGTTGCAGTGATCCTCCTGGACCTTAGTGCGGCGTTTGACACCGTTAATCATCAGGTGTTGATTCAGCGACTGTCAGAGGTAGGTGTGGCAGGGGCCGCTCTAAAGTGGCTCAGGTCATTTCCCAAGCTCGAAAGAGGAGATTAAGAGCTTGGGGGTCTGGTTAGAACAAGACCTGTCGTTCAGGACTCAAGCTAAAAAAAACTGCAGGAGTTTGCTTTGCCCTGTTACGGTCAGCCCGCAAAATTTTCCCTCTTCTACCTTTAACATGTAGGAAGTTGCTGATTCAGGGGGTGATTACATCGAGACTTGATTATAGCAACGCCATCTTTTTTGGTGCTCCTGAATCCACCTTTAACAAACTTCAGCAGGTTCAAAATGCGGCGGCAAGGCTGCTCATGGGCATCCCTAGAACTCAGTCAGCCAGACCTGCCTTAAAAGGCACTGCGCTGGCTTCCAGTGCAGGAAAGGGTCAAATTTAAGGCCTTCTGTACAGCCCATAAAATTCTTCAGGGGACAGGCCCCCCAATACTGAGGAATCTAGCGATGCCATATAAAGCGAATAGAACGCTGCGTTCCGATCAGAAACACCTTCTCCTAGTCCCTAGAGCATGGGTACTCACAAACTTTCTCTCGGGGGCCAAATTTACAGTGTGGTTTATGTCCGAGGGCCGCACTGGTTGGGGCGGGGTCAGTGGGGGAAGGGGCGGGGCTAGAGCAACAACAAAATTTTTTTTTACTATGAGGTTGATCACAGGTCCCTGCAGCGGACGCCTTCGTCCACTGTGCCACCCGACACACACACACATATATATATACATATATATATATATATATACATATATAATATAATATATATATATATATATATATATATATATATATCGTTCTTTCTCTCTCTCCCTCAATCTCTCTCCCTCCCTCTCTCTCTCTCTCCCTCTCTCTCCCTCTGTCTCTCTGTCTCTCTGTCTCCACCTGTCTCCCTCACTCTGACTTTCTCACTCCCTCTCTCCCTCTGTCTCACTCCCTCTCTCTCGCTCACTCCCTCTCTCACTCACTCTGAATGTTTCACTCTCTATGTCTCCCTCTCCATCTCTGTCTCCCTCTCCCTATTTCCCTCTCACTCAATTTCCCTCTCCCTCACTCTGTTTCCCTCTCCCTCAGTTGCCCTCTCCCTCACTCTGTTTCCCTCTCCCTCAGTTTCCCTCTCTCTCACTCTGTTTCCCTCTCCCTCAGTTTCCCTCTCTCTCACTCTGTTTCCCTCTCCCTCAGTTTCCCTCTCCGTCACTCTGTTTCCCTCTCCCTATTTCCCTCTCACTCAATTTCCCTCTCCCTCACTCTGTTTCCCTCTCCCTCAGTTTCCCTCTCCCTCACTCTGTTTCCCTCTCCCTCAGTTTCCCTCTCTCTCACTCTGTTTCCCTCTCCCTCAGTTTCCCTCTCTCTCACTCTGTTTCCCTCTCCCTCAGTTTCCCTCTCCCTCACTCTGTTTCCCTCTCCCTCCCTCCCTCTGTCTCCCTCTCTCCTTCCTTCCCTCTGTCTCCCTCTCTCCTTCCCTCTCCCTCCTTCCCTCTCCTTCCCTTTCCCTCCTTCCCTCGGTCTCCCTCTCTCTCTCTCACTCTGTCTCCCTCCCTCACTCTGTCTCCCTCCCTCACTCTGTCTCCCTCCCTCACTCTTAGCGGCTCCCTCACTCTTAGCGGGCTCCCTCACTCTTAGCGGGCTCCCTCACTCTTAGCGGGCTCCCTTACTCTTAGCGGGCTCCCTCACTCTTGGCGGGCTCCCTCACTCTTGGCGGGCTCCCTCACTCTTGGCGGGCTCCCTCACTCTCCTTCCCTCACTCTCCTTCCCTCTCTCTCCTCCCCTCTCTCTCCTTCCCTCTCTCTCCCTCACTCTCCTTCACTCTCTCCTTCCCTCACCCTCTCCTTCCCTCACTCTCTCCCTCCCTCCCTCGCTCTCTCCTTCCCTCCCCCTCCCTCGCCCTCCCTCTCCCCTCGCCCTCACTCTCACTCTCTCCTCACCCTCACTCTCTCCTTCCCTCACTCTCTCCTTCCCTCACTCTCTCCTTCCCTCACCCTCCCTCCCTCACTCTCCCTCCCTCTCCCTCGCTCTCCCTCCCTCGCTCTCCCACCCTCGCTCTCCTTCCCTCGCTCTCCTTCCCTTGCTCTCTCACTCTCTCCTTCCCTCACTCTCTCACTCCTTCCCTCACTCTCCCTCATTCACTCTCCCTCATTCACTCTCCCTCATTCACTCTCCCTCCTTCACTCTCCCTCCTTCACTCTCCCTCGCTCTCTCCTTCCCTCACTCCCTCCTTCCCTCACTCTCCTTCCCTCCCCCTCCCTCACTCTCCCTCCCTCCCTCACTCTCCCTCCCTCTCTCCTTCCCTCACTCTCTCCTTCCCTCACTCACTCTCTCCTTCCCTCGTTCTGTCCTTCCCTCACTCTCCCTCCCTCTCCCCGCCCTCACTCTCTCCTTCCCTCACTCTCTCCTCCCTCACTCTCCCTCCTTCACTCTCCTTCCCTCACTCTCCTTCCCTCACTCTCTCCTTCCCTCACTCTCTCCTCCCTCACTCTCCCTCCTTCACTCTCCTTCCTTCACTCTCCTTCCCTCGCTCTCTCCTTCCCTCGCTCTCTCCTTCCTCCCCCTCCTTCCCTCGCTCTCCCTCCCTCTCCCTTGCCCTCCCTCGCCCTCCCTCTCTTCTCACCCTCACTCTCTCCTTCCCTCACTCTCCCTCCCCCACTCTCCCTCGCCCTCACTCTCCTCGCCCTACCTCGCTCTCACTCTCCCTCGCCTTCACTCTCCTTCCCTCCCTTTCTCCCTCCCTCCACCTTGCCCGTGTGTGCCCGGGCTGAGACAGCTTCTGGGCAGGCACACACACAAACACAGCCTCACCAGAGCACTTCACGGGTCTTCAAAAGACCATTCGTTTGTTAATGAGGCTTTGTCACCTCTTAGCCCCCCTGCAGCCCCACTCTGACTACGAAGGGAATCGCCCAGCCCCCACAGAGCAGCAGTCTGAGTCGCGCTGCCGCAGGGGTGTTTGCTGACACTGTAAAAAAATTTTTTTTTAAACACGGCTACATGTCTGCAAGGTCCGGCGGGCCGCCAGGGAAGGCTTGCCGGGCCTCCACCGGCCCGCGGGCCGTACTATGAGTACCAGTGCCCTAGAGTAAAGAGGGCCCGTACTGGCTGGAGAAGATTTTCGGTCAACACAGCAATGCTGTGGAACTCTCTACCTTTAAAATTGCGTGCTGAGACTTGCACTCTGTGTTTTCGTAAATGTCTTAAAACACATCTGTTTCCTGCTTGATTGCTCCTAACTGGCCGTTTTATTATCTGTTGGTGTCCGGATAAGCGCTGGGATGCCCGGGGGTAACTGCGCGCTATATAAAATTTTAAATAATAATAATAATAATTTCCACCTCCTATGGTACTCTCCCAAATCCAGAATCATGTTGAACACGGGTGTGATTGTGGAAGCAATGACCTCAGGGTAGATCTTGAGAACTGCAGGCGGGGTTGGCTCATTGGGAGATCCAGACCGAACCGTACGCAGTAAGTTTAGGACCTCCGTGTACTGCAGAGGATTAAACCAATCTAATCTGTCCTGCGGCTTCCTAGACTTTAGATCAGTACCCACCTCTCCTTGTGTTCTGGAAAAAGAGGAGAAGATCCCTTCAACCTTATTCCTAAAGGACGAGGCTAATGACTCACACAAGGCCGGGCTTCTATGAGTGCTGGGCTTAGTTGGGATTGTCAGTCTGGTGACTGTCCTAAAAAGTTCTCTAGATGAGGAGTTCGCCCTCTCTATCTGCTCAGAAAAATAGGCTCTTTTTGCCTCCACAATCAATTGCTTGTAAAGAATAAGACTTCCTTCGTACTTTTCTTTATTATGTTATGTTATGTTATGTTATGTTATTTTTTATTTAATATAGCGCAACGGTTACTCAAAAAGAGAATCCCGGCGCTTTAGGTAAGGTGAAACTGGTTACAGAATAACACAACACAGATAAAAACAAATTAAAAGTCCACAAAAGAAACAGGGCAACCGGCAAGGCTATTGAGAGAACAGCCAGGTTTTGAGGACAATAACCCCTTCTCCAGACCCTCTCAAGCCTTTTGCAATCTGTTTTGTGTTTTTGCAAGAGGTCGGAATACCAAGGTGCCGAAGGCTGTGCTCTCCTGGGAGTAAGAAATTTTGTCGGGGCAAATTTATCACATGCGCTCTGAGTACACCTTGTATACAATTCTTCTGCCATATCAACATTTGCAGGAAGGCTAGGAGCAATTGATGTTAAAAAGTTCCCCATTTCCTCCCCATTTATATTTTTCCAAGCCCTGACAGCAATCTTTTCCCTTGGTTTGACTGCAGCTGAATTCCAGGATCCTTGGCGGAGAGAAAAGAAAATAGCAGCATTGATCAGACCATGAGAGAGGTAGCACTTCCAGCAAATCCAAACCAGCATTGTAGGAGAAAATGCAGTTTAGCGTGTGCCCAGCTAAGTGTGTGGGACCCACTACCCTTTGGTCAAGTCCACTGTCCCCCAAAAGACCAATCAGTCTTTCAGTGTCCGTGTCTAGGAAATTCTCTAGATGAAAGTTAAAATCTCCTATGATCGTAAAGGTGTTCGCGCATAACCCTTTCTCCAGCAAAGCACCCAATGAATCCAGAAACAAACCTCTTGGTCCTGGGAGCCGATAAATTAGGATCCCTTTAAAGGTGTCATGGGGGGAAAGTCGCACACTGATAGACAGTGCTTCACATGTGTCAGTAGAGGCAATGGAAAATGAGGGCTCAAGGCTGCAATGATAAATAACAGCCAGCCTAACCCCCCCTTCCCGATGGACGGTCCAGCGTATAGCACAAAAAGTTAGCTGGCAGGAACTTCACAATATCCAATGACCACGATATTCACCACTCGCTGGTCATAGGGGAGCTGTCCCCTCTCTCTACTCTCTGCGAACATGGAGCGAACAAACGGTGCAATTTTGTTGGCGCTCAGTTTGTAAAGTTCTATGGGGATTCCGTTTGGGCCCGTGGCCCTCCCAGAGTGTACTCCCCTAATGGCCCTTGCTACCTCATCATTTGTAAGTTGGGAATCTAAATATTTCCGGTCCTCGTCCGATAGTATGGGCATCTGGATACCCTTGATCATTGCCATATTATCTGCTTCCGAGTATGTTCCTGCCGAGGTCCATACCCCCCTATAATAATTTGAGAATTCATCTGCCACGTCCTGTGGGTCTTTGATCATGTTGGAGTCTTCTCCCTACAACCCCCGGGACCAGCCGTGACGTCCAATCTCCTTTTTCGAGCCACGCGATTAATTTGACAGCTTTATCTCTATGTTCGTAAATCTTGCTTTGAGTCTCATTGTGCTGAGCTGTAGCCCTGCTTCTGGCGAGGTCTCTATATTCGTCCTGGTACAACTTTAGCAGGTGGATGTCTTCTGGAGTAGCTGCCCTAGACACCTCTACCTCCCACCTCAATTCTTCTGCCTCCGCCTTCTATATATCTGCCTGTCAGTCTTTCTTTTTCCCTGCAATAAGGGACAAGGCCTCCCCCCGCACAACGGTTTTATATGCCTCCCACAGAGTTTGCGCTGAGTCCACTGTTTCCCTGTTTACCCGGAAATATCTTTCCGAGATCTTAATAATTTCTTTCTTGGTGGCGAGGTCCTTCAAATGCCAAGTGTTAATTGGGGCTACCCTACCTATGTCCGATTGACTGGTCTCCAACTGGAGCCAAATCGGAGAGTGGTCGGAGATTCCCCTACCCAGATGTCGCTCCTCCAGAATTGTAGCAGCCTGAGCAACCGGTAACAGGACATAGTCTATCCTGGAAAGGCTGTGGTGTGCGGCGGACACATGTGTATAGTGTACGCCACACGGGATACCGACCCTCCAGCCGTCGACAAGTCCTGTTGTTTCCAAGAATTCGGGGAGCCACCTCTGTGGCGGTCGTAGTGTTCGGGCCGGATGTCTGTCAACCTCTCCATTCACTACTGCATTAAAGTCGCCCCCCCCCATAACAAGGAGACCCAATGGCAGTGTAAGGAAAATTGCACCCAGATCTCTAAAGGTGTCAGATTGTAGGCCTGGCGGGACATAAATAGACATAAAAGTAACTGTCCTCCCCTCCCACTGCCCCGATATTCCAATGTAGTGGCCTCTTTGATCCGACCACGTGGCCTGAATGGAGACGGGAAAATAATTCTTCACCAAGATTCCAACTTCCCTAGACCCTGCGGTAAATCCAGCATGTGCTACCAATTTATAGCCCCCCCTGAGTAGGGCCATGCAGCAATTACCTATAAGATGAGTCTCCTGTAGTAGTACTACGTCCGGGGAGTGCTGTCTAATTAATTGATTCACCATTCCCCTCTTGATTTTGTCCCCAAGACCATTAATGTTCCAACTAACCACAGTGATTCCCGATCCCCTTCTAACACTTGACATTTAAACGGTACGGATGCCTTACAGTCATACCTTTGTCTCCTGATGCAAAAAAGGAAAAAATTAAGAAACTACATAAATCAAACAATTTTGCACATAATACGTTGTCGAACTCAAAAATCCCAACCCGCCCCAGACCCCGCCCCACCTCCCTGCACCCCTGCATATGGCTGTCGCCCATCCCCAATTATTCTGATTTTTCTTACATCCATCACTGTACACAACATGTGGCAATGGGTTAGTCCATATCAGCCAATGTCTAACTACACTATGAGTGATGACTTTCTGCACAATTGCAAGAAGCACATCCACACACGAAGTAGTTTCTTTCAGTTACAGGACTACTAAGGCAATGTGTGATTTTGAGGCTCTGGCCTCTTTACAGGCTAGACATTGGATAATACCTGAAGAAGGTGTTTCACAAGCAGGAGCTCTTCTTTATTTCTTTTACGTGTAATCTATGTTTTCCCATCTGAATTTAGCATGGGTGATTGGCACTGAATGTTCCTTGTTTCGACCTGACGTGCAACCTTGTGTCAGTTCCTAGAGGTGCTCAGGGCATGGGCCCTCTGAAAACTATTTGTATGGTGTTCAAGACTTCAAACTGTGAGCTCTGATCCACAGAAAGCCAGTGGAGTTAGTGGCAAAGCTAGTGTACTCTAAACTTCAAAGCAGACAAGTAAAATGGCGCAGTGCTTAATTTGTAACTTATAAGTGCAGGGAACTGAATTTCTCTTACGAGTCTTCGACCAGAGCTGTAGAAAGCCAGGGTTGCTGATTACCAAGGCTGCAGGGGCGGCCTTAGGCATGTGCAAGCTGTGCACCTGCACAGGGCCACCAAACCCCAGGGGCCACCATGCCAATATATATCCTAAATATAATAATCCTCTGAGGATGGATACATATTTGCGTGGCGGCCCCCGGTAGGGATTTGGCGGCCTCCATTTCTGTTCCACTTCCAGACACCCTGACCCCCCCCCCCCTTCACTGGCCTCCGCGCTCCGCCCCGCCCGGACCCCCTCTTCCGGGGCCCCCTGCCTACGCTCCCTGCCCAGGGCCGCCATGAGCCTAGAGCCACCCCTGAAGGCTGCCTCGTTTTGATTAAATCTCATTACTATTTCATCTACCGTCTACACCTCCTGTGTCTTTATGTCACTAGTGAAAGTTCTTTTTCATGTCACCTTTCTCCCATTGTCACTGTTTTCCTATCTTTCTCTTCCTTTCTCTCCACTTTCTGCTTTGCTGTCTCCTGCTCGGGGCCAAAGTCTGATGATTAGAAATATCCAGGTGCCCACCACCTGCAACAATCGGCTCAAATTTAACACTGGAAAGGGGGTCCTCCTATTCCCGGGTGTTTTGTAAAACACGTCTAGTGCGCCCCTCACACCCCTCGACCCTTGTGCAATTGGACTTATTGGCTAATTATAACAACTCCCTGCGGGGCACATCGCAGTAGTCGTATTTTTCTGGGGCTTTATAGCTTGGTTTCTCGACAACTCAGCGTATTTTAACATTCAAGGCTTTGAAACTAGTCTAGTCAGGAATGATACCATCAGCTCTGTTGTGATGTTCATTAAATGGCCTGTTGAGGAGGCCTGGCAGAGCCCTCAGCAAGACAGGCAAATTAAGGAAAGTCCCAACTAATACATGGGTGAACTGGGTCTGCTAGGCTGCCGTATCCTTTCTGCCTCTATTTCACGTGGCAAAATGAGATTTTCTTCTGCTAAATATGGTGACATTTAACATTTTCTTAATTTTGCCTGCCAAGTTTCAGTGTAATGCGGTATGAGTGTCCAGGAGAAGGCTATTTAGGAATACTGACCCCTACAACCAATCACCGCCATCTTCTGCTCTCTTTCCAACCGCTCCCCAAACACCTCGCATGTATTCTGGGCCTAATTATCAATTAGGCGAACTATCAAACCAGCGGGCTCCTGAGCATGCTCATAAAACATAATTTAATGCAGGTGCCAAACCTGAGTTTATGTGGAGGGATGTAAAACTAGGGGCTAGGCTGGCCTGGGACTGGAACGATGCATCATACCATGGGACCATGGGAGATGAATCCGGGGTATGGGCTAGCAGTACCCGGGTCACGTGGTCTAACCCGGGGGATCCCAGGCCTGTGGATTGTGGTAGATAAACACTGAGTTACAGGGCGTTGTGTGAAACAACCCCAAACGCGGTCTCTTGGGTTGGGAGGGAGCCCTGCCGAATTTTGGGGAGAGGCTCTGAGTGGGTGTAAATATCTTAAACATATTATTAAACTGTGGCAGGCGTTTTTTAGATTTAAACATATGCAAAGACTGACAAAAGCCTGCGAAAAGTGACTGTTTTTAGCTCACTCAATAAACCAGAATGTTGACCTAGAAACTACGGCTGTGCAAAATGTACATATTTGTATGTACATAATTATGCAAAAATTTTGAAAAATGATGATAACTTAGGTGTAAGTACAAGAAATGCAAATCCTGCATCTAGGGCTCTATCATAGCTCAAAATGCATCCCCATGTCTATATTGGACACAGGAATACATTTTGCACTAAAACAATAGCTGCGGCGTTCTGGCCTTTTGTGTTATTTCCGTGCTCCTGTGCTATAATATTTCTGCAAACACATTGTAATTAAAAGTTGTAAGGCCTTAAATTCAGGAATTTAAGCATAATGTGAAATTCCCAAAATTACACAAATTACGGCATCACAATTGAAATTTCACCCGGGCCTACTATAAACGAATGCAACAGTGCATAGTAGCATTCCCAATGGCGTCTGTTGAGAACCCTCATTATAAATTTGGATGAGGCATAGCCCCAACCTAATTACCCACAATGCACTACACTACACATTAAGGCCCGGATTATCTAGCATTTTGCGTTGTGTTTGCGCCTCTTTTTAGGCGCAGCCACAATATACAATGCAAATCAATATTTAAAGACCCACCCAAGGGCAGATTTGCGTTCCATCGCGTGCTTTGCAAAAAAAGTAAGAAAACAATTTGCTCTGCGTTTTTTTCCACTGCGTGGGTTCGGGGCTACATGTGTAGCGCATGGGCCTTACAATGTATCTACACATGTATTTTGACATAAACCCAGATTTACTAAAGGCAAAAAACGTGGATTTCTGCCAAAATGATGCCCCAACCCGAGAGAGGCGTAACAATGAGAAATAGCCCCAAGTCTCCTTGTCACTTTCTCTTTCTATGTATGTTGCATTCTGCAGCACACATAGCAAGAGGCATATGCCTCTTACGATTATATTTGTGCAAGAAGGTAACCCTTACGGCACATAAACAATCCTGACCTTAATGCAGGCCCCTTGCACCATAGTGCAAGAGTGCCAACACTGGCACTAGACTACCTGAAGTGCGCTAGTGAAATGAGAGCACCATAATATAGATCTGTTACAGATGGCAGTTTGAAAAACCTAGGAGCATATTTACAAGCCCCTATCGCAAACCACACCATCACTTTTCTCGACGTTGTGGTGGCGATAGGGGTTTCCCCTTATTCACAAGACGGCGTTAAGCCACTTAACGTGGCTTAATGCCACCTTGTGAATAATGCAAAAACAACAGTTGATTGACAGAATGCAGAACAATGTCATACATTCACCCCAGTACAGAGATCTGGGTCTAAATCCATTGTTTTTTTGCTCACCACACCACCCCAGTTCGGACATGGCATGTGCAAATCAGCCTTGACCCTGTGCCTCATGGGAACAGGCCAACCCGAACTGCCAAGCCATGTCTTCCCTGGACCGGAATCAAGCATCCTTGGACCGGTTTCTGGCTATCAGCCCTCTTCAGCCAGGACAGCTTGACATGAGTCCCGTGCTCTCCACGCCACTGGAGTCAAGCTATCCTGGCTGAAGACGGCTGATAGCCAGAAACCGGTTCTAGGATGCTTGATTCTGGTGCAGGGAAGACATGGCTTGGCAGTTCGGGCTGGACTGTCCCCATGAGGCACAGGGTCAAGGCTGATTTGCATATAGCCATGTCTGAACTGGGGTGGTGTGGTGAGCAAAAAAAAGATGAGCAAAAAACGATGGATTTGGGCCCAGATCTCTGTACTGGGGTAAATGTCTGACATTGTTCTGCATTCTGTCCATCAACTATTGTTTTTGCATTAGTCACCCCGAGTGGGATGGGTATGCTCAGACGTGAGTCCCGTGCTCTCCACGCCACTGGAGTCAAGCTATACTGGCTGAAGATGCCTGATAGCCAGAAACCGGTCCTAGGATGCTTGATTCCGGTCCAGAGAAGACATGGCTTGGCAGTTCGGGCTGGACTGTTCCCATGAGGCACAGGGTCAAGGCTGATTTGCATATGGCCATGTCAGAACTGGGGTGGTGTGGTGAGCAAAAAACGATGGATTTGGGCCCAGAACTCTGTACTGGGGTGAATGTATGACAGTGTTCTACATTCTGTTCATCAACTGTTATTTTTGCATTTGTCACCCCGAGTGGGATGGGTATGCCCAGACATGAGTCTGTGCTCTCCACGCCACTGGAGTCAAGCTATCCTGGCTGAAGACGGCTGATAGCCAGAAACTGGTCCTAGGATGCTTGATTCCAGTCCAGAGAAGACATGGCTTGGCAGTTTGGGCTGGACTGTGCCCATGAGGCACAGGGTCAAGGCTGATTTGCATATGGCCGTGTCTGAACTGGGGTGGTGTGGTGAGCAAAAAAACAATGCATTTAGGCCCAGATCACTGTACTGGGGTGAATGTATGACAGAGTTCTGCTTTCTGTCCATCAATTGTTGTGTTTGCATTTGTCACCCCGAGTGGGACGGGTGTGCTCAGACGTGAGTCCCGTGCTCTACACGCCACTGGAGTCAAGCTATCCCTGGCTGAAGACGTCTGATAGTCAGAAACCGGTCCTAGGATGCTTGATTCTGGTCCAGGGAAGACATGGCTTGGCAGTTTCACACTACACTTAGCGTGAAAGGCGCAGGCAATGGGTTTTGTGGTGGGCGTTGCACTGCATTACCTATTGATTTTGACGCTGCCCCATATTTACAACGGTGGCATAAATATGGGGCAGCACCAAAATTAAGACCAGGGAAAACCTGGTCTTACTCTGGTGCAACAAGGAGAAATGTTTAATTTCTCCTAGTTTTTGCTGTTTCCATGTGTGCTGTGTTGTACAGCACACAAAGAAACAGCAAAACGCCATTGATTGTTTATGCGCATGAAGGAGTCCTTTTCTGCACATAAACAATCATTATAAAGAATATTACGTTTTGTAATAAATTCTGCATTAAGCAGAAAACATAGAAGTTTCAAAACACCATTTCAGATTGTTTATGTGCAGGAAGGGACACCTTCCTGCACATAAACAATCATTCCCCTCAATACAGGCAGCAGGCACTCTGGCACTATGGTGCAAGGGTGCCTGCGTTAAGTGCTAGGCAGCTAAATTAGCACCAATGTAGGGCGAAACGCAAGGCTGCACTGCATTCCTGTAAATAAAGTGCAGCCTAGCATTTCAGAAGTGGCAAAGCATGGCTTAAAGCCAAGGAGTTCCACCACTTCCTTGTAAATGTGCCCCCTAGTGTCATTAATTATTCCATAAAGTTCAATAATAAGTGCAGTGAGAGAGAGTGGGCTTTGGGTCAGTCCCCTTCACCCATTTATTTCATGTGTTTTTCATGGTTTCCCTTTGGTTGGATTGGCTGTCTATGAAGGCCATGAACCTTTATCAGTGGTTACTTTGTTTCTATTTGAGCTTAATTTGGGTTCCCTTGTGGTTTTGGTAATGGGAATGGAGTAGTCCTTTTTAGATTGTAGATGCGATCTATATTCTTTGATGTGTTTAGTTTGTTCACACAATTATATTTTAATGGCTTTTTAAAGGAGAGTCTGCTATCTGGTTTCCTCAACCTGCCAAAAGACACAGTGCTATTCACTGATCATCTTTGCACGTTAAATTGTTTTATATTAATGTCACAATGACATGCTGGATATACAGCTTCTGGTTCTCAAAATAAAGACGTGCTGCATGCACTCAGGGTTTCTTAAGGATGCAATAAAAAGTACACACAACTCAATATTATTCTGTGTATCCATTTAAGCTTATAACTAACAACACAAACTTCATCTCTTGACTCTTTTTCATAACACGGTTCGTTCACTATGCTAACGCAGTCTGTTCAGCAAATGCACCTCACTCTTAGCTTCCATACTTTGGTAGCCCAGTGTTTGCTTTACTATTTAATTTTCTTTTTAGAATAGTTGGTGGCAGCACACATAAAGTTGCCCAATTATTACCAAACACTTCCCCTAACAACAATCCAGACCTGTCGAATTTACCAGTGCTTGTTGTTCCCAGCCACCTTTTCCATGTTTCTCTACCCAAATCTTCACTGTCCATAAGATGAATAGTTGAGACCAGGGGCCTCATTTACGAGGCCGTGTGTCACTTTTACGCCGCCGGTGCGTCACTTTTTGTGACGCATCGGCGGCATAAAACATGCCTCCTGATGCGCACTGTTTACAAAGTGACGCATCTAAGCAGATGCGTCACTTTGTAAACCCCTGCGCTACATTATACCTGCGTCAGGTATAATGTATGCAGAGGGGGTGTTCCCCCGCAAAAAGCCTCGTAATAGTGACGCAGTGAAATCTATGAGATTTCACTGCGTCACTTTTAGGACGCTGTTGCGTCAAAATCTTGCGCCTGCCTCACAGCAGGCGTAAGACTGACGCAAGCCCTTTCACATGGGGCTTTCCCCATGTGAAAGGAGGCATTGCTGGAGTTGCGTCACTTTTGTGACACACTCCAGCAATGCGTCACTTTTGTGCTTACAGATACGTCAGAAATATTGACGTATCTGTAATTCCTTGCGCAATGATGCGTCATATTCAAAATATGACGCATCATTGGGGTCGCAAGGAGGTGGCAATGAAAAGTGACGCATCACTGTTTTCTCGCAGCGATGCGTCACTTTTCATAAATGAGGCCCCAGGTACCCAAGGTAAAGGACAGGATTTTTACAGCCATATGTGATAACATTTTTCCCTTGCCCCATGCCAAACATAGCTCTATTATATTCTCTGATTTATAAAGCACATGGCTAACCCAGAAGGGCTTCTCAGGACTGGGTAAAACACATGACACTGTCCTGTGGACACTATTGAAACAGTCTAATCTTGAGTAGTTTTCTAAATTGCAGTTCTGATTCAGTTTGCCTCATATGCAATGGTAGAGAGTTCCAAAGCCTCTGAACGATACAAGCAAAAGATCGACCTCCGGCTCTTGCTCTCTTAATTCTGTGGATAGTGAGAAGTAACCGATTGGAAGAGCGCAGTGATCTCTCAGGCTTATAAAAGGTAATGAGGTCCTGGATCAATTTAGAGCCTTTTTTGTGAATTGCTTTGTATACAAGACGTAGAGACTTAAATTGGACTCTTGTCTATAGGAAGACAATCCAGGGCAACCAAGGCTGTCCTTGCTGACTGGTGTTTGTGTATTGTTTGGATAATGTGTGCTGCTGCTCTCTTAAAGTGCACTAGGCAATTGTGTAGTTCTGCTCTTCTCGTGAGCTGGCCCTCCTGGCAACCTTGCACTTTCACCTCCGCCGTCTCCTTGTTGTCTTCCATTCTCCATAGGTGCTGGAAGTAGGGGTGAGGAGGGTGATGCTGGAGCCCAGAAGGTGAATGAGCAATAACGATGCCTTTCAATTTTGTTTTATCTTAACACATCTGTGGTGCGATCAGACAGATGTCAAATATCAGGCTACGTTTTCTGACAAATTACTTCTTATACTTTAACCCCTTGGACGCTGATGACGGAACCGCTCCGTCATCAGCGGCGGGTGCGCTGTGCTGATGACGGAGCGGTTCCGTCATGGCCCGCTCGGAACGCCTGCGCGGCGCGAATTCCGGGCTGCGCTGAGCGTTCTATTGAGCGGGGCGGGCCATGACGGAACCGCTCCGTCATGAGCACAGCTCAACCGAGGCTGGTGACGGAGCGGTTCCGTCACCAGCATGCGGCCGCCGTGCGGCCGCCCCACCCCCTTCGCACTGCGGCGAAATAGCCGCCGCAGTGAAGGGGTTAAATATGGAGATTGGTGTTTACTTTTTATGTTTCTATGACTGCAAACTTAGAGCGTTTTGTTGGTGACTCCGGAATCTGGGGATCACCGTTCGATCCCCAGCACCGGCGGCAGATTAGCCCAGCACCATGTGACTCTGGGCAATAGCTTGCTTAATCTTCCCGACGGCCCCCAGCGCCTAGGGACCCTAACGGGTGATTGTGCGCTTTACAAATGTGGATTACTAACATTACTATTACCAACTATCTGACAATCTTGGTGGGGTACAGGGAGTGTGAAAGGAAAGGCTGTAGGATGTTAGTTTTTTTATCCTCCATGCAGCTAAATTTAAATCCCTGTAAATGAACTGTGCAAATGAATATTTCAAAATATATCATAGGTTAGGAAAGTATAAACAAAGCAATTTTTTTGTAATTCTTAAGTGCAATGAGCATAAATATTTTAAGATAAATCATGGCACTTTTCTTGGAGTTATACAAATGATAAATATTTGTAGAAACACACAGTTTCACACATTGTCATCTGTGCACTATGTTTTTAACAGTAAACTGTTGTTGGTGCAAATTCTGTGTCCATTTTAATGGATAATTGACTTTTGGAAAATAGAATAGATGTGCTACAGTAAGCTCCAAAATGCACCACCGGGTACATTCCACATCCTTACCACTGTCCTGTCGAATGGAAGTCGCTCATATACTACACTTGTTGTTTGAGTAACACCTGTATTTTTTTACAGTCCTTAATACATCAGTGATGTAACAATAATGGCTGCACCAGGACTCTGATAAATTTTCCAGAACCTCTGCAGTTCTGTCTCTCGTGCGACACTCCTTCTCCTCGTCCCCTGTTTCTCTTCTATCCAGACTCCAGTCAGGGCCGGCATGACTCGCAGGTGAGGGGGGAGGGTTGTGGGAGGTCACTCGGGGGGTTCGGTCCTGCATCGTCCTCACAGGAAACAGTCAGTCCTCCCCTCCCCTAAGCCAATCACAGCGCTTCAAAGGCTATAATGGGTTTTGGACGCCAAACACACCGGAGTCTAAGGGGAAGCCATTTTCTCCATGCAGCCTACATGGAGAAAAGGAAGAGTGCGTATGATTGGTTTGGTTAGCCCTGGGCCGACCAAAGTGTGGGCCCAGGGCCAACCAAACCAGTCCAAAGAGTCAGCGCCCTCAGAGTGGGCAACCACTCCTTCCCTGCCCTAGAGCAGGACCGCCTACCCACCAGCCCCAACCAAATCCTTCTGCTTTCTCGCAGTGCGAGAAGCAGAAACATACAATTTTATTTTTAATACCATTTTATGTTTCTGCTTCTCGCACTGCGCGAAAGCAGTGAGGCGACGATCCTCGGCCCACATGGTGGAGCCACCCCTGCTAGACTCTCTCATTTCTTTTCAGTACTCCATTTTTTTCGCTCACCACTCCATCCACAGCCCTTCCTTACTCTCTGTCGACGCTCACCCTCACTTCTCAGATGTTTATTTTCCTTAGTCTGTGGTGATTACGAACTCGAGGTAAAAAGGTTTTGTTTTCAGGAGGGACAAGCATCTGTAATGACTGTTCCTAGATCACCCCCTCGCTGCCCCCCTCTATTTTCTCTTCTACCCCTCCTCAGGACTGGAAATGTTCGCGGTAATCTGGATGTGTTTTAAAAAGTATATGTGAAAAATGACAAATACATCCTTAACTACTTACAGAGCCTCCTGAGGGTGCTTAGTTCACAGCTATTGGAAGACAATCTTTGCTCGTTGAACGGTTTGGGCACGTTCCAAACATCTCTGGGGCTGACCAGGAAACCCTGTGCATTGCATGATCTGCCTAGGCCAGATCAGAAGCAGATAAAAACCTTTTAAAATGAACAGTATCAATTCTTAAATATTGCTTCTGCCGTTTCTAAGCAATGCAAATATAAGGTTCAACAATTTTCACCTTAATAGCTATCCATGTATCCGCATCAGCAGGAATGGCGACCGAGTTGGCCTTGTTGGGATTCACACTCCCTAAGTGAATATCACTGCATATCTCTCCAGTGAGCAGGTATCTCACTGAGCCACCCTCTAGGTCTCTATCTGTAGACCCATTTTTAGGTCTGGCCTAACTGTAGTGTTTAAGAGCCTCATGTTTTTCTAAATTCTTCTACTAAAATACATGCATGCACACACACATATTTACAGGGACTTTGAGTCAGCTCTTTCCACTGGCAAGTTAAAGTTTGATTTACATTTTGCTTCTTCCTACAACATGTAGCATGCAGGCAATGGGTCAGCAATGGGTCAGCCCATGTCAACCACTAGCCATCTAGCACTGTGAGTGACAGCATTTTTCATTATCACGCCTCTGTTATTGAAAGACCCTCTTTGCCAGGGTGAATCAATCAATCAACCAATCAAGAAACGTATAGAGCGTGCTACTCACCTGTGGGGGTCTCAAGGCGCTGGGGGGAAGGGGGCGGTGCTGCTACTGCTCGAACATCCAGGTCTTGAGGTGTCTCCTGAAGGTGATGTGGTCCTGGGTCAGACGTAGGTGGACCGGAAGGAAGTTCCATGTCTTGGCGGCCAGGTAGGAGAACGATCTTCCTCCGGTGGTGGTTCTGCGGATTCGTGGGATGGCGGCCAGGGCGAGGGTGGCGGAGTGGACCTGGCGGGATGGAGTGTGGAGCATGAGGCGTCTGTTGAGGTATTCCGGTCCGGCGTTGTGGAGTGTGTGCATGGGTGAGGAGACTGATCGTGATTCTTTTGTTGATGGGGAGCCAGTGCAGGTCTCTCAGGTGGGCGGTTATGTGGCTGTGTCGGGGGATGTCCAGGATGAGGCGTGCGGATGCGTTCTGTATGCGCTGGAGTCTGTTCTGAAGTATTGCTGTGGTTCCTGTGTATAGGGCGTTTCCGTAGTCCAACCGGCTGGTGACGAGGGCCTGGGTGACCGTCCTTCTCGTTTCGGTGGGGATCCACCTGAAGATCTTTCAAAGCATGCGCAGGGTGTTGAAGCAAGAGGACGAGATGGCGTTGACTTGTTTGGACATGGTGAGCGAGAAGTCCAAGATGAATCCTAGGTTGCGTGCGTGGGATGTGGGTGTCGGTGGGGAGCCCAACGCGGTGGGCCACCAGGAGTCATTCCAGGCAGATTGTGATGTTCCCAGGATGAGGACCTCCGTTTTGTCTGAGTTTTGCTTTCGGCAGCGGTATTTCATCCATTCTGCGACGTCTTTCATTCCTTCCTGGAGGTTGATTCTGGCGGTGGATGGGTCTTTGGTGAGGGAGAGGATCAGCTGGGTGTCGTCGGCATAGGTGATGATGTTGAGGTTGTGTTTGCGTACGATGGTGGCGAGGGTGCTCATGTAGACATTGAAGAGGGTCGGGCTGAGTGAGGAGCCTTGGGGTACGCCGCAGATGATTTTGGTTGCCCCGGACCGGAAGGGAGGGAGGCAGATTCTCTGGGTTCTGTCGGAGAGAAATGAGGTGATCCATTCCAGGGCCTTTCCTTGGATCCCTGCGTTGTTGAGGCGGGATCTTAGAGTTCGGTGGCAGACGGTATCGAAGGCAGCAGAGAGTTCTAGAAGGATGAGGGCGGCGGTTTCCCCGTTGTCGAGCATGGTCCTGATGTCGTCGGTGGCTGCAATGAGGACGGTCTCGGTGCTGTGGTTGGCTCGGAAGCCGGACTGGGAAGGGTCGAGGGAGCCATTTGCTTTGAGGAAGGTGGTCAGCTGTTTGTTGACGGTCTTCTCGATGACCTTCGCTGGGAAGGGAAGAAGGGAGATGGGCCGGAAGTTCTTGAGATCCTTTGGGTCCGCTGTGGGTTTCTTCAGTAGGGCATTGATCTCGGCATGCTTCCAGCTCTTTGGGAAGGCGACGGACAAGAAGGAGTTGTTCATGACGTTCCGGAGGTGGGGTGCGATGACGGCGTCTGCTTTGTTGAATATGTGGTGCGGGCAGGGGTCTGATGGTGAGCCGGAGTGGATGGTGTTCATGACGTGGGTGGTGTCCTTGATGCTGACGGGGGTCCAGTTGCTGAGGGTGTCAGTGGGGAGCATTGGCTCGGTGGCTGGTAGCGGGGTCTGAGTGTCGAAGCTGTCGTGTATATCGGCGATCTTGCGGTGGAAGTAAGTGGCGAGGGAGTCGCAGAGGTCTTGCGAGGGTGGGATGTCATTGGAGTTGGCACTGGGGTTGGAGAGTTCTTTCACGATGCTGAAGAGCTCCTTGCTGTTGTGCGCGTTGTTGTCTAGGCGTTCTTTGAAAGCGGTCCTTTTGGTGGTGCGGATCAGTTGGTGGTGTTTGCGGGTGGCGTTCTTGAGAGCTGTGAGGTTCTCTGTTGTTCGGTCGTGGCGCCAGGTCTTCTCGCGGGTTCGGCATTATTTCTTTGTGTTCTTGAGGTCGTCGGTGAACCAGGTGGCTTTCTTGTTGCTGGGCTTTCCGGAGGTTTTTTTTAGTGGTGCGAGGGCGTCGGCACAGTCACTGATCCACTGTGTGAGGTTGCGTGCGGCGGTGTTGGCGTCAGTTGGGTCGTTTGGTGGGTTCTGGCTCAGTGATGTGGTCAGCTGGTCTGTGGTAACTTTGCTCCAGCATCTGCGGGGGATCTGTTGTGGACAGTGGTGGGATGTGGTCTTCTGGAAGGTGAAGTGGACGTAGCTGTGGTCTGTCCATTGTAGGCAGGTGGTGTGGCTGAAGGAGACGTTGTTGCTGGCAGAAAAAAATGATGTCCAGCGTGTGACCGGCGAGGTGGGTGGGGGTGGTCACCAGTTGCTTGAGTACGAGGTTGGCAAGGTTTTCAAGTAGGGAGGTGGTGTTCTTGTCGTTGTTGGTCTCCAGGTGGAAGTTCAGGTCGCCCAGGAGAATGTAGTCTGCGGAGGTGAGGGCATGCGCAGTGATGAAATCGGCGATGGCTTGGTCACCAGTTGTTTGAATCCGAGGTTGGCGAGGTTTTCAAGTAGGGAGGGGATGTTCTTGTCATTGTTGGTCTCCAGGTGGAAGTTCAGGTCGCCCAGGAGAATGTAGTCTGCGGAGGTTAGGGCATGCGCAGTGATGAAATAGGCGATGGCTTCGCTGAATTGTGTGCGTGGTCCCGGGGGCCTGTAGACAAGGGTTCCTCTGAAGGTGGTCTTGGGGGTCGGTATGGACCTGGAAGTGTAGATGTTCGGCGGAGGGGAGGGCATCCTCGGTGTTGGTCGTGACACTGATCGAGTTCCTGTGGATGATGGCATTATCTCCTCCGGTTTGGTTGATGTAGTCCTTCCGGGTGATCTTGTAGCCGTCCGGGATGAGTATGGTCATGTCGGGGGCTGAGGAGGTGTTCATCCAGGTTTCCGTGAGGAAGGGGACGTCCGGTGCAGTTGTGTAGAGGAGGTCCCAGAGTTCGATGGCGTGTTTGTGGACGAAGCGGGTGTTAAGAAGGATGCACTTGAGGTGGTTGTTGTTGCATGGTCCGGGGGTGGGGTGGCAGTGTGGAGGCAGGTGAAGTTGCATGCTCGGCAGGAGAAGGGTCCGTGGGTGCGCTTTGGGGTGGCTCGGTAGCAGGTGGATGCTCGGCCGGTGTTGAGTGCGTGTAGGGGGGCGGTGTCGTAGCTCAGCCTGGTTGTATGGCTCCTGCGGGGGCAAGGGGTTATTGCACTGGGCGCGGTCCTGGCGCGGACGGGTGCAGAGGGGCTTGCCTTAGGCACACCTGCTGCGCGTGGCTGCGCAGCGGACTGCATTATGAGGGGTCAAGGGAGGGAGGAGCAGCTGGGAGGGGGGAGGGGGGAGCGGGGCGGCAGGGGAGGCACGGGCGGGAAACAGACGCGGGGCAGACTTGGGATAGGGCGAGGGTAGTGAGCAGCATAGACAAGGCAATACAGAATAATGGGATACAACAGTGGGTAAACAAGCATTGGAAATGCAATAGGTCTCGCACCATTAGAGTTAGTGCTTTTAGAATTGTTTATGGGTTTTTTTGGTAAATGTTTAGCATTTTTGTTTCCTGTAGCCAATGCTAAAGAATTACAAATAAAAAAAGCCATAAACATTTCTAAAAGCTCTAACTGAAATGGTCTGAGACCTATTGCACTGTGTGAGGGTGAGGTGTTGAGGGTGAGTGAGGGTGAGCGTGAGGGTGAATGAGGGTGAGGTGTTGAGGGTGAGTGAGGGTGAGTGAGGGTGAGTGAGAGTGAGGGTGAGTGAGAGTGAGGGTGAGTGAGAGTGAGGGTGAGTGAGAGTGAGGGTGAGTGAGAGTGAGGGTGAGTGAGGGTGAGGGTGAGTGAGGGTGAGGGTGAGTGAGGGTGAGGGTGAGGCGTTGAGGGTGAGGTGTTGAGGGTGAGTGAGGGTGAGGGCGAGTGAGGTGTTGAGGGTGAGTGAGGGTGAGGGTGAGTTAGGGTGAGGTGTTGAGGGTGAGTGAGGGTGAGGGGGAGTAGTTGAGGCTGAGTGAGGGTGAGTGAGAGTGAGGGTGAGTGAGGGTGAGGGTGAGTGAGGGTGAGTGAGGGTGAGTGAGGGTGAGTGAGGGTGAGTGAGGGTGAGTGAGGGTGAGTGAGGGGTTGAGGTTGAGGGTGAGGTGTTGAAGGTGAGTGAGGGTGAGGGTGGGTGAGTGTGAGTGAGGTGTTGAGGGTGAGTGAGGGTGAGTGAGGGTGAGTGAGGGTGAGGGGGAGTAGTTGAGGCTGAGTGAGGGTGAGTGAGAGTGAGGGTGAGTGAGGGGTTGAGGGTGAGTGAGTGAGGGTGAGGAGTTGAGGGTGAGTGAGGGTGAGGGGTTGAGGGTGAGTGAGAGTGAGGGTGAGTGAGGGGTTGAGGTTGAGGGTGAGGTGTTGAAGGTGAGTGAGGGTGAGGGTGGGTGAGTGTGAGTGAGGTGTTGAGGGTGAGTGAGGGTGAGGGTGAGTGAGGGTGAGTGAGGGTGAGGGGGAGTAGTTGAGGCTGAGTGAGGGTGAGTGAGAGTGAGGGTGAGTGAGGGGTTGAGGGTGAGTGAGTGAGGGTGAGGAGTTGAGGGTGAGTGAGGGTGAGGGTGAGTGAGGGTGAGGGGTTGAGGGTGAGTGAGGATGAGTGAGAGTGAGGGTGAGTGAGGGGTTGAGGGTGAGGGGTTGAGGCGAGACCTAAAAACCTGACGATCGTAGGGTTTAGCAAGATTTTGGGGGTGAATGTAAAGAGGCTTGATGTGTGCATAAGTGCCTCTCAGGCAATACTTAGCATGAGCCCCTTCCCCTCCAAGAACACACCCCCACAGAGTTATTTTAAGTTTGCACAGCTGCATTTCATGTCCAGATGAATACTGAGAATGATAATTTTTCATCACTGAATAGAACTGATGTAGCTTATGAAAATAACACACAGTTTAAACAAACTGGAGATATACCAATAAAATACATCTATATTATTATAAATAACACCACTATTGTTTCATGGCGATCATGTCCGTAAAGGAAAGTAATTTGTGTTACAGCATAAGCGTTTAAAGAGTTTGCAATTGTTTCAAGACTATTTCTATACCATTACTGTGCAACGTTTCTCTACACGGACATAACCGCTTTACTCGCCATTAGAAAGTGACACAGACTATAAGGCAATGAAATATCACACAGGAGCACACTGAAAACGTGCAAATGTCACACTTAAGACTGAAAACTTGGCAACTTTGGACAATGCGGGGGTGGGGTGCCGTGCAGACTGAATACCTGTACCAGTCAGATCCTTCAAGACTGACTCTTCGGCTGTTAGCATCAATTTGCAAATCCCCGCCTCAATACCTCAAGTGATTGTAACATTGTTTGGACACGGGAAGTCTTTTTGCAATAAAGCTTATTTGATTCTACAGCCACGATTTCTACTGAAGACGGAGGGAAGAGAGGGGAGGAGAAATGCGACACGGCGGGAAGGGGAGGGGGCGGAGCTGATTGGAATTGAATTGGTTGAAGTGTGAATTTTTTTAAGTGGGTGAGGGAATGTAACACTGGTTTGGCAGGAGAGACCACTGGGACAGAAGCAACATAGCAGGGCTGGTGGAAGCAACACAATTGCAGGTACGGAAGGAACATAGTAGGTAGGGCGGGGGGGGGTGTTGTAAAGCAAACGGGTGACCGAGCAGTGAGGGGTGGAATAAAGCAAACTGACGAGCGAAACATGAAGCAGGCAAGGAATACTACTGGCAAGAAAGCAACCTGGAGGAGGTGAGGCACAGGAGTTCCAGCAGCGCATTACTGAGGCAGATAAGGGTGAAGCACATGTCAGGCAGCGCATTACTGAGGCAGGTGAGGAACGGGAGCAGGCAAAGCCCAGGTCAAGCAGCGCATCACTGAGGCCGGTGAGGGAGAAGCACATGGGTGAGCAACATGTCGCATGGCAGAGGGGGAAGAGAAGTACATGCGGGAGAGCAACACCGAGCATGGTGGAGGGGGACGAGAAGTACATGCGGGAGAGCAACACAGAGCATGACGGAGGGGGAAGAGCAGTACATGAGGGAGACCACTGGAAAACACTTGCTCACTCTGACTGCGTAACAAAAATGGTGCATGAAAAGGGATTTGTGGACGGATGCAAGTAAATGCAGCCATGCTCCAGGGGAGGGGACAAATGCAAGAGGAAGTAAAGCCTACAAGTGAACCAATAAGAATGGAGCAAATGTAAATGACCAAGCAAGTCAATGATATGCGATGGACAGGTTGGAGTCCACTTTAAGCCGACAATGGTTCTTTTTGCGCACTCAAAAAAAAGGAGGGAAGAGAGGGGAGGGGGGAGGAGAAATGCGACACGGCGGGAGGGGGCGGAGCAGGTAAAATAAACAAAGAAGATGGAGGGAAGAGAGGGGAGGGGGGAGGAGAAATGCGACACGGCGGGAAGGGGAGGGGGCGGAGCGGGTAAAACAAGCAAGTGTTTATTTACATGAAGCTAAAAATCAACCATGAAATATAAACGTTAACGTTTTTCGCATTAAAGCACTTCGACATGACACCAAGCACAACAGAATAATAAACGCGTGCCTGCAATTTGCAAAAAAATACAAGACGGAGGGAAGAGAGGGGAGGGGGGAGGAGAAATGCGACACGGCGCGAGGGGAGGGGGGAGGAGAAATGCGACACGGCGGGAAGGGGAGGGGGCGGAGCGGGTAAAACACGACGGACGTGCACGCGCTTTTAAGCTCAATGCGCATGCGCATTGAGCTTAAAAGTCACGGGCACTGCAAGGAATCGCCACGATTCCTTGCAGTGTGGATAAAGAGTTGATAAGTCCCAATACTCTCGCTTGCTCGATGCGCATGCGCATCGACAGGCGAGACCTAAAAAACGGCAGAGACAAGTCAATACAAGTCAGGAAATAAGAACAGTGGGAAAAGCAAAAAAAGATAGAAATCAAGACAGCAGAAAGAAAGACAGAAATTAGGGAGAAGAGGCACAGAGAAACAACAGGTACCAGTGAAGGAGACCCACCATTGGGCCACCAGGGATCGAACCGGCAGGCAGCAGGGCTCAGGGGCACGGCAGGAGCAGGGTGTGGTACCGCGTTGGGGGAGCGACCTGGCCTGAAAACTGGGTCAAGGGCCGCATAGCAGTAGCAGCCCGTGCAGGTAAGCGTGGTGGGGCAGGAGTGGGGTGAAAGTGACAAATGATAGGATAGGGACTGTAAAATAAAAATACGATGGGATAGGGAATGTAAATTAAATAAAATCACTTACCTTGCGCTCGCTGCGATGCGGCTAGCACAAGGTAAGTGGCTTTATTTATTTATTTTTACATTTCCTATCCTGTTGTTTCTCACTTTTACCCACCCGTGCCCCGCCCCACTGCACTTACCTGCATGGGCTGTTACTGGCAGATAGTACTGAAATTATATCTATATAAAATTACGACAGAATCGGTATACCTGGGCCTCTTGTCTATCGCGAGTCAAAGTCTGGTGAACAGGGCCTTACTACACCTACGAACAGATGTGTAGCACTTTAATTGTCCACATGCTTTACAGGCAAGTTTGTTTGGAATGCATATTACAGCAGTCCAAAAACGTAGGGGACACTAATCCAAGAAATGAGTTTTACTTGAATCAAGCTCATAATTGTAAACATAATAAACATGTGAAACATGACAAAGCAGCACTTCTGTATGTCAACATGTTAACTCGTTCGACGCTCATGACGAGCTCAGCTCACTGTTATTCCCACATCCCAAACTGTCCAAATAACTTAGATGCCAAACTGTCTAAGTGCGCAGGCAACCGATGGGCTTGATAGAGCCCAACCATCTGCTACATAGAGTTCAACCAGGTTTTTGCAAAGGTATCTAACAAAGGAGCTTAGACAGATTAGAGATCAAGATGGAGTGTGCACTCTGATTCTGTTAGGCCTGATAGCAGCATTTGAAACGACTTCACACTCCATTTTGCTCAGATCTTTGATGGAAATTGGTATTGCATTAAAGGTCTTGGAAGGGTTTGCTTCCTTTCTCCAAGACTGACCTCTTGCTCAACTCCTAAACCCATTGTATTGGGTGTGTCACAGTACTTGTGTTGAGTTCCAGTCTATTTAACCTCTTTGTGGCCAGATCTGACCTATATGATCGAGTCTTTTGGCATCTCTTTCTAAACCTATGCTGATGATACCTAGTTAATAGTAGGGGTGAGTGGAAAAACTCTGTGGAGTTACATGAAATATCTGCAAGATTTTGCAGAGTTTCGTGAACTGGAAGAATTTGGCACATGGCTGCTTGTGCTGATTTTTAGCTCAGAGCGCTGATACCACATGGAAAAATCTGTGCAACTGACATGCCAGAAGGTGCTGCTTCTCGAGTTGATTTTGCTGCCGCTCCATTAGATTTTCTACTTGAGCAGCAGTTTTCTCACCATGAGCGGTCGTGACCACTTGCGATCGCCTGTGTTGGAGAAATCTTGCCAGGTGCCTAATTGAAAATTTTATTAGGGGACACCAAATCTCACTTGTGCTCGCCAACTTACTGTTGGCAAGTCACGCACAAAAAAAAACTCTGCCACATGGTGGTTGGCTAAATTTGGCTGGAACTCCTTGTTAAATGTGTAATGCAATGCGGAGTGGCTGAAACTCTCAATAGTCAGACTGGGTGGGGATATAGCAGGGCCAATTGGATAGAGGTTAACTCCCTTGCCCTGAGCAGAGGTAAAACTGATGTGGTGGTCTTCTGCCCTGGTTCGGCCTAGTCCTTAGACTGGTAGCCAGCTAGCTTGAGGAGACTTTCTGTCTCTGCTCCTCATGCGTAAAATCTTAATTTTCACATGGAAAAGGACCTACATTTAGTAGAATATGTGAAGTCTGTCTGTACCATAGCATTCATGATTCTTTAAGTAACCAGGAAAATCCCACTCAGCAAGGAAAGACATGTTTCAGGCACTGATCATATCCAAAGTGTACTTTTGAAACACACTTTTAGTAGTGGCACCACAACATCTCCCACATAATTTTCAGCTGTTGCAAAATGCCATGGCCTGGCTCTAAGGAGAGACTCGCCCATGTTTGCCCTTCTATAGAACTTGTACTGGCTCCCATACATTAAGTAAGCCTTTCTAAGGCATTGTAGTTATGTTATAAATCGATCTATCACTACAGAAAGGGCACATACACAAAGACACTCCTTTCTGGGTCTACTCCTCAGTGGGATCTTAGATCCATACATAGATTTCTGCTGGTCATCCCCAAGATTTAGGAAAGTGAGGCAAGGGGGCTGTTCACTGGCAACGACTACCACTAGAGTGTGGAATACTCTACCATTAGTGGTCCGCAAGCAAGATAGTTACCTCACATTTAGGAAAAAACATGAAAACCTTCTCAATCAGTTATAACGGTGAATTGATCTTGCCTTTCTGAGGCCTGCAATCCCCCAGGTTTCAGGGCATATTATACTTTCTTGCCCATAATCCCAGATTTATGTGGAAATGATTGAGCTTTCATTGTACTATAGCGCCGGGAAACTTCCCTGGAAGTAGATGTGGCGCTTTATAAATGGATAACTCAAATTAAATCAAATCAAGGTGACCTGAACTTCCAGCACCTAAAAGCGACATCTGTGTAAGGATTTAGGCGCCCTTGCTTCCTTGCCAGGGTATGACTCGTCCAGGGCTCTCCCACCCCCAGGCTTCGAGCCTACCATCTCTCAAGCAATCATTTTCCAGCTCTCCCTATCTGGGTCCGACATTCTTCACTGCCCCCTCGGGGGCTTTACCTTCATAGAGCCAATGACCCGCTCTGTATCTCTCGTCAGTCAATCAGTCAGTGGCACCTGGCAGCCAAACACAAAACATGTGTAGCCCAGGCCCAGCCCTCTCCCTAAAGCGATCTCCATCCACCACTGGCTCGGGTACAATCGCCCATCAATCAGGGAGACCTCGGCAGCACGGCCGATCCCCAACACTGCCGGCCGATTGTATCAGCCTGTGCCCCTGGGGCTCCGTCCTGCTGGACAAACACCAGTCCAAGAGGCACTGAGAGACACCGTCATAAGCAACTAAAGTACCGTGCTTGGTATCAGTTCGCAGCGCCTAGCTTTCCATCAATAGCGCACGCTGGCCTTCCAGGCCCCACTGCATAGCTTTTGACCTGCTTTGCCCAGCTTTCCACCACATCACGGAGTTTCCAAGACACTGGTCTCCGCTTTCAACCAGCAAGGCCCAACATTTTCAACCTGCGTTTCTACCATCGTGCCCACCTTTCAAGGTGCAATGACCACCATTTGAACCACAGTGCAACGGTTTAAACGCCCGTTGCAAGACTTCCAACTTTAAACACCAGCGTACAAACCGCAGTGCCCAGCTTTCTATTCACAGAGGTTGGTGTACATTCTAAAGCACCCAGCTTTCTATTCATAATGGCTAGTGTACATTCTAATACGCCCAGCTTCCTATTCACAATGTCTAGTGTACATTCTAAAACACCCAGCTTTCTATTCACAGTGGTTAGTGTACATTCTAATACGCCCAGCATCCTATTCACAATGGCTTGTGTACATTCTAAAGCACCCAGATTTCTATTCACAGTGGCTTGTATACATTCTAAAGCACCCAGCTTTTTATTCTCAGTGACAGGTGTACATTCTAAAGCACCCAGCTTTCTATTCGCAGTGGCAAGTGTCAGGGGCGTAGCTAGAGCTTGTGGCGCCTGGGGATATCCCTCAGATTGCCACCCATGGACTCCGCAGCCCTGTGATTGTGTGACCTTAAGTCTCGGACTCGAATTTCAATGACTATGACTGACACTTTCTCCCGAGCAAAATCAAGCAATGAAGACGAGGGAAACATATAAATATCAGAAATTACTCCACTTTGAGCAAAGAGAAAGTCTAACAGCTGCAAAGCACCAGAAAGGAGGGGAACTACCCTAGTGCCCCTTTAACCTGATTGGACAGTGGCCTCAGACACTCGCCTCAGACAATCTGCATCCTGCAAGGCTCAGGGGAGTGAGAGAGAGGCACACATAAGTTACAGCCAGCCAGGGTGGTGGTGTGTGTAAAATGGAATGTCGCGTTATGAGAAAATCCAAAAATGGCAGACGCTGACACACCAAAAGAGGACAGGTTAATGTTTGACATAGGCAACAAAAGAGGTGGTCAGTTTCGTTTTTTTTTTATTAATTCACCATACGTTTTGACAGGAGGAGCACTTCTTGATCAGTTTCCCAGCGGACAACAGATGTCCTATTAGTGTTAAACACAAAAGCCTGGAACTATTAAAGTCAGAAAGAGTATGGTAATAATGCGGAAAGTGTCTAGAAAAATGGCCATTCAGAAAATGACATTCCCCATTTGTAATGTTGGAGAGGACAGAGGAGTCATGAGCACAAAAAAGCTATATATAAATGTACTGTAGCACATAAACAGGTAAGCTCTTTCAGACAAACAGAGAGAGAATAAAAGAGCTGCACTGGAGAGACAGTGAGTTCAGGTGCCTAATATCTGTGGACTGATGCTGGGCTGCACCGTTTTTAAATCACTTTCTGAGCATGTATTTGACAAGAATAACTTTCTGAAATATGTTGCTCAACGACAATGTATGCTGTGATTTTCTGTGCTACAGGACAGTGAATGCAAAAGCAGAAGAGCTAATAAAACCTAATACAGTGCTTTAAAATAATTTATGAAGCAGTCACTGTATGGCACATGTATTCAGGAAAAACACAAACCTTTCCCTCCCAAAGCTTGAGGTTAGCAACTCTCAGTATGTAAGTCGCAGTATCAATTTATGAAAAAATTGTCTTCTCATCATGAAGTATACATGTCTGATCGAACAAGGCAAGATGGCAGCTAGTGCGTCGTAGGGTAAAGTCGCATGTACTCCCTTTCCCGACCGGGAGAATGAAGAAGGACTATTTGAGGCGGAGATGTGGCTGGTTCACAGGATAATACAGAAACTCTTGAGGAATACCGGTTACACAGATTCTCATCTCCTACAGCGAGTATGTACTGCGTGCACGACTTTGAAGGAGTGTTGGCAGAGTGTCTATAGCGGCGTGAAGATAATGTCTCAGCGTACGAGACAAGAGAAGGACAAGGATAGAGAGAAACTCCTGCCGGCAGTTAATGGCGCGAGCAAAGCGCTAAGTGATAGTTCCCGGACCGGGACCATACCGAAAATGCCACCACCTAACAAAAGATCAACGCCCGCTTTGAGTGCGACTCACAAAGCACAGCAGCGGAAAGCAGAGAAGGAAAAGAAAATAGGCTTAAAAACAACACAAGTTGCAGCAGCAGTACATAATGAAACACTGCATGTAATGCAGAGCTTAAATAAAGACAGTGCCAGGATTGTAGGGAATATTGGCGGGACGGCAACCAAGGACGCCAGAGATGCAAACCTCAGACAGCCTACCTTGACAGAGACGTTCAATATGAAGTTATCGACTGGGACTACAGTCAGACCCCCTGTGAGCCACTTTCCGGCAGGAGACGCTGAATCCGATGCTGGGGCAGAGAATGCCGTCCTCGAGGACGCCGGCGTCGGGATTGCAGAGCAACCAGGAAGAACCGCCGTGAATGGTACGCTTTCCGCGGGATCAGACGGAACGGCAGAGAAGTCACAGAACAGGAATGCGAAGCAGTCGGCTATTGGTATGATTACCACGGAGTTAGCTGTGACGGGGGAGACGGAGGAGAACTTGCAGGGCAAGGGCACAAAACAGTTGGTGACCGGAAAGACACAGAACGGGAGCACAAAGCAACCAGTGATTGGCCAGCCCCCTGTGGATTCAGCTGAGTCGGTGGAGATGGAGGAAAAGTCGCAAGACAGGAGCTCAAAGCAGCCGGCGACCGGGAGGTTATCGGTAGTAGGTAGCAACGCCATCGCAGGGGCTGAAGGTATGAATAACGCCCAGATGATGGATGCATTGTTACAGGCAGAGGCAGAACTAAATAACGATGTAAGGCAGAAGCAGTGCGCAAAATGGGGGAGTCTGGCAAGTGTGGGCTCGCAGAGAGAACGTGAAGGTGATAAGTTCTTTTCAGGTAATGAGGGGTCGGATTCCTCTAGTGAGGAGGAGGAAGGTATAGAGACTACTGACATAAGTTCGGATGCCGAGGAAAGCAGTGGCTCTAAGGATATAAACACTCAGAAAAGGAGGAAATCGGCAGCAAAACGAGGCTCTTTAGCCAACACAAATAAAAAACTTGTATGGGATTATTCTGCAACATCAGGCGTGTATCAGGAGGGCATTCATGGAAAAGGCACAACAGGAGGGCAGGAGAATGGAGCGGCACAGCATGCTACACTAGATCTGCTGGTCAATATGTTAAAACAAATGCAGGGGGAAGCCAGGGCGGAGAGCCATAGAGCAAGGCATGACACTAAAAAAATACAGGCCTCTATAAGAAAAATGAATACAAAATACGAGGAGGTCGAGGAGAGAGTAGTGCTGGTGAAGGAAAGAACGGGAAGGCTCGAGGATGAGGTAACAGACTGGCAGACATTTAAGATGGAGCAGACAAAAGTTGTGGAGGATTTGCAGTGGAAAATTGAGGACTTCGAAAATCGCCAGAGGCGTAATAACGTGGGACTTCTTGGACTGGAGGAAGGGGTAGAGGGGCAGGATGCAAGAGGATAAGTCATTAAGTTATTAAAAGGAGCATTTCCGGAAGACCAGTGGCAATGGGAGGTAGAGGTCCAAAGGGCACACAGGTTTCCACTAACAATTACAAAGAAACGAGGTGGGAATCAGGATACTCTGCCAAGAGCCATGTTGATCTTCTTTGGCAATTTCTTGACAAGACAAGAAATCATGGAAAAAGCCAGACCAGGCTCCAAGAAAACATTTGAGGGGGTCACGTTTTTCGCGAGACCTGACTTTTGTCATGTGACTGTGGAGAGGCGGTGGCGCCTTAGGCAAATTAATTGCTCCTTTTCATCTGCAAGGTGCAGAGGCATACTTAATGTTCCCGGCGAAATTGAAGGTTATCACTGGAGGTTATACTAGGATGTTTTTTTCGGAAGTAAAGGCAGGGGATTATCTAGAAGAGTTGACTGAACAGCATAGGGGGGGGAAATAATACAGCAAAAGAGTGATGTATTGGATTTGCCGATAGTATCAGGAAAGCTACGGGGAGGAGAGGTAGGGCGATACTACAATGCAAGCAGTCACACAAAGGTCATGCATGACCTATTTGCCTGTGAAAGGGGGGGGATGCCTGTGGGAGGGGAGGGCAGGGGGAAGGGATGGGAGTAGGGGGGGGAAGGCTTGGTGATGGTTGGGTGGAGAAAGCAGCACAAAATGACAAAACACATAAAGAAGAGGAAGCTTGGGTATATATAATGAGAGAAGAGAGATTTAAGCTGGCAGGCAGTATGGAAAATCCTTGTAAATATACATGCCGTTAAGGGTGGCCTCTTTGAACATATGTGGATTGAATAACGGAGGGAAAATGCAGAAAGCTGCAGCTATGCTAAGGATGTTAAGGCTGGACGTGATATGCCTCCAAGAGACTCATATTGTGGGGAAGGATACATTGATGTTGGAGCAGATGGGGTATGATGTTCTTGCTCATACAAATCAGGATATTAGGATAAGAGTAGTAGCTATCTTAGCTAAGAAAGGGGCTGTCAAAATTAAAAGGAAAAAGGAGGATCAGGAGGGGAGATGGGTAATAGTGGAAGTGGAAACATCTGCTGGGCATTTCATAATTGTTTCTGTTTATGGCTCTACCGATCATGAACCGGAAGTTTTTGAATATTTGGACTTGGAACCCGGACTGTGGCCAGAGCCTGTAATATGTTGTGGGGATTTTAATATTAATGGCTTGCATGGGCTGGGGGTAACGGGCGGGGGAGGGTATGTTGGGCGGAAAAGGAAAACACGTGATGCGATAAATAATTTAGCGCAACATAATGCATTGGTAGATGTGTGGGCCAATAACAATCCGTTCGGGACAGGGAGTACATATTATTCAGCACCACATAGAATGGTCGCCAGGCTGGATTTTTTTCTTTTGTCAAGTTCTAAGATAAATGGAGCCCAGATAGAACGGCTGCCAAAGATTATATCAGACAACAAGCGGGGTTGCTGAACCGTTCCTAAAAAGGGGAGAGGGAGGGAGAATGGGCTGTACCATAGGGGTATAATATCACCCTTGGGCATCCATTAGGTTGGACATGTTTGCCTCACACACCCCGAAGGATGTCATGCTTCATCATCGGCGGTTGCTCCTCGTCGGGGAGGCGGTGCAATCCCCGACGGGCTCACCTCAAAGAGGGGCTCTTTAGCGGAGATCTTTTTGTCCACTTGCCTGTTGATGAAGTGTGGGTATGTGGGCTAGGGCAATAGTATCCTAAAAAAGTAAGTTTAAAAGATAGTAGAGGGTCCCGGAAACAACTTTATTCTGGAGGTCCTCCTACTATCATTAAGAAGGTGAAGTTTAGTTTGTAAGGTCACGGAGAGTTACGTGCCGCGTTTCAAACTAAACTGTTGTGATGGTCGGTCAACATGTTTCTCGCTTGGGTTCTTCCCGCGATTCTTCAGGACCTAGTGAAAGTGTGAGTGAGAGTTTTAAAACGAGGACATGCTAGTGTCATGAACCTAGTGTGTTACCTCAGGGGAATCCTGTGCCTGAAGTATGGAGATATAAAAAAGAGACATTAATGCAGGTATCGTTACAAATGTCAACAACTTTTATAAACGGTAACAGCCAATCTAAGCATCTCAGTGCAGTGAAGTGAAGGTGGTGTGTGTGAAGTTACACATACGAACATGCCTGTGGTGTAGTGAGAGTGTGTAGTGTAGTGAACACTCTCATGCCTATGTCCGTGGTGTTTAAAACAATGGTAAAAACCAGTGGTTAAAAACACAACTGCTATCTCTAAGAGAGAACTCTAATCAGGGAAGGCAATTACTGACGTGATGGATATCAGACTCACCTAAAGGTCTTGGATTATTAACCACCTGAGTACTCGGCGGGTCGGAACAACAGAGGTTGCCTCTAGATCAGGCTAGAGAGGGAGAACTAAGGTTAGGGAAGTTCAGGGTGTCAAGTTCTACCATGTTCGGCAACTCTGGGATTATCAAAACTTACCTCTGGTTATCCGTGTCCGTACTGAGTCACCTACCCATCACCGCCGAGCTCGAATAGGTAATGAACAAACGGGGTGTGAGTTATTTATAGGTGGACTCGTCATGAGTAGGCGTCAGGTCACGCCCTAAGTGTAGGTCACGTGGTAACCAGGGTAAAAGCGGCCATGATGGAGTGGTGTACTCAGTGTTAAAGCAGGTCTGGGTTAAATCCATTGATAAAGCATGGTATGTTCACAATGAATGCCAGGGGATATCCTCGTTCAGACCCTGTCTGTCTGTTGAAAGGCGGTGTACCCACCTTTGTTCTTTACGGAACAGGGCGTTTTTAGGGCAATTTGGACTCGCCTCAAGGATCACCCATTGTATGCAGTCGGCGCTATGTTGGTTCTCAAGGAAGTGTTTGCACATCTTGGTGTGTGACTTTTTGCACCGAAAGTTACTGCGGTGTTCGGTGATCCTTGTTTTAATTGTGCGTGTGGTCATCCCGATATACTTAAGACCACACGGGCAAGTTAGCATATAGATGCAGTGAGTGGTATTGCAGTTTGTGTGCCCCTGGATAACCCACTTGAAAGTGTCGGTGAGCTGTATTGTCTTTTGGGGAGTGGTGTATTTGCAAACCCCACAATTACCGCATGGGTAGTGACCGGTGACAGGTGGCATGTTCCACAATGTCTGCTGGGAACTTTTTTTATTAGTAATCTTCGGTCTTGTGTGGATCAATATGTCCTTCACATTCTGTGTCCTCTTGAAAGCAAACCTAGGTTGTTCAAAGGGTATATCCCCGGTATTAAGGATTCCCCAGTGACGTTTTATGGTGTTTTTTATCTTGGTTGATAACGGGGTAAATGTCGTCACACAAGTGATAGGTTGATTTACAACGGGTGGTTTTTCCCTTCTCTCAAGGATTGCCTCTCTGTTGTTGTTTCTTGCTCGCTTTTGTGCTCTTGTGACCTCTCCTCTGGGGTAACCTCTGTCTAGTAGGTTTCTAGAGAGGATGGTTGATTCCTTCTTGTAATCAGCAATGTTACTACAATTCCGCCTGATACGCAGGAATTGCCCAAAGGGTAGATTGTTCCTCAAGGCTTTTGGGTGGTGGCTCTCAAAATGTAGGAGGCCGTTACGGTCTGTTGGTTTCCTAAACATTGTTGTCTGGAGTCCACCCTCTCTCATTTGTACAGTGAGGTCGAGAAAAGCAATATCTTCAGACGAGGAAGACATTGTGAACCGAAGATATGGATTCAGTGAGTTAACCCATACGAAGAATGCCTCGTGTGAGTTGGGACGACCCGACCAAAGGATCAGGATATCGTCAATGAAACGCTTCCACATAATGATGTTTGCTGAAAATGGGTTGGATTCGTGGTGGATATGTTTGTCCTCAAAATCGGCCATATATAGACATGCCAACGACGGCGCAAAGGTGCTGCCCATCGAAGTGCCTTGGGTCTGGTGGAAGAATTGACCCTTGAACTCAAAGAAGTTCTCAGTGAGTGCAAGGGTTGCACATTCCATAATAAATGACACTGGTGTAACAGAATCCCATTCCTCCATCCTCAGGCGTGATTCGATTACCTCTAGAGTAGCCCTCTGTGGGATGTTGGTATAGAGGGCTTCAACATCTAGGGTAATCAAAAGATCAACTTGGTTGACGTTGCCGATTGAGTTGAGATGCCGTAGGGTGTCGGCAGTGTCCTGAATGTAGGAGGGGATGTGTTTAACCATCGGCTGGAGAAAATGGTCACAAAACTTCGACAATGGTTCTAATACCGAATCGATACCAGAAACTATCGGTCTCCCCGGGACTGGTCTTGTCCCTTTATGAATCTTTGGAAGGGCATAGAAGTAGGGAACCCTCGGGTTCTTCTGTTTCAGAAATTCTGCCTCCTTCTTGCTGATCCAAAGTTCACATTCAGCGGTTTCCACCAGGCCTGCGATGGTTGTTTGCAGGCGAGGGGTCGGATCACAAGGAATGGGGGTGTAGTACCGATTGTCGTTAAGTTGCCTTAGGCACTCGAGCTCGTAGTCTTTGGTGTTCATTAAGACAGTGGCCCCGCCCTTATCAGCTTGTTTTATAGTGATGAGAGGATCGTCTGCCAATGTTTTTAGTACCTCCATGTCTTTCCGAGAAATGTTGGAGTAGGTCTTTTTCCTGTCAAGGGTCTCGATGTCTTTCAATACCGCCTGTTCAAAGGTCAGGACTTCATTAGGAACCATCCCATTGTGGGGTGTGAATGTCGACGGGTTATGTAAACCTGAGTCTTGTGCAGGTTCTTGGGGTTTGCCTTCGAAAAAGGCCTTGAGTCTGACCTTTCTGAAGAAGGATTGCAATTCCCTGGTCTGATTGAACAGGTCGATTTTCGGTGTTGGGACAAAGCCCAGTCCTTTTTGAAGAACCTGTTCCTCGTTCTTGGTCAGTATGCGATCCGAGAGATTGACCACCAGGCTCATTTTGGCCCTGACCTGTTCGTGTTCCGGGTGTCCATTCCGTGGGGGCGTGTGTCCTCCCACTGCACTTTCTTCTCGGTGGTGTTGCCTCGCTTTCGCCCGCGCCCTCTGCCCCAGCCTCTGCCTAAAAAAGGGGGGCGTGCTGACCCTTGGGGCGCAAAGAAAGGGGGATATTGTGGTGCAAATGGTGGCTGAAACGGCTGGAAGTGAGGGTATTGCCAAAACGGGGGACCCATTGGTTGCCCTTGGTTTGGATAGTTCTGGTAATTATGGGGGTTCTGTTGTCCCCGTCCTCTACCTCTTTTAGCCCTTGGTGGAATATTGGTAGTATCGTTATCGTCACCACCTTCGGAACCACTGTTCGAACCTCGTCTGGATGAGGTCGTGCTGGAGTCCGAGTTATAGTTGGTTCCCGGCGGGACGTAATCGTCCTTTAGGTACGGGTAGACTTTCTCCTTGGAAAATCTTTTAATATCCTTCTGGAGCTTAGCCACTTTCTGATTCATCAAGTACTCCTTGTGTTCTGCCATTTCCTTATTTAATTCGGCCAATTTAGTTTTGAAGCCTGTGTTCTGGCCTGCGGTCTTAAGTGCGGCCTCAGCTTCCTGAATACGGACTAGTAGTGCATCTGCCAGTCTTTTGGATGTGTTGACAATCAGAATCAAGAGATCGTGGGTGCATTTCCATGCTACCTGGGACCACTCAATCTTGAACTGTCCATCCTCCCAGAATATTCTTGGGAAGTTCTTCACTATTAGGCCATTTGGGGCTATTTTGGCTTTAAAGTATTGTGCCATCATAGCTCCGTGTATTGTGATCCTGATCCATTCTCGTTTCAGGTCTGATAAAGTTTGCCACTCGGTGGTGTTACTCCCAGAAGCGGTTTCGACGTCTATGCCAAAAAGTGATGGAGTTCTCATAATAGCAGCTGCGTCTTCTTCACCAAAGCTGAGCCCCTGACCTTCCATTATGTACTAGTCAGGTGGAGCCGGTAAAGAGAAACAAAGAAAGAAAAGGTTACCCTGGATGGGTAAACCGAGTAATACACCGTTGTGTGAGTTACTAGTTGGGGGATATGAACAATCTCACCCACCGTTGTATAGCTCCCACGGTTTGCACCGTGCAGGAATCGTCGTCAACAAAAGAGGGAGTGTGATCAATGGATCAACCGGGCACCGATTACCACCTCAAAAAGGGAGGTGGGAGGTCCAGTTACAGCGTGTGCCCGTGTGTAGTGTACTCAAACAACAAGCGGGGTTGCTGAACCGTTCCTAAAAAGGGGAGAGGGAGGGAGAATGGGCTGTACCATAGGGGTATAATATCACCCTTGGGCATCCATTAGGTTGGACATGTTTGCCTCACACACCCCGAAGGATGTCATGCTTCATCATCGGCGGTTGCTCCTCGTCGGGGAGGCGGTGCAATCCCCGACGGGCTCACCTCAAAGAGGGGCTCTTTAGCGGAGATCTTTTTGTCCACTTGCCTGTTGATGAAGTGTGGGTATGTGGGCTAGGGCAATAGTATCCTAAAAAAGTAAGTTTAAAAGATAGTAGAGGGTCCCGGAAACAACTTTATTCTGGAGGTCCTCCTACTATCATTAAGAAGGTGAAGTTTAGTTTGTAAGGTCACGGAGAGTTACGTGCCGCGTTTCAAACTAAACTGTTGTGATGGTCGGTCAACATGTTTCTCGCTTGGGTTCTTCCCGCGATTCTTCAGGACCTAGTGAAAGTGTGAGTGAGAGTTTTAAAACGAGGACATGCTAGTGTCATGAACCTAGTGTGTTACCTCAGGGGAATCCTGTGCCTGAAGTATGGAGATATAAAAAAGAGACATTAATGCAGGTATCGTTACAAATGTCAACAACTTTTATAAACGGTAACAGCCAATCTAAGCATCTCAGTGCAGTGAAGTGAAGGTGGTGTGTGTGAAGTTACACATACGAACATGCCTGTGGTGTAGTGAGAGTGTGTAGTGTAGTGAACACTCTCATGCCTATGTCCGTGGTGTTTAAAACAATGGTAAAAACCAGTGGTTAAAAACACAACTGCTATCTCTAAGAGAGAACTCTAATCAGGGAAGGCAATTACTGACGTGATGGATATCAGACTCACCTAAAGGTCTTGGATTATTAACCACCTGAGTACTCGGCGGGTCGGAACAACAGAGGTTGCCTCTAGATCAGGCTAGAGAGGGAGAACTAAGGTTAGGGAAGTTCAGGGTGTCAAGTTCTACCATGTTCGGCAACTCTGGGATTATCAAAACTTACCTCTGGTTATCCGTGTCCGTACTGAGTCACCTACCCATCACCGCCGAGCTCGAATAGGTAATGAACAAACGGGGTGTGAGTTATTTATAGGTGGACTCGTCATGAGTAGGCGTCAGGTCACGCCCTAAGTGTAGGTCACGTGGTAACCAGGGTAAAAGCGGCCATGATGGAGTGGTGTACTCAGTGTTAAAGCAGGTCTGGGTTAAATCCATTGATAAAGCATGGTATGTTCACAATGAATGCCAGGGGATATCCTCGTTCAGACCCTGTCTGTCTGTTGAAAGGCGGTGTACCCACCTTTGTTCTTTACGGAACAGGGCGTTTTTAGGGCAATTTGGACTCGCCTCAAGGATCACCCATTGTATGCAGTCGGCGCTATGTTGGTTCTCAAGGAAGTGTTTGCACATCTTGGTGTGTGACTTTTTGCACCGAAAGTTACTGCGGTGTTCGGTGATCCTTGTTTTAATTGTGCGTGTGGTCATCCCGATATACTTAAGACCACACGGGCAAGTTAGCATATAGATGCAGTGAGTGGTATTGCAGTTTGTGTGCCCCTGGATAACCCACTTGAAAGTGTCGGTGAGCTGTATTGTCTTTTGGGGAGTGGTGTATTTGCAAACCCCACAATTACCGCATGGGTAGTGACCGGTGACAGGTGGCATGTTCCACAATGTCTGCGGGGAACTTTTTTTATTAGTAATCTTCGGTCTCGTGTGGATCAATATGTCCTTCACATTCTGTGTCCTCTTGAAAGCAAACCTAGGTTGTTCAAAGGGTATATCCCCGGTATTAAGGATTCCCCAGTGACGTTTTATGGTGTTTTTTATCTTGGTTGATAACGGGGTAAATGTCGTCACACAAGTGATAGGTTGATTTACAACGGGTGGTTTTTCCCTTCTCTCAAGGATTGCCTCTCTGTTGTTGTTTCTTGCTCGCTTTTGTGCTCTTGTGACCTCTCCTCTGGGGTAACCTCTGTCTAGTAGGTTTCTAGAGAGGATGGTTGATTCCTTCTTGTAATCAGCAATGTTACTACAATTCCGCCTGATACGCAGGAATTGCCCAAAGGGTAGATTGTTCCTCAAGGCTTTTGGGTGGTGGCTCTCAAAATGTAGGAGGCCGTTACGGTCTGTTGGTTTCCTAAACATTGTTGTCTGGAGTCCACCCTCTCTCATTTGTACAGTGAGGTCGAGAAAAGCAATATCTTCAGACGAGGAAGACATTGTGAACCGAAGATATGGATTCAGTGAGTTAACCCTTACGAAGAATGCCTCGTGTGAGTTGGGACGACCCGACCAAAGGATCAGGATATCGTCAATGAAACGCTTCCACATAATGATGTTTGCTGAAAATGGGTTGGATTCGTGGTGGATATGTTTGTCCTCAAAATCGGCCATATATAGACATGCCAACGACGGCGCAAAGGTGCTGCCCATCGAAGTGCCTTGGGTCTGGTGGAAGAATTGACCCTTGAACTCAAAGAAGTTCTCAGTGAGTGCAAGGGTTGCACATTCCATAATAAATGACACTGGTGTAACAGAATCCCATTCCTCCATCCTCAGGCGTGATTCGATTACCTCTAGAGTAGCCCTCTGTGGGATGTTGGTATAGAGGGCTTCAACATCTAGGGTAATCAAAAGATCAACTTGGTTGACGTTGCCGATTGAGTTGAGATGCCGTAGGGTGTCGGCAGTGTCCTGAATGTAGGAGGGGATGTGTTTAACCATCGGCTGGAGAAAATGGTCACAAAACTTCGACAATGGTTCTAATACCGAATCGATACCAGAAACTATCGGTCTCCCCGGGACTGGTCTTGTCCCTTTATGAATCTTTGGAAGGGCATAGAAGTAGGGAACCCTCGGGTTCTTCTGTTTCAGAAATTCTGCCTCCTTCTTGCTGATCCAAAGTTCACATTCAGCGGTTTCCACCAGGCCTGCGATGGTTGTTTGCAGGCGAGGGGTCGGATCACAAGGAATGGGGGTGTAGTACCGATTGTCGTTAAGTTGCCTTAGGCACTCGAGCTCGTAGTCTTTGGTGTTCATTAAGACAGTGGCCCCGCCCTTATCAGCTTGTTTTATAGTGATGAGAGGATCGTCTGCCAATGTTTTTAGTACCTCCATGTCTTTCCGAGAAATGTTGGAGTAGGTCTTTTTCCTGTCAAGGGTCTCGATGTCTTTCAATACCGCCTGTTCAAAGGTCAGGACTTCATTAGGAACCATCCCATTGTGGGGTGTGAATGTCGACGGGTTATGTAAACCTGAGTCTTGTGCAGGTTCTTGGGGTTTGCCTTCGAAAAAGGCCTTGAGTCTGACCTTTCTGAAGAAGGATTGCAATTCCCTGGTCTGATTGAACAGGTCGATTTTCGGTGTTGGGACAAAGCCCAGTCCTTTTTGAAGAACCTGTTCCTCGTTCTTGGTCAGTATGCGATCCGAGAGATTGACCACCAGGCTCATTTTGGCCCTGACCTGTTCGTGTTCCGGGTGTCCATTCCGTGGGGGCGTGTGTCCTCCCACTGCACTTTCTTCTCGGTGGTGTTGCCTCGCTTTCGCCCGCGCCCTCTGCCCCAGCCTCTGCCTAAAAAAGGGGGGCGTGCTGACACCAGTGTCATTTATTATGGAATGTGCAACCCTTGCACTCACTGAGAACTTCTTTGAGTTCAAGGGTCAATTCTTCCACCAGACCCAAGGCACTTCGATGGGCAGCACCTTTGCGCCGTCGTTGGCATGTCTATATATGGCCGATTTTGAGGACAAACATATCCACCACGAATCCAACCCATTTTCAGCAAACATCATTATGTGGAAGCGTTTCATTGACGATATCCTGATCCTTTGGTCGGGTCGTCCCAACTCACACGAGGCATTCTTCGTATGGGTTAACTCACTGAATCCATATCTTCGGTTCACAATGTCTTCCTCGTCTGAAGATATTGCTTTTCTCGACCTCACTGTACAAATGAGAGAGGGTGGACTCCAGACAACAATGTTTAGGAAACCAACAGACCGTAACGGCCTCCTACATTTTGAGAGCCACCACCCAAAAGCCTTGAGGAACAATCTACCCTTTGGGCAATTCCTGCGTATCAGGCGGAATTGTAGTAACATTGCTGATTACAAGAAGGAATCAACCATCCTCTCTAGAAACCTACTAGACAGAGGTTACCCCAGAGGAGAGGTCACAAGAGCACAAAAGCGAGCAAGAAACAACAACAGAGAGGCAATCCTTGAGAGAAGGGAAAAACCACCCGTTGTAAATCAACCTATCACTTGTGTGACGACATTTACCCCGTTATCAACCAAGATAAAAAACACCATAAAACGTCACTGGGGAATCCTTAATACCGGGGATATACCCTTTGAACAACCTAGGTTTGCTTTCAAGAGGACACAGAATGTGAAGGACATATTGATCCACACGAGACCGAAGATTACTAATAAAAAAAGTTCCCAGCAGACATTGTGGAACATGCCACCTGTCACCGGTCACTACCCATGCGGTAATTGTGGGGTTTGCAAATACACCACTCCCCAAAAGACAATACAGCTCACCGACACTTTCAAGTGGGTTATCCAGGGGCACACAAACTGCAATACCACTCACTGCATCTATATGCTAACTTGCCCGTGTGGTCTTAAGTATATCGGGATGACCACACGCACAATTAAAACAAGGATCACCGAACACCGCAGTAACTTTCGGTGCAAAAAGTCACACACCAAGATGTGCAAACACTTCCTTGAGAACCAACATAGCGCCGACTGCATACAATGGGTGATCCTTGAGGCGAGTCCAAATTGCCCTAAAAACGCCCTGTTCCGTAAAGAACAAAGGTGGGTACACCGCCTTTCAACAGACAGACAGGGTCTGAACGAGGATATCCCCTGGCATTCATTGTGAACATACCATGCTTTATCAATGGATTTAACCCAGACCTGCTTTAACACTGAGTACACCACTCCATCATGGCCGCTTTTACCCTGGTTACCACGTGACCTACACTTAGGGCGTGACCTGACGCCTACTCATGACGAGTCCACCTATAAATAACTCACACCCCGTTTGTTCATTACCTATTCGAGCTCAGCGGTGATGGGTAGGTGACTCAGTACGGACACGGATAACCAGAGGTAAGTTTTGATAATCCCAGAGTTGCCGAACATGGTAGAACTTGACACCCTGAACTTCCCTAACCTTAGTTCTCCCTCTCTAGCCTGATCTAGAGGCAACCTCTGTTGTTCCGACCCGCCGAGTACTCAGGTGGTTAATAATCCAAGACCTTTAGGTGAGTCTGATATCCATCACGTCAGTAATTGCCTTCCCTGATTAGAGTTCTCTCTTAGAGATAGCAGTTGTGTTTTTAACCACTGGTTTTTACTATTGTTTTAAACACCACGGACATAGGCATGAGAGTGTTCACTACACTACACACTCTCACTACACCACAGGCATGTTTGTATGTGTAACTTCACACACACCACCTTCACTTCACTGCACTGAGATGCTTAGATTGGCTGTTACCGTTTATAAAAGTTGTTGACATTTGTAACGATACCTGCATTAATGTCTCTTTTTTATATCTCCATACTTCAGGCACAGGATTCCCCTGAGGTAACACACTAGGTTCATGACACTAGCATGTCCTCGTTTTAAAACTCTCACTCACACTTTCACTAGGTCCTGAAGAATCGCGGGAAGAACCCAAGCGAGAAACATGTTGACCGACCATCACAACAGTTTAGTTTGAAACGCGGCACGTAACTCTCCGTGACCTTACAAACTAAACTTCACCTTCTTAATGATAGTAGGAGGACCTCCAGAATAAAGTTGTTTCCGGGACCCTCTACTATCTTTTAAACTTACTTTTTTAGGATACTATTGCCCTAGCCCACATACCCACACTTCATCAACAGGCAAGTGGACAAAAAGATCTCCGCTAAAGAGCCCCTCTTTGAGGTGAGCCCGTCGGGGATTGCACCGCCTCCCCGACGAGGAGCAACCGCCGATGATGAAGCATGACATCCTTCGGGGTGTGTGAGGCAAACATGTCCAACCTAATGGATGCCCAAGGGTGATATTATACCCCTATGGTACAGCCCATTCTCCCTCCCTCTCCCCTTTTTAGGAACGGTTCAGCAACCCCGCTTGTTGTTTGAGTACACTACACACGGGCACACGCTGTAACTGGACCTCCCACCTCCCTTTTTGAGGTGGTAATCGGTGCCCGGTTGATCCATTGATCACACTCCCTCTTTTGTTGACGACGAAAGATTATATCAGATCATAATCCGTTGGTGTTAAGTCTCCAGCTGGCTAGCAGAGACAGGATAAAACAGTATACCTGGTCGTTTGAGAGAAGGCTCTTAAAAGAAGAAGGATATGTTAATCGGATGCAGGAATGGATTGTACAGTTGTGGGAGAATAATAGGGGCTCTGCTCTAGCTAATATGGCCTGGGACGCGTTCAAGGTCGGAGTTAGGGGGGAAACCTTGAGCTGCACATTACAGAGGAACAAGAAGGAGAAAATCAAGATGGATATGTGGCTGAGGGAACTGGAGAGGCTTGAAGAGCGTCTAACCCAGGCATTGCTAAATCAAGAAGCAATAGAGGGGTTACTGCTGGAAATAGAATTAAACAAAGCAGAAGCAGGGGAAAGTTTGGGGCAGAAGGCGGCGGGGAACTTCCTGGCTAAAAAAGAGAAGTGCTACGAATACAATGAGAGGGTAGGCCACCTACTGGCAATTCGAACTAGACGAAACCTAGCAGCAGCAGGAGAAATCAAGGAAATTAGAGATAGCACAGGCAATATTGTAGATAAGGTGGAAGAGGTACAGGAGGTATTCAGGGAATTTTATGGGAATTTATACGCACAGAGTCCAAACAATACAGGACTGGGGATTATGGAGTACTTGGCAGGAATACCACGTGACAGGTTAGACGAGGAGGAGAAAGAGAATTTAGATCTCCCTTTAACTCTACAGGAATTAAGAGCAGCAGTGACTAATCTCCCCGCTGGGAAAGCCACAGGGCCGGATCAAATACCAGCAGAGTTTTATAATACATTCTGGGACACAGTGGGGAGGATATGCTGGAGACTTTTAGACAGGCACAGATGATTAGGTTAGCACAACAGTCTTGGGCAGGGGCAGATATGGTAGTGTTATTGAAGAAAGATAAATCCCCATTAGAACCTGGGTCCTATAGACCAATTACTCTTTTAAATGCGGACGCAAAAATGTTTTCTAAAGCATTGGCACAGAGATTAAGTAGGGTCATAGAGGGGTTAGTCAGTGAAACACAGCATGGATTTATTCCTGGAAAGGGGACCACCCAGCATACTAGACAACTGATCACCATTTTGGATGCCGCAGAGGTTGCAGGGGACCCCTTCGCGGCTATATTTCTCGATGCAGAAAAGGCATTTGACAGGGTCTCCTGGGACTATATGTGGAAGGTTATGGAGTGGTTTGGGATAGGTGAGGGTTACATCAGGGCAATTCAGGCCCTATATGAGCAGCCGACCGCGAGGGTGAGAATTAATAGGAGCTATACGAAGGTAGTACAGATAAGACGTGGGACTAGGCAGGGTTGTCCAGCTTCACCCTTGCTGCTCGCTTTATATCTGGATCCCATGTTAAGGAGATTAGTCTGTGATAATAATATCCCCCCGGTCAGGTTGCATGGCACGGAGTATAAATTATTCGCCAGTGCAGATGATGTGGCGCTCATAACACCGGAACCAGGGAGGGCTATAACTGAAATAGAACAGGAGGCTATGAATTTCGGGGCAGTATCAGGGTATCTGATTAACAAAGGGAAGACTCAGATAGTTCAGAACAGATACACAATACACCAAGATGCTAGAGTAGTCCCCGAGGCATTATATCTTGGGATTAGGGTGACAGCGGACTTAGACACCCTAGTGGGGGTGAATATGGAACCACTATTAGCTAAAGTCAAAAAGAATACTGAAAGGATTCATAATCTACATTTGACATTAATGGGATGCATAAATGTGATCAAGATGGTCCCATTCACGAAATTTCTTTATATTTTTAGAGCCATCCCTCTTGATCAGTGCTGGTTTAGTAGGCTGGAAGTAATTCTTAATAGACTGATCTGGGCACAAGGGAAGACCAGGAGAGCCTATAGGTTCATGACACTCTCTAGGGAAAAAGGGGGATGGGGGTCCCCAGACTTTAAACTCTATTATTGGGCCGCGGCTATGCAATATTTTCAAGGGTTGATAGGTGGAAGGGGGGAGACACCAAGGGGTGGCAGAACTGCCTTCACGAATGTTTATAGAGTACTGATGGGGGGGGGGTAGCCGAGAACGGTCTTCTAAATACGATTGATTATAGTTATTATAAACACACCAGGTTTCAGACCCTAAGAGCGGCTTATAACATCTGGAAGGCAGTAACGAAAAAGTTTGGAATGGGGAGATACAGTAGATATACTCGACTGTTAACTAATCATTCACTCCCGGGGGACATCTTTAGGGATGTAACCATGAGGGTTTGGGACACTAAGGGTATTAAGAAGGTTGGAGACTTATTGGACATGGAGGGGGAGATATTACAATTCCAGGAGTTACAAAATAAATTTGAAATACCTACTAATAGTTTCTTTAAGTATTTACAGGTGAGAAGTTATTTGGCAAACGAAAAGGGAGGTCCTATAGGGTTTAACCATTGTAGAATATTGGATTATTTAAAACGAGTAAGCACTGTACAATTCGGCAGCTGTATGTAGAACTGTGTGCCCTTAAAAGCGACGATAGGGATAAACATGCTAGTACGTGGGTGGAGAAAGTGGGATCTAGCTTGGATGGATTTCAGAAGTCTTTGGATTTAGGAAGATCAGTCCTGTGTTCAGCGACGTTGCAATCACAGCATTACAAAACATTGTATTATCTTTATCATACCCCGGCTAGAATTGCACAGTGGGGAGGGATGTCAGGAACAACCTGTCCACGTTGTGATGCAAGTAACGCTGACATAGTACACATGTTTGCGCAATGCCCACAATTACATACTCTGAAGGGAGCAATTGAGGAATTTTTGGAGGGCTCATTGGGGATCAAGATCAAAATGTCTGACGAACTAATAATGCTGGGGGTGATGGCAGGGGCAGAGGAATCCCATGCAGAATTTCCGTTCATGGCAGCTGCTGTCTTTCGGATTGGTATTGCGAGGGCATGGCTGGATAGGATAGCACCACCATTTCAAATATGGGTAGCAAGATTATTGTCCACGTACAACTTGGAGAAAGCGATATATGACAGGAAGGGCAAAAGGGCGAAAATACGGGGAGGGAAGATATGGCAACCCATAGCTTAGTGGAAAGCTGGGCAGAATGGGGAAGGGGATTAGGATGCGGGGCAAAAGCTGCATGTATTATTGGAAAATGTAGTTTGCTTCTCTTTATTTATGTACTGCTTGAAAGTATTTTGTGTTTTTGTGTTTTGCTTACTTGTGCTGTAACATGTATTGGAAAATTTTGGGGAAAAAAATAAAATAAATAATAATAATAAATAAAAAAAATAAAAAAATGAAGTATACATGTCAAGTGCTTGCTGACGAGACCCTAAACACATTGCTTGACACACCGTCTCTCAAGGCAGTGGCTGCAAGCTCAGTTAGGCCGCTACTGCGCACTGTGGCAATTTAGGTTTGCCTGCAGCCTCATTATAACATTCACCCTCCAGGCTGCAAAGGTGTAAGCAAGGCTCAGCTGGCTGGCTGCAGGCAGGTTCAGGTCGTGAGTGACAGCAGGCCGCAGCAATTTGAGTTTGCCAGCCCACTCCAGTGATAGTCGGACTCGTGCTGGCCACCTGATACAACTATTAAACTGAACACACACACACCTGTCGCAGGGAGCCCAGGGTTAAAGTTGAAAAAAAGCACTTACTTGAAGTCTCTCCATTCTGTCTTTTCTTAAATGCCTCAGTGTTGACTCGAGGACAGCATCCATTGCACTGATCCGGATCCTGTCAGTGGGCTTTAGTGCTGCTGCAATTGTTCAATATCAAATCGAAGGTCACTGTAGTTTGGCGTCACCATCGACAGTCAAAAGACGCAAGTCTGTCTGTGCCATCCACCCTTCAACACAAGCGGAGGGCAGCAAGTGATGCATGCTGCTGGAAGTTTGTTGAACTAGAGCCGATCTGAAGGGCAGCGCATCAGCCATGAAGTATGTCATGCGCTCCATCACAAGTCAGCGGGCTGCCTTTAAAGGACAAGGCCGGTGGTGTAAGTGTCCCACCCGCGACCCCAGCAGCCCACGTTGAGGCAGGTAAGAGGTCAGGGCCAGGGAGTGCTTCTGAGGCATTGGGCCGCACAGGTCAGGACTTCAAACAACATCTTGCCTGCAAGCAAACAACGAAAAACAAAGCTGCTGCCCGCTACCTGAGATGTGCTCTGGGCTAATCACTCACTGTCCATAACGGGCAAGGCGCGAACGTTTGAACAGCCGCTCATGAAAGGAGAGTGCGTGATGCGTCACAGCTGCCGCCTGCCGTGCTGCGCTACATTCCAGCGCGAGGGCAGGCCAAACGTCAGGCCCAGGGCCGTCATTGGTAGCGCTTTCGCAAGCTACAAGATTGACGGCCCTGAGACAAGAAACACAAAGGACTGTACCACGTCGCTTTAACAAGCACTAAGGAGCCAGGAGGTGTGGTTGCTGTTCAGACGGGGGACGCGCGGCACTGGAGGCCCGTGACAGCGGTCTTTATAATTCATTTGGGGACACGGACACTACTGTAGTGATTGACAGTAGTGTCTGCGAGTGTCCAAATCAATTATAAAGGCTGCGGCCACAGGCCAACATTGCCGCTCGGCCGCCGCCCCTAAAACAGTGCCGCCTGGGACGGTCCGCTCCCCTCGCCACCCCTAGCTACGCGGCTGGCAAGTGTACATTCTATAGCATATAAACAAGAAAAATGTTGTTATGCTTCTAATTGGTGACCAAAAAGGCCTACACACAAGTCATGATTTACTTTATATCCAAATTGTGACACAGATAATTAGCACTACACAACACTAGTTTTACTTTTTGTCTCTCAAATGTTATTTACCTTAAAATCATTTTTTTCTTTTTCAGTTAAAAACATAAACTAGTCAAGCATTCATTATATATTGAGCTTTTTATATTCATGTATTACGTTTATTAATTGATTTTATATATCATGTTTATCTATTAATTTGTGACCCAAGTTAAGTCTTGATCAAAGTATTAGGATCAGTGACTCTGAGGTAGTAACCGTAAATTGGAATTGTTAGATAGATTATTATTGTATGTACCAGAGCACATGATCTTGATCACAATATATAATGAATGCTTGACTAGTTTATGTTTTTAACTGAAAAAGAAAAAAAAGTCTTCAAAGCTCTGCGTGGTCTTCATGGCACTGCATGGCCTCGGCCACCGATGTATGAAGCTGCTTTTCCATTGGCACAAGCCTGCAAGATCCTTAAGATCTGGTGAGCAGGCGCTGGTACCAGTCCCAAGAATTAGGAAAGTGCGCTGGGGGGGCAGGATCTTTTCCCTGGGCGCGGCAGTAGCATGGAATAGATTGCCACTAAATCTCAGACAGTCGTCGGACCTTCTATCTTTCAGAAGAGCGCTAAAGACCTGGCTCTTTACACACTTAGCTCTTAGGTCTCAGACACTGGATCAATCATTTAGCGCAAGGACACCTCCGGGTAACAGTGCGCTCTAAAAATGTGAAAAATAAACAAATAAATAAATAAAAGGAGAGAGAAGGAGAGTAAAGGGGAGGGGATGGGAGAGGAGGAAAGGGAATGAATGACTGAATGACTACGCATTTGTATCGCGCATGGGTACCCAGGGGCATCCCAGTGCTTCAGTGGTCCGATTCATCCCCTAAAATTTAGGGAAATAGGAAGGTTTTCAGCATGTTTCTGAATCTAAGATGGTTCTCCTCCATCTGAATAGAGTCGGACAGGCTGCTCCAAAGTTTTGCTGACTGAACAACAAAACGCCTGCCACCCATACGGCTTCTCCTAATTCTGGGAACTGCAAGAAAGTTCTTGTTGCTGGATCTAAGGGTCCTGTTGGTTTGATAGGGACAAAACAAAGGTTGAATAAGATCAGGTCCTGTTTTGGTTAGGGCTTTGTGGACAATGGTCATAGCCTTAAATTCAATCCTTTGTTGGACCGGCAGCCAGTGAAGCTGCTGGAGCGCTGGTTTGGCTGAGGTTCTACGAGGAATCTGTAGTAGCATCCGGGCTACACAGTTCTGTACAGTCTGCAGGACCCTAAGTGTCCCCTGTGGGGCCCCTAGGTAGTCTGCGTTGGAGTAGTCAAGGCTCGTTAAAATCAGGGCCTGAACTAATATCCGCCTTGCTTCAAACGGGAGCAGCCCAATGATTTTCCTGAGTGATCTCATCAAAGCGTAACAAGTGGCTGCTACTTTCTGGGCTTGCCCCAGAAAATTAAGTGCTGGGTCCAGCCACACTCCCAGACTCTTGATTTTCTCTTTTGGGAGGGGGGGCTGGCCCAGAGTGTTAGGCCACCAGCAATTCACCGAGGAGGGTGCGTCATGCCCTAGCATCATGATCTCCGTCTTTGCTCCGTTAAGTTTTAGGAAGGAGTTATCCATCCATTCACGGACTCTGCTAAGACAGGAGGAAAGTCTGTCATAGGTCGACATCTGCCCGGAGAGCGTGATGATAAGCTGAATATCATCAGCGTATGCCACTAGTTGCACCCCCCAGGGCAGCACCACCTCAGCCAATGGTCTCATATATATATTAAATAAGGTTGGGCTGAGGGATGAACCCTGGGGAACGCCACAGTGTAAATGCATAGGAGGGGAAGAGATGTCGTCCTCAAATACAGAGAACGTACAGAAGGGGAAGGAAGGTAAACAGAAGAGAAAGAAGGAAAGGAAAACAATTGAATTGGGAAGGAGAGGGAAAGAAAAGGAAATCGGAAGGGTAGGGTAGGGTAAAGGCAGGGAAAATGAAAATGGAAAAGAAAGGGTGTGTGACACAGGAGATAAGGAAAGGGAATGTTAAGAGGAGAAGAGAGGGTGGAAGGAATGTTGAAGGGGATGGGAAAGGAAAGGGAGAAGGGAATGGAAACAAGGGAAGGGGAGGGGAAGAAAGGGGAGGGGGAGAAGGCAGATGGAAACAAAAGGGAAGGGAAATGGGAAGGGGAGGGAAAAGGAGAGAGAACGAAACAGGAAGGGAAGAGAAAGGAAAGGAGGAAGGAAAAGGGAAGAGGAAAGGGAAGGGAAAATGAAATGAAGTTGAATGATAAATTGAAGGGAAACAGGAAGGGAAGGGGAAAGAAATGTGAAGGGAAAAAGTAAGGGAAAGGAAGGGAAACGGGAAGCAACACTAGAGGGGAGAAAAAAGAAGAGAAAGAGGAACGGAAGGGAAAAGCGAGGGTAAGGGGAAAAAGGACGGGAAGGGTAAAAGTGAAGAAAAAGAATGGAAGGAAATATAAGGGATGGGAATGGAATGGAAGAGAAGAGAAGGGACACAATTACGAGGGGGAAGGGAAACAGGAAGGGAAAGGGAAGGGAAACAGGAAAGGAAGGGAAAAGTGAAGGGAACAGGCAAGGGAAACAGGAAAAGAAGGAAAAAGAGAAGTAAAACTGAAAGGAAAAGAGAGGGGAGAGAAGAGAAGTGAAACAGAAGGGGAGAGAGTGAAGGAAGTTGAGAGAAAAAGGTAGACAAGAGCAGCAGAAGGGGTGAAAGGTGAGTGAAGTCAACGGAAACGGAAGGGGACAGAAAGAGGAGCGAAATGAAGAATGAAGTTGATAGGAATATGAGATGTGGGGTGAAAGGGTTGTAAAAGATAGGTAAAGGAAAAGAAATTAAATAGAATTGAGTAGTTTGTTGGAATTTAACAGTGAAAGATTGACTATAAGGGAAAGTGATGTGAAGGTGGTAGGGCGGTATAGAATGTGATAGGATTGGGTAAAGAAGTGAGTGAAATGAGAAACATGAATGGCAATTTTAGTATTGTAGAAAGTGGGAGATGAAGGGATAAGAATAAAGGGGGACACGAGGGAAATAGAAGAGGATATGATGAGAATGGTAAGGTTTTTGGAAGCGAAGTTGTAGATGAGGGCAGGGGAGAGAATGCAATGAATGGTGTTTGAGTAGAAAAGGGTAAAGAAGGGTTAAAGAAGGGGTTAGCATTGAGGAATTCAGAAAGGACTGGGTTATAGAAGGCACAAGGAATGAATGGGAAGGAAGGTGAAGGATGGGATGAGAAGTGGTGGGTAGGGAGTGGTGGATCTTGGGAAAGAATGGATGTAATATTCTAGTTGAGGAATTTGTATAAGTTGGTGTTGGATAAATAATTAAGCAAAGGAAGGTGAATAGAATGGGATTAGGGCTACTGTGGAAGTTACAAATGGAGGGGAGAAAGGAAAAGGCCAGAAAGAGAAAGAGAAAAGCTTAGGAGAACTAAAAGGGAAGGGATGCGACAAAATGACAGGAGGAAAGAGAAGGTATGGAATGGGATAGGGAAGGGGAAGAATATCAAAAGAAAAGAATACAAAGGGAAGGGTAGGGGTTGGAGTATGAAAGAGCTTTGGAGTGAACAGTGGAATATAGTATGGGGCTAAGGTGGAGAAGGGCGGGAAATGACTAGGAAAAGAGAGGGTAGGAATGTAGAGGAAGGGAATTTATACACTGGACGACTAAATAAGAGTAATTAGCGAGAAAGGAAGGAAGGGAGAGATCAGAAGGTACGAATGAGGGCACTTAAAGACTGAAAGGCGAAATTACTTGGAAGAATGAAATAGAAGGTGTGGCTTGAGAGGGAAGGGGTGAAGGTTATGCAGGGGAAAGGGAAAAGAGTACGAAGGGCAAGGGGTGTGCAGTAACAAAAATAAATGAGAAGGGCAGAGAAGGAAGGTAGAGGGAGGGTATTCGGAAGGGAAAGGAATGAGAGCATAGGGAGAAGCTAAAGGGAGGGTTAAAAAGGGGAGACGAGAGATACGGAGATGAGAGAAGGAAATATAGGCCAAGAAACGAGGGAATGTTAGGGGAGTGAAGTAAATAAACGGGAATGGAAATGGAAAGAGTAGGGAAGCTGAAGAAAAGTAGTCGTGTGTTGGAGCAGGTAAGGGAGGTCTGGTATGGAAGGAAAAGGAAGAGAAAGGAAGGAATGGGTATTGAATGGAGGGGAGTGAAAAGTAGTGAGACATGAAAAGAGTAGGGAGGGACACAGGAGAGGGCAGGGCATGAATTTGTAGAGAGAAGGGAATGAGAATGGAAAGATAAGGGAAGTGGTAGGGAAACAAATGGGAGGAGAGTGTGGGTGGAAGGCACAGTGAAGGAAGGAGAGGGAGGGGAAACGTTCAGGGAAGTACGAACATGCAAAAAATGAGCAGGTGCCTAACTTCAAGCGATAGGAGTGGATTGAAAGTAAAGGAACATGAAATGAAGCAAAGGGAGGTGGAAACGGATTGAAATGGGAGAAAGGGTGGTGTGGGACTTAGAGAACGTGTGGGGAAAGTAGGGAACGGAAAGGAATGGGGAGATTAGAAAAGCTGTAGTTGGAGGGGAATGAAGGAAGGGTAGAAAAGGGAATAGATTATTAAAGAGAAGGATTAACTAACTGAAAGGGAAGGTTTGGGTTGGAGGGGCTGTGAGTTGGGAGAATTGGTGTAAAGAATTAAGGATTAAGATAAAGGGGATTTCATATCAGTTTCAGGCCAGTTTTCATTTTGGTCTAGAGTTCAGTTCTCAGTTTGGTTATCAGTTCAGTTTGGTTTTTAGTCCAGTTTTCCTTATGCTCATTCACTCATCTTGTTCCCTTGCCCCCAACCTTGCTCCTTACGTTTTGGCGCCTGCTCGGTCTTTATGGTTTCTGGCTTCTCAGTGCCCGCAGCTCCAGACACAAGGTGTGATGTTCGCTGCTCGGTGTCCTTGTGTGCAATAGCTCCCTTGTGACCAGGCTTTTATAGCAAGGAGACGTCATAATGGAGGCCTTTCATCGTGTCATCATACATCACCACTGTGGGTGATACCACGTTTTCTATGTTAAATAGGGAAGCAGGGCAAGGCACGGGCATGATTCCATTTCTAACCGAGATCTATCTATCGTTACTAAAACAATACAGCCATGAATCTAAATAAAAAAGACTCCATATCACCAGACCTACTTCTCCCAACAGCCGCGCTCTCATTTTGTCTGTGCTGATTTGGATGCCTCCCCTCTGCATGTACTCGGCCTGCGCTACGTCACATTACAGGCCAGTGACGTCATAAGAGTTCCATCCGAGGGATTCTGCTTCTGGTGCTGCTGAAACGCCAGGAACGCTTTCAATAGAATTTCTCTCTGTGCTTGCTTGAAAAAATAATATATTAACAAGCTGCCTTCACAGAGCTCCTTTGATTTATTTATAAAAGAATTCTCACGTTGCCACATCTATGTCGCTGTGTCTGAATTGCATCTCCCTCTAGTAACGCCCATTAATCACATCACTACTTTCAAGAAGTGCAAACATCATTAGAGCCCACATCTTAGGTCAGATAAATATAACATTTCTCCATCTCTGATTATTTAATACAGTGAACAGAAGAGGTGAGCCTTTGAGTCTCGTCTCTGGAAACGTAGTTCGAACCCTGGGCCATGTGGCTAGCTGCCGCAAGTCGTCTCTTGCACTTCAGGAGATGAGCAGATGCGGCTTCTGTCGATGTACCTAGCGCCCCTGGCGACCTTTGTCCTCTTGTAACCTGCTGGGCTCGGGCTGCCTCTTTTTGTCGTTTCTTACAGATTAAGGATTTCTTCTTCTGGTGCCCACCCACACGTCTACATAAATATTAGGCAATGTGGCCTTATTTAAAAGTGTCTGCAGAATCATTACACACACATGTACTATAAAATAGCTTCTAGGCTCCCTGGATCACGTGGAGAGACTGCAGTATGTTGTGATCCAAACAATGAAGAGGATGGGACACCAAAATTCTCCACTGTCTGTTGGCTTGGTGCTCTTTACAGTTTGGCAACACTGGAGCCTCTATAGATGTGGATTAAAATGTGAAATGAGTGTTTTTATTTTACGATTAATCCTTGTATTTCACACTCTGATCTTTTTGTTGCTCCACCATTCTCTTAAATAACGTGTGTATGGGCCAGCAATGCCATCCAAACTATAGCCTACTACTCACACTAAGGGATCGAGTGCGCCCACCTGGATTCAATCATTAAAGGCTTTACTTATAAAGGCGCGCAATCTGAAACACCAAAGCGGAGCCCATGTGTGAAATCAGAAGTTAGTGCCTTTAGAATCAACTTTTACTCACATTCTCTATACTGTTCTACTTTTATAGCATTCACCCTTGCTACATTTGAGGAAATTCCTCATATATTCCAATTGGTCTCTTAACAAATAATTCCAAATTGGTAAGAGTTTTTATTACCCTGCCCCTTCTCGCTGGTAATCCCTAAATTGAAAACATAAATTGAAATGCTGCTTCTGCCAGAGTGTTTACCAACCATTCTTTTGTGCCATACATGGACAGCATTGTTTCAGCTCTTCCACCCTCATTCTAATGTATTCCTTGCTTTTTAATACACTCCTCTGAATCCATTGCATGCCATTGGGGACATCAGCATGGGGGAGCCACATTTTAAGGGCACATCAGCAGATCTGGTTTTATCTTTTTCTCTCCAATACCTCTACCTCGGGGAGAAAGTATCGTCAACCTTTATAGCTGTTTTGACAAAACTCTGATGGATGATTTGGAGGCCCAAAATCTTAAATGGAATAATACACTGAACCAAGGTGGTGACATTTTGCAAGAATCTATTGCTATGGCCGAGAAGATTTTGATTTCTTCTAATTAGAAGGCACAGCATTTTAAAACCATCTTTAATCTTTACTATACCCCTGCTAAAATGTTTAAATGGGGCGGGATTAATGATGGTAAATGTTGGTGAGGTAGCCAACAGCATGGCTTGCTAGGACGTGCTTCCCCGGAGCTCCCGGCGAGCTGCCTCCAAATCCGTCTTTTCTTTTAGCCCCACTACACCAGAACCCCGTGAGTGCAGCAGCGGAACCGCTAGATCCCGCGGGGATTATCTACATGCAGCTTGCGCAACTGTAAACCAGCGAAAACGCCAACTTTGTTTCGCCGTCCCGGAAGGTTTGTTGGCGACAAGATGGCGGCCGCTGTGACCGAGCAACAGAGACGGCGCTGAGGTCGAGCCGACGGATCCTGTGCCGATCTGCCGATCTGCCGCTGTTGGAGCCCGGCTGTGGGTGTCCTCGAGTGGTGCCCCGTCAGCGGTAAGGGCCCCGGTGTGGGATCTGGGCGTCCCGGCGACTTCACGACCTTCACTAAGATGGCGGCCGGAGGGGGGCCGTGAAGACGATACGAACCTGCGGCTCGTCTCGCCACTGCCTGGAGGCCCGGTAGGTGAGGGTGTGAGGGACACTCGGCGGGACCTAAACGGTGGTGTGGTGCAGGGGTGCCGCCCTTATTGAGACACCCGGGGCCCCCCGACGACCAGTTACTTTACCAAGATGGCGGCCGGAGCCGCGATACTGGGATCGAGTGGGAGCTGATCCTGCTCCTGACCCTGCGCCAGTCCCTGCGCTCTGTGGCCTGACCACCTTTCCACGGTCACCCGCTGGGTCGGACTTCTCCGGCCCTGCGTTGCCCCTGACTTGGCGGGGGTCTCGTCGTGGTGCCCTCGCTGTCCTGCTTCCGACTGGGAGGCCTTTGCCCCCCTGGAGGTGGCTTCTGGTGCAGTCTGAGGTCTGAAACGTTGGGGTTCTCTGCATCCTACGATCCCCGGACCCCATGACTGAGGGGCGGCCCTGGGCGGCGGAGGGGCCTCTCGACAAGGTGTACAACTCTGAGCCGCGGTGAACCTGGGAGTGCTGCCCGGGACTGGCATTCAAGTACCCGCACGAACCAAGCTCCCCCGAGAGCGGGACGAAGGCACAAGTGGCCCCCAGTGACTGTGGTGTGGGAGGATCGGACTACCCCCCCCGTGACAGAGGCTGCTGCTCCTCAGATACAGCCAAAGCATCAGGGACGGTGTGAACCACGAGTTGCCCCGCGAGCCCGACGTTGCTACCCTGTCTGCCATGGTGAAGAAGGACGCGATCCCCAAACCCTCTAAACAGGGGCCCATGGACAATTTCGCTGCCCCTAAACAGTCGGCGGGTGTCCTCCCCGCTGCCTCGGGCGCAGGCTCCGACACTGACTTGCTAATGGGAGCTATTCAGGCATCACAGGCTGATATCCAGGAATCCCTAGCGGCCCTATAAGTCAAAATCGGCGAAGTGGGTTCTGAGGTGACGCTGCTGAGGCAAGACTTCCGAAAGTTGTCGGACAGGGTGACTACAACTGAGACAAGGATAGGCGAAGCCAAAGATTCGATCTCCACCCTACGAAAAAACATGGCGGAACTCAAGGCATCCCATCGCCAATTGATGTGGAAGGTGGACGACGCAGAGAACAGAGCGAGACGCAATAACCTCCGCTTTGTAGGTTTTAGAGAAGGAATTGAAGGGACGAATATGGCGGCATTCCTCCACTCCTGGCTGACTAGAACCTTACCGACGGTGCAGTTCTCGCCTTGCTTCATCATCGAGAGCGCACATAGGGCCCCCCAGGCAAAGCCGCTGGAGGGAGCGAGACCTAGACCGGTCATTGCACGTTTTCTTAACTTCGCGGACCGGGACCTGATTCTGCAAGTGGCTCGGAAACTATGGGAGATCCGACTGGAAAATACGAACATCATGATCTTCCCAGACTACAGCCAGGAGGTGCAGAAGCAACTCCGCTCCTTCGATGCAGTGAAGGCGAAACTAAGAGACTTAAATATCTCCTACATGCTCCTCTTCCCTGCGAAGCTAAAAGTAATCTACAAGGATAAGTCACTCTTCTTTAACCATCCGGAAGATGCCTGGCAATGGCTGGAGGAACGTCCTATACTAAATAGCAGAGAGACCGTTGGCCGCGAAATGATGGACAAGTCACTGCAGAACAGGCCCCAGTGGGAGCTACCGAAGGCATAGAGGCTGAAGTCCCGAAGGGCAAAGAGGCAAATCCCAACGACACCCTACCAGGGACATGGCTCAGGAGGCACACGGCAGGGACGATCGGCCTCCCCGAGAGGAAGTGCCGTGGCGGGATCCAGATACAGCTGCCTAAGAAGTCACGCCCGCTCGGAAGGAGATGACGAGGAAGAGGTTGAGAGCCGTACCTCTGGTGGAGAAGAAGAGGTGGGAGGGTCGCACTCCGTCCACCCGTTGGTAGAGGCGATCCGAGACTTGGAACATGACGTGTCGGGCGGAACAGCGTCCCCGACACAGACACTCAAGACTCTCACTCATGAACAATGGTGGAACTGGCTACTGAGATTGAAGCTTGTCGATGGAGAGCACGCAAGTTGACACGCCCTCTTAATTTTACACTTATTGTTCTCTTTGATTTTTGTTCTTGACCACGCACCTTTCCCGATTGCTGATATTAGCACTTGTTTGGGGAAAGTAGTGCTGCATGCTTTGGCAAGGGTTGGCTAGGGTAGATTGAAGGGAGGGATGCACGGGAGGGCGACAGGCCTTCTCCTACGGACAGTTCTGTCTTGTGATGAGATGAGACTGGATGGGGAGGGAGGTGGGGTGGTGGGAGGGGTAGGGGAGTTTCACGTTCACTCAGTTTGGGGACCGGGAGGGAAGAGTTGGGGTGAGGGGGCAGCAGTCGGAAAGGCGCAGTTAGGCCCTTTGACACTTCATACCATACATCCACACCAGAGACCGACCTCATTAAAGTATCCCATTATTGAATGGCAAGTGACTTAGCGGCATCGCAAGTGGGCGATAGGGGAGTTACCATCCTGTCATGGAATGTGAATGGACTGGGTTCAAAAATTAAAAGAGGTCTTTTGAACTCATACCTTAAAAGACTAGACCCGGATATAACCCTACTGCAGGAAACCCATCTTAAAGGGACACACTGTGCCTTCATAGCTAGGGGCCGCCATAAAGTTCTGGCCCATGCGGGTTATACGTCCGATTCAAGAGGGGTTGCTGTCATTGTTAAAAAACAACTCCCCCTTCTGTATCACACGCACCTGGATAGATCCACTGGGGACATATGCCGGGGTTCAAGGGTCATGGAATAGAGGTACATACACGATACTTTCGGTCTATGCACCGCCCAAGCTACAGACACGGACACTCAAGGCTCTCGCAAACATTCTCCTCGACACAGCTGACACTATCCAAATCGTGGGGGGTGATTTTAACGACGTTATGGATATAGAAAGGGACCGCTCTGGGGCTGCGGGTAGAGGGAGGATCCAGACTGCCTTGTCCCAATAGATGGCTAATGTAGGACTCACAGATATTTGGAGATGGCTGCACCCCACTCAGATAGCCTATTCTTATTACTCAGGGGCCCATAAGGTGTTCACGAGGTTAGATTACATATTTATGTCTAGGCAGTACTTGAAGGTGGATGACACGGCAGACTACAAGGCCAGAGGGATATCCGACCACTCGCCATTGTTGGTGAGGGTGGGACACACCCGGGGAGCTAGAGGGGCCACTTGGCGCCTGGCGGCCTGGGATCTCCAAAATGCGACTTTTTTGCGGGGCCTGAGGGCGGACATCAAGGTCTATGTTGCTGAAAACGAGGGAACAGAAGAGTCGAATGTCATCTTCTGGGAAGCCCTGAAACCGGTATTACGGGATAGAATACAGAGTAGACTGAGAGAGGAAAGACGAAAAGTTCAAGCCGAGGTCACGGCCCTGGAACAAACTGTCCTGGGTTTGGAGAGGGAATACCAAAATCAGAAAAACACTGAGACTCTTAGAAGACTGCTGGATGCCCAGAGACAATGCAGAGAGCTGGTTACTAATGACGCGAAAACACAATCCCTTGCCACCCTCCACCGTCTCTACGATGTAGGGGATAAGTCAGGCAAACTCCTAGAATGGCTCAGTAAAAAGTAGCAGGCGACCAGATGGGTGGACTGCATTGGGAACGCAGATGGGAGCCTTGTCAGCTCTGATGCGCAGATAGCTGACACATTCGCGACACACTATGAACTATTCTACGCAGCCAGAGATCTGGGGACATGTGAGGATGCCACACAATATATGATGCAAACTGACTTGCCCGTACTGTCTCCTGAGGCCCTTAGGGTGTTGGAGGCGGACATTACAGTAGACGACATATCAGAAGCTATAGCCAGACTGAGACCGGGTAAAACTCCAGGGCCAAACGGTTACCCAGCGGAGTTTTTTAAGCGTACGGCGGACCTCCTGACCCGCCACTTAAAGGGCCTCTTTGCCGGGGCCTACCAGGAGGGGAGGTTCCCCCCAGACCTCTCCTTGGTGACGATCGTCCCGATACATAAGGAGGGCAAATCTCGAGAGGACTGTGCGTCCTACCGCCCCATCTCCCTCCTAAATACGGAAGTGAAACTTCTAGCGACTATCTTGGCGCTCCGCCTGAGGTCGGTGATCCCAGACCTTATACATCTGGACCTGTCAGGGTTTTTACCGGACAGAGCAACCAAACTGAATCTTAGACGTACCCATAACTGGCTACAGGAAGTGAGGGGAAGGAGCGACCCACATTGGTTTCTCTCCCTTGACTCCGAAAAAGCCTTCGACGCGATCCACTGGCCATTCCTTTATGCCGTACTCCACAAATTTGGTTTTGGCCCTAAGTTCCAGAGGTGGGTCCAACTCCTCTACACTGAACCAAGAGCCAGGGTGAGGGTGAACGGGAGGCTATCGCGCGAATTCCGGATCCAGAGGGGGACCCGTCAGGGCTGCCTCCTATCTCCCCTCCTCTTTGCACTTACCATTGAGGTACTTGCAGCCAGGATCCAACAAAATGAGGGCATCTCCGGTTTTGGAACAATGGGCACAGAACCCGCACAAGAAAAGATCTCACTCTACGCGGATGATATCCTTTTATATATTACAAAACCTGAGTCCACTGTTCCGGAGTTATTCCGGGAGCTAGAGCACTATGGTAAACGCGCGGGATACACAATAAATTGGCACAAATCTGTACGACCCTGGGGGACGGGACCAATGGGGAAGGCTCCCGGGGCAACTATTACCGACGACCGAACGCTTCCTGTATCTTGGGATATACATCACCCTAGATAAGACGCTATCGTTCCACAAGAACCTGGGGCAGATCATATTGAACTCTGTGGCGGATATGGACCGCTGCAGACAGCTCCCAATCACACTTCTAGGCTGAGCGGCCATGTATAAGATGATCATTCTACCTAAATACCTTTATGCCCTGCAGAACGAATGTTATCCGCTTCCGACTACACTTATGGCTAAAATCCATTCTGACCTGAGAACCTTTCTTTGGTTAGGTAAGCAACCTAGAGTGGCCCTGACTACGCTCCAACGGCACCAATATAGTGGGGGATCTCACTCCCCAACCTTGAGGCTTATTATTGGGCGGAACACATGGCACCGATAAATGATTGGCTGCATGCCCCAGCGGATCACCCAACCTATGCCCTGGAAAGGATTAAACTGTTGTCACAAATCGTACTGTACTATCTCTATGGGGGCACTAGGCGGGCACCACTCCTCCCAGCGACGACCCTCATGCTCAATGCGTGGACTAAGGCCACACGGCGTATGGGATGGGAGAAGAAGCCCACCTGGCAGACACCATTATGGCACTGTCAGTGGTTGGCAGAGCTCAACAAGCTACGCGGCTTCCGAAGATGGGATGATATAGGTATCTCCACTATAGGGGATGTGATTGCCAAAGGGGAGCTAAAATCCTTTCCGGTCCTTAAGTCGGGGTTTGGGCTGCATCACTCACAGCTCTTCAAATATACACAGCTGCGACACGCTTGGCGGGCCCAGAATGTCCCATTAAACGATATCCCAGAATATGCGCCTTTGGAGGGTTTTGCTCCTCCAACAACGGATGCAAGGGAAGGCATACAAATCCTTAACTAACAATATGCTAGGGGACCTGGTGAAGCTTAGACGTATGTGGGAGGCAGCGGTGGGGGGCATAGAAGATTTGGACTGGGATATAGTACTAATGCATCCCCGGGAGGTGGCAATTAAATCTAGACTGCGCCTCATTCAGTTCAATGTGCTCCACAGAACCTACTACGATAGACTGTGACTCCATAGAATGGGGAAAGTAGATTTTTATCACACCATCTGGGCATGCGCAAGGTACAAACATACTGGGCGCCCATCTTCACAGAATTGGGGGAGGTCTTGGAGATCCCACTCCAACAGGAACCCAAGCTAGCGCTACTGGGCATGACGAATGAGGTGGACTTGCCACGCCCACTCCTCAACTTCTTAGTTCTCGCACTAGTAGTAGCGAAAAGGGATATTGCGAAGTACTGGGGGTCACCGGAGCCGCCAGGGCTAGAGGAATGGAGGAGAGGGTTGGACCTCTACATGGCAGCCGAGAGAGTGACGTATAAAGCTAGGGGGTGCCCAAATTTTTTTCGAAGGGTTTGGACCAAATGGCAACATTACCGTGGGTTGGATGGGGGGTTGTGAGGGATGGCTACTTCTAAGATCTGGCAATTACATCGCTAAAGAACTGACAAGAGGACTTCAAGTGGGACGCGATGTGATAATTTCAACTTGTATCAGTGGACGTTGAATTGAGATGTTTCGCACTGAGATAGAAATATGTGGCTTTGGGGGGGTGGGGGTGGGAGTAGAGGTGTACGTACTGCTGATTTCACGACTGTATTGTTGAGTTTTGATAAAATGCAAATAAAAACATTTTTTTTTTAATGATGGTAAATGTTTCGCTGTTGGGCCAATCAGGCTGACATCCTCCATATGTTTTTTTAAGTGTTCTAAACTAAGACAATGAGTTGGGGAATATAGGTTTTTCTGACTGATATGATTGTTGTAGAAATTATCATTACACACTTAGCGATGTTACTGGGCCTGTCAGAAGGGTCTGTGACTAATCGGGCTGAGCAGCAAGGCAGGTATTTGATTTTTATGGCAACCGGGTTGCCCGGCTATACATAGCCTCTGCGTGGTTATAAAAAGAACCACAACAAAAGAGTGCCAGAGGGTCTATACAAAAGGTGAGTTAACAGTGTGAGTTACCAAACAACACAAAATACTTTCTAACTGACTGAGAATGATGGTAATCAATGACACCCTGGCAGATGGTCAAAGATACCCATCAGTCACCACTCGGAACCGCCCTTCATCATTTGGGATTCCTTTTGGACCATCTACCCAGATGTATTATTCTCAGAAGAAAGATGACCAAGGTGGTAAATGGTCCCTTCGACTGGGATAAAAGGAATTATAATGGTCTTACCACTCCTCTGTACTGGTGAGTGGCAGAGCGTGAGGCGACCAATGAAGTGCAGTGCAAAAAAGAAAAACATTTACAATAAAGAATAGAAAAGTGCGTTTAAAATTGGATGAGGGAGTAATGAACAGTATTTATTCGGGTGATACTCGCTCTACCAATATTAAAAATTTGTCAAGACAGGTTACAAATTAGCTGTCTATATGTGGTACCAGGTCGACAAGTTTCAGCAAATAATGGACAAGATTGTCCTTGCTTTCTTCAGGACCTAACGACAAATATTGCTACTGCAAATAAAATGTAAGTGAAAAGTGACAGTAAGAAGCCAGATATAAAGACAAGTACAGAGATCACCTGAAGTTTTCTAGGTGACAAGTCTTGTCTGTTCTTACAGGTCATGTGTTTCACACAACTTGTAACAAGTGAAGACCTCACCCCACCTGGCAGTGGCTCAGGAGTAGAGTGAAGCACCGCTCTATCCGTCGGTACTTCTAAGCTGGCATCTAAACCGACTTTCGGTATTCACAGAAGGCATTTAGCAGTCCTAAAGTTAGGAGTCCTAACTTTACTACTACTAAATTGAGAAAAATCCTAATTTTAAGACTTTCGGTATTCACAGAAGGCATTTAGGAGTCCTAAAGTTAGGAGTCCTAACTGTGCTACTACTAAATTGAGAAAAATCCAAATTTTAAGACTTTCGGTATTCACAGAATGCATTTAGGAGTCCTAAAGTTAGGACTCCTTACTTCTGTGAATACCGAAATGAGTAAGTGTCTTCTGTGAATACCAAAATGAGTAAGTGCCTTCTGTGAATACCAAAATGGTAGTAAGTTTAGGATTTTGTCTTAAGTTAGTTCTGTGAATCGGGCCCAACAACCTTTTGAGACATGCAAAAAAAGATTGTGTTAGTGTTCACAGGTGGTGAGCATCAGTACTCAGTTTTGGGGGGCTGGGGTTTCTCTTTCATCTTCAGACTCTGACCGAAAACATGAGGGAGACAGAAAAAGAAGAAAGGTGAAAGAGGAATAGAGAGAGAAAATTGTGACTATGGAGTAAAACAGGGATGAAAGATTACCTGTAAGAGTGAGATAAATACTTTGAAATTGTAGTGTGGATGAAAGAGGCATGACATGAAATTAAAACAAGGCATCTTGGGCATTCTGCATTCGGTGGCTCTAGAAAAAAATAATGAGCTTATTCACCTGTTTATTTTTTTCAAATGAGTGCAGGCAAAAATTGTGATGTTTACACATTTGAACCAGGGAAATAAGAACTGCAACCACTCCTAAAAGTATTATTTCCTCTGTTTGTCGCATTAGCCTGTTCAACTAAGTGTGTGCTCTTGAGACTATGGGAGGCTGGACTGGCAGAGTGAGGAAGGCTGATTGTGAACAATGCTCGAAAGACGAGGATGGCCTAACCTTTTGCCCATGGCTGAGAGCCAGCCATGAAGGATAAATACCATGAAGAATAAGGTGAAGACTAATGCTGGGTTTACCCAAAAGCACTGTACCCTCATTTATATGGACAGAAGTGGGGCTCTGGTGCATCAGCCTATGTATGTGTGTGTATATGCAGTGCCATTGGAATTATGCTATTCTGCATCTGTAGCATTTTCCGCATAGGCTTACCGTATTTGCCACATAATTCATCATCTGATATGTAATCTGCAGACTTTAGCAAAAAAAGTGTTTCTAGCTGAAACGTATTTAAAGTTACTAATATTGTGCAGTGGAAGGCTCTTCACGAACATTGAGTAACCATCTTTTAGTTGCTTATTAAGGCATTTTGATGCTAAACTGGTGCTTAGGGTGAAACCCTTGCCCATACAATTTTAACATGTGAGAACATGACAAAATTATGCAGTAACACTGTCACAAAATGTGCTGGATCCGTTTTTTTTTTTGTTTTTTTTTTAAACATTTATAAAGCGCAACATATACCCGTGGGTGTCTTGGCGCTGTGACTTAAGCTAGCGGTCTCTGGTTAATCACGGTATCTACCTTAGGGAATGTTTGTGCTGGATGGTTATTGGTCAAATAGCCACGTTTTTACAAGTTTTCTGAATTGAAGTAATGAGGGTGCCGATTTTAGTTCCATTGGAAGCATGTTCCAAAGTTTGGCTGCGGAGTTAATGAAGCATCGGTCGCCCCATTTAACAGTCCTAGTTCGTGGCACAACCAGAAGAAGTCTCTGTTCCGATCGAAGAGATCTTTTCGGGAGGTAGTAGCATAGTTTCTGTTTAAGAAACGCTGGGCCCTGACCCTTGAGAGCTTTAAAGGTGAGACACAAGGTCTTGAATCTGATGCGATTTCTCACCGTTAACCAGTGGAAGTTTCTTATTGCTTGTTTAGTGGACTGAAATCTGGGGATGCCTGCTAGCAGCCTTGCAGCAGCATTTTGAATAAGCTGCAGTTTGGCCACCACCCTTGCCTGCGCGTTTACAAAGAGTCCATTACAATAATCAAGTGATGAGAGTACTAAGGAGCTCACCACTGTTTTCCTTGTACTTTCGGGTAAATATGGCAGGATTTTTCTAATGATCTTAAGCTTGTAGAAGGCAGAAGACGCGACCTGGTTGGCATGGTTAGCGAAACTGAGATTGTCGTCAAAGACAATTCCCAGATTCCTAACTTTATGCACCGGTTCTGGGGGGGCTCCAAGCGAAGTTGGCCACCATGTATTGGACCATTGTGGGGATAATTTTCCGAAGATCATTACCTCCGTTTTATCTGAATTGAGGCGCAAGCAGTTCTCAGCCATCCAATCCTTAATAGCCACCATACCTTCCTGGAAACTGGCAGCTACTTCTTCACCGTCGTTCTTAATCGCGATCACCAATTGGGTGTCGTCGGCGTATGAGGTAAGGCTCATCCGGTAGTTCTTAATTACCCTAGCTAAGTCCGACACATAGATGTTAAAGAGTGTCGGACTTAGGGATGAGCCTTGCGGAACGCCACATGGGAGGGCGAGCTCGATAGATTGAAATTCGCCCAAGGTCACTGCCTGCGTCCTGTTCGACAGAAACGAGGCTAGAAGCTCTTTGGCCAGTGAGCAAATGCCCATCTCTTCGACACGGTCAATCAAGACAGCATGATTGACCGTGTCGAAGGCTGCCGAGAGGTCCAGCAGGACCAATATCGCTGTTCCTCCTTGGTCCCTGATGGTTCTTATATCATCAGCAGCCTTTATAAGAGCGGTCTCAGTTCCATGAAGTTTGCGAAATCCGAACTGGGACTCGTCCAGGAGATTGTTCTGTTCAATATACTCGGCTAATTGGCTATTCATAACTTTTTCCACTATTTTGGCTAGAAAAGGTAGGCTAGCGATAGGTCTATAGTTTTTAAGGATTGTTTTCTCTAAACCACTCTTTTTGAGGAGGGGTTTCAATAGTGTATTTTTTAACTTGTCTGGGAAAATGCCAGAATGGAACATGGCATTGCAGATTGGAGTGATGACTTCACTAACCAAGTCATTTACTGGAGAGAGAATTTTAGGGGGGCAAGGATCTAAAAATGAGCCGGTTTTTACCTGGCTCATGATATCTATTATCTCTTCCTTCGTCACGTCCCTGAATTTAGCAAATGAGCAATCCGGGATCTTTTTTAGTAGTTTTGGTTGCTTGTTGGTATTGGATGCAGTCACCGAAAATTCAGAATAAATGTCATTGACTTTAGAGAAAAAGAAGCTTGCTAAGTTGTTGCAGAATTCCTGTGTTTGGGGGGGACTCAAGTCTAGCACTTTTCCTGACAAAGTCTTGACTACTTCAAACAGTTGTCGGCTTGAGTTTTTCGATTTTTCAATTTGCTGCTCAAAATATTTCTTTTTTTCCTCCTGAATCATTTTTTTGTAAGTGGCTAATTCATTTTTATACTTGGCTTTACTCGTGTTATCATAAGTTTTTCGCCATATTCTTTCCTCATGTCTACAGATCTGTTTTTGCTTTCTGAGGGTCTCTGAATACCACGGGCGGTTGCCTAGTTTGCAATTTCTTACCACATAGTTTGGTCCTTTTCATTGCGCCCTTCTTGCGACATGATGGATGGGTCATATTTACTGTATGACGCATCATGTTGCAAGGAATGACAGATACGTCAGTTTTACTGACCTGTCTGTTGGCGCAAAAATGACGCATTGCTGGAGTTGTGTCGGAAGCGTGATGCAACTCCAGCAATGCAGGAGGGAGGGCTCTCGATATAGCACTGCATCACCCTTGTGCCTGCCATGAGGCAGGCGTAAGGTTTTGACACATTTGCGTCCTAGCAGTGGTGCAGTAAAATCACAGATATTTCACTAAGCCACTTCTACGAGGCTTTCTTGCATACATTATACAAGCAGGTGTAATGTATGCCATGGGTTTACAAAGGGCTGCATCTGCTTAAATGCATCACTTTGTAAATAGGGTGCAATAGGGGACATGTTTTACGTCGCCAATGCATAAAAAAAAGGGACGCACCGGCAGCGTAAAACTGTTGCAAGGCCTCATAAATAAGGCACTGAATATTCAAAGCTACATGATACTAGAAAAATAATAAAACAATAAGATTCACAGTTATCAGTGCACGTTGGAGGGCTGCAGGATAAAGCCAGAGACTCAGTAGTCTCCAGTCAGGATAGGAACAAATATTTTTGGCACACTCAAAATGACATTTTACTGCTCCTTTTACATTTTAATGGGACGTAAATGATGGCCCAACCGTCATTTTGGTACCCTCTTTTTACTGCATAGGGTTGCTCTACTGTAGCAATCAGAAGGTTTCCAAGGCTAGTTGGGTCGAGGTTGTTTTGCGGCCTGCGTATTCTGTAAACTCGAAACATAACTGAGAATCTCGGAGTGTCGGACCCCTGGCGCCTACCTCCGTACGTGTAGTGATGCGCAATTGTTTACTTCATGTTGACTTTACATCTATAATTTCAGAATTCAGCTGTTTTTGTTACTTCTGACAGAGACTCCATCTAAAGCAGCAAATTGGCGCCATAGGCATACAATATAAACAAATTAGCATAAGTACATAATTAGAGTGTTGTTGTGCCCAATCTGGTTAAGGAAGGGGGTTTGACTGACAGCCCTACGGGGAACGTTCTCCAGGGGAGACCGGAAAGCAGAGGTCAGGGGTTAGGGGCACATCGCAGTTCTCATAATGAGAGGCATGGCGGCCTCCATCGCAAGCATGGTGGCCCACACACCCCAGGTCAGAGAAAACCAGCCGTCACTCGCTCCCATCTCCAACAGAGGTTGTCAAGAGACAGACAGGACCCAGAAGCTCTCCGAGGTACTGGCCCGGAGCCTTAAGAGGTTCTGCTCCCAGCCCGCCCCTGGGAGACTTCCTTTACATGGACATTCCCCAGCATGACCTGTCAGAGCCCCTGTCCCAAAATAGTGTGTGACTTTGACCCCGCGGGGCACAGCCTTTGACAGACGTGGTTGGTTTTTGGAGAGCTGAGCTCTAGGCAGACAAAACCGAGTTGTGAAATGGATGCCCTGAGAGTTTATTTATTTTTTAATGCATTTTTGTATAGCGCGGACTTTACACTAAGATGTCAGAGAGCTATACAATAGAACCAGTTACGTTACATGAGAGAACTGTTACAAAAATAGAGGGTCACAAAAATAAACAGGAGTCTAGAAGAGGTAGGATAAAACCACGGAAGGCAAGAACACATTATCAAACACATCAAGCAAGTGGGGAATGTACAAGAACATTTAGAGATTTACAATGCGTCAGTGAAATAAACCGGCTCACCAAATAGACTTCTACCTGAGTGTTGTATCTTAGAATATTGAGGGCAGATATATCGCCTGACAAAAATATTGTCACCTAAATATCGAGAACCAAAAGGGTAGAGGAAGCATGTGGCGTTGTGTTCAAAGCTGCGGATTTTAGAACTGGGGAGCCAGGTTCGAGTCTCGGCATAGGCTCAACAACATGTGATTCTGGGCATAACACTTAATCTCCCAGTGCCTAAAAAGAAGTAATAACATAATGTACCCTTGTGTAATGTAACTGATGCCCATGTAAAGCCTCAACATCTTTGGGTTGAGTTTATATTCTATAAAAAAATTGCAGCTATTGTTAAGGTGTCTGTGTGTACAGATAAGCATAGGTTTACTATAGGTAACTAACTGCACCTCTATGTACCCTTAATGTACATCTACAAAGTATAAAGGTGTGGACTTAAAAATAACACATTTATATTGGTAGGCGTTGATTTACTATACATAAGTCCACATGTACATACCTTGGCTGAAAGGTTCATAGGTATTGACTTAAAAATATTACATCTGTGCTGTCAAGCGACATTCAAATCTTGATGTGCCCAAGACAAGCCAAACCCTCACCTTTCAAGTAGCAGTGCTTGACTCAATGTGGCCAGCAGAATTTTCAATTCAGGGGCCTTTCGCCAAAATAAGCTGAGAGGCTTCATTTTGAGTTATGCCACTCATCTTGGATCCCAGACACAGAGCTACAAGACTAGCTGTCAGTGCTAGTCTATGGAAAAATGCTGAGGGAAGTGAAGCGGCAAGGCCTAAAAAAGTGAGGAACATGGCAGAGAGGAGGGCAATCTATTGCCCCTGCACAGGGAAGAAAGGTGCAGCACGACAAAGTAAGAGAAGGCATAGACTCGGTGGCATCTATATAGCCATTGGAGAAGGTAGGGTGCAATTCAATGGCAGACAGACTCAGCCCCCACCTTTTTGCAAACATGAAGAGTGTCTGTTGGGTCGAGCAAAGGTCAGCCTGACAGACACTCTTTATGTTCAGGTCAGGCTGCCAGGTGCTGTACATGTGCTCAATGCATAGGCTTCTGGCTGCCTGAGCTGAACTTTGCCTGCTGAAGATTTCACAGCCCTGTGGGCATGACCTCCTCAGGCCAACAAAGCGCTTGGAGGTCCCCCCCCTCATGATGAGGGGGAGTGTCAGTGATAGACTCAGACCTGGACACTTCAGTTTTTAAGCCCTAAAGTGCCCAGGGCCAAGTGTCCATATGTGACACTTGTACAGAGTGGAGTGGGGTGAGTGGTCTCACTGATCCCATCCCACTCTTTGATGAGTAAGGTACTGCTGCCAACTCTCATTGGCTGGCCCATATCAAAGTCAGGCAAGAGAGGAGGCAGCAGCCCCAACTCTCCAGGAACCTTGGAGGCTTCCCTCCTGCCACCCAAAATCCCTGGGGTGGCCTGGTACATTTTTCTTTTTTTTAATGCATGTTGTGTGTGTGTGTGTGCATATGTAGGTATGAATAAATGTGTATTCGTACATGCATGCTGTGAATGGGTGTGTGTATGTGTTTGTGAATGGTAGGTGTATGTATGCGTGCTTAGAAAAGTATGGGTTTGAGTGAGTATGCATGTAGAAGGGTAAGTGTGAATATGTATTATTGTGTGGCCTGCCTGCCCCCCCAGGAACCTGCTGACATTACCAGCTGTCACTGATGGTAGGGATGGAAACCAAGATATTTTTCAGAGGAGAACCCTGGCTACAGTTTGGTCGATGAGGCACCAGTGTTTCCCTGCCTGAGTCCTGTTCCATTCCACTAAATACCGTAACTGGGATACTGAGTAGGATTGGGATAGGTGGAGTATAAGTAGACCCACCACCGCTACTGGCAGATAGGCTCTCTCCCATTCCATACATGTCTTTTTGCAATCCCAGACAAAAGCCTCTTTAGGTTTGTAATGTTTCTAAAAGGTGGCGAGGTGGGCGGAATAGGAGTGCTTGCATTATATAGAGTATTTTAGGAAGCAAAGTCATTTTTACCATCCCTGTCCTACCCAGCGACGAGCAGCCCCAAGCTTTCCATGAGTGTAGATCGGTATGTGCTGTTTGTATGATATCTGAGTAATTGTTGTGTGCCTTTTACCCTAAGGTTGAGTAGATTTCTTTTAGTTCCAGGTTAGGTTCCAACTGGGCTGCCAGTTGTACCTTGTCTGCAGGGAAAATGGTACGGTTAAGAACCTGTGATTTCTGCATATTAACTTTAAAGTTGGAGACATGGCCAAATGTGTCCAGCTCTTGTAAGGTCGTTGGTAAGGAGGATAGGGGGTGGGTGAGTGCCACCAGGAAGTCACCCCCTTACATCCTTAGCTTGTGCTTATGCAGCCCTATGGTGATGCCCTTTCTCTCTGGGTCCGCCCATATGTACTCTGCCGAGGGCTCCATATAGAGGGCAAACACGAGCAGAAACAACAGGCATCCCTGGTGAGTGCCACTAGCCACAGTGAACCTCAGCGAGGAGCATCTATTAACACGCACAGGGGTTTGGGGTGACCATAGCTGCAGTGTACCCCTGGTTGAAAGTGCGGTCCCAAGCCCCGCCCCTCCAATGTATGCGGCAGGAAGGGCCTATGAACCCGGGCACATGCCTTCTCTTCATCTATTGACATGAGAAGTGCTGAGGTGCTGAGATGTGGGAGGGAGAAGCTTTGTCAATGAGGTGGAGTAGGCGCTTGTGGTTATCAGGACAGTTTCTTTGCAGTATAATGCATGATTGGTCTGGGTCTAAGAAGCCTTGAATGAAGGAATTGAGGCAAGCGGCAAGGACACCCATAAACATTTTGGCAATGACATTAGGCAAGGATATAGGCCTATATGAGGAGCAGAGAGTGGGGTCTTTTTTGGGTTTGTGGAGAACCAAATTCGGGCGTCTTGCATGGTGTCTGTGAGCGGGTCTGTCTTGCTAAAGGAGGTGGGTGAGAATTGGGGAAAGTTGAGTGACAAACATCTTGTGGAATGCAGATGTAAATTCATCCTGACCCTGGCGTTCCCCGGTTGTAGACGTGCTATAGCTGATGGGACCTCATCAAGGTGGGTATGGGCTTCCAGTAAGAGTGCCTCTCTCACTGGCAGGTAAGTGGTGTGTGGTATGTTTATGTAAGCCATTGCCTCCCATGAATATCTCACTTCTGTTGCGTAGAGGTCTCCATGAAAGCACTCAAATGCCCCAGTTATATCCATATTATTGGTCGCTGTATGGCCCAGTGTCATCAGAATGTCTGAGATTATACTTTTGTGGGCCTCGGCCCTCAGCTTGCATGCAAGAAGTCTACCGGCCTTGCTACCCCCCCACGTAGTATTTCTGCTTTGTGCAGAGGGGGGTATGTTCAGCTCTGTCTAGGGCCAGGGGCGTAAGTCGCTTTTTCGCAAGGGTTAGCTGTTTACACGGTCTGTACGACCCTGTGCATACATGTGCCTCTTCCAATTACTTCACCAGGTTCTCTAGGGCAGAGCGTTTATCCATCCTATCTTTGTTTAATGTTGACGATATCGATATGAAGGTCCCCCTTATCGTGGCCTTTGGCGTGTCCCAGGATAGTTGAAATGGAGGTGTTGAGCATGCCATTTATTTGGAGAAAAGGTGTGATTACCTCCCCCACCTCCTCCTATGTTGTTTCATAAGTTAGGAGCTTATTATTAAGGTGCCATGCACTAGGTGAAGTAAAGGTCCCTGGAATGTGGAAGGACATCATGATGAGAGCATGGTCAGAGAGTGAAGAGGCGCCTATGTCCGCCTGGGTTCTGGTTGGCAGAAGATCTGAAGTGGCTAGAAAGTAATTTAGCCGTGCGTATGTCTGGTGTAAGGTGGAAAACAAAGAGAACACCCGTGAGGGGGTGTTTGGAGCACGCCAAACATCGGCAAAGCCTACTTCTTGTACCCAGTGGATAGTCTTGCCTGAAAAGGCCCCAGATTGACCTTACCTCTGTACTGATCTGTCTAAGGACAGATTCTGTACTAAATTAAAATCTTCCCCCACTATAATGTCTGCATCTTCTGATGCAGCAACAAAGCACACCCCAACACATCCAGAATAAATTGCTCCTGGTGCTCATTAGGGGTGTACAGTGTTGTGATCATGAAGGTGTAGTAGTTGTGCAATGAGATCCTAAGTGCAAGGAGCCTCTCAGGCATTTTAGCTTGCGTGTGAGTGAACCGTCCCTGTAACCTAGTAGCTGATAGGATTGCCAGCCCCCGTTTTTCCCTGGACTGAAGAACAGATTTGCTTGTCGAATCATCAAGATCCCAATCTCTTCCATTCCTTCTTTAAGAGATGTGTCTCCGGTAGGAGACAGATATCGCAATTAGACTCCATGAACAAGGAAGAAGTGCCAAGCACTTCACTGGGGAGTTAAGGCCTCACACATTGAGGCTTGCAGTGTTAACTGTAGGACCTGTGTTGGAGAGCTGCTATCATAGTAAGGTGGGTAAAGGCAGAGTCCAGGCTACACAAATATTCTTCAGCCTTCTTTATTATCTGCTGATGTGGTGGTGGGACCAGGTGATATGCTGATGTGGGTGGGTGCTGGGATAAACCAAGGTGAAACAAAGAACCCAGTCTCTTGCTTCGTTGGAGTCATCTGCAACCTTCGTGTAGGCTTGAAGCACTCTGGGTCCTAGCTAGAGCATCTGTGAGAAATGGGATGCTGGCATATGGCCAACTGTCTCTCTAAAACTGCCTCGATAAGCCACTAGGGAGAAGGGCTATCCTGTGCGGGCATGGGAATCAGGACCCCTCTGAGAGGGCTTACCACAGAGGCCCACAAGGAATTGCAGGAAAGCAGCTGTTAGGAGTCAGATATGTGTGCCACACCATGGGTTTGAAGTCCATGTAGCAGAGCTGTGTGTTCCTGTTGACTCTAGCCTGCTGTAGGTGAGGATGAGGTAAACGCCTTAAGTTTATTTCTTGTTTTGTTGTTCACTTTTCTTCTCTGAAAGAGATATTCGACCATCTAAGTCTCCAGGTCACATATCATTCGTCAAATCACTATGTAATCCCGCATTCCTCTCCTTCGGCGTCGTGCCCCAAGCATCGCGCATCCACAAAACAAGAAATAAACTTAAGGCGTTTACCTCATCCAAGAAAATTTGAAAGCAATCTACATGGGCCAACTACAGATTAAATCACAGATGTTACTGTATTGATGTGACGCTCAAGTGTAAACTTTGAATAGAGCCAAGGTGCTTAAACTAAAGTAGGACTGAAGTTCCCCTTCCTGCCTGACAAAGTTAACTTAAGGTAGCTAAAACTGTGGTCGCTGCACTACTGGAAATTTTTAAGCAACTATTAAAACGCAACATCGAAGGTTTTAATCAGAATAATCCAAGGGTATAGAGAACACATATCCTATCTGGTGGGTCCTGATGAAGGTGGTTTCCATCGCTGTTAATTCCCACCGAAACGCATTGACCAAGTCCTTGTAAAATCCCACTAACTAGAGTGGTTATATATTAGGCAATAGATAGAAAACCAACAAACGTGTGAACAAGTCCAGATATATGAAGTTGTGAATGTGGAAGAGTGAGAGAGATTAGTGTGTTTGGTTTAGTTCTCTACCTGGATATATAGTTATTAACATGTACAGTGGTATAGGAATAATGAATTTTGTACTTTGATCTTTTGATGTTAATTATGTAAATTGTGATAAGAAAGAAACCTTTTTATACTAAAAAGAATGAAAAAAAGAAAATACTGAATGAAAAAATAAAAACAATGAGAAAGTAAAACAAATGTGTTTTTTTATATGATTATACCCATATAATTGGAGTGTATACCCTGAAAAATTAAGAGGTCAAGAGGGAGTTCCTTCTGTTGTGATAGACTCTGTCACTTCACAGAGGTGACAGGGTAGGAGGTATTCAAGAAAGGACAGACCAGGAGGGAGGGTGGGGGGAGGGAGGAAGGGTTCATGTTATTGGAATTGTTTTAAAAATTGTGAAATATAATTCTTTCTAGAGATAAATTGACATAGTTGTAAGTATATACCAATTGTATTATATTCGTACCGACTACAGTATGATGTACTGATATAGGCACTATGCTACTTAGTCTGTACCAAATGGTGATTTGTACACAATTGAAAAACAGAAATGAAAATGTCACAATGTCCTTGATAGGATGCATGGTCGTTATTATGTAACACTCATTAAAGTTTGTTTAAAAAAAAAAAAGAAAACCCTTGCTGTTGGGAATCAGGGTGCACATTTACCAGGAGTTCCTCCAGTGCTAGGATGGATCAGGATTCTTCCAGCGTGTGGATCGCATGGGTCTCCTCTCCTGGTTCCACATGAAGATCAAGCAGAACGTGTGAAAAATGAATACAATCTTGGTGAACATTATCTGCGCCATCTTGCCCCCCTTTTTGAGCCCAGTCGTGCGCGTAAGCGGCAGCCATTTTGAATGCCATGGCCTCCCTGCCCCTCGCTGATAGCCAGCGCGTCTCTCTCTCTTTCTCTTAACCTCACAAGCATTCCCCCGCACACTGACAACCCCCGCTCTCTCATGTCTTGGGTCATACACCCCTCTCCAGCGCAGTTTCACCACTGAATCTCATCCTGTTCCCAGCGCGACACCTCCCCTCATTCCTTTCATGGCCTCAAACCCTTTTGATGCAAACCCCCTTTTCCTGTATCCCCGTTTGTCTTCCCTGTTCCCAGGCCGCCACCTGGCTCTGCGGATACTGTTTATTACCCCGTACAGTAGGAAGCCTCCCCTCCCCATCAAAAGACCCCCGAACCGATCAAAGCCCCCACCCCATGAGATCCGATCAACCCCATGCATTCCGTGAATCGGCGGAATGCCCTGCTGTGTGACAACTATCACCTGTTGTGACCGGGGTGGGGAATCCGACTGTAAATGTATGTGGGAACGGGTCTGAAGGGGAGATTCCGAGGATGTTCTTTCTAGTACTAAAGTATTGCGAGAATGTGTTATGTGTAATAAAGGTCGTAAACTCCAGTATAAGAGGCCAGGCCTCGGAGATGTGGTTAGAGCACCTCGTGACGATACTTGCTGTCTGAATTGATGTGTTCTCCTCCGGAGAGAATAAAATCCTCGTTTCCCGCCTTCTAGTCTCCAGCGCCTGCTTCTTCATTGATTAATATTGGTGGGTCATAGAGGCGATACCGCCGGGCAACATAAAGGGGTCTTTGGTTACCGGTTGTCTTTGGAACCCTTTTTAACAATTGGCGTCCCAAACGTGGGGCCCATCAGCGACTCGTGGATCCAGTGGGAGAGGTCCCGACGACAGAGTGAACGACTGCAACGATCGGAAGGTACCCTGTCCGATAGACCCTCGTCTGACAGCCGATCATCCGAACTTCACTGGTTCCGAACAGACCTCTCTCGAGTGATCTGCGGTCCTGACTGGGAACCATCAGGAGTGCCACGAGAAGTACGAAGAGAAGAGGACGATCGGGCGCTGGATTCGGAAGACGAGAAACTGTCCATGCGGTCCGGGTAAGGTCGTGTAAACACGACGAATTGCGAAAGTGATAGATAATTGAAAGTAATTGATAATTGTTGAGAAAATACTAGTATTACTCTTTGTTAATTTATTGGAGATTCACTGTCTACAAACGGAGAAACAACAGGCTCTCCCTTTATAAACAGCGAAGGATAGGTACGCACCCGTCGGACCTATTTTCCCCCTCCCCATTGAACAATTGCCCCCCCCCCCCCATTGATTAACTGTTATAGATTGTTTTCTGGAGATTCTCTGTCTACAAACAGGGAAGATTAGGTCCCCTCTTTGCAGATAGTGAAAGGGTAGGTGACGCGAACTTTTGCGAGCCTACTTATTCTCCCCAGTGACCATATTGATTTTTTATTTTCGACCTAACATTGATTAACTGTTATAGATTGTTTTCTGGAGATTCTCTGTCTGAAAACAGGTAAGATTAGGTCCCCTCTTTGCAGATAGTGAAAGGGTAGGTGACGCGAACCTTTGCGAGCCTACTTATTCTCCCCATTGACCATATTGATTTTTTATTTTTGACCTAACGTTGATTGATTGCTCAGAATTGGTTCATGAGGTATTCACTACGTGCAAACAACGTAGAATAGAAATATTCTGTCTAGTCTTTGCGCGCAGTGATAAGATAGGTAGTGCTGACTATTATCCCATTGTGATCCGTCATGCCTGTCTTCTCCCCACTGGTTAGTAGCCTGTTTAACCCGGACCGCTTATTAGAGATGAACCATCCGGCTCCGCTGGAAGGCACCCCTAATAAGGACATGTTCATGAAGCATGGATTAATTGCTATAGCCTATAGTGAGCTGTGGCATAATTATACAAAAAGGGATCGAGAAAGACAGTGGCCACTGAAAGGATCCTTCGATCTCGACAAAATAGAAACAGTAGAAATAGCCCTTCGTAGGAATGAAACAACACCTATTATGCTCGATAGTCTCGGTATGTGGCGCAAAGAAGCCACACGACGAAGGGAAGGTGACGAATTAAGACAGGATGAAGGGACACGACGGACAACCCTCCAAACGTCTAGTAGGCAAAGGGAAGGGCCAGCGATGGCACAGTCCCGAGGAGTAAACATGAAAAGCGAATGGTGTAAAGGGATGTGCCGACAAGCCAACCCCGGAACACAACGATCTGAAGGTAATCCCCCGACATTACGCACAGGACGGACAGATTTAAAGCAAAACCAATGTGCTTTCTGTAAATGTCTTGGACACTGGAAAGCCCAATGCCCGACTCTGCAAAGCATAGGTAAGAATGGAGGGTTGACAGAAAGGACGGACCGACAGAAAGGAAAAAGACGTGAGATAAAAACCAATCAGACTAGTGCAGACAGAACAGACAGGACCACCCCGTTTGATTATGCTCGGTGGCACAGATTTCGTCAGGCCAATTTTAACGACATGTTAGAGTTCTGGGACTGATTGTTCTCTGTTGCTCCCCCGCTCTGAAAAACAAACACAACTGCAGGTCAGTGTAAACAACCCCCCGTTAAAGAAAAGACTCGAGGAAGCCAAGCGTCTATTATATAAACTTAGGATTTAATTACGGTAAAGAAAACACACAACCAACGGTAAATAGAATAACTAGTAGAACTCTCACTAAAACAAACTTTACTGATAGGAAAAATACAAAACGTGTTATGCTCACTCCGGAAGTCCTCCAATGTAACAGTTCGATGGTCCCGCCCATCCGAAACACATAGCACGTGTGGGGCGGGGCCTGCCAGCAGCCATGAGCCAAAAGGAGATCGCTGGCGAGAAAGTCCTGGAGGCTCCGCCAAGCAGGCAATGAAATGGTCTTCCCATACTGCCCTTCCAGGGATGGCGTCCCCCGGGCCGCAGGTAGGGAGGGGGCGGCTGCAAATGACCCCCTCCCTCGTATCTTCTGGTCCGGCCATCACGAATTCCTCCATCGAACGGATGCAGGGTGGGCAGGGAGGAAGAGGCGACGCGGACGAGCCTCTTCCACCTCCACAGGTAGGAGGCTTCCCTGCCCTGGTCCGGCGCCGATGTCCTCCAGCCGGACGACAGCCATATACCTGCGCTGCACAGGACATATAATGTCCGGCTGGTATATTTCCGTAATACAGGACATACAATGCCCGCCTCGTATATTTTCTCAGTACAGGACATACAAGACCCGGCTGGTATACTTACGCAGCACAGGACATACAATGTCCGACGGGCATATTTACGGAGCACCGGACGTACAGTGGTCCCCCAAGAGTCGGAATCAGGGGTGTAGGGTGGTCATCATGTGCGCCCCTGATTCCAAGGGACGGCGTAGGATGCGCCGGGAGAGGAAGGCGGCACAGACGAGCCTTTCTCACCTCCCCAGACGAAGGCTCCACTGCTGCACCCTGGCGCCCCGAACCAAAATGTCCAGCTCCAGCAGCATGATGCTCTGTCCTTCGCCATCACGAGAAGTTTCTTCCACTCCTGACGGATACGGCAAAGGTGGCTGCCACAAGGATCTCAAAATGGCGTCTGGGCCCTCGAAAAGGCGGGTCTAGGCCGCTGGAGTAACTTTGTCTGAAATTGCAACTCGGGCACTTGCCCACCTGGGCGTAAGCCCCCACCATCGACAAACATCCCCTCGACTTTGAAGATTCTACCAAAGTCCCAAGGGCCCTCGACCCCTTCAGGCTTCCGGTGAGGAACAGTTGCATTGATCTCAAATGAAATAACCACGGCACAGCAACAAGATGGCGGTGCTCTCGTGTCTGCATCAGCTTCCGTCTGAACCACCCAGGAACATTATGGGCTAACGAACTTGAGTAAGTTCCGGCTGAACATCAACATGACCCGGTAAGAAAGACTCTACTCCCTCCCTCTCTTGATTGACAGTCCACACCACCAGCCCCTCTGTTAGCACAGCTTTCTTTTGAACTGCCGAAAGGGACTCTGGTCCAACCGCCAATTGTCGGGGATATTTTGCCCCTGATGCTACTTCCGGACTAAACCGGCCTCGCCCAAAATGGCGCTGGTATCAATGGAAACTAACGAATGCCTCGTGGTGTTCCTTAGCTAATGAAACTTGATGTACTAAGATATATATATATATATATATATGTACGAACCATTGCGCACTCGATGTTAAAGGGAGGAGGGTTCACTTGGCGAACATTTAAGAAGGGTTCCGTAAAATGTTGATTTCAATGAACAATTTATTTTTGATATTTGTTGTAACTGATACATAACGTCGCTTATGATACATACCCACGGTATATATATCTAGGAAATGTGATTACGATGAGCTCGACTGTGTTTCCATTTATGAACTGAAATGCCCCTGATTCCCTCGTCACGCAATGAAATAATTTTTGGTTACTTGCAAATAATTAAATTAAGGGTTTTACATGTTCTTGTGCTACAAAATAACCCCCTACTGTATGTGCTTCCATCGATGACATATCAGGCCAAAATATGAATTGCGCTCTCACATTTCACGTACTGAATAATTCTGCAAATAAAGGTTTTAACAACTATGAATAAGCATCGCATACTTTTGTAAATGTGGGTATCGGTGGGAGGGTTTTTCTGTGCGCAACCGTTCTGCTCCTCTTTTTAAGGTTATCTGAAGAAGTGGTTGTTCGGCCCTGGATTAATGATCGAATCAAAGGTATGATACGTTGCCTCCAAAATATGCGACTAAGCCCAGGAACTAACGTTTGAAGAAGGACCTCGACTTCTGGGAATGGGTAAAGTAAATCAGGGTGATTGATAAATTGTTATAAAGATATGGTGATCGAAGGTACTAAGGTACAGGGTTGAACGACGAACTAATATGCTTTAGAACATCACAGCTTTGGGAATGATTTAGGGATCCCGAAGGCCGGATACATCTACAAACCCGGGTACCTCACGCTAGGCACCTCTGATTCTCTTTTTTAACGTTTCACTACACACGATCCTTAATGCCTTCCTCGAACCTCCCCATGAACAACCTATCACATTACCTGCCCCCATGACTTTAGGAAACCAGAACCCTAAGGGATTATATCCCGAAGAGATGAATACGAGTATGCAGTAAGTAAAGGACTTTCGTGCCCATACATTTGATGTGTTTGAATGTTGTCCTCCCACTCCCCCCTTTTCCCTCCTTTTTCCCTCTGCAGGTTACGTTAGAATCCCGATTAGAGTATCCTAAGGAATCTGGAACCACGTCACGCCCGATGCATGAAGACGGACTAGCGCTGCAAAATGGCGCAATGAGGACGCTCTCACGGCCTTTTTACCTGGTCTAATGCTCTTCTGTCCCGAAACTGCATGCCTTCTACCTCCTAACACAGACCCGAAACGCCTAAACGTCGGGTAACGCACTGAATATCCCAAACAATACACGGTCATTCTCTATGTCCCATGTGTACTGTTTTGCCTATTGTCTCTCTCTCTCTCTATCTCTTACTCTATCTCTCTCTCTGTCTCTGTCTGTCTCTCACTCACTCTTCCACCCCTCCACGCTTTCCCTTTTCCTAGCAACTGGCACCTAATTGGCGAACCTGGTGCACCTCCTAATTGGCCCCAAATACCACAAGTATTTGCACAAATTTGTCCTAAATAAAATTGTATCGGTACCACGTTACTACCTCTCCTTTTCTACTAAAATATGGATGAAATTTAAATTGGCCGATAGGAAAGGGACAGGTAAGACGACAAAGGTTCTCTAAATTTGACCCACTCTCAGGGACCTATTTGTCAGTGGTTTCTATGATAAAATGTGTCTGTAGTAATGCGACCATCCCCATTGCAAATTGTCCCCGTACCCCAAGCTATAAGAAATGACCGAGACACCCCCATCTACCCAAAATGCCCCCAGTTTGGTATCAGCCACCCTGAACGAGGACTTGAAGAATGCCCCTTGCTCCGATTCGCTGTGTTCCTCATCGTTTTCCATAAGATCCCTCCTTCCCGGAGGATAAGTTTAATAATTATTGTTTCAAACCACCCCTCCCGAGTTTTTTGTAGTAACCAGGTTGCGAGGATTTATATAGAAAGTTAGAAGGATGTGTGCAAAGTTGAAAATTAGATTGAAAATCGAAAGAACTTGTTGCAGTAAGCCTGGTTTATAATAAAATGTTTTTTTTTTGTGGAAATGCAGATTTGTTTAGCCTATGTTCACCCCCCAGAAGGGTGCCTGTCAGACTACGGTGACTAGCACGTTACACTTTTTCGTAAAATACAAAGCCCTGAAGACCAGCCTAGCCTTGCAAGACTCGTACTAGGGAAATAGGTCTCTACCAGAAGAACTGACATCAACTATAATAGACTTATGCAATAAATGAGTACCAGACCTCGTACCTATTACAAATGAACGTAATAACCATCAAAGCGCCAAAGAATTAGCCACAAAAGGAAGTTGTAAGGAATCCAGCAAACCCATCATCAATTGCTTATACGCTAGCCGCAAGAACCTCCAATGTAGCGAGTGCTTACCCCAGTTGCTTGGTGTTGGGAGAGAATTAGACTTATATAATTACCTTCTTCTGCAATATCTCTAAAGACTGTCTTTTCAAAACTCATTTAAGGGTATCACTGTCGGAGGAGAAAGAGACCGGATGTGGGAGCACGCGGCCTGACAGCGGATTGTGGAACATCAGCAACGGAGGCCGAGGCGAGACCACAGCAGTAAGGGGACGCCGGACGGGGCATGGTTTCAGACAAAGCTCAACGTGTGCCAAAAGCCCCCGCTCTCTGAACATGGTTACGGACTCGCCTGTCGAAAACTCTCCGCCTCCCCCTGATCTGTTCCCGACTTGGCCTTGCTCCATCCCCTCCTCCTCCGACCTACCATAAGGACTGTTCACACCCGCACCTTTCCATCCGAACTCCCAAGTTCCTTCAAATCCTACTGAGCTACCCAGAGAAGAGTACTCCCTGCGTCAGAAGGGAGGGAGCTCCGACTAAATAGACCACGAACTATGTTAAACCCCAGAACGGTGACCTAGAACTCCACCAAGGGTCGCCCCCGAAGAAAAGATAAACAAAGTCTGTGGTTCTGCCCACTACCAAACACCCTGAAGATGATGGAAGCAACAGGAAATGCCCATCACAGAGACTCAAGACACGAACAGATCTCACAATTTTGGAACAATCGCATTTTTATTGCAAATCAATGCTCTGCGCTACAAAAGAAAGTGCACCTGTTCCAAAACCGTAACGCATTGCTCCTATGGGGTCTGGCGAAACAAAACAAAAAGTACCCCTGCCCGCAGACCTCCAACGACTCAACCCACATGAACATTTCTGTTTGATAGGTAATCCAGATGCTCAACAGTGCTGACAGAAGACGACAAAGGACAACGAGAACTCTGACATTTTTTACTGTATCTCCTTTCTCTCCCAATCACCATTGGACTGACTATGCACCCGCCGTATACAAAGGACTTACTTATATGATAACTCACCAGTTCTTATTCTATGATCTGTACCCGACGCCCTCACTGTGTAATTCTAGTCTGATATTGCATTATGATGATTTTTCCTGCAACCAACTTAACAATGAACCCGCTTACTAGATGATGAGATTTTTCAATGTGATGTTTATAAAATGATGTATATGCGCAGTTCCTTTGCCTAAGTCCCCTCTCCCTTACTTGTGATTGCTGCATATAGGTGTAGATAGGAAATAGGCCAGCAAGATGTCTCGGAAATGTTAAAGGGAGGACTGTGAAAAATGAATACAATCTTGGTGAACATTATCTGCGCCATCTTGCCCCCCTTTTCGAGCCCAGTCGTGCGCGTAAGCGGCAGCCATTTTGAATGCCATGGCCTCCCTGCCCCTCGCTGATAGCCAGCGCGTCTCTCTCTCTCTCTCTTAACCTCACAAGCATTCCCCCGCACACTGACAACCCCCGCTCTCTCATGTCTTGGGTCATAAACCCCTCTCCAGCGCAGTTTCACCACTGAATCTCATCCTGTTCCCAGCGCGACACCTCCCCTCATTCCTTTCATGGCCTCAAACCCTTTTGATGCAAACCCCCTTTTCCTGTATCCCCGTTTGTCTTCCCTGTTCCCAGGCCGCCACCTGGCTCTGCGGATACTGTTTATTACCCCGTACAGTAGGAAGCCTCCCCTCCCCATCAAAAGACCCCCGAACCGATCAAAGCCCCCACCCCATGAGATCCGATCAACCCCATGCATTCCGTGAATCGGCGGAATGCCCTGCTGTGTGACAACTATCACCTGTTGTGACCGGGGTGGGGAATCCGACTGTAAATGTATGTGGGAACGGGTCTGAAGGGGAGATTCCGAGGATGTTCTTTCTAGTACTAAAGTATTGCGAGAATGTGTTATGTGTAATAAAGGTCGTAAACTCCAGTATAAGAGGCCAGGCCTCAGAGATGTGGTTAGAGCACCTCGTGACGATACTTGCTGTCTGAATTGATGTGTTCTCCTCCGGAGAGAATAAAATCCTCGTTTCCCGCCTTCCAGTCTCCAGCGCCTGCTTCTTCATTGATTAATATTGGTGGGTCATAGAGGCGATACCGCCGGGCAACATAAAGGGGTCTTTGGTTACCGGTTGTCTTTGGAACCCTTTTTAACAAACGGGTGCCCTCAATTGTATTTGACCCCTTTGTCGTGTAGGATGGAGGTTGCCACACTGAAAGATCAATGTCTTAGTAGTGTGATGGGACAGAGGGCTTGATAAAGCCACACTTTCACATCCTCAACCAGAATGTGACCCTTGTCTCACACCACCACCATGAAAGCCTCCTTTTATCCATAATGGTAGATGCATGTTAAGATATCTTGCAAGATGTCTGGAGAGGCAGACGGATAACCTCCTCTGTGCATGTGGTCCAAGCTGATATCTTGGTTGTCCAAATCGGGGAGGATCTTTATTAAAAGTCTTTTAACATATGCTTCTAGATATTCTGGGCCGCCTGGAGAGTGACCACTTTGATCCTGATAATCAATCTATTCCTCGAGGTCCATTAGCTCACGCCAGTAGGTTTCAAGTTCTATTGCCCAATCTCCACCACATCTCTCTTATTGTCTTTAATGCCCAAAGTAGCATCATTCCGGAGAGCTGTGATATATTACCTGAGTGTGCCAAATAATGATTCCATAAAGGAGTGCATGAGTGGCACAACAAGCTTCACACCCCGCGATCAGATCTGGGGCCAATAGGATTGGATTGTCTCTAGTGGCGGCCCCCTTGGAGAATCACGTTTTTTAACTGGGCCTTGGTCAGCATATCCTTAAGGGTAGTGTCTTTCTTTGACCTGTGAGTCACCATTGAGGCCAGGGGGGAGGACAACCATGGGCAATACACTCGGTGGAGTAGCGCAGAGCTCTGTCACCAGGGGAGCTAGTTGTTGGTGGGTTAAGTACTGTGAAGTGTACCGTGCAGCTTTCCACCTGTAGTGATGATTCGTGGGTGACCCAGAAGGGGGGATCTCCCAACCATGTATGAAGCTGTCAGAGAATCTGCAAACAAACCTGGTTTGTTGCTGCAACAGGATGCATCGAGCTGGGGGTGGTTGATATGTTGCTGTGTGAAGCAACTGCCTGAGAGGGGTGGGTATGTGTGTTTTGCCAGGTCTGTGTAGCTGTCAACCACCTCCCCTCATGATGGAAACCACATGCCTCCTACCTCCATGTGGGCAGATACTGCAGTGGTCTGCTGCCTGGGGCCAATCCAGGCCCCCACCCTGGAGGGCTAGGGGCCTGGTACGCTGGTCTCTTGACTTGTGGTGTTGGTAGCAGCTTTACAGTCCCACAGTGCTTTTAGGCTCCTCTCCTGGTTTACAGTGGTGCAACTGCGCTCCCTCCGGCTGGCGTGGAACTGTAGCCCATGTGCTGGGTGGATGTGGTCCCACAGGTGGGGCACAGTGCTCGTTGGATCATGTTGGGTTGGACGTAACCTCCTCACTGTTCGCTCCTGGCAGCTGCCACCATGTTGAGGTCTTGTCACAACCACCCTAGGTAGAAGCCGCCACAGCACTCACCTGTTACCGCGCAGGCAGCTCAAAGGGATCCGTGTCTGCTGGGACCCTGCTGCACCTCGCCCCTTGTCTCTGAGCCTCTTTATTGCAGCCAAGGCAGCAGTCTGATAGTGCCAAGTGGCAGAGCCAAGCGAGGGAGCTGATACTCACCCACCATCTTGGCTACACCCCCGTTAGAAAGTTTATAAAGTTAGTTTTCCACTAAAGTTATCAAATAGTTGCTATCATTATTAATCATGTTTTGAAAAGTAAATGGAAAATATCTTTGAATTACTTATATAGCATTTCCTAAGATAAATATACACACCTAAGACTGTCTTATAGAAAATGTAGCTTAATCTGCCCAGTGGAAATTGCTTTTAAGCCTTCAGTCACTCTGAGGGCACACTTTTCAAAGATATAGCATGACATGTTTATATATTAAGCACCTGCTTTGGGATGTACAAGGCACACATTTGACATACATTAATCTATTAACTAGGTTTTTCTAAACGACAAAAGTATTTTTCCTTGTCATGGGTTACTACAGTGCCTTTATTGTAACCTAGCAAAAGCACAGTGGCGCTCCTGGCAGCCAATTTGTTTGCCATATATGTTGATGGTGTAAATATACACAGCAGCCCGCATACATCATTTAACTCCCATGCTATCTATCGGTGCATGTTCTGAATCATATACTATGTTGTTAGAGGAACGTTAGATAGACTAATTGGGTGAAACCAATTTTACCAATTCCACTTTAGGGCCAAAGTACATGCACAGTACTGTGGCACTGAATAGCAGTGCCAAATGGCATAGAGTCATAATACCTGCAATAAAAGGGTCTAGAAAAAGGCAAGAAATTGTAGCAATCATGCAAAAAAGGCCGATTTGCTACAGGTTTATCACTCCATTTAGAAAGTATCCCTCAACATTCCCATTACTGGTGCCATTGATTCTTTAACAGAAATGAATACAGTATCTAACTTTTTGCACTTAAAAGCATTTCTCTATGAGTGTAACTTGATTGTCAAGGGAGGTAGAAAGTCTTGACCATAGCCATACTACCTAAGCAATAAGAGCTTGACCTGAAAAATTGCGGTGGATCCTACCACATGTGTCTGAACCAGGATTTAAAAACTATCAACATCATTGTTCTCTATATATCTAGCTAGAAGATTCAAGTTAGATTTATTCAAGTGACGTTCCACCAAATAATTTGAAGAGATACAAAGCTTACATGGGTTGTATAAATGTCCGGGTGAAAAATTCATTACACAGATGTAATTAGCATCATTGCTATATTTTCTCATTACTCTTTTTACGTGAAGTGCCCAAAATAACACTATTACACTACATCGCAAAATTATGCATTGTATGTGGTTCCCGAATATATAGCTCTCTTCAATGGGCTCCAGCATGTGCACTATCTTAAGTTTGACCTGGTTGCCTTCTTTTCACAGATGGTTCATGATTTTTCACCTTTCTTTAGCTATACCATCTGCATTGGGCTTGCTCTAATGTAGTCTAAAAGGTTGAACCTCATCTCTACTTTATTTCTTTTGCTCTGTGGAAGTTTCTGACTTGTCCAAATTATCTCCTTCATTGTAGCTTTTCTGTAAAAAGTCCTGCTAGAGCTGAATCTTATGATCCTCGAACACAATTTTTCACTTCTTCATTATGTTACAATGATCTCCTATTTCTCTTTAAAATGATGGACTCTAGTAAAGTAATCAACTTCTGCATTCTTTAATCCAGGGTGAGAGGTGGTTCTATGTGTTTTGTTCAGTTACACTAGGCCCAGTATGGAGCCAAACAGATTTTGGACATATTTCTCTATGCTGTTGCCTTGTGGTCCGGTCCACATGGTACTCTTCAGATTCTGAAATTGTTTAATCTAGAACAATTTTCTATATCTTCCAGGTTCCCCTGGAGGCACCTTTTTTCATGTAGTGCCAAGCGATCTTGCTGGAAACTTGGTAAACTCCTGATCTTGCTCTCAATTATCTTGATTGTCTTCAAGGGAGAATACCATCTCCCCTAAGCCATTGACATCTACCTTGATATCCTTCAACTCGTGTGTCATGTTGACTTGCAAGGTAGCAAAGATCTCCTGTAATCCTTGGAATAGGAATTCCATGCAGTGTCTAGTGATGGGAGCTCTGTCCGATTCTGGCCCCCAATGAACATTATCTTTCTTCTGCAGAACCCATATTTCTGTTCCTGCAATTTCCTTCTTGTTTCAGTGGGATTGGCTTTGATAACAAATCATTCATAAAATGGTCTCTCTTTCCATGTTCCTTTGCAAATTTTGGTTCAGTATTTGGCTATGGAAGGTTACTAGTGTCACGTTATCCTCCTCCTAGTAAGAGTCCCCTGCTCAACCAACCTTATTTATCACTGCTGGAGCTCCTTGCATTGTTTGGACATGGAATATTCTCCTCTTGGAGGATCTTCATCAGCTCAAAGTACCAGCATACTAGATGCCCTCTTTCCTTGCTGGGTGCCCACTTGCTGTGGGGCTCCATTAGTGCACGGCAACTACCTCAGCTAGGGTAGTAGTTCGCCGAATCTTCTCTGCTCAACATGCTCCCTCTTTAGCCTTGTGAGACTTAAGGCGTTGTTGAATCCCTCTTCATTTGCATTTTGGTGCTGTGTTCGATCCAGATCTCGTAGCTCACACGCCCCTTTTACAGATACATGACTTAAGACCCCTTAGTGGGCACCCTGACTGGGAACTCTTTGTCAGTTCTGAACCTCCTGTGTTCTTCCTGGTGTTGCCTTCCATATCTTTCCTTACTGTAGCATGGCACATATTTTGGCTGCTTGGTCTAACTGTAGTGTGAGCTGGGTGCGAAGTAGGCCGCCATGTTTGTAGGAATCACAAGAACCCCCCCCCCATCATTACTCAACCAATGAAGCGCATCTCGTTGTCACCCATCAGGCATGAGCGACATGGACCTCAGCCTACCACAGGTCACCACACGGCCCTAGGCCTCAGCTGGTGTCTAAGCATGTCGTTGTATTTGTAAGCCTGAGTGCTGGCCACATCTTTTCAAGTTTTGCATGTACCCCCCTACCCTCCCACCCCTTGGTTGTAGACCAAAGGTCAAGTGCCCTTTGCCAGTTACTTCCAGAACACATGTCCCTCTTGGCCATGCCCTTGGTGCATTTCTTATGATTTTGTTTTGAAAGATCTTGTTGCTATTATACACTGCCTGGATTGAACCGTTCTTTTGCCTTGATAAAGCGACATGTATTAGTCGGTAAACAAATGAGCAAATGTTTGCATTTTGGTCGGAGAAGTAATACATTAATTCTGGCAGTTTGGAAAGTGTTGAAAGAAAATTCTCTTTGATGTATTTCTTTTGATAGATTGACCTAATCTCCATCTTTTATTCGCATGCATCACTATTATTTTGGAACAATGCATAAAGTGTCCAAATAGCCTAATTGCACTCTAACTGTTCCACACCCTTTTGCAGCTGGATTCTAGCCCAGCACTGATCCCTTTTGAGGTCCCTGCGGCGAACCGGGTGACTACCCATATTTTTTAAGCAGACGACTTGCCCCCGGGCATTTTGGGTAACTGGTGTTCTTTATTCCATTGGTCCACTTGTCCACGTTTAACCCAGCAACCCATGAACTACTTCGACATTGATTTGAAGAAGAGGCAGGAGTTACCAGAAGAGCTCTTAAATGGAACAAAATGCTCAGTCTTTCATAGCAGACAACAGCTGGAGCACATGGGAAAGCTCCAATGTAATCAATTGTGGAGTCCCATGGCTGTTCAACTGCTGGCCAGACTAAGATGGAAACACCATCTGACCTTCCCGCTTTATGCTGACGAGACCCAGTTGGTAGTTAAAGTGAGAAGAGATTGGCTGAGGAGATTTTCATCTGACTGAGCGGTTCACTTGGATAAAGCATGGAATGTTGGCTTTAATTGAGCAAAAACTGAGTAGTTTGGTATCAGGGACAAGGACTCCTACAAAAAGTATAGCTTTTCTTTGGCTGGACTATTTGGTGCCTGAAGGAGCCGTAAAGCATGAACAATGATAACATTTCTTTCAACAAATAAGTTACATCCATCGATTTACTGCACACCACAGACACACACTCAGCACTAACCACTACTGGGGACATCACAAGCACAAGGAACTTATATAACAGGACATTGCACACATGTAACAGAATCAAGAAGAAAATATTAGACAAAACATTGCACGCATGCCGAACACAGCTAAGATGAACCTCAAGGCCAGAAAAATAGTATCTCTATCCTCAGAACAACAGGCATCGTACCATCACAAAGAGGCATAAGCAAGCGATGCAACCTTTCAACCACAGTTCTCCAACACCAGAGCCATACACTCATAGCCCAAGGAATAGAAGACTGCTACCACAACCCAGAGACTATCCTGGATGCAATGTGTGACACCTAGCAGCAAAGGGTGACTCAGACGAGAAAGGCGGGGGCTGTCATCGGCCCGCTGCGGGTATGGCGGGGCACCGCCCCCCTCCCCCTCCCCCTCGCCTGCTATCCATGGTGGGGCACGCCCGCTGCGTCATTATGACGCGGTGGGCGCGCCTTCTTCATCGATTGGTCCGAGGGGCTCCCAAGTGACCCGGAAGCGATTAGATTGCTTCCAGGCCAAGGGGGAGCAGGGGTCAGGCTGGTTAGAACCAGCCTGGCCAAACAGGGGGTTTAAAAGGCCGGGGAGCGCGGGAAGCGTTCTCTTGTCCCCGCGCTCCCAGGCCTGCCCTACTCCAGCCTTCCAGGAGGCTGTAATCTTTTTCCCGGTACGGAGCGTGGAGGAAGAGTCCTTTGGAACGAGGGCGGCGTTTTTGTTACTTTTGTTTCCCTCTGCAGGTCGTTTCGTGGTGCGGTGCGGCGGTAGACGGAGCATCGCAACGGGCCTCAGAAGCAGCAGAGGCTGGGGCGGTACTCAATGGTGCCACTAAGGTTCAGGGGAGGCGCTTGCACGCGCCCTCAGGTACAAGGGTAAATGGGTGTGGTGCGGGAGACGCTCTTCCTAGGCGGAATTTGTGGGGCAGTCTGCAGGTCCGAGTTTAGAATCGGACACACTCAGACAGGTTCTGGACTCCCTCCGTTGGCTCAACATCATGTAATTAAAGGTCCCAGCATTAGTGTTCCTGCCCTATCACCCGACAGGGGATTACATTGGTTCTGAACCGCGGTGGTGTTCGCGCTCGGTGTTTGCATCCGTAATGCGCGTCGCAGCAGCACTGGAAGGCAGAAATAGAGATTAAAAGTCAAGAATTCGGGGCATATTACTAAATTTTCCAAATCGTACATGAAATCCCTACTGTGATGACATCGGGTGACATCCTGCGATTCAGGACAAATCAGTTAATCTCCCCAGCGCCTGCAGGGGCAAGGCTGTGGTAACATTGTGGCTATTGCAAGTGTAGGGGAGGGGGCATTTGAAGTGTTCAAGCGTGCATAGAGCTCCAGGGGAGCTCGTGTCTCACGGAGGGCACATGTTTTTGAGTTTCGCTTATCTCCCAAGAAGCTGTGTTCTGGTTTAAACTATTTCAAAGGGGGTACATTCTCTGGAAACAATAATTGTGTAACACTTAGGAGATCATTGAGTGAATAACGCTACTATATGTTGCCATAATACCTGAACGTTCGCCTAATTTGCAAGCAGAAATGGCGTGTTACCAGAGCATGGTTACTATGACTCATGATAAATATGGGGGTGTAGGTTGAAAAGACTATGACATAATTTTCAGGAAGGCTAAGGAATTTGACCCGTCACTTACGGGACCAGGTTGACTTAATCTCGTGGTTTGATCAGTTTAGCCCAGGACAGCCGGGCAATGCAGTGCAAAACTGGAACAAGGGTCACACTTCCCAAGCACCTCAGCCCTTTCGGCCTCCGCAAACCAGGGGGCGGACCCTGGTTCAGGGAATGGGGGGACGAAATGGAGTATCCCGGGATTTTAATAGACGGACATGCACCAGGGTGCAAGGCACTTATAAATTCAGACACGCATGCTCCATATGTAATTACCCCTCTCACCCGGAATCAAAATGCCTCAAGAAAGGGAATTCCTTCTCAGGAAACAAAGGGAGGAAGAAGCAGGAATAAGGAGAAGGTACAAATGGTAATACATTCACCCGTTGACGTGATGGCTATGACTCCTTGGTTAAATAGGTACCCAGACCATGCCATGGCTAGGATGTTACAGGAAGGTTTTTTTATGGCTTTAGGATTCCGGCTGTTGACTACACAGGGACACCAGAATGTAAAAATCAGCTGTCAGTAAGGTCCAACCCGGGAGTAGCAGCAGTTAAAATTGCAAAGGAACTGCGCCTAGGGTAGAATAGCAGGCCCTTTTGATCACATCCCCGTGTCCAACTTTGTATGCTCTCCCCTGGGGGTGGTCCAAAGAAAGAAGAAGGGGAGTTCAGGTTGATTTATAATCTGTCAGCCCCTAGAGGCAATTAATTTAATAAGGCCATCAACGAAGAGATATGTAGCGTGAAATATGCCTCTTTTGACCAGGCAGTTAATATGTTAGGGGTTCTGGGACCAAGGGCTTTGCTAGCCAAATCAGATGTTGAATCCGCCTTCCGGCTGCTGCCTGTCCATCCTTTAGAACACCACCTTTTAGGCTTTTCGTTTCAAGGCAAATTCTACATGGATATGTGCATGCCCATGGGTTGTTCTGTTTCCTGGGCTTACTTTGAAAAATTCAGTTCATTTTTGGAATGGGGTTTGAGACAGGCAACGGGGCACCAATATATCATGCATTATTTGGATGACTTTCTCTTTCTGGGGTCGGCGGGCTCCTGGGAATGGGCTTGGGCATTGCAGGAATTTTGCGTGCTCATGTGTGCTTTGGGGTACCTCTGGCGCCAGGGAAGACGGTGGGTCGAGCAACCACAATAGAATTTTTAGGCATTGAGTTGGACTCTGTACAGGGATGTTTTAGGTTACCTAAAGAAAACATATTGAAATTTAGAGCAGCACTCCAGCAATGCTAGGCAAAAGATAAAGTAACCTTACATCAGTTACAGCAGACAGTTGGCCAGTTGAACTTTGCACTAAGGGTAATACCTATGGCACGACCTTTCTCCCGTTCCATCTCACAGGCCATGACAGGCCTGCAGGAGAAACACCATCACACAAGACTGTCTTCTGAGGTTCACCAGGACATGCGGATTTGGATCTCATTTCTGTAGGGTTTCAACGGCAGGGTAGTGTGGCCCGTTCCCGCAACTACTTCTGCGGAGTTAGGTTTATGGACTGACGCCGCGGGCAGTGTGGGATTCGGGAATGAATGGGTGGCTCAGCATTGGCCGGCTTGGTGGGGTGAGAGTGGTCTGTCAGCTAATATGGGTTTTTTCTTGAACTGTTTCCCATCTGGATTGCACTGACTGTTTGGCCTCATCATTTGCGTAACCAATTTGTGATTTTCTGGTCAGACAACGCGACAGTGGTGGAATTCATCAATCAACAGGCTGCCTGGTGTAAAATGATCCTCCGCCTGTTGAAAGAGATAGTGCTGTTGTGTATGAAGCTTAACATACAGTTTAAGGCTAAACATGTCCTGGGGTGCTAAATAATGCCGCTGCCGCACTCTCTCGCTTCAAGATGCAGGTTTTCAGGGAGCACCTACCATCTGCAGAGGCGACGCCAACACACTTCCCGGAATCACTCTGGCAAATTGGTGCCCCCAACTACAGAACCTCGTGGCAGCTAGCCTAGCGCCCAGGACCAGGAAGGCTTACGAAGGGGTGTTATGGTCATACTGCATTTTGGGGCAAGATTGGGCAGATAGCTGGCATAAGTTATTGTTATTGTTAACTGCAGCTTGTATAGCGCCAAATCACCTATAGGTCTCAAGGTGCTTTTGACAGAAGAAAGCTAAGCTAACAAAGAAACAGATGCATGAAGCCATGACACTAAATAAAGCTTAGAGCTTCTCTAAACAGGAATGTTTTTAAAGATTTCCTGAACTGCAGCAAGTTAGATTCTTTACGAAGAGATTCAGGAAGTTTGTTCCAAACCTGTGGGACAACCACAGAGAAAGATCTGCCACCCTTCGTAGCTAGTTTATAGCGAGGACAAGACAGCAATTGAGTGTTGAAGACCTTAGTGATCGTGTCGGTCTATAGACTCCAAGGCGTTCTTTAATGTAAGCCGGTGCTTGACCTTATGGGCGATGCACAAACTTTTAAACTCCACCCGTTGTTTTATGGGGAGCCAATGTAGCTTACATAACAGCGGCGATGCATGAGTGCGCCTAGGTAGCCTAAAGATCAGCCTAGCAGCATCGTTCAAGACTACTTGCAGTCTATTTATCAGTATTTTGGGGAGACCCAAATACAGGGCATTCCCGTAGTCTAGTCTCAAGATGATTGTGGCAGAGACAATTGTACGGAGTGTGGAGGGGGAAAGCAAGGGGACTAACTTGCGTAACTATCTAATTAAGTTAGTACAGGTCCCAACCACTGAGGAGATCTGGCTGACCATTGACAGCTCATGGTCGATCTTAATGCCAAGTCTTTTTACGTTGGAACAGGGTTTAGGGGTCGGGCCAAGATCTTGCGGCCAGAACAAATCACCCCAAGGAGACGCTTCAGATGAAACCACCAGGACCTCCGTTTTTTCAGGATTGATCTTCAGCGAATTTGCTGTCATCCAGTTCACCGTATGACTAAGTACTTTTTGTCATCCGCATAGCTAAAGGTTTTACAGCCCATGCTTACTAAAGAATCAATTAAAGGCTGCAGGTAGAGATTAAAAAGGAGTGGGGACAGGGCAGATCCCTGGGGGACTCCACACTTCAGGGTACCCAAATTTGATGTACAGTCCTCCACTTGAATCCTTTCAGATCTTCCAGAAAGAAAGGATTTAAGCCATTTATAGGCTACGTCTTGTATCCCAAACGCGGCCAATCTGTCCAAGAGCAATGTATGGCTGACAGTGTTGAATGCCGCTGAGTGGTCTAATAATATCAGGGCACTCCGTTTTTTACTGTCAGCCATACCTCTGAGCTCATCAAGCACCGAAAGCATCACCAATTTGGTGCTGTGATGCGCTCGAAAACCTGCTTGACGTTCGTGGAGAAGATGGTGTGACTCCAGGAATGATGACAAAGATATCAGGACATGTTGTTCCAAAATCTTGGACAAGAAAGGAAGCTGAGATATAGGCCTATAATTTTTTAAGTTGATGGGATCAGCCCCCGGCTTCTTTATTAGGGGCCTGACTCGTGCTTCTTTAAAGCTGGATGGAAGCTGGCCGGAATCTAAAGAATTGTTTAGTAGGGAGACAAAATGACTTCCTAGGGCAGGGAGCGCCATGCGGAAGATACTGGGGGGACAAGGATGTGCAGGGGAGCCAGATTTTGTTCGATTCATAAGCTGTCCTAAGACCGTAGAGTCAATCGGGGGAAACTTAGAGATGGTGTGTATTGGCGGAAGGGGTTGAGGATGTTGGAGAGAAGGGTGATTGCTGGAGGTATTCTTGATATCAGTCAGAATAGTTTGTACTTTGTCGAGAAAGTAGTGTTGAAAGGTGTTACAATCAATGAGAGATTCTCATCTTTCTACTTTCTTACTCAACTCTGATAGGATCTTGAAGGTTTCTTTTTGAACATTGTCCGCATTGTTAATTCGGAATTCATAATACTCCGCTTTAGTTGACTGAATATAGGTTTTGTATAATTTAAGAAACGATTTATAATGATCTTTATCAATGGGATCGTTTGATTTCCTCTAACGTCTCTCTAAAAGTTTAATTTTGTGTTCCCTCAAGGAGGAATTGAACCATGGGGCTCCCTTTACCGTTCTATTAATCTTTTGATTTTTTTCAGGTGCTATTTGATCAATAGCCTGACCAAGATTTTGCATAAGATAGGTATATTCCTGATCAAGGTCCCCATGTGCATCATGAAACTGTGAGTTTTTAAGAAGAGTGTCCGATAGAGTTTCTGAGTCAATTTTCTTCCATTGCCAAACTTTTTTGGATTTAAGGGGTGGAGGTTGAGGCAGAAGGCCATCAACAGGGATATCACAATTTATCATGTAGTGGTCTGACCATATGCAGGGTAGAATATCTGTTAACACTACAGCCGGGTCAGAGGTCCAGATAAGACCCAGGGTGTGACCTTTGATATGTGTGGGTGCCTCTACTAATTGTTTAAGTCCAAGTGGGGTCATAGTATTTTCCAACAGTCGCGTTGCCCCATCTTTGCATAATTATTTCCCAGTGGATGTTAAAATCCCCAGTTATTAGGACCTTTTGATAACGTGTACAGATATCTGAAATAATTGGGGTCAATAGGTCATTAAACATGGCAGTAGATTTTGGTGGGCGGTAGACTTTAATAATGACCAGGCAAGTATTTCTCAGTGTAATCTTCACCCCAAGTATGCCAGCTAGATCCACTGTTTCGGCCATTAATTTAGTAACTGTTAAGTGTTTTTAAAGAGAATAGCTACCCCACCCCCACGGGCATTGTCGACACGATTATGCCAAATCGCATCATAGTCGTTGGGAAGAGAGGCAATGATATTAGGCAAAGATTTATCACCCAGCCACGTTTCTGTAAGAGTTAGAATGTCAATGTCATTATCTTGAAGAAGAGTAAAAATTTCAAGGTGGTGTTTTTGTAGTGATCTGGTATTCAGACTAGTTAACCTCAAGCTGGGATGACGCCCCATAGTACTCCTATCAGTGGACAGTATACTGGACTCTTTCAGCTTAGCTAAGGTGGTTGAGGGTAATGTAAGAGTGCTAGTATGTAGCTGGTGTAGCTCACCCGAAGAGTATGCCAGTCGATGAGCAGGGGAGTGGGCCCTAGTGCCCGGTCGTGCGCGGACGGGCGCAGATGGGTAGGACTCTGGCACGACTCCGGCGCAGGTCCGGCACGTCCGCTGCGCGGAGGCATGCCCGTCCTCTTTTAAGGGCAACTAGAGCGCATCTCCGCCCAGCCCACACCCAATATGGCCCACACCCAATAAGTGAGGGGCATTTCTCCAGTATTTAGACACTTTGAATAAAGAAGGGCTTTCTGCGGCGACAGCCAGGCGGCATGTGGCAGGAGTTTCTTTCTTTGCACAGATCAGGGACACCAGGGACCCCACGAATAGTTTCATTGTGAGGAAGGCTCTAAAAGGATGGCGGTGCCTCCAGGGGGCCGCCCCAGATACGAGGGAACCAATAGGTTTAGAGCGGCTGGCATCACTGTTAACTGCCCTGAGTGGCATTTGCAGTAGTTCAACAGGAGAGGCATTACTGTTTAGAGCTGCCTTTGCACTAGCTTTCTATGGGGCATTTAGAGTGGGGGAACTGGAGGCATGCAACAAACAGGATTTGCTAGGTGGGTTCCAGCTGGAGCACGCAAGGATACAGGGCAGCACACTGCTAATAACCATTAAAAAATCTAAAAAATCTAAAACTGATCAAGAGGCCCGGGGTGAAGTGTGGCTCAATGGTTAGAGCGGCAGACCCTGATGCAGAGGTCAAGCCCGGGACCAGGGTTCAATTCCCCGCCTCGGCGGGTCTTGGCCTCAAAATTCCATGGACCCCTCGGTGCCTATTCCAATCATGGAGTCCCACTCTGCAACTCTGGGCAATAGCTTGCTTAATCTCCACAACGGCCCCCACAACGCTAAGGATGCCTGGCCTCCACCTTGGGGGTGCCCAGGAGTGGACACCTCACAGGGAAAGCCAGGATGGGTTCCACAGCGGTATTCGTGCAAGCGCCTTGAGACCCTTGCGGGTGAGTAGTGCGCTAAACAAGTATCAATTTACAAGTGTTGGTACTTTATGGGGCACAAGGCAACCCATGCTGCCCAGTGAGGCACCTAGAAGCCTTCCTCCGACAGAGGAATAGTGCAGTGGGGGGGACACTAATAATGCATGCTGACGGTACCCCGCATACCAGGTTCCAATTTAAAAGGGTATTGGCCATGACGATTGACAGGACTGGTTTGGATCCAAAAGACTTTGGGACACATTCATTCCGAATAGGGGCTGCTACAGAGGCAACAGCTAGAGGGATGCACAGCAACAGTGTGAAAAGAATTGGTAGATGGTCTTCTAATTGTGACAAGCGCTATGTGCGGCTGCGCATGTTGTGAGGGTGGCAAGACAATCGTAGACTGATGCCTGTCGTGTTTGTTTGCTTATATTTCAGTATCTCAAACCTGTCACGCAAGGGGGAAACTGCCATCAGCACATCACCAACAAGATTCTTCACAACGGCAGCCACATCCACAGGACAAGGGAGCACATGTTGTATGGGTCATTGGTCATTCTTATGTACGGCGTATGAAATCTGTCTTTCTTACAGGTAATTACAGACAGAGGGCTGAGCAGGATGGTTTCAAGGTATCTTTCCATGGTAAAGGGGGTCTCTGCTTCAGTCAGTTTAGGGGTTTTGTTACAGATCTGTTGAATAGACACAGTCCTCCACCCACAATAGTTATCTTGTATTTGGGCTGGAACGATCTGGTAAATCTGGGGAGAAGGGTCTTGATAGAGGATTTAATCTCTGAAATAAGCTGGTTAGCTAAGGCATGCCAGGGCTGCACCATAGTTTGGTCCCAGATGAAAACCAGATTCAAATGAAGGGGGGGGGGAGATTCTGTGAAAGCGTTGAATCACTCAGTAAAGAGGATCAACAATAAAATAGAAAAACTGTTCAGGTCCCCTCAGTTGCAAAACATAGCGCATGGGTGTGTCAGGGGCGAACTGTGCTTCTTAAAAGACGGGGTCCATCTGACTAGATTAGGTAATGAAATGCTATTGGAAAACATAATGGCTTGGCTAGGGAGTGTCAGGGCTGGGCATGACCTTTCAGTGTAGGAGGATAGGAAGGGGGGCAGATAGTCATGCAACTACGCTTGCCTGTGGCGGTAAGGTCATGATTGGTGAGCAGTCAATTTAAGGTTCTTAGGGGGGCGGCTCCATTCTTAAATGAGGTCACCCAGGGGAAGGGACAAGTGGTCTCTCTTAGAACTTCAGGGGCGGTACATCCAGTTGGCTGAATGGGTGCACGGGAGGGGGTAGTCACGCTTTCATTAGGCTGGTTGGCCACCCCGCAACGCACAATAACGTCACTAAACGGCACAGGGCCCCTCTTTTAATGGAGTTCATGGAGCATACGGATGTAACCTGGGGGGGAAGTACCCGCTCTGTAAACTGGACCTCTGTGCATGCTCACTCCTATGGGAGGCCGTGGTTAATTTGATAAGGATCAGACACCAGTTAGCGACCTTGCCGTAGGCCCAAATAGGATACACAGAAAAGTCATTATTGTATGATTATGATTCAGATATTAGACTCGGGTAGGAGATACTTTGTATTAGAAGTATGTTAAGGTTAGCCATCTAATATCTGTACATATGAATTGTAATCAAATGTCAAGTATGTTTTCTGCGTAAAAATTTGTAAATATTGTTTATTCCAAATGTATTTGATTTTATGATTTAATAAATACGGCCGGGGGGTTGTACGACCCCCCGCCTCCAAAGAAATCCTATCTCATGTCCATTTTTCATAAATGTTGGTTAAACAGATGGCGGGGGAGGGGGATGTTTGGTAGTTCCTGGCCATAGAGAAAGGCAGGGGCCGTCATCAGCCCCGCCGCGGGTATGGCGGGGCACCGGCCCTTCTTCCCCTTGCCTGCTATCGATGGTGGGGCGCGCCCGCCGCGTCATTATGACATGTGGGTGCGCCTCTTCATCGATTGGTCCGAGGGGCTCCCAAGTGACCCGGAAGCGATTGGATCACTTCCGGGTCAAGGGGGAGCAGGGTCAGGCCAGTTAGAACCGTCAGGCCAAACAGGGGGTTTAAAAGACCGGGGAGCGCGGGAGGCGTTCTCTTGTTACCGCGCTCCCAGGCCTGCCCTAGTGCAGCCTTCTAGGAGGCTGTAATCTTTTTCCCCACCCACCATCCCCTAAAAGCAGATATTGGTTACTGTATGACAAGATTGTTAATATGTTTTTTTCCCAGTGTGACAGGTGTATTGTACGATTATTTTGTTCCTTAGAACTTTTTCCCGTTTGTAGGTCATCAATGGTCGTATTTATTGCTATTCCTTGGTCAGGCGGTAAGGTCATGATTGGTGAGCAGTCAATTTAAGGTCCTTAGGGGGTGGCGCCATTCTTGAATGGGGTCGCCTAGGGGGAGGGACAAATGGTCTCTCCTACAACTCCCGGGGCGGTACATCCGGTTGGCTGGATGGGTGCGGGGGAGGGAGGAGTCACGCTTTCTTTAGGCTGGTTGGCCACCCAGCACGGGCACAATTACGTCACTAAACGGCTCAGAATGCAAGGGCCCCCCTTTTAATGGAGTTCATGGAGCGTACGAAGTAACCGGGGGAGGAGTACCCTCTCGGTAAACGGGCCCTCTGCGCATGCCCACTCCTACGGGAGGGCGTGGCTAATTTGATAAGGATCTGACACAAGTGGAGTGGTGTGGCTCACTGGTTAGAGGCGGCAGACCCGGAAGCAGAGGACGGCCCGGGACCAAAGTTCAATCCCAGACGCGGCAGGGTCGTGAACCAGGGTCGGCGGACTCGATAATTCTCGCCTCGGTGCCTACTCTAACCAGGGATCACACTCGGCAACTCTGGGCATTAGCTTGCCTCATCTCCACAACGGCCCCCCACCAACCCCACATTTTTTTCAGGATTGATCTTCAGCGAATTTGCTGTCATCCAGTTCACCGTATGACTAAGTACTTTTGTCATCCGCATAGCTAAAGGTTTTACAGCCCATGCTTACTAAAGAATCAATTAAAGGCTGCAGGTAGAGATTAAAAAGGAGTGGGGACAGGGCAGATCCCTGGGGGACTCCACACTTCAGGGTACCCACATTTGATGTACAGTCCTCCACTTGAATCCTTTGAGATCTTCCAGAAAGAAAGGATTTAAGCCATTTATAGGCTACGTCTTGTATCCCAAACGCGGCCAATCTGTCCAAGAGCAATGTATGGCTGACAGTGTTGAATGCCGCTGACAGGTCTAATAATATCAGGGCACTCAGTTTTTTACTGTCAGCCATACCTCTGAGCTCATCAAGCACCGAAAGCATCACCAATTCGGTGCTGTGATGCGCTCGAAAACCTGCTTGACGTTCGTGGAGAAGATGGTGTGACTCCAGGAATGATGACAAAGATATCAGGACATGTTGTTCCAAAATCTTGGACAAGAAAGGAAGCTGAGATATAGGCCTATAATTTTTTAAGTTGATTGGATCAGCCCCCGGCTTCTTTATTAGGGGCCTGACTCGTGCTTCTTTAAAGCTGGATGGAAGCTGGCCGGAATCTAAAGAATTGTTTAGTAGGGAGACAAAATGACTTCCTAGGGCAGGGAGCGCCATGCGGAAGATACTGGGGGGACAAGGATGTGCAGGGGAGCCAGATTTTGTTCGATTCATAAGCTGTCCTAAGACCGTAGAGTCAATCGGGGGAAACTTAGAGATGGTGTGTATTGGCGGAAGGGGTTGAGGATGTGGGAGAGAAGGGTGATTGCTGGAGGTGTTCTTGATATCAGTCAGAATAGTTTGTACTTTGTCGAGAAAGTAGTGTTGAAAGGTGTTACAATCAATGAGAGATTCTCATCTTTCTACTTTCTTACTCAACTCTGATAGGATCTTGAAGGTTTCTTTTTGAACATTGCCCGCATTGTTAATTCGGAATTCATAATACTCCGCTTTAGTTGACTGAATATAGGTTTTGTATAATTTAAGAAACGATTTATAATGATCTTTATCAATGGGATCGTTTGATTTCCTCTAACGTCTCTCTAAAAGGCGAAGTTTAATTTTGTGTTCCCTCAAGGAGGAATTGAACCATGGGGCTCCCTTTACCGTTCTATTAATCTTTTGATTTTTTTCAGGTGCTATTTGATCAATAGCCTGACCAAGATTTTGCATAAGATAGGTATATTCCTGATCAAGGTCCCCATGTGCATCATGAAACTGTGAGTTTTTAAGAAGAGTGTCCGATAGAGTTTCTGAGTCAATTTTCTTGCATTGCCAAACTTTTTTGGAGTTAAGGGGTGGAGGTTGAGGCAGAAGGCCATCAACAGGGATATCACAATTTATCATGTAGTGGTCTGACCATATGCAGGGTAGAATATCTGTTAACACTACAGCCGGGTCAGAGGTCCAGATAAGACCCAGGGTGTGACCTTTGATATGTGTGGGTGCCTCTACTAATTGTTTAAGTCCAAGTGGGGTCATAGTATTTTCCAACAGTCGCGTTGCCCCATCTTTGCATAATTATTTCCCAGTGGATGTTAAAATCCCCAGTTATTAGGACCTTTTGATAACGTGTACAGATATCTGAAATAATTGGGGTCAATAGGTCATTAAACATGGCAGTAGATTTTGGTGGGCGGTAGACTGTAATAATGACCAGGCAAGTATTTCTCAGTGTAATCTTCACCCCAAGTATGCCAGCTAGATCCACTGTTTCGGCCATTAATTTAGTAACTGTTAAGTGTTTTTAAAGAGAATAGCTACCCCACCCCCATGGGCATTGTCGGCACGATTATGACAAATCGCATCATAGTCGTTGGGAAGAGAGGCAATGATATCAGGCAAAGATTTATCACCCAGCCACGTTTCTGTAAGAGTTAGAATGTCAATGTCATTATCTTGAAGAAGAGTAAAAATTTCAAGGTGGTGTTTTTGTAGTGATCTGGTATTCAGACTAGTTAACCTCAAGCTGGGATGACGCCCCGTAGTACTCCTATCAGTGGACAGTATACTGGACTCTTTCAGCTTAGCTAAGGTGGTTGAGGGTAATGTAAGAGTGCTAGTATGTAGCTGGTGTAGCTCACCCGAAGAGTATGCCAGTCGACGGGCAGGGGAGTGGGCCCAAGTGCCCGGTCGTGCGCGGACGGGCGTAGATGGGTAGGACTCTGGCACGACTCCGGCGCAGGTCCGGCACGTCCGCTGCGCGGAGGCATGACCGTCCTCTTTTAAGGGCAACTAGAGCGCGTCTCCGCCCAGCCCACACCCAATATGGCCCACACCCAATAAGTGAGGGGCTTTCCTCCAGTATTTAGACACTTTGAATAAAGAAGGGCGTTCTGCGGCGACAGCCAGGCGGCATGTGGCAGCAGTTTCTTTCTTTGCACAGATCAGGGACACCAGGGACCCCACGAATAGTTTCATTGTGAGGAAGGCTCTAAAAACATGGCGGCGCCTCCAGGGGGCCACCCCAGATACGAGGGAACCAATAGGTTTAGAGCGGCTGGCATCACTGTTAACTGCCCTGAGTGGCATTTGCAGTAGTTCAACAGGAGAGGCATTACTGTTTAGAGCTGCCTTTGCACTAGCTTTCTATGGGGCATTTAGAGTGGGGGAACTGGAGGCATGCAACAAACAGGATTTGCTAGGTGGGTTCCAGCTGGAGCACGCAAGGATACAGGGCAGCACACTGCTAATAACCATTAAAAAATCTGAAAAATCTAAAACTGATCAAGAGGCCCGGGGTGAAGGGTGGCTCAATGATTAGATTGGCAGACCCTGATGCAGAGGTCTAGCCCGGGACCAGGGTTCAATTCCCCGCCTCGGCGGGTCTTGGGCTCAAAATTCCATGGACCTGATAATTCTCCCCTCGGTGCCTATTCCAATCATGGAGTCCCACTCTGCAACTCTGGGCAATAGCTTGCTTAATCTCCACAACGGCCCCCGCAACGCTAAGGATGCCTGGCCTCCACCTTGGGGGTGCCCAGGAGTGGACACCTCACAGGGAAAGCCAGGATGGGTTCCACAGCGGTATTCGTACAAGCGCCTTGAGACCCTTGCGGGTGAGTAGTGCGCTAAACAAGTATCAATTTACAAGTGTTGGTACTTTATGGGGCACAAGGCAACCCATGCTGCCCAGTGAGGCACCTAGAAGCCTTCCTCCGACAGAGGAATAGTGCAGTGGGGGGGACACTAATAATGCATGCTGACGGTACCCCGCATACCAGGTTCCAATTTAAAAGGGTATTGGCCATGACGATTGACAGGACTGGTTTGGATCCAAAAGACTTTGGGACACATTCATTCCGATAAGGGGCTGCTACAGAGGCAACAGCTAGAGGGATGCACAGCAACAGTGTGAAAAGAGTTGGTAGATGGTCTTCTAATTGTGACAAGCGCTATGTGCGGCTGCGCATGTTGTGAGGGTGGCAAGACAATCGTAGACTGATGCCTGTCGTGTTTGTTTGCTTATATTTCAGTATCTCGAACCTGTCACGCAGGGGGAAACTGCCATCAGCAAATCACCAACAAGATTCTTCACAACGGCAGCCTCATCCACAGGACAAAGGGAGCACATGTTGTATGGGTCATTGGTCATTCTTATGTACGGCGTATGAAATCTGTCTTTCTTACAGGTAATTACAGACAGAGGGCTGAGCAGGATGGTTTCAAGGTATCTTTCCATGGTAAAGGGGGTCTCTGCTTCAGTCAGTTTAGGGGTTTTGTTACAGATCTGTTGAATAGACACAGTCCTCCACCCACAATAGTTATCTTGTATTTGGGCTGGAACGATCTGGTAAATCTGGGGAGAAGGGTCTTGATAGAGGATTTAATCTCTGAAATAAGCTGGTTAGCTAAGGCATGCCAGGGCTGCACCATGGTTTGGTCCCAGATGAAAACCAGATTCAAATGAAGGGGGGGGGGGGGGGGAGATTCTGTGAAAGCGTTGAATCACTCAGTAAAGAGGATCAACAATAAAATAGAAAAACTGTTCAGGTCCCCTCAGTTGCAAAACATAGCGCATGGGTGTGTCAGGGGCGAACTGTGCTTCTTAAAAGACGGGGTCCATCTGACTAGTTTAGGTAATGAAATGCTATTGGAAAACATAATGGCTTGGCTAGGGAGTGTCAGGGCTGGGCATGACCTTTCAGTGTAGGAGGATAGGAAGGGGGGCAGATAGTCATGCAACTACGCTTGCCTGTGGCAGTAAGGTCATGATTGGTGAGCAGTCAATTTAAGGTCCTTAGGGGGGCGGCTCCATTCTTAAATGGGGTCACCCAGGGGGAGGGACAAGTGGTCTCTCTTTGAACTTCAGGGGCGGTACATCCGGTTGGCTGAATGGGTGCATGGGAGGGGGTAGTCACGCTTTCATTAGGCTGGTTGGCCACCCCGCAACGCACAATAACGTCACTAAACGGCACAGGGCCCCTCTTTTAATGGAGTTCATGGAGCATACGGATGTAACCTGGAGGGGAAGTACCCGCTCTGTAAACTGGACCTCTGTGCATGCTCACTCCTATGGGAGGCCGTGGTTAATTTGATAAGGATCAGACACCAGTTAGCGACCTTGCCGTAGGCCCAAATAGGATACACAGAAAAGTCATTATTGTATGATTATGATTCAGATATTAGACTCAGGTAGGAAATACTTTGTATTAGAAGTATGTTAAGGTTAGCCATCTAATATCTGTACATATGAATTGTAATCAAATGTCAAGTATGTTTTCTGCGTAAAAATTTGTAAATATTGTTTATTCCAAATGTATTTGATTTTATGATTTAATAAATACGGCCGGGGGGTTGTACGACCCCCCGCCTCCAAAGAAATCCTCTCTCATGTCCATTTTTCATAAATGTTGGTTAAACAGAAGGCGGGGGAGGGGGATGTTTGGTAGTTCCTGGCCATAGAGAAAGGCAGGGGCCGTCATCAGCCCCGCCGCGGGTATGGCGGGGCACCGGCCCTTCTTCCCCTTGCCTGCTATCGATGGTGGGGCGCGCCCGCCGCGTCATTATGACATGTGGGTGCGTCTCTTCATCGATTGGTCCGAGGGGCTCCCAAGTGACCCGGAAGCGATTGGATCACTTCCGGGTCAAGGGGGAGCAGGGTCAGGCCAGTTAGAACCGTCAGGCCAAACAGGGGGTTTAAAAGACCGGGGAGCGCGGGAGGCGTTCTCTTGTTACCGCGCTCCCAGGCCTGCCCTAGTGCAGCCTTCTAGGAGGCTGTAATCTTTTTCCCCACCCACCATCCCCTAAAAGCAGATATTGGTTACTGTATGACAAGATTGTTAATATGTTTTTTTCCCAGTGTGACAGGTGTATTGTACGATTATTTTGTTCCTTAGAACTTTTTCCCGTTTGTAGGTCATCAATGGTCGTATTTATTGCTATTCCTTGGTCAGGCGGTAAGGTCATGATTGGTGAGCAGTCAATTTAAGGTCCTTAGGGGGCGGCGCCATTCTTGAATGGGGTCGCCTAGGGGGAGGGACAAGTGGTCTCTCCTACAACTCCCGGGGCGGTACATCCGGTTGGCTGGATGGGTGCGGGGGAGGGAGGAGTCACGCTTTCTTTAGGCTGGTTGGCCACCCAGCACGGGCACAATGACGTCACTAAACGGCTCAGAATGCAAGGGCCCCCCTTTTAATGGAGTTCATGGAGCGTACGAGGTAACCGGGGGGGGAGTACCCTCTCGGTAAACGGGCCCTCTGCGCATGCCCACTCCTACAGGAGGGCGTGGCTAATTTGATAAGGATCTGACACAAGTGGAGTGGTGTGGCTCACTGGTTAGAGGCGGCAGACCCGGAAGCAGAGGACGGCCCGGGACCAAAGTTCAATCCCAGACGCGGCAGGGTCGTGAACCAGGGTCGGCGGACTCGATAATTCTCGCCTCGGTGCCTACTCTAACCAGGGATCACACTCGGCAACTCTGGGCATTAGCTTGCCTCATCTCCACAACGGCCCCCCACCAACGCCAGGGATGCGTGGTTTCACCTTGGAGATACCCAGGAGGGAACATCTCACAGGGAAAGCCAGGACGGGTTCCCCAGCGGTCTATAGCGTTAGGACGCCTCCGGGTAGCAGTGCGCTTTACAAGACACACACATTTACATTTACATTTACACCAGTTAGCGACCTTGCCGTAACCCCAAATAGGATACACAGAAAAGTCATTCATTATGATTCAGATATTAGACTCGGATAGGAAATACTTTGTATTAGAAGTATGTTAAGGTTAGCCATCTGATATCTGTACATATGAATTGAAATCAAATGTCAAGTATGTTTTCTGCGAAAAAATTTGTAAATATTGTTTATTTCAATTTTATTTGATTTTTGTGTTTTAATAAATACGGACGGGGGGTTGTACGACCACCCTGCCTCCAAAGAAATCCTCTCTCATGTCCATTTTTAATAAATGTTGGTTAAACACAAGGCGGGGGAGGGGGATGTTCGGTAGTCCCTGGCCATATCCAGTCTGCAGCAGAATTCTAAGAACAGGGGCGCAGCACCCCCTGGTTAGTCAGTTGCCCTACTAAGCCTCGCTAATGGCTGTTCCTAGAATGATACTAGTACTAGTCCCGCCCTGAATATAGATTAGGGCGACCCCAAATTTTTGTTTGCCTTCAGAACTGTATGTCAAAAGAGAATGCCATGAGCTGAAGAGTTTGTAGCTGATTAACGAACCCTCATTTATGAGGGTTACAAAGAACTTGTCTGTCATGATATTTTATTAGTAACTGACCATAGCCTTGACTGGGAGGGGTGAGGCACTGCCAATACATAGACTCTAGTGTGAGTTGGTGATAGCTTTGTATTAAGTGACCAAAAATAATTTCTTGCTATGGCTTACAGTAAAGTTGCTGTGTTATTTAGGGAGATTATCGTTTTTCCATGCATTAGCGGTTTGCACTTGATGTTAGACTTGTACTTTTTTCATCATCCAGGGCAGATTTTTCTTCCAGAATGTTGCATTCTTCCTGTAAAAGTTGTGGTATGGACTTTTTATAGCTGCATGGTAAATAACATCCCATAGGACAGAAAGATAATAAAGGAAAGCCTACATTCTCATTTTATTGACTTTGAGAAAGGATGCTTGCTACAATAATCATCAAATTACCTGTCTGGCGTGGAGTCTCCTCGCTTCTATTTGCGAATGTCGACTTCATTCACTTCTTTGGCGGTCTGAGATCTGAAGAGGTGTATTGCAAGTAAGGTTGCGTGACTGTACTAGTGAGAGCACGGTCGCAACTTTATGTGCGGTACCCACATGATTAGCCTCATCAGTTTTGGAGAATTACATCACTCGATGATCTTCTTCATCGGTCAGCACAAGTGCTGGCTAGACTTGAACAAAATGTAATTCTTGTGGTGAAATTACAAATTCTGAGTTGCACAAAATTCACAAAATTTCCTGAAATTTCTCATTTCATGATTTGACCTAGTTTTTAGCTGAAAGACACTGCTTCACACAGAAAATATCCCACGCGAGAAAAAATTCTGCTCAAATCTGTGTTTTGTTGGGATCTTCTGTGACCTTTTGGGGGGTATTCAATGGCGTGAAATTGTCATTCATGCTTTTGCCAAACCATACTTTACACAATTTCGACTATTTTTATAGAAACCTTGTGGAAAACAATGACACGATTTTGTATACCCGTTGACCAAGTCACTCAAACAAACATGAAACATATCAAGATATTCCTTGGATTCTTGCTTCTCCTGCCTCCAGAGAAAGATTTCATAGTCCACATTGAAATGGAGTCCACTTGCAGGTAAGAGCAGAAAACAATGCATCGTTGGCAAGTGCTTGTCCAATTGCAAGAAGGGAAAGGAACAGTTGAAGGTCATCCTCAACATCCAGAAAAAAAACGGGGTAGACCTCTTGGTGGTAGGATCAGTCTCTTTGACTGCCAACAGATAGGTCTCTAGGTGGTGTGTGACCAACATCTTCCATCTTGGACCCGCTAATGTTGGAGAGGACAGTATGTTGAAGGATAGAATTGAAGGAATGGAACCAGGAAGCATAGCACTGAAAAAAACTGAGGATGCCTGTATGATAGACATAGATAATGAAGTGCATCCAGTGGTGGGCACACAAAGTCCACCAAGAGCCAAGGACAAAGATATATCAAGGCAAAAGTTGCAGAGATTGCTCCTCTTCACAGCAGAGGACAGAGGAAGGTCCCCCAGAAACCAACAATGGTTGTACCACAAGCAAAGACACCATTCAAAGGCAAAATAAAACTCCAGGGCAAACCCAAGATCAAATAGTTGACGCGTACTACAACACACTCTGGGCAGCTGTCACCTCCCATGAGAACAGGGCAGATGGCAGATGGAGATCCTGTACCTGCAGGCTACAGAGAAGCCAGGTATCTGGAGATCAAAAGTTTGCACCCAGGATCTGGAATGCTCTGTAACCCAGAAACTAGACTGAATCCCTCTTCTGCATCTTTCAAAAAAGAAGCCAAATCTCTTCTCATGTATAAATTCACATGATTCATGATTATAATTTGCTATATGATTCTTGAGTTGGATGGGACCTTATGTTTAATTTACTCTGCCTGTTTGTTTTCCCATTTCACACTGTAAAGCGCTCTAATACCCGCGAGGGTCTTGTTCGCTCTATATAAAACTTTCTAAATCAAGAAATAAAAACAAGTCATAACAGACACACCGTTCCTGGTGTGGTAACAGAGGGTCTGGACAAGGGGCACTATGCCACACAATGAACTGAGAGACCAGTGCAGTGAGAAGGCAGAAAGCTGGGCCTTGGCCATACAAACAAAGAGAGGGAACAGATGAGGCCAGGTGGTGTAAGCGTAAGGAGAACCTATCTTTTAGTCTCTGAGGCCCCCTGAAATGCTGTTGAGACCCTATTTGGCTAGTCTCTGTCTGGAGTGGCGAAAATAAATTGCAAAAAATAATGTCCAGGAATACAGCCAGAAGAAATTCCTAGGAGGTGAGTTTAGGGTAAGCATACCACACATCTCATTTTTATGTGGGAGCTCAGGAGCAGAAGAACCATGTAAGCTACCTGGTCTGAGCGTGCATAAGCCTTTGTCATCACCTTAATATATCCAAATGTGAGTTGATTGAACCTACCTCTACCTGCCTTTCACAGTGATAAATTTGATTTTTTGTGGTTTTCTATATATCTGTATATTTGTACACTAGTCTAGTCACTATCACCTCTTGCATCTAAGAAAATGCTACTATGTGTTTTGATGTGGCCCACAGTGGGCCTTCCCCCACACTACATAAAAATGTATATTTAATAATAAAAAAATAGATGATCTCGCACTAGATAAGGCCATTCCTATCTCGAGTGACTGTTGTCCCTACCCTCTGACTCCCACTCATTCTAGTGATAGAAACAACAACAAGATAGAATGGATCTATGTGATGTAAAAATATATATATATATATATAGTGTGGAATTTCTTCGACTTGAAAGGTATTTGCCATCCTGATTTAAGGCAATGCATTTGAAAATTACGTGTATTTCCGTTCATCAGAAAAGGGTGTAAGATCCGTTTCCTTGTTTTACTGTTTCTGTCAGAACACAGCAAACACTTGTTTGTCTTTTTGCTGTAGATCTTTCTAGAAATGTAAGAAAGGAAAACTGCTGACGTTCACTCCTTGATAAATTCGTAAGCAAAATGTATTGCTTTTCGGCAGCTATATATATCAGAAACCTCCGAGAGGTCTGCAAACCATTAACTTTGGGATTCCACGGAAGACATCAAGCGAGAAAGCATTTTGGAAAAACACATTAACCGCAACATTTCACTGGAGTCCACTAGGCTGGTCAAGGAACGGCGTTGTTCCCTCCTTAAATGGTAATTTCCTCCCAATTAGGCTAGTTAATGATTGGCATATCTCATCAATATTGCGCTCCCCACTTAGTTTAAGTACCATCATTATTCCCCCTAATAACGAAATCTTTGAACTATTTAGTGGCAATCTAAATCCATCTTGTTTGGTTTATAAAGCACCCATAATAGATTAAATATGATGAGATGTTGGGCTCTTTATATGTATTTAAGTTATTAACTTGAGTCACCAGACTTGCCTTATACTTACGGTTCATTGAAATTAAATCCCACAATAGAGTTGGGGTCTAATCTGTCAACGCTCAAATGCCGCCTATGGAAATTGACCAAATTATTCCATAAATGACCTCAGACAATTCAAAACCTGACAGTGTGTCAAAATGTTTTCACTGGAAAAGAAATACGTGGATTCAAATTCCACATCCCAGGACATTTTAAGGATTTTGGGGGCCCTGTGCCAAACGTTTTGTGGGGGCCCCTGTTCGGAACAGCTTTGAGTTTATGATACAGTTTTGGAGTTTCTGTTAATCCCTGCACTGCGAGGCAGGCACTGTGTGCAGGGATTAACAATGGTGCCCCATCTGCCCCCACCCGGAGGCCGCAGGGAGAAGAGGGGGCCCTCACCCACTCTAGTCGTGGCATGCTTCATCATCGGGTGCACCCTAACTCCTACTGGTCCCGATTGCCCCTTCCGTAAGCTTTTTAATCTTTCCCGCTCACCCCCCTAATAAAGGGTTACCTTGGGGTGAGTTAAGAATCTTTACTAAATGTAAAACCCCCATATACAAAAAAAAATCAAGACTTCTCTAAAGAGCTCACTGGAACATGGTTGAGCACACCCTGACCTGTAGGAGTTAGGGTGAACCCGATGATGAAGCATGCCACGACTAGAGTGGGTTAAGGTTATATATAAAGAGGATTTCTCCTCTTCCCACCTCTAAGTGCAGTGGTGAATAGATGTTCTTTGTCTGTCCTTAATCATTGCTACTTTTTTTTTTTAGTTAAGGCTATCAGGGGGCAGCCTGAAAGGCTGGGGCCTTGGGCCAGCACCCACTTTGCCTGTGCCTTAAAACATCTCTGCCCTCACCTCCCTTGAGACACCAAAGTTAATGCTTTGTAATTTGGGGTCCAAAACTCTCAGTTTTCCGGTTCTATGTGACAATAGCTCATCCTGTCCAAACATTTTGTATGCATTTTCCCTGCACAGGTAGTACTGTTTATACTGTTACAATCAGGGCTACAGGTCCCAGAACGCAAAGCAAAACCTGAACTGGATACACTACTCACTACTCACCATTGGACCTCAGAATCAAGGTTTGTGGCTCTTTCTAAGGAAATACCCTTTTTGTAGAGTCACCCCCAATTTTTTTTCTGTCTGATGCTGCTGGTTTTGTTGACTCTGAGAGCGCACTGAGACTGCTAACAAGACCTCAGAGCCAGTGCCCTTACCCCAAAATGTGTATGTTACATTAGCTATATCCAATTAGCATATGGCAACTTACCTGTAAGTCCCCATTATATGGAAACCAGGGCCCGTAAGTTAGAGAGGGTTCCCCTAAGGGATTGCAGCATTGGTTGTGACATCCTTTGAGTGACAAGAATAAAATGTATCTCCCCGTTCGCCATTGCAGTTTCAAACTGCTATCCAGACTTTGCCATTTAAAAGCCATAGTCAAGGCCGTACTGGCCAGACCGGGCATCAGGCATTCCCAGGAGGCTGGAGGCGGGGAGGGGTTGTTACTGGGGGACAGTTTGGTAACAGTGCAGCAGTTTTTAAAAGCACTACAGAGGGGGGAGGAGCCGAGCCGGCGACCAAAATGGCCGCCTGAAGATCGGCTCTGGCCGGCCCCACTCCACCTGCTCGAGATCCTGTTCAGCATCCTGTCCCCCAACCCGTGATTCAGGCGGGGGAACTTATTCGGAGCCCGCAGAGGCGTCCCCGTCTCTCCTGGTGCCCCGGCGACCGTGCTGCGCCGCCCGTAAGATCGCGGCCTGTGGCGGCTGGAAGCCGGGGCCTCGATTTCCAGCACCCCCCGGCCGGAGTGAGTCAACATTGGCCGCCGGGACGGCCTTGTGCCGGTCCGGTCTGCGGCCACAGGAGTTGCTGGCTGCTGCCCACTTGCTGCCTCGCCTGCTTTCCTGGACCCCCCACTGGAGGAGGGGGGTCCCTGAACAACGTTCCGAGTGTGTGGTGGTCCCCCTGCGGGCCCGAGGTGCCGGACTGGTGGGGTTGTCGGCCCCCGTGGTGATTGCTGGGGCTGGCCCGGGGATACATGGAGGCCTGCCTGCGAGTCCCTAGTGGGGCCCCCTGAAGACGCCTCGGCTGAAGCGGTCACGCCAGTCTCGAGGTGATAGAGGCAGGGGACGGTCGGTCTCGCCCTGTATGCTGGGGATCCCAGAGGTGACCCACAAGATGGCAGAGGTACTCATTGGATCCCGGTGGTCATTTGTGACGATGCCGGGTCTCCAGGATTGATGTGGAGTGCTGCAGGTGCAGGAGACTGAATTGAGGTGGACCTGCATCCCTTGTGAACCTTTGCCTGGGTCGTCTGGAGGGGCTGATTGCGGCGCAAGTGGTTCAGGTAGACGTTTGCCCTGGGAGTAGCGGCTGCTGTGCGCCTGACCCTGGGACACTGGATTGGGTCAGGCCCTTGTTGGAAAGAAGATATACACACTGATCGGCTGGGTGCCCACCAAGCTTCATCCCAGACCACGACGGTGGTAGCCTGTAGTGCGACAAGATGGTGACAAAGAAGGACTCGGAAAAACAGCTGCCTAAGACCACCAGGGGAGGAAGGCAGGTGCAGTCTAACAAGCTGGATAGGTATACCTTGCCCAGAGGGTCGCCTCAGGAGTCTAAGAAGGGAACGGGTGGCGGCGCCGAAGATCGATCCGCAGCGGAAGAACCAACCTTAACAGACCTCATGGCGGCTATCAATGGGGTCCGGACATTTCTGGGCCAGAAGATGGAGACTCTGGACACTAAGCTTGACACCGTGACGCTGGAAATGGGGCTGATTAGGGCTGACCTCTCGAAGGCGAACGAGAAGGTTAAATCGTTGAAGGTGAAGACAGAGAGTCTTATAGACGATGTGAGCCAGTTGTAGCAGGAGGAGAGCACCGATCGGTGGCTGGATGAGTACGAAGGGCGGGCCCGACGCAACAATGTTCGCATCCTGTGTGTCCCGGAGAAGGCGGATGGGCAGGCCGTGGATCTTTTTGTGGAGAACCTTATCCTTAACCACCTCAAACCAAAGGGACTCAGTAAGTTTTTCACGGTGGAGCATGCCCATAGGGTGCCGGGCGGCAGGCCCCGGGTTGGTGCGAATCCTAGACCAATCATTGCCCGAGTCCTTAATTTTCGGGACAGGGACGCTATCCTGCAGGTGGCTCATGCGGCTGATCCCTTGGAATTTGAAAATGCGACGCTCCTGTTCTTTCCGGACTTTACTTAGGCGGTGCAGAAACAGAGGCAGAGGTTCGTCTTGATCAAGAAGAAACTGAGAGACAAAGGCATAAGGTATGCCATGATGTTTCCTGCCCGTCTTCGAGTGGAACTGATGGGAAGGCCTGGTTCTTTGACAACCCTGAGGTGGCTGCGGACCGGTTGGAAAGTATGCAGCAGCCGGACAAGGAGTCCTTCGATCAGGAGGAAGCTGAGGAACAATGACTAGTTGCAGCGTGAGCTCAGCGGGGGGCTTTGGACAGTTGTTCTGGGGGGTGCTTTGGCGGGGGTTTGAGTTTGGACCTCCTGCAGAATTGTGTGCATGATGTTGTTGAAGATTTTAGGGAGCAGAGGTGTCCGTAAAGAGTCGGTGGGGGGATAGTGGGTCGATTCATAGCCCCTCCTCTGTGTTCTACTTTTAGATTTTTTGTAGTCTAGTTGGGGGTGACAGGCACACTGCTAGTTGGGGATGAGCGAAAGCCGTATGCAGGGGTGCAGGGAGGGGGGTTGGGGGGGACTTGGGTGGATTTGTGTTTTATTGTATTTTATATTTTTGTATGTAATTTTTTTTCGCACTGGGTGTCAACATGCTATCCTGTTCTTTCTTGGGATGACTATGTCCCCCGTTAAAGGGGTGGTGGGGATCTCCGCATTGAGTTGGAATGTGAATGGATTGGGGGACAAGATTAAGAGGGGTATGGTTGGCCAGTTGATTCGGAGGCACTCTCCAGATGTGGTGTTACTGCAGGAAACTCACCTTATGGGCAAGAGGTGCATGGCTCTCCACAGAGGGGGCTATAAGTTGGTTGCGCATGCTGGTTTTATGGCTGGGTCGAGAGGGGTCGGGATTTTGATTAAAAACTCCTTCCCCCTGGCCATACAGGCCACATGGACTGACAATAGGGGTAGATATGCTGGCATATCGGGTTTGTTGGAGGGGAGAACTGTAAACTTTTTTGTCTGTGTACGTTCCTCTGGCCCTTCAGACTGATACATTTCATGATCTGTGCAAGATTTTTTTGACGTTGCCAGTTGGGTTATTGATTGTAGGTGGCGATTTCAGCGCAGTTATGGATGGGTGTGCTGATAGGTGCCCGGCTAGGGAGTTGTTGCCGTCCCGGAGATGGTTGGCTGATTTTGTGGACACCACTGGTCTAGTTGATGGGTGGAGGCTTAGGAACCCCGGTGATTCTCAACACACAGGATAGATTATGTACTGGTGCCCGCGGCCCAGGCTGCTTGGCTCCGAAAGGTCCGGCACTTGGCCAGGAGGGTTTCGGATCACTCACCGGTTTGGATCAGTTTAGACCTTGGCGGGCGTGATGTAGCCCGGGTTGCACCTATTAGTGCTTGGAGGTTCCGAGACCCAGTGGCAAAGATGGAGATAGTGCGTGTGTCCGACAGATATTTTCGTGAGAACATAGACTCGGTGTATCCAAGTGTTCCCTATGGGAAGCGTATAAAAACTGTCCTTAGAGGGGAACTGCTATCGTATATTTCCGGAAAGAAGAGGAAGGAGCGCGCTTAGATTGATAGGGTGGAATCAGAGTTGCTTGCCCTGAAATGGGAGGTGTTGTTAGCCTCCACACCGAAGGGGCTGCATCGTTTGAGCCTCCTTAAGGATGAATACTGGAGCCTGGCCCGGGACAATGCAAAGTCACAATTGGCAGGTACCCAGAGTAGGGTGTACGAGCACGGGGACAAGGCAGGGAAATTGATTGCCTGGTTGGAGAAAGGGGGGTGGGCATCGCGGTTGGTTCCGGTGTTACAGCCAGCTGGGTTAGATAAAATCACGAACCCGCAGGAGATTGTGGATGAGTTTGCTGGCTATTATAAGAAGGTGTATGTGGCTGAATGTAAATATCCAGAGTCCGAGAATGCAGACTTGATCCGTGACATCCCGATGCCCACTCTTTCGGATGAGGACAGGAAGTTCCTTGATTCTCCTCTCACAAATGATGAAGTGGCGCAGGAGATTAGAGGGGTTCGTTCTGGTAAGGCGTCTGGCCCTAATGGGCTCCCTGTTGAGCTCTACAAAATAAATGCGAATAAGCTGGCTCCTTTCATCAGGGACATGTTTGTGGAGAGTAGGGAGAGGGGTCTGCTCCCGTACGATCAGCGCGTTGCGAACATCATAGGCCTGCATAAGGAAGGTAAGCCAAAGACCGAGTGTTCTTCCTATCTGCCGATCTCCCTGTTAAATGCCGTACCCAAAATCTTGGCTAAACTGTTGGCGACTCGCCTGGTAAAGGTCATCACGACACTGGTTCATCTGGATCAGTCAGGTTTTATGCCTCGCCGGAATACAGCTCTTAATCTGCGCAGGTTGCATGGGGTTCTTGGAGGGGCATCACAGATACACGAGCCAACGATTTTGTTATCCTTGGATGCCACCATGGCATTTGACAGAGTGGAATGGCACTATCTTTTTGCCATTCTGGGCAAGATGGGCATAGGCTCGGAGTTTGTTTCTTGGGTCCGCCTTTTATATTCTGGTCCACTGGCCCGAGTAGTTGTCAATAATCACAGATCTGCAGATTTTGCGTTGGGGCGGGGCACCAGACAGGAATGTCCTCTCTCCCCACTGTTATTTACGTTGGCGCTCGAGCCACTTGCGGCTTGGGTCCATTGGGACAGGTCGATCAAGGGGCTCAGATGGACACTCGACTGGGAGGACAAGATATCACTTTATGCGGATTATATTTTGTTGTAACTGACCTCTCCTCGGATTTCGCTCATAGCATTCTTAGACGTTCTGGAGGTGTTTGGAAGATACTCAGGCTTCGCCATTAACTGGACGAAGTCGGTTCTTTTTGTTTTGAGTGGAGATCCCCAGGAGGTTCCTCCAGGTTGTCCTGTTAAACTGGAAACGGAGGGATTCAAATATCTTGGTATTTTTATATCCCTGGACCCCCAGAGCAGATACTGCAAAAACCTTTTGCCGCCCCTGGTTCAGCTTAGACGGGATGTGACTCGTTGGAAATCGCTTCTGCTCTCTCTTCTCGGTTGTGCTGTTCTGTTTAAAATGATGGCTCTTCCTCATTTCCTGTACGCGCTCCAGAATACCATGGACCCAGTCCCTCCGTCGTACTTCAGGGAGGTTGAATCTCTCCAGAGACAGCTTCTTTGGAATGGTAAGTACTAGAAGGAAGGGGTCCCAGTGTGGACAAGGAACAATTTTCACAATTCAAAGAGTTAATCAAAAAACAACAATTAGATCCACAGAGTTTTATTCACTGAGGGATCAAATGTAATGAATACACATAGCAAACAGTCAACAGTATTCAAGGTTATACAGTGCCCCAGGGAGGAAGGAAGGAAGTGATCAGGGTGAGGATAAGGGAGTGGTAGGAATGTGTGACAGTAAAATCCAATATATCACATACATTTGGAGAGGGACCAGAGCGTACGGATCAGAGAACTGGCACGTTGGGTGGCGGCAACACTGAGTCAAGGCAAGACACACCTAAGACGTACTTTAAATAAAACTACCTGGGATTGATTAAACGTTGGAACTGGATAGGTGGAATTCGATAGCGAGTATCCTATGGGAAGTGTCTGCAACATAGTGAATATGTATTAAAAACAGGTCAAGGGTGCAGTAACGTCTCAGTAATTACAGAGAGGAGCAAAACTTACCTCTGGGTAAGTGTCCTGAGTATGGTCATTTATTAGTGGCATTATCAGTAGCCAGACGGCACCTGAAATTAACGTACATGCACTAGTTAGAAGCCTACCAAACAAAGGGCAGCTAGTGGGTAAGGATGGTATCCTTTCGTTTGAAACCCTGCAGGAACGATATCAATTGCAAGGGAGTGAGTGGTTTCGTTACCTCCAGATTAGGCGTGCGCTGCTTGCCGGTATTCCCCGGGAAACGACGCTCCCAGAGGCCTCCCCGTTGGAGGACCGAGTATTGGATGGTCTTCTTCCCACGAAGACGATCTCCTTGATTTATAAAAAACTAGTTAATCATACGGAGGATCCCCTGGTGGTACTTAGAGACCAGTGGACAGCTGATGGACTGATACTAGATGATTAGGACTGGAGGAAGGCTGTGGCCTCTCCGAGGGTCGTTGCAATTCAAATGAGGCTCCGGCTGGTTCAATTAAAGATTCTCCACCGCTGCTATGTGACTGGCCCACGGATGGTGCGAATGGGCTTGGCTGCGAGTGATGCGTGCAAAAGAGGATGTGGCGTGGCTGGAACGTTCTTTCATATGTTGCGGGACTGTCCATTTATTTGGGAGTATTGGTCTGCCATCCATGCCAAGGTACATGAGGTGTGGGGAGTGAGCTTTGAGTTGGAGGCACGGCGGTGTCTACTGAATATTTGGGACCCAAACGACCTCTCATCCCATGGAAAGATGTGGGCCACGTTGGCATGCGGTATTGCCAAGCATAATATTGCACAACTGTGGGGGGAGAATCAGCCGCCTACTGTTGGGAAATGGATGGAAGATTTGGATTGGTGCATGTTTAGGGAGCAGGCGGTGTATGTGGCCAAGGGGAGACCCAATAAATGGGGCAAGATCTAGGGGCCCTGGAATGCACATAGGGGTCATATATGCGCTCCCCCTGTTGAACGGGATGATCCAGTAATGTTGGAGAACCCCTGAACCCTTATGTTATTATTTCTGCTGTATTTCTTTGATCAGGAGGCCATATATATATGTAATGCGTGTGAGAAGCAACCCAGTGTATTTATTGTATGTGTTTTATGATTTCAGTTTGTGTGCATTAATAAACAGATTTATAAAAAATTAAAAAGCACTACAGAGTTCCTTCTACATACAGCAGTTTGTTTTCAGGCAACAATAAACAATAAAAGTGCTAAGATAACTCTTTTGATGTATTTACCTGCTGGAGAGAGAGTCTTGTCTAGTGGCAGTTTTGACTAATCTAAGGTAGTGCGAAGGTTAATATGCCTGCTGCAAAGCGCCTCTACTATGCAGATCACAGAACAGTATTTTATGTGCATAGCTCAGTGGTTTACCACACACAGAGATCCTTTTTTTACTGTGTAGTTCATAAGTTACCATCGTAATCTAGGCCTGAAAGTAATCTTTTTGTCCCAGTTCTTTATTATCCTAATTTTGCTAAAAAGGGTTTGTTTGGGTAGAAATAAATTCCTATTAGTACAGTCAACCGGGTCGGACTGGAAACCCAAAGCAGCCCTGGCAATTTTGTTGAACCAGCCCCAGTGTGAGGCAAGTGTGAAGCACTATTGCTATTGATTTTCTAACTAGGAGTCGATATTGCAGCACCGTTCCAAAACTGTCCCCCACTGCTACAAAACCGGACCCACCCGTCCACCTCCCAGGAAAAATGCCTGAAACTCGCTACGGCCGGGCCGGCCCTAATAGTCAACCCTAACCACTGTGTTATATGTTCTGAATCCTGAGTTTGTGCTTGCCCAGACCAAGCACTCTCACACAATGCCTACCATTATGGATAACATGTGAATCCAACACCCTTTATCTTCTTTTTCGTACGTAACATTTTCTATACACTGATTTACACATGTATGATTCATTGTCTCTGTATGTGTGTGATGTAAAATACTCCAACACCCTCCACTGGTATGAGAGGTGCTATAAAACAAATGAAATCATGTGAGAGAGGGGCTATGGAGAGATGAGAGGCACTGTTGGAGGGTGATAGTGGTGGAATCATTGAAGAGCCCCAATAAAGATTGCCTTATCCTGGTGCACTGTAGGATCATAATTTACTATGCATTAAAAACTGATTCACTTGACTACATAATGAAAGATTTGTTGTAGAATGCACCACTTTTCCCCAAATTTTCTTTGGGAGTGAACCCCGCAAACCCCCTTGTAGTGGTGAGGCTTACTCACTGAGCTTGCTTGCTATACACCATATGGGGGCTGGTCTAACAAAGTTTGCCAGGGCTGCTTTGGGTTCCCAGTTCGGCCTTGGCCGTGACAAAGTCACCTGTCACGCTGAAACCTGTGTAAGTCACCCCTGTGGCAGTCCTACCAAGCCTTAAGGCAGGGTGCAGCATATTTCATGGGCAAAACATTTAATTGATATGTTCTGACAGTAAAAACTCAAACTATCTTTTTTACTGTGGAAAGACTTGGTTGCCCCATTAGCGAGTACACACTAACCCCTCAGCTGTGCTAATTCCTGAAGGGTGCAACCAGAGTTGGTACTCCAAGGTATCAAACAACTTGTTACATTAATCTCGACTTGGCTCTCAAGTGTAAATTAATGTAACAAGTTACAAAGTTGCTATTTTGCTGCGCTGCTGCATTAAGTTCCAAGCAAAAAGAGGCTATAATGATGTGGTCTGCACCTGCTGCATCTGGTGGCTGGCGAAGAAGGGGGACTGCGCATGCAGTGTCCTGCTCCAGGAGAAGTAATCTCCACAGCCCAGACAAAGCTAAGAGACTACATGGTCAGCCAACTGACTGCCTTTTTGCAGCACTGGGACACAGCGGCTGAAGAAGCCTGCTGAGAATGAGTGTTAGCCCAGACCCCTGGATCGCTGCTTCCCGCCATCCTGCGGCACCAGGGGCCAGAACTCGACACTCAGACGTTGCACCCAACTACTGAAGCGGGGAGAGCCTTGGTTGCCCAGAAGGCAAGCTACAGCCCGAACAATGATTTAGCTGTGACTGTGACACCGGACCAGACGGCAGGTAGTTCAGTGGCCAATGGACTTCTGCCAGGTCAGAGAGGACTTTGTGGCACATCAAACCCTGCATCCTGGACTGCCTCCTTACCTTTGTGGACCGAGAAGTCCCTGCAGTAAGACCCCTGATGACTGTGTCACATCCACAGAATCCTTGAGCATCTATCAGCCTCCTATATCCTCAGCATTAGTACCACTCTACAGGAATCCATTTGACTGGGGATAAAGTGCCTGGAACTGTCTGTAGATGGATTCCTCTGTAGAGCTAACTCTTTCCGAGGGCTTTGTGGGTCCCCTTGACTGACTCCCTACTGGATTTAGTCACCCCAACTGACTGCAATAGAACTTGCCCAACTATTTGCTCCAAAAGTTTGTGTCAAATTTGTTAATTTTGACAATGCTTGTTCGTGTTGAGTGATATGCTTTGATTTACCTTGTACATTCTATATCTCTGGAACCTTCCTGTGGATCTTTTTCATTGTGGTGTCTAAAAATACATAAAAATACATTCTATTTTAATAAATTGATGTCTGATTTATGTGATGTCTTGTTCGATTTCTTCTTCAATTGTTTTGGTGCTGTTTAAATGCTTTACATGTGTTCCTTTGTGTAAGCCGTGCTGTCAGAGCCACAGCTACCAAGGGTTGAGCTGAAGGTTTGCCAAATGAAGCCTAAGGGACCTAAAGGGGCGGGTGAGTGTATTACATGATGAGGTCGCGCAACCACATCATGTAATACTCCCCTTGTCATCACTTCTTATTTTTGGGAAATGGAAATAAATGTAAAGCTAAATGAGCAATGAAAGTTAATATTTACAGGGTTAATGTGTCCAGTCCTGGATCTTTGATTATTAGCCTAATGCAAACTGGGGTTTGTAGTCTTGAGTCCCTTTAGTTAATCTCATAGTAACAAGTCACAGTAGTTTATAGAAAGAAAGGCAAGGAAGGCACTAGGGCTTGGTTTCAGCTGTGACACGTGTAAAACCTAAACGTAGGTGCTGTAAAGGATTGACAGTAAAAAATAACAGATATATTTCTGCTACCTTTTATAGAATCTGTTTTACTGTAATTGGCAATGCCCCTTTTATGGGTGAGACCTTATAATCAAATACAAAGGGGCTTAGCAGCACGTAGATTGTCAGATGTGTCATACCTTTGTACTTCACATTTAGTGGATGTATTTCTATATTTGTAACTTTACATTTTCATTTATTTATTCATGTGTGAGTTAATGTTGGTGCCATATGTCACCTTTGGATTTTTTTTCTGTGTAAGGAAGTAATGTAATGTATGTAATGTCTCAAGTTTTTCAGGTTCAAGCATGAGTTGCTCATCCAGTCCAAGAATGTTGCTTTGCATTCTGATGTTGTAGACAAGCACATCACGTCGCAAAATCCAGACTATGAGTCCCAGAATGCAAAAACAAATCCTGTGCTGGATGAGCTACTCATGCATGGTCATTGAAAACTTTAGAGGACAGCTTGAGGCCTTTCAGCTTCTTCAAGGCGCTTTACTTCCTGGCCGGGGGGATGGGGGGGGAGTAGTCACAATGGAATTTCAAATTTATTTATTTATTTATTTCAAAGGTTTTATATAGCGCTGCTGGCCCCGAGAGTATCAGAGCGCTTTACAAGGAAGGTAAAAACAAACATTGAACAGTGAGATCAAACAAGTCAAGTGCATCAGAGGAGTATGGACATATAAATTGATATGTATACAAATATAAAAGGGAGGAGAGAGATGGAAGTGAAGCGAGGGTGAGATAGAGAGGGCAGGGGTATAGCGGAGGGGGAGGGGAGAGCATAGTTTGAGAGAGAGGAGTTATCAGGGATGGTGTCATACTACAAGTATCACAATACATTGGGCATGTAAAGTGTCCGTGACATTAGATACCCCAGTATTTGTTGAGAAGCAGTATTTTGAGTTCTTTTTTGAAGAGATGGTAGGAAGGGTTGCAGCGGATATCCTTTGGGAGGGAGTTCCAGATTGTGGGAGCGTTACCAGAGAACGCACAGGATTGGGTCTTATGATGTTTCAGTCTGGGTGGGATCAGGATAAGTGAGTTAGTGCTTCTCAGGGATCTGGAACAACCTGCTTTCTGAAGTTTTGTTGCAAGGTAGGAAGGGGTGTTTTGGTGAAGAGCTTTGTGAGTGATGCAGGCAATTTTGTATGTGGATCTTCCTTCTTTTGGAAGCCACTTGAGATTTTTGAGGATGGGGGAGATGTGATCAAATTTTCTGCAGTCAGAGATGAGTCTAGCCGCAAGGTGGAGGACAGATTTAATTGGGGCAAGATGGATTTTAGGGGTGCCAGCCAAAGTGGCGTTGCCATAGTCGATCCTGGAGAGGACCAGTGACTGGACAACAAGTTTGAAATCTTCTGCTGGAATAAAAGGTTTGAGTTTTTTGAGGTGGAGAAGGGTTAGAAGAGCGCTTTTGGAGGCATTTTTGATGTGGGGGATGAGTTTGAGATTTTGGTCAATACTGATGCCAAGGGACTTAACAGTATTAGAGGTGGAGAGAGTGCAGTTTAGTGCTTTGATGTCCTTTACCCAGAGTTGGATGGGAAGAGGATTGTTTTTGGGGGAGAAGATTATGATTTCAGTTTTTTGGGGGTTTAGTTTAAGATGGTTCAGATGGAACCAGGTTTGAATTTTAGTCAGTGTCTCATTTAGGTGAAGGATGTCTTTGTGAGATTTGATCTTGTAGTATAGTTGCGTGTCATCAGCATAGAGATGGTAACTGATATTAGAGTGTTTGAGGATGAGGGTGAGTGGTTCCATGAACAGATTGAATAGGGTAGGGGAGAGGATGGAACCTTGAGGTACTCCAAGTGAAACAGGTTGTGGTTTGGAGAGGAAATGGCTAAGTTTGATTTGTTGGGATCTGTTTTGGAGGAATGAGGAGAACCATTTGAGTACCGTGCCTTCAAAGCCGAATCGATCTTTCAGGGTGTTGAGAAGGGTAGGGTGGTGAACGGTATCAAATGCAGCTGAGAGGTCAAGAAGGATAAGTATAGAGGATTCACCTTTGTCAAGGGAACGATGAATATCATCCATGACATTTAGCATAGCAGTTTCAGTGTTGCAACCCTTTCTGAAGCCGGACTGGAAGACATCAAGGAGGTTGAATGAGATAATGTGTTTCTCTAGTTGCATTAAAACACATTTTTCGAGGGCTTTGGAGAGGAAAGGAAGGTTAGAGATGGGACGAAGGTTGTTTGGATCATTGGGGTCCGCAGTGGAGTTTTTGGGAATGGGCGTAATTTTGCCAAGTTGGAGGGATGCAGGGACACAGCCTGTGGGGAGAGAGGAGCTGATAATTTTAGACCAAATAGGGGCAATGGTGGATTTGAATTCTTGAGCTAATGTGGCGGGGAGAGGATCTTTGGAGTGTGTAGAAGGTTTAAGTTTGACAATGCTATTAGTGATCAAAGATTCAGATACTGGGCTAAAATAATTCCAGGAGGCGTTGTTTTTAGCGGGAGAGTTTGTTGTATGAAGGGTATTATGCAGGAGTAGATCAGGTAAGGAATCAGATGTATCAGGCGAAGTGAAAGATGAAATCGACGTCGACTTATGAGTGTATGGAAGAGTGTGTAGGGTAGTGGTAGGTTGGGGTGCGAGAGGTAGGGAAGAGAAGGATAGTTCAATCATGTTGATTTTGTTCGTGAAGAAGCTAGCTATTTCTTCGCATTTGTCTGTGGAAGCTAAAATTTTAGGAGGGCCAGTGGATGTTTGTTTTTTTACAATATTGAAAAGTTCTCTAGGGCGGTTTCTGGCTCGATCAAGCTGAGATCGTAGAAAGGAGGCTTTATCTTTAAATATGTGTTTTTTGTATTGGGCACGAGCAGTCCTAAGAATAGACAGATTCTCCACTGTAGGGTGAGATCTCCAGACCCGTTCACAATGTCTAAGTGACCGCCTTTCATTATTAAGTTCAGAATTGAACCAGGTCTTAGGGGGTATATTTTTTTGTTGTTTGAGTTTGATAGGAGCAATTTTGTCTAGGGCTTCAAGAATAGAGTTGTTATAATGGTTGGTTAGGTCATTTGTGCTTCTTGCAGATTGGTGACTAATGGTTTCAGTACGGTGATTGGGTGATCTGAAGTTTCCAAGGGCGCAGTGCTCCATCTCTGGTGTTTAATTAAAAGCCTAATGCATTCTGGAAGATGTAGTTGTGGTTAATTCAGTTGTTCAAATCAAACTCATGTGCCTGAGAACAATGATAAAAGACAAGCCGTCACTTCCTTAGTGACATGGAGTCATCTGGTAACCTCATGTTTATGAAACAGCTTTTTTGACAGCTGCTCAGGTCCTCACAGCACTGCACAAGGACTCTCCCACTCTACATCAATGCAACCCCTGCTTGCCTCTCTCAGATCTCTCTCTGCATTCAATGAGGGATGGTGGGGTAGAGGTGGGAAAGCCAGGGGATTCAAGGGAAGAGCAGAGCCCGAGCCGAGTCATGGCTTGGCTCTAAGGGCACAGTGCTTAATTTGTAAAACAATAAGTGCCAGAGCTTTCGTCAGGAGGCCACATTACACATTGCCCCTGCTATGCTGCCAGTAATAGTAGCAACATAACTACTAACCCCCACACTACTACAAGTGTGACAATACAGACTATTTCAGGCCCTCAAAGCTATAAGAATCGCGTGGGTGGCATACAATGGTCATTTTGAATGTATATTGAATTAATAATTAACTGTTGTTGTGGTCATCTCTAAATTAGCCTGACAGCCCCACCCTGTAGCAGACTGTCACAAGCACTGGTGTTGCCAATTAAGCGCTGATGCCGAGCACCAAAAACAACCAGCTCAAATTAGGCACTGTAAGAACACAAATTCAAGTAAACAACACAAAAATCATCATGGGAACCCTTAATTTGATAAAACACAACCTAAGCAGCAGTCACACATCATATCAAACAGGAGCTACAAAGTATATAACAGACAAGCTGCATAACAAAGCACATGCCTGCTACATAACATGTCATCTAGATAACAACACGGACAGCAGCAGCAGCTACAAATTATGCAACAATACAGACAGCAGCCACATAGCATAACCCATCAAACAACAAAAAGCAGCTTCAAACTACATAACATATTCAGCAACTATAACATGATATAAACAGCAGCCACAAAGCATCACAGACAACAGTTACGTATTACATGACAAACAGCAACTGCATAAGATTTCACACATGTGCCACATCAAATATTATGGAGAGCAGTTACATAGTCCAGAGTAGTGTGCTACTCACCAAAAAAATCACTTCAACACCCCATCAGGGGTAGCAAGCAAACCTTTTTCCCTTCTCTATCCCTCCACTATTCTTCTCAATCCAAATAACTGACTAACATATCCCTCACTCAAATTACTTTCATATTTTCACTATACTAATTCACCATTACTCCTTGCCTCATCAGGGGTAGTAAGCGCTATATAAATGCAATTACAATAGAATACAAAGTTGTACAGACAGTAGCTCGATAATACATAGAGCAGCATTTTCATATTATATAGCATGACATAGCATACACCGTAGCTAGATAACACAGACAGTAACTACACATTACAGAGAACATAGACAACAGCAGTACCTGCGTATTATATAATATGGCATAACATAGACAGCAACCAAAATATAACATAACATAACAAAGCGCTAGTAGGAGAAAGTTGGAGGAGGGCAGAGTCCACTTGCATTGCTAGTGTGTGATGCTGCAATACTTTCCCCCTTCTGGATCACCATGAATGGGAGAAGTGCAGAGTTTAATGGACCTTTAATGCAGTCCTTCATCAATCTCGCCCCTATATCCCTCTTCAGATGGACCACCAGGAGGGAAATCAAAGGCAAGCAACCAGCAGCTTTTAGTATGCTGATGGTGGTGGGAGAACCAAGGGAATTGCCCTGCTTTGCCAAGTGCTCTTCAGTAGCCAGCATTTTTTCTGCCTTCGAACCCCTGATATGGTTGCCCTGTGGAGGCATATCATTGACAATGTGCACACCGTCAAGGATAGAGGGGGTAAAGGGGTTAAATAAAAATTAAAAGAGGCCCTGCCCTGACCCTGGCCAGCACTTCTGTCCAGCAGCTAGGTGTGTGAGACTGGAGCTCAACTTAGCAGGTAATCAAAAATGTAAACATCCTTGAGTGTGCTGGCTAGCTTCTTTGTTCTGTAGGAGTACAAGACACTCCTCTTGCAACTGAACTTTTTTGTTCTCACTCTGTCTAGTCAACCTGCGTTGTGAGCTGGTTTTTGAACTTTTTAATGCTGGGGGAGGTGACTGCCCAGTGCACCCCTAAATACGAATGAGAAAACGACTGCAAAGTCCCTTTTATAGGATCACAGCTTCCGCATTTAAAAATATTAGCAGATTTCTGCCATTTAAGTGTCTAGAAACAGGAATGGAAAGCAATAAAGACACGTGATTTGTTGTCTCTTGAATTGTGTGTTCATTTCTATTCAGAAGAATAAACACTTTGTTGCCTTAAAACAATTTAACGTTTTTTTTAATCTGTAAATTGAGGAGAGCAAAGCAGGTATCAACCGCCCACAAATTATACTGTTGTTAATCTAAATGGTATCAAAAGCATTCACTGTCATTAGTACGAACACTATTAATATTGATCATGATAAATCAAAGAACTATCCTAATAATAAATTGCCCATTTATTTGTAGCAAGCCACTAAGGGAATTGCCTTGTAACGACTTTGTTGCATAAGTCGGTTTCATGGGATGTTTGTTTTCGTATTATTATGTTCATAGTTGTGATTTGAAGCAGGCAACGCTATGTTAGGCAAATCAATTGTAAATATTTGACTTCACACTGCATAGCGTCTAGGTTATGCAGCACACTTTCACGCCCCTCTACCCTACTCTCAGAATTGTATATTTTAGATTAGGGAAGTGAATTGAGGTTGTGCAATCATTGAAAATGGCATCTTGCACAGTGCGAGCTGTCGTTTTCTGCTGCTCAAGTAGATTTTTACTCAAGCGGCAGCTTTCTCAACGTGGACCGGTAGTTTCTCATCGCGAGCTTTGGCCAGCATACGTGACCACTCGCAATGAGAAACCTGACCTCCCCGCATTAAGAATCTCGCTGGAAGGTTTATTTTCCACGCTCGCGATCGGCAACTTGATGTTGCTGATCACAAATGGGGAAAAAGTCTTGCCGGGATGTCATTTTGCTCGCTCGCGGTCGCCAACTTGCCGTTGAGGACTGCGAGCAAGCAAAAAATGACCACGATGCTAAGCGTGTTTGCACTGCTCTACGTGCAATTCGCGTAGTGCGAAGTAGCGCAAACTTAGCAAACTACGCAAGCGTAGCATAGTGCTTCGCCCAGGCCTACTGCCAATACTGATTTGTCTGAAAGCTAATGAAAGTTGTGAATTTATTCAAGATTGCTGTACGCTGTGGGCTTTTTAGGGAGACAGCAGCAAGGGCCATTCTTTTTCGTAGATGTCTCTCACTTTTCCAGGGCTATACCTAAGCAACATGCCACGATGAAGCCCGCTTGCGAAGCGCTAGGGCATGTGTTAAATTACGTTAGTAGCATGTTTGTTCACATTCTGAAAATGCACTGTGCATCGCAGTGGTGTAACGAAACTTGAAGGCCCCCCTGCAAAGTACATGGATGGGGTCCCCCACGCTCAGGGCCCAGTCAGGAGCTCTCAGTCTAAGGGGCCCGCAGACCGTTTACAGAGCCGGTGGGGACTCCCGCACCATGGGGGCTGCAGGTAGGGGTTTAACAAAGGACCTCACAGGACCCGCAGTGCGGGAGGGACTGGGGGGGCAGACATACTGGAGGGGGACCCCTCAGCCCCTACTGATGTGAGTATGATAGGCCTCTTCAGCATATCTTGCAGGGGGGCCCTTTCACGTTTTGTTAACCCACTGGTGCATTGTATATGATGATGTTAGCTATATAGTTGGGCTGGGAGAAACTTAAACTACTCTGGCATAATTTGCGTCATTTCATGTTATACTACTTACACAAAATTCCCCAAATTAAGCTGGTTGCTGTTGCTTGCACCACTTCTGTTTTCATGCTATTTTTTTTACCTAGAAAGGTGTCTTACAGTAAGAATGATGTGTGAGGACTCATTACGTGCTCAAATATAGCACCAAATCACAGATGCACATTTGGCATAATTTGGCATAATTTTCCTGAAATTTCACGTAAATATACAAGAGCAAATTATGCAAATTTCAACCTCCCTTACTGTTAACCAGCTCAAGGGGTCTAGACATTATTATATTCCATAGAGGTTCACTGTGACTGAGGTCTATAACACAGCGCGTTTCCTTTTTATCAGTCATATATTTGCATTGATGAAAAAAAGTTTACTATTACGGTGGTATTACATACTGACTTGCCTTTTGGCAGTTAGATATTAGGTGGGCCTTATTTATGAAGGTTTGCAACACGTTTTTGCTGCTGTTGCATCACTTTGTAAATACCTGCACTACATTATACCTGCGTCAGGTATAATGTATGCCTGGTGGGCGTTCCCACGTGAAAAAGCCTCATTTGGAACCTCGAGCTGAGCTCGAACCAGGCATCTGGCTTGAACCAAGATCGAGCTTTCAAGGGCTCGCTCAACTCTATGTTAGGAACCGCCCCCAATCAGCAGTCAGATGACACTGAAGCAACTACTGGATGTATGACTTGCTTTGTAAAACTGAGGACCGCATCATGGGCATACATTTAATTGTTTGTGGTCTACCAGTCAAGCTCAGTGGGAAAAGGTGACAAACAGATTCCTTGTTTACGACTTGGGAAGACCTCTCAGGCAGGGTTTGATTGGGATTACAAATCGGCCAAGGCACAATAAAAACAAAAGCGGCCCACATTTGCATATTGCCTTTGCAAAACACTGCTTCTGCAAAGTTTTATAAAAGGGGGGGGGGGGGTAAAAAAAATGCACAGATTCGCTTGTACTGGTGAAACACGCCTAAATACAAGTGAGGTCACTTTTGCTCCGGCCCCCGCTCAATAAGCATATGTTAATGGGCCAGCCCCAGTGAGAGAAAGGGAGTGACACCTCTGGCCTTTAAAAAAAGAGAAGTAATTGAGGCCCATCTGTTTCCAGAAAGGCCACTCAGGCACCCACTGGGTTGCTGGCAGCATCCGAACAATGCAGAAATGGCCAAATTGCCCCACCCCCGACTCCTCAAAAAAGTAGCCCACAGCTGGAACTGGACATTGGCCCCTCGGGCATTGCCCAAGTGCCCACGCTACCAATCTGACGCTGCCCTCAGGTCCAGCAACAAAGGCCTGATTAAGCCTGTACATTTGAACGGCGGAGAGATGGGGACTGTGCTTTTCCTGTCTTGGCTAGGAGGAACATCCTGCAAGATCACCTCAGGAATCTGAAACAGCATGTGCCATTAACAAAAGCATAAAAACCCAGCCCTTTATGTCTGAAGATGGCCAAGTCCCATTCTCAAAACCTGAGGGCAATTAGTGCTACATTAAACCATAACAATGATGAAAATATGATTAGGTCCAAACTATGGAGGCAAATTAGGAGCAGTCAGTGACTATGGGCACATTTTATTGCGCTGTATGCAGGAATGTTTTTGTGCAGGAAAGGGCACCTTCCTGCAAAAAAAAACAATTGTATTGTATTGTATTGTAATTGTATTTATATAGCGCTTACCACCCCTGACGAGACGTCGAAGCACTTTTTCGGCGGGTAGCACGCTACTCCAGGACCCATGGAGGATTAGTGTTGAATTAGTATAGTGAAACATGCAAGTACATTTTAAGTGGTGGATAGGTTAGTCAGTTATTTGGATTTGGAATGTTAGCAGAAGGATAGAGGAGGAAAAAAGGTTTGTATTTATTTAGCGCTTGTTACCCCTGATGGAGTGTTGAAGCACGCTATTCAGGAAGCCCATAAAGGATTAGTGGTGAATTAATATCGTAAAATATGAAAGTAATTTCAGTGGTGGATATTAGTCAATTATTTGGAGTGAAAAGGATAGCGGAGGGATAAAAGGGGAAGAAAGGTTTGCATTCACATAGCACGTGTTACTCCTTATGGATGTTGAAGCGCTTTTCTGGTGAGTAGCACGCCACTCCGAAACCCATAAAGGATTAGTGTTGAAAATTAGTATAGAAAAATATGAAGTAATTTGAGTAGTGGATATGTTATTCAGTTATTTGAGTAGAGAAGGGTAGGTGGTGGAATAGTGAATGGAAAGAGGTTTGTATTTATATAGCGCTTGCTACCCCTGATGGGGTTTTGAAGTGCAAGTAGCACACTACTCTGGAACCCATCAGGATTAGTGTTGAATTAGTATGGTGACACATGAAAGTAATTTTAGTGGTGGATATGTTAGTCAGTTATTTGCATTGAGAAGGGTTGGGGAGGGGTAGAAAAGTGTGAGGAGTTTCAAAAGGTTTGTTTTGGGGGATCAGTATAGTAAAAGAGGTGCAAGATGATGCAAGGAGGGGTAGGGTAGGAGAGAGTCTAGAAAGGGTTATTTCGGGGATCATAGTAGTGGTATGGGGTTTGGGGTTAAATGAGAGAGTGGATGTATAGGATATATTGAGTGAAGTATAGGCTGAGAAATAGGGAAGTGCATTGGAAATGCTAAATTAGAAGAAAGTAATATATATATAGATCCATAAGTACATTGAAAGTATATAGATGCATAAAGGAGGTATGTATATTGGGCAGCATTTTTGGCCCTGGTCCTGGTAAGTCTCGAACAGGCTCAAACAGGCAACTGCCCTTGTCCTCTCCACCCTTAGCCTCAACGCCCAGGCTGAGACGCCCTAACCCTAGCCTTTTATAGCCCTAGTAATCAGGTGACCTCGACAGCCAATGGGAACCCTAGCCCTAACACTATCCAATCACTACACTAGCCCTACAAATCTAGAACCAATAGGAGACCAGGACCTTACAGCCAATCTTAACCCTAGTCCAAGCACCCAATCAGTTAAAAAACCCTGATCTCTACATCCAATAGAGGCCCTAGCCCTACCAGTAGTCCCAACCCAAGCAGGGCCGTTTCTAGGTGTTTTGCCACCCTAGGCGAGATTTGAAAAATGCTGCCCCCTCCCTTTTCCTACCATCACTCTCTCCCCCTGTCATCCAGGTTTTGGGGAATAGAGGCCTGCTTTGGTGCCTCTCTATCTAGTCTGAACTGTCAAATCCGTATTAAAGTAAGTCATCTGTGTCAATTGTTGTGGCTATGTAAGTGTTATTGCCCTGTTCTGAGGGTATTAACTCAGTTATACTATCATTTATTTATTTATTTATTTATGAAACTTGTAAAGCGCAACAAATGCCCTTGGGCGTCTCGGCGCTATGAACTGAGGGCTTGAGTTGGGAGAACAGTAGGGCTACTGGCCTCTTCCACCCCCAATCACACCCAACACAGGCAGATACACCCAGGGCTTTAAGTGGGCCGAGTCTCACCGGGTCTGAGCACCGGCAGTTTTTTAAAGGAGGCCTCGGAATGGGTCTCTTTCGGGCTCTGTTTTGTGCCCTGGCACAGGCGGTCCATTTTTCCCGGACTGCAGTAACAGCAGGCTCACTTCTCACCAGTGGAGAAGTTATGGCATGACGTCATGCCAGGTGTGCGCTGTAGGGGAAGGGAAATCCTTTGAAGAGCGTCAGTTTCCTCTGGATTTCAATTCTCTTTTTTTAAACTCAGGAGCAGCAACATTGTGGTGGTGTCACCAGGGCTTCAAGTAGTAGCTTTTTCAATATTATATACAAGCCATAGTTGTTGCTTACTTATCCTATACAACTAACAACCATTGACGAAGCAAATAATCCTGACTGGATGCAATGACAGAAACAGCATAATACAAATCGGGCAGCACAACCTGCTAAACACATTTTTTAGCTTACCTGTTTTTAGGCCAGGTCTTTAATTATATTGGCCACGCCTCTATGAGAGAACCCCGCCCCTGTTTTTTTCATCCCAATTAAAGCCCTGCAGGGCACAAATAACGGGGTGATTAATTGGCATATTCAATTCAAAGTGACGTCATAATGTTAAACTCTCATAAGATTTCCCAGTTTTGAACCTGCCTATTTTACAAAATCGCTCATTTAGCATATTTTCACACAAAAGTGAAAGGATATTATAATTTTTTTAATAAATCATGTAAGCTTTGTACATTTCATTGTGATTGAGCACAGAAATGCCGGAAAGAGACAGGATTTTTAAACAGACGTAAGGAACTAAACTGCGTTTGGAGGATAAACAAGATATGCTGTATGTAGTTTTAACAGTCAAACTTGCTGTTAATTCATGTTTGTTTTCTGCTGTTGTTCCTTATCCAGCGGCAAACGCTACACATTTGCAGTTAACTTTGTCTCGGGTAAGGAGAGCAGAGCAGTCTATAGCGGGTGTGAGGTGACTTCGAGCAGCTGCGTCCACTTCAAACGTGTATCCTGAGTGCAGATCATTTTTGTAAGGTTGTTTAGTCCAATGTAACTGAACATGACTACAATTCTCAGTATGCTCCGTAGCTTAGAATACACTGAACTGGGACTCTGACCCGGGTGAAATAAAGTCCTCAACAGGACCTGCCCGCAAGCTCTGAGGGCAGAACCATTAACCTAACAGGTGGGGAAGAAAAGCACCAAACCCGTCCCTGGGTGTCAAAAGGATGAAAGCGCTTCTAGAAACTAGAATTGTAGCTTTTGGGGAATTTAGCACCTCCACTTGGTCACGTGACTTGCTATCGGGTCTCCCAAACACCAGAGGGAGGGCAGGACATTGATGGGATTGAAGCATTCTGCATGGGCACTGCTGCACTGTAGCTTCATGAGAGGCACTGCAATACTAGGCACTGCTGGGCTCCGAGCACTGCTCTGCTTGGCACTTTGTACTGAAGTCTGCTGAGCTGGGCACTGCTACACAGGAGCCTGCTGGGCTGGGGAAACTAATGCCTTCGCAGGGCTAGGGGCACTGCTATACTGACGTCTACTGAGCTGCTGGCGGCACTGTACTGACTGACTTCAGCTGAGGCAAAGGCACGTCTATTCTAGGCATTGCTGGGTACATGAACATTCTGCGAATCTCTCTAGCAATGTATACAGCTGAGACGTGACTGTTAGGAACTGTCTCTAGATGAGATGCCAGACGGTCTAGAGCTCTGTGTGGAGGAAGACTGTTTCTAGGACTGTATGTGGATGAGATGGTACATTGTTTAGAGCTGTTGATGCAATATTGCGTGAGTGTCTTTAAAGCTGCATACAGAAAAGATGTAAGCTTGACTAGAGAGCTCCTAGTAAAATATTTGTGAGAGTGTTTCTAGCTCTGCATATACATTAGATGCAATAATCTCTCTAGCGCTGTCTATGCAGAGATGTCACTATCTATAGCTCTAAATGGAATAATTGTTGGACTGTTTCCAGTGCTGTTTCCAGATGGTGTGAAAGTATAACAATTATGAAAGAAAATGACGAGATGCGCTGAATGCAGTTTGCCGATGTTCGCCGCCACGTTTCACTCTAATCACAGTCTCGCTCTGATGCTCTGTACTTTAACGAGTACAGCACAAATAAAAGGGGTAGGTATATTTATTTAACAAATAGTTTACACACGCATTTTTTTTGCCGCCCTCCCCCTTTTGCCGCCCTAGGCAGCCGCCTAGTCTCGCCTAGTGGTAGAAACGGCCCTGAACCCAAGTCCAAGCAACCAATGGCACAGGAAGCCCTTGTCTCTACTTCCAATTGAAAGCCTAACCCTACTTTTAGTCCCACAACCAGTCCAGCAACCAATCACACCAGAAGCTCTAATCTCTACTTCCAATTAAAGGTCTAACCCTAGACCTAGTCCCACCCTACTCCCAACAACCAATAACACAGGAAACCCTGGTCCCTACTTCCAATAGAAATCCTAAACCTAGCCCTAGTCCCAACCCTACATTGCTTGAATTACAGACCCAGAAACCAATCAGATCCCTCAATTACCCAACCAATGAGGACACTAACCCTAATGCAATAGAAACATCAGATACAACCACCAATCAGTGTATACGTGTACCAACCACTAGCAGACCATATAGGGTCCCAGCGACCTCAGTCAAGGTTTGCTGGCCAGGAAATTGGAAGCTGCTTCTCCTGTTCAGAATCTCCTAGGAGACAGACAGGCTCAATACACACTTTGGACTTCTGCAGGTAAAGGCCTTAATAACTTGAAATCTAACAATACTGTTTGTATAAAACTTTACTCCCTCTCCTGGCCAAAAAACGAAGTGCACAGTCCCTAGTAAACACAGTTTAAACAGCTCACAGAAGCACTATCTGATGTAGAATATCCCTGTTGCTGGGGGGGGTGGCAGGGGGGCTTGTTTCACTGGCGTGTGAACACAAAATGGTGGTTGTGGGTGCACTGTTTTAACATACAGGTCTTAGCACAGAGCAAAGGAGAAATTTGGAGGGAAAACTGAATAGTCATCAGAAAGGAGAGGGAAAAACTACAGAGTTTGGACTGCAAATCCCACAATTCAACACGTTAAATGGAAGCAATCATGGACAGGAAAAACCACAAGTTTAAAACACAAAACAAGTGATAAAATATGCAATCACAGGCAGGTTAAAACTACAATTTTAAACTATAACAACCACAGGCAAAGACAGTAATCACAGAAAGGGAAAAATCGTCTTTTTAAAAACTTTTGTTTTGGGGAAGAGACAGAACTAGTCTGCCTCCTTACCACTTCCTGAACTCTGCTCACTGCAATCTGGGGCACAGGGAGGCTGCAACTCACAAGATGGAGGAGAATGACTTGGGGTGTGTAGGAAGGTGGATATCTGACTATGGTTCCCCCAACTTTTTGCCTGGTGTTTTGCTGGTTTTTTCGACTTAGTTGACCTGGGACCCTGCTATTCAGGGCCCCAGCCTACTGCTCTCTCTCTAAAATGGATTCCATGTACCTTAGGTACATCTCTAATTGGATACTGAGTCACCTTATAAGTCCCCGTACAGTATACCTTAGGTATCCAGGGCATAAGTGTACCCAGGGCCTACCAGGGGCTGCAGCATGTACTATGCCACCCCTGGCTGGCCATCCAAATCTGACACACCTGGCTGCACGACACCTGGGGCAAAGTGGTGTAATCACCCTTTGCTTTAGATATAGTATTCCTATATCTAACCCTAAAATGGACACATGTATTCCTATCAGTCACTCCTATGGCAGGCCTTATCAATCCTGAAGGCAGAGTGCTTGGAATTATGTGAGATGGTGCTCTGGCTTGAGCTGAGCCCATTTGCAGCTTGCGGAACCAAGTCCTAATAGCTGTTCCATGATAACGCGTACCATATACTCTTTAATGCATTATAATCCTCGCGGTTATTTGCTATCTTTGGTATCGCTTTATCAAAACATGTCGAGTAAGGTGTCATACGAATTGGAATACTAACCCCTCGCCAATTCTGGCGACGGGGTTAGCATTCCACCCTTCTAGAGGGACACGACATGTATGTAACTGTGAACCCCGGTTAAAGCTAACTCGAGTCTCAGCATCACAAAATGGATGCTGCCACCACAGACACAAGTCTGACCTCCTGCTGCTGGGAGTCCTTCCAGTGAGGAGAGCTTGGACAAAGGGTTTCCTGTCAGGGCGGTGCTAGCACCATCCCAGACAGGGTTTTGTGTATCCCAGGTAGGCAGGGCTGAGAGGAAGGTGACTGCAAGTGGCACCCCGGTGCTCACTATGCATCTGCCGGTTTGAACCAGTTCCAGGGGCACACCAGCCCATGAGCTGGGGAAAGTCTGGACAAGGGAGAGGGGTGTAACCACCCCCCTCCTGGTCCCACCCATGGGCAGGACCTAGTCGCGTGCCTGCCCCTTTTTCTCGAATAAAGGTAGGAGCAGGCCCCCTTCCCAAATTAGATAATTCTGAATCTTGACTACTTTCCACGAAAGGACTCTTGACCATTTCTGAAGACTCTCCCTTGTGGCTAAGGAGTAGCCACCCTGCACCCGCAGGCACCATCTAAGCATCGCGGTTTGCTGTAAGTCCATCCTCCGGATCAAGACTACCCAGCTCGACGAGACCCAGATTCCCTGGCATCTCTGACCTCTACCTGCATCATCAGCCCAGCTGAGATTCGTGGGGGTGACGAGACCTGCAGGGACCGGCCATCTTTAAAACCGCACGACGCTTAACCAGCACGACTGCCGAGGGATCCTCGAGTGAGTGCTTTGGGGTTTGAGAAGCCCTAACCCTGAGCAGCTCCAGCACCGAAGTCCAGCCCCCCAGCATCCACGAGATCTGCGTGGGGCCCTTCTGCTCTTTGCTGCTCACCGCGTTGTCCGGTCACTTGCCTGCTTGCTAGTGGCCCTCCTGACGAAGAACCACAACGATTACAATGCTGGTCTGGTTGCTCCAGACTGGCCCTTGCTCCCTTTCAAGAGAGGAGCACCCCGGACCCTCCTGGTCCACTCCAGACGCCATCTTGACTCCACCGCGTGGGCTTGACTTTGCCAAGGTTTGTTGCCTCAATCCGGGGTCCAGAATCGCCGACAGCAGACACCTTCGTGGGACAGCTCGTACCTCCATCCTGGTTGCTGACAACGCCTCCTGGTCCGAGGGACAGCAGAGTCCAGCGTCGCCCACTCACCTGGTCGAGGTGACTTCATCCGGTGCCATCCTGGTGCCCACCTAATCACTGGCTAGTGATTAAGAACTGAGTCCCCTCTGCTTTCAGGTCGTCTCCATCTTCGATCCAGGCTTGGATCACTCTGGACATCTTCACTGGTCGCCTGCCAGCAACAACTTCTTTCAGGCTCCATAGACTTCAACGAGGATTCCCGACGTCTTTTGAACCCTATGCAGCCGCAGCCCCTGGGCTAGGTAACCTGAGCATTTCGGTGCTCCAACGTAGGTTCACTATCTAAGTGTCCAGATCCTTTGTCGTTTTCAGTCTATGTAGTCGGATTCGTCCGATAACTGTAACTTTGTGAATACTAGCCTCCATAGACTTTGTCCCGCATCCTGCGTGAGAGTGCACACTCTGCACCCGATCTCCCTAGGCCTCCTGCTCTTAACCTTAGGGTTCAGTAGTGTAGTCCTAGCGATCCTGAAGCTTCTGGATCTTGTTACTTACCTGCTAGTATTTCGCATTCCACTTTTAGAGGATATGGTTTTTCGTGCCCCTCGGGCATTTGTGTAAATTGTGTGACTTAAAGTATTTTCTTAAGAGTTTTGTTGTGTGCTTAGCTCCCTGACTCATAAAGAGTTCAGGGTAGACTGGATATAAATAAATATCCTTTTATTTTCATAACAACTTGTGTGGTGTCCTTTCACTTGGTGTTCAAGGGGTATATGTGAAGGTATAACAGCTGGCTTAACACGCCCTCTAGAGTTTAGCCTAAAGACTGCTCTTGTCCATGCTACTAGGATAGCTGGTCTATAAGGTTGACTTACAACCAATCATCAATAAGGGTTGTTTGGAATGATACAAAGTGATCACTAGAATAGTGAGCACTATATATCAGGCCAACTTCTCACATTGGTGAGCAGCGGTTGGGATTTGAGCTTGCTGTTGTTTTACCACACGTATCCTAAGAATATCATTTGAAAGATCACATAAGTACCAAGGTACATATAACTTAGCTTAGAATACTCTGAGTTCTACTGAACCAGCTGTTGTAGTTCAACAGGGCCTAGCACACCCTGACTACAACTCTTAGCAAGGGATCAGTAGGCAAACAAATAGTGTAGGTAAGTGCACCACTTACACCTCACTAGAAAAGCATGTCTGACAAAGGAGAGAACTCAGAAGCTCCCCTTCTGTCAGTTGACCCTCCACAGGTCATGTCAAGATATGCATCTCTTAGCTTCCAGGAGATGAGACAAGTGTGTACCTCCAGGAAGCTAAAACAGGGTTCTAACCCTACCATCCCATTTCTGATAGGTCTCTTAGAGACTTATGATGCTAGGAGGGCTTCTAACACAGGCCCTTCTAATCCAGATGGGAGTATGCCCCCCTTAGAGGGAACCCTTGGGGACCCTGACCTCAACCTCAATGGAACAGGAAGTGAAGAGGAGGAAGAGGATCAGGAGTTGTCAGGGAATGAGGCAGACAAAGGTCAGGTAGTAGTCAGTAGACTCACCAGGACCAACTTAAGCAGGCATGAAAATGGACTTGGGGGACCACCAGGCCCACTCTCAGGCAGGCTTAACATTGGGAATGGACGAGTTAGGTCTCTCTCCAGAGGCTCTAACAGATCCATTCATACCAATGGCTCTCAGGCCTCTTCCCACAGAGGGATGACATCCCCTCAGAGGAGAGAGCATAAAGCTAAGATGAGGAAAGTCAATCTGAGGATTGAAAGGGAAGAACTTGCCCTGGCCAAAGAGAGACTTGCCTTTGCTAGAGAGCAGAATTTGAGTGGGGCAGACCCCACTGGTGGCAGCATTCTCCCAAGAGAAAAAGACAGGAGTTTAGACACTAGACATCTGAGTAAGATAGTGCCCCCTTTAAACAGGGGGATGACATCCACAAATGGATGCCTGCTTTGGAGAGGGCCTGCACTGTCCAGTGGGTCCCCCAGTCGGTGGGCAGCTATCTTGTGGCTCTCCTTTGAAGGCAAAGGCAGAGATAAGATCCTCACTACTAGAGCTGAGGATGCTAACAATTACCAAGTCCTGAAGAATACACTGATTGATGGGTTTGGCTTAACAACTGAGCAGTACAGGTTGCTGTTCAGAGACACCCAGAGAACTCAGTCTCAGGATTGGGCTGACTTTATTGATTGTGCCACTAAGGCTCTAGAAGGCTGGCTATTGGGTAGTAAAGTTACTGACTTCACAGGATTGTATAATCTTATTATGAGAGAGCAAGTCTTAAATAATTGTTAGAACCAGTTATTACACCAGCACCTGGTAGACTCTGATCTGACCTCTCCACAAGAATTGGGTAAGAGGGCAGACAAATGGGTCAGAACCAGGATTAGGCCTAAGAACCAGGGTGGTGACCAAAAGAAGGAATCAACCAAGCCTCAAGAGAAGGGTGGGAATAAATCTTCTGATCAAACCACAAGGCCCCAAAAATCCTCTGAAAAGGGTGGGTCCCAAAATCCTTCCAATTCCCAAAAGAAAACGTATTGTCATACCTGCAAACAGGTAGGCCATTACAAAACTGACAGCAGTTGCCCAAAGGCCAACAACTATAAGGAGAACATACCCCCAAGTAAAACTTTCCAGCCTCCTGTTACTACTAGTAGTAATCCCCCAGGTGGTGGGAGTGCCCCCAAGAATCTGGGTGCATTTACTTTGGGAGTTCATAGGGACTCTGGCCTAACCAGGTCCCCTGACTTAGATACTCTTGTCTGTGAGACTGGCATGGGGTTTGCCAACTTCCCAGCTTGTCCCAACACTTTGGGCAAGTACCGACAGGAGCCCCTCATCAATGGTTCAAAAGTTGAGGCCTACAGAGACACCGGGGCTAGCATCACCATGGTGACTGAGAGCCTAGTCCCCTCAAGGCAACTTATACCTGGAGCCACATACCAGGTAACCAACATTGATGGAGTGCAGAGAGACCATCCCATAGCAGTGGTCAATCTCAGCTGGGGAGGTGTCACTGGCCACAAGAGAGTGGCAGTGGCACCAAACTTGCCTGTAGATTGCCTACTGGGGAATGATTTAGAGATCTCAGCCTGGGCTGAGGTAGAGCAAGAAACCCATTTTAAAATGGTAAACCTCCATGGTAAGGTTAGTGGAGCAGTGATAGCCACAGCCCCAGTCCAAGATGTCCTCCCTGAACAGGTCAGGAGGGCTGTGCCAGTCACAGCCCAATCTCAGACAGATTTCTTTCCTGAACAGGTTGGCAAGGCTGTGATGGTCACAGCCCATACCCAAACTGAGTCCCTTCCTGAAAAGGTTGGTGGAGTTGTGATGGCCACAGCTCAAACTCAGACAGATAGTAGTGTTGTGAAGCCTGAAACTATGGATCACTCCACTCAGACAGAGAGCATTGAGGAGGAAGAGAAATCTCCCTCCCACCAGACTCTAGGAAAGGATCAGCCTCCTCAGGGAACTGATCTGACCCCTTGTGAAGGAACTGCCCCAGAGGTGGTCAGGCCTAGCCTGGCAGAACCCCTGATGTCAGTGGACCCTTCCAAGGAGGGACCCAGTCTGGAGCAGGTAACCTGCCCCTCTCTACCCTGCCTCAGTCAGCCCAGGGCTGTAGAGGTCAGGGAGGCCAGTGGTGGACCCCAAAGGGCCCCCTGTCCAAAAGAACTCCCCAATCAGCAGATTAAGGGCGCTGAAGCTAGTAGACCTAGCCAAGTGAAAATAAAACAGACTCCTGAGGGATCCCCCTTACACTTAGTTAGGGACCTCCCACAGATGGGCACTGTTGGGCACAGCCAAACCTGGGACCTGAGGGCCCCAAACCTGACCTGTCCCTCCAGTAAGCCAAACAGAGGGACCCAGCCTCCAGCTTTAGGTAGCCAGAGGTTGACCCTGAGAGCTCACAGCAACTCAGTCATGGAAAGAAAGCCATATATGGTGGATAGTGATTGGAGGAAGTTGAGCCGAACATAAGTGGAGTCTCACCTCAGTACTCCATCCCAGCACCAGCCTTTTTCTTTGCCAAAACACACCACAGGTAGAGATTCCCTATGGTGGAGACCCTCAGATACCCTTAGTGTGAGGGATTGCTTAGTGGACCATGATATAGGGGGTAACCATGCCAGTGCATATACCACCTCATATGGCCACTCAGGCAATATAGGCTTACCTGGCCAAGGATAGCCTTATCTCCTTTCGTTTGGGGGAGGTTATGTAGGAAGGTGGATATCTGACTATGGTTGCCCCCAACTTTTTGCCTGGTGTTTTGCTGGTTTTTTGACTTAGTTGACCTGGGACCCTGCTATTCAGGGCCCCAGGCCTACTGCTCTCTCTCTAAAATGGATTCCATGTACCTTAGGTACATATCTAATTGGATACTGAGTCACCTTATCAGTCCCTGTACAGTATACCTTAGGTATCCAGGGCATATGTGTACCCAGGGCCTACCAGGGGCTGCAGCATGTATTATGCCACCCCTGGCTGGCCATCCAAATCTGACACAACTGGCTGCACGACAGCTGGGGCAAAGTGGTGTAATCACCCTTTGCTTTAGATATAGTATTCCTATATCTAACCCTAAAATGGACACATGTATTCCTATCAGTCACTCCTATGGCAGGCCTTATCAATCCTGAAGGCAGAGTGCTTGGAATTATGTGAGATGGTGCTCTGGCATGAGCTGAGCCCGTTTGCAGCTTGCGGAACCAAGCCCTAATAGCTGTTCCATGATAACGCGTACCATATACTCTTAAGTGCATTATAATCCTTGCGGTTATTTGCTATCTTTGGTATCGCTTTATCAAAACATGTTGAGTAAGGTGTCATACGAATTGGAATACTAACCCCTCGCCAATTCTGGCGACGGGGTTAGCATTCCACCCTTCTAGAGGGACACGACATGTATGTAACTGTGAACCCAGGTTAAAGCTAACTCGAGCCTCAGCATCACAAAATGGATGCTGCCACCACAGACACAAGTCTGACCTCCTGCTGCTGGGAGTCCTTCCAGCGAGGAGAGCTTGGACAAAGGGTTTCCTGTCAGGGGCGGTGCTAGCACCATCCCAGACAGGGTTTGTGTATCCCAGGTAGGCAGGGCTGAGAGGAAGGTGACTGCAAGTGGCACCCCGGTGCTCACTATGCATCTGCCGGTTTGAACCAGTTCCAGGGGCACACCAGCCCCTGAGCTGGGGAAAGTCCGGACAAGGGAGAGGGGTGTAACCACCCCCCTCCTGGTCCCACCCATGGGCAGGACCTGGTCGCGTGCCTACCCCTTTTTCTCGAATAAAGGTAGGAGCAGGCCCCCTTCCCAAATTAGATAATTCTGAATCTTGACTACTTTCCACGAAAGGACTCTTGACCATTTCTGAAGACTCTCCCTTGTGGCTGAGGAGTATCCACCCTGCACCCACAGGCACCATCTAAGCATCGCGGTTTGCTGTAAGTCCATCCTCCGGATCAAGACTGCCCAGCTCGACGAGACCCGGATTCCCTTGCATCTCTGACCTCTACCTGCATCATCAGCCCAGCTGAGATTCGTGGGTGTGACGAGACCTGAAGGGACCGGCCATCTTCAAAACTGCACGATGCTTAACCAGCACGACCGCCGAGGGATCCTCGAGTGAGTTCTTTGGGGTTTGAGAAGCCCTAACCCTGAGCAGCTCCAGCACCGAAGTCCAGCCCCCCAGCATCCACGAGATCTGCGTGGGGCCCTTCTGCTCTTTGCTGCTCACCGCATTGTCCGGTCACTTGCCTGCTGGCTAGTGGCCCTCCTGACGACGAACCACGACGATTACACCGCTGGTCTGGTTGCTCCAGACTGGCCCTTGCTCCCTTCCAAAGGAGGAGCACCCCGGACCCTCCTGGTCCACTCCAGACGTCATCTTGACTCCACCGCGTGTGCTTGACTTTGCTAAGGTTTGTTGCCCCAGTCCTGGGTCCAGAATCGCCGACAGCAGACACCTTCGTGGGACAGCTCGTACCTCCATCCTGGCCGCCGACAACGCCTCCTGGTCCGAGGGACAGCAGAGTCCAGCGTCGCCCACTCACCTGGTCGAGGTGACTTCATCCGGTGCCATCCTGGTGCCCACCTAATCACTGGCTAGTGATTAAGAACTGAGTCCCCTCTGCTTTCAGGTCGTCTCCATCTTCGATCCAGGCTTGGATCACTCCGGACATCTTCACTGGTCGCCTGCCAGCAACTTCTTCTTTCAGGCTCCATAGACTTCAACGAGGATTCCCGACGTCTTTTGAACACTATGCAGCCGCAGCCCCTGGGCTAGGTAACCTGAGCATTTCGGTGCTCCAACGTAGGTTCACTATCTAAGTGTCCAGATCCTTTGTCGTTTTCAGTCTATCTAGTCGTATTCGTCCGATAACTGTAACTTTGTGAATACTAGCCTCCATAGACTTTGTCCCGCATCCCGCGTGAGAGTGCACACTCTGCACCCGATCTCCCTAGGCCTCCTGCTCCTAACCTTAGGGTTCAGTAGTGTAGTCCTAGCGATCCTGAAGCCTCTGGATCTTGTTACTTACCTGCTAGTATTTCACATTCTACTTTTAGAGTATATGGTTTTTCGTGCCCCTCGGGCATTTGTGTAAATTGTGCGACTTAAAGTATTTTCTTAAGAGTTTTGTTGTGTGCTTAGCTCCCTGACTCATAAAGAGTTCAGGGTAGACTTGTTATAAATAAATATCCTTTTATTTTCATAACAACTTGTGTGGTGTCCTTTCATTTGGTGTTCAAGGGGTATATGTGATGGTATAACAATTGGCTTAACACGCCCTCTAGAGTTTAGCCTAAAGACTGCTCTTGTCCATGCTACTAGGATAGCTGGTCTATAAGGTTGACTTACAACCAATCATCAATAAGAGTTGTTTGGAATGATACAAAGTGATCACTAGAATAGTGAGCACTATATATCAGGCCAACTTCTCACAGGGTGCACCCAGCAAGGCCTTAAGGGGCCTGGGCAAGTGTGAGGGGACGGCTCAGAGTTGCCTGGTAGTTGAATAGGTAATCCCCAGTCCTGGGTCTACGGGGGGAGGGGGGGGCTGGGCATCTGCTTTTCCTGTTCAGAATCTCCTAGGAGACAGACAGGCTCAACCACACTTTGGACTTCTGCAGGTAAAGGCCTCACTAACTTGAAATCTAACAATACTGTTTGAATGCAACTTTACTCCCTCTCCAGGCCAAAAAAATGAAGTGCACAGTCCCTAGTAAACACAGTTTAAACAGCTCATAGAAGCACCCTCTGGTGTAGAATATCCCTGTTGCTGGGGGGGGGGGCAGGGGGGCTGGTTTCACTAGCTTGTGAACACAAAATGGTGGCTGGGGGTGTACTGTTTTAACATACAGGTCTTAGCACAGAGCAAAGGAGAAATTTGGAGGGAAAACTGAATAGTCATCAGGAATGAGAGGGAAAAACTACAGAGTTTGAACTGCAAATCCCACAAATCAACACGTTAAATGGAAGCAATCATGGGCAGGAAAAACCACAAGTTTAAAACACAAAACAGGTGATAAAATATGCAATGACAGGCAGGTTAAAACTGCAATTTTAAACTGTACCAACCACAGGCAAAGACAGTAAACACAGAAAGGGAAAATCTTTTTTTTTTACTCTTGGGGTAGAGACAGCACTAGTCTGCCTCCTTACCACTTCCTGGACTCTGCTCACTGCAATCTGGGGCACAGGGAGGCTGCAACTCACAAGCTTTACACGTGTTGGTAAATCTGGGAATACACCAAAATCCATGGGTGGATGCATGGGAATACCGGTACTCCACCCATGGAATGCTTTCCCAGGACAGAGTACCACAGCTCAGTGCATTGCGTTACTCTGGATTTACCAAGTCATGCACGGTGGCATGCGTGGCTTGATAAATCGTACTGAGTAGTTGTGTCACCCTTGCGCCCCATTGCATGGTGCAAGGGCGGCGCAGCGGCTTGATAAAAATGCCCCTAAAAGTCCACTGCACATTTCTATAATTTACATCTCTTGCTCTCTCCCTATTCCCTCGACAGAAAATATGGGTTTGCTGAGGCTCTAGGGATGAAAAATGGGAAAATCCTGTGATGTAATTAGTGTTAAAATGGTGCCTGGTGTCACTTTCCCTGTCCCAAACCTTTTGATGAATTGATGTCTGTGGCCACCCAGGGACCAAGATTGTTCCTAAGTTCCCAAACCTGGAAAAACTGTAATTACATTGCAGCAGTTTATGGTTCCTCTGGAGAAATCGCTCTGGGTGTGCAAATCCGCAAAGTTTTTCTCTCACGAACTTCTGACATTTCTCACAAATACTAGGGCTGCTACCCCGATTAGAAGAGGTTGACCCATTAAAATCGATAGTTTTACATCCCTTTTAGGTTGTTGCGAGTAAAAAAAAAAGAATCAGCATGATCCTCCCAGTTTCAAAGTTCTGAGCAAAAACTTTTAATGGTAAATTTCGAGAGAAAAAAAACATACATTTTCAGCGCCAACCAGCGCCTGCAAATTTTCAGAGGAAAAGAATTTGGGATATAAACATGAGAATAGTATTACTCTCTGCGAGCAACAGCTAGGTCAATAGCCAGGACATTTGCTGGGGTAATAAAAGCTTTTGCACAACCTTAGAAATCACTTGTACCGGATCAAAGAAACACAAGGCGCCCAAAGAGACAAAAGGGGAGCTTCAGCGGTCAATCTGGGGTTTTTCCTCTGTTTAATCCTCCTAGGATTTAGTTTCACCATTTTATTAAAACAAACAGGATAGTCTGTATTTTGGGAATAGGTATCTCGATTTATTGGAAAATGGAGCGTGGGCCGAGGAACATCAAACAAATAACCCGGCAGAGGATATTGCCTATGTTATTGGATCCCTGAAGCCGATAGGTGCACGGCGCACATCGTTTCGAAATAATCTTTCTTTATTGTTGCTACGAAGGATCCTTAAGCTATTTATAATACAGAACTACCAGAGAGCAGGCACGCAAGTACCTTTCATGCAGCCGGAGGATGTCGATAGATAAAAACATTGAGACAGAATAGCCCTGATGCTCAAAGGAATTGCAATTTTGCTAGTGGGTGCAAAGCCATTTGCAAATGTGCAAAGTGAATTTGCAATTTTTAAAAATGCGCAGCGAGTGTTTGCAGTGCCATCGATTTCCGAATGCAAATGTGGAATAACGCCGGCAGTGTCTCAGGCCTCTGTCCCAGCATGATCTACTATTTGCAACAAAAACTAGGTGGCCATTTTGTACCTGAATGTAAGCAAGCCCTCTGTGCTGCGAAGGTCCCTGGCAGTGCGAAGAGTGATGCTGGGATCAGTGGGGAAAGCAATGCATTTCTAGCACACCTCTATCAGCATCAGCTACAATGTATTTCCATGCTTAGCCATTCATCACAAAGGCTATGGCTCTCATTACAATGTCAGGCAGAATCACTTCCGCCTGACACCGCATTGGTCATTGGACAAACCAACACCGGGTCGGCGGTCCTGACCGCCACATTAGGATGCGACTGAACACTGTTTGGTCACATTCCTATATTTTACAATGGGAACTGGCTGCGAACCGGCCGTAATGCCTGCTCCCATTGTAAAATGGGAAGTACGGTTCATCCCTGAACCCTGTGGCAGGCACCTCAAGGCCCCTGCCACAAGGTGCAAGGTTCAACAGGGGGTCACCATAGGTGCCCCTTTGGCCTCCAACTGGAGGCCGTGTACCTAAGGGGGCTCTGCTGTGGGCCCCCAAAGACGCTTTCCGACATGGTTTCCATGTCAGACAGGCCGGCATGGAACCATGTCGGCAACCGTCATCATCATCTCAAGGATGGAAAGGCCCACCCTTGAGATTACTTGACACATTCCGACAGACTGACGGGCTCTCTCAGCCTGTCAGGACGGGCTCTCTCAGCCTGTCAGAAGCCAGCTGGGATGACCAGTCAGATTCCTTCCTGACCGCCTCCATTGTAATGAAGAGCTCAGAAAGGAATCCAACCTGCACATTACGGTGCAGTTCGGAAGGCTCCAACCGACGGTCGGAGCCTTCTGAATCCCATTGGAATTGGCCCCTATGTGTAGCAACTGCTCATCAGCGACACCGTATGCGATTGATTATGGATGAGCCAGACAAGCATGGAAAGAGTTAAATCCAGGACGGACATACTACAGGATTCTGCTTTATGTGTCAGTGGAGTAGAGTCTCTCTGCTCTTTTCGAGGTAGATCATGTGCACAGACAGACCCATGCTTACACAGCAAATGGCCTGCTACTCATGTGGGCATACAAACAGGCATCTCGACACATAGTGCAGACCTAACCCTGAGCAAATATGCATACCGTTCACTCGTAATACAAGAGGTATGGAGTTTCCATGAACTTTACAACTTCGCACTGTTTCAAAGTTCCCAAAGCTTGTTAGGTTTTGTAAAAAAACATCTTGAAGTTTATGGAGAAGAATGTTTAAAACGTTGTTAATGAATTGATGTGAACTTTTAAGGTTAATGCATTAGGTCATTAGGTCTGTTAACTATTAGCAAATTTTGCAGTGAAAATAATAATCCGAATATTCATAAAAAGTGGCTTATACAAGTATGTATAAGGCAGCAGAGCACTGTACAAGGTCAAAGGCTAAGGTACAGTCGGTAAATGAATGCAAGGGTAGCTGGGTTATGAGATCATATGAGGACTGTTATTGTGTTGTGATGTGTTGATCTTTAAAGAGGCAGCGTCTTCAATACTTTCCTAAATCAGAGCAGTTTGGAAAAGTCTCATGGTCAAGGGAATGTCGCTCCACATCGTAGGTGCATAAATGGAGGCCTGTTGAATTGTTTTTTTCCTTCATTTCTTTGTCTCCATTCTTTTTATTAAATATTTTTATTGAGTTTTCAAAAGAATACAGTACAAACGGCAAAAGTAATAACAAGGACCTTCACACTACCGCATTCATCATCCCAGTGATAGAGCATGTTTAGGATAGCAATATACTTTATACATAGCCTTTGTGCAGTAACAAAGGACATTCCCGATGAACTCATTTACATAGTGCATTTATACAGTTAAACTTCCGGATCTGTAAGCAAATAGGTAGTTAAATACTGCAAGTAATATTTCGGTCTGGACCTTGCGGGCAATTCCTCCTCATATGTTTGCAATGTATCACGACAATAAGTCATATCACATAGCCATTGTTTGACGTTTGGTGCCTGCTTACTCTCCCAACACATAGACACTCTGCGTTTGGCTAACAGTAATGCTACCATACAAAATTTGCGTTGCAGACCGCTCAGTAGTCCTAGTAAGCAAACTCTTATATTACAAGTAATCTCAGCTCCAGCCATTACTGTTAACATTGATTTTACTTTTACCCAATATGCGTGAATTTTCACACAGTACCATGCCACGTGTATGAAATCCGCCTGGTCAAACCCACATCTTTTACATCTCGCTTCTGACCTGAGTCCACATCTATACAGTTTCGCAGGCGTGTAATATGCTTGATGTAGGTATTTAAAATGTACAAGTCTTAGATTTCCGTTCGGTGTTAACAGCTTGATCAGCGTGCATGTTGTCGTCCAGTCTGCATCCGTTATGGGGTCATCTAAAACGGAATTCCATCCATCTCGGACTTTAGAATCACTATAGTTAATATCTCCCTGTGCCACAGTGTACAATCGGGATACCAGGTGCGTGGTGTTGGATGAAGCCAGGACAAGTTGCAAAGCATCTAATTGTGCCGGTTCATGTGGGTAGCTTGGGTACAGTTTCCTTATCGCTCCCTGCAGCCTATGGTACGTAAAACGAAACAGTAACGTCTGCTTTTGTATGTAGGCTAAGTCTTGAATCGTTAGAAAAGTGCCATTTTTGTAAAGATTACCTATCTTATCAATTCCTACCTGTCTCCGTAATCCCACACCCACCTCTTCATTCATGACTGATAGTTCAGGATGGTGTTGTAGTAAAAGATCCAGGGCATAAAGAGGTAGTTTGTTCGCCAGCTTTCCCAATCTGTACCACGCATCATTAGTGGCGTCCACAGTGTTAATATCTCTGCCGTGCAGTGGAGGTCGTTTGTGTGTTATGATTGCGTTGAGTGGCACCGGCAACGCATCTCCCTCCTCTACAGCTGTGTGTGTCAGGTATGGTATGGTGTGATACCAGTATGCAGCGTATTGCGCCTGGGCACGTAGATAGTATAAATAGAAGTCCGGCACACAAAGTCCGCCCCTGTCATATGGTAGTGTCATGGTACGCAATTCAATGCGTGCCTGTTTGCCAGCCCATATAAGTTTGAGTACGACTGCTGTTATGCGCCTGAAACCTCTTTGGTAGGGAAAATCGGGATATTATTAAAGAGATAAAGCAATTTGGGCAGCAATACTATCTTAACAATCGATATTTTGTCCGCAAGCGATAGAGGCAACTGAATCCACCGGTTCACCTTCTCTTCTAGTGTTGATATCACTCTACCATATTTAGTTCGAATTACTAATTCCAGGTCTCTGTGGTACCACACTCCTAGGTATCTTATGGGACCATCCTGCCATTCTAGGGGGTACTCGGAGTTATGTGGCATGGTGGTGTCCGTTAAAGGTATTATAGAAGATTTTTCCCAGTTGATTTGGAGTCCAGAATGTCCTCCAAATTTGATGTAGTCCCTAAGTAATAATAATAATAAAATAATAATAATAATCCACATTTGTAAAGCGCACAATCACCCGTAAGAGTCTCTAGGCACTGGGGGGCGTCGGGAAGATTAAGCAAGCTATTGCCCAGAGTCACATGGTGCTGGGCTAATCTGCCGCCGGTGCCGGGGATTGAACCATGATCCCCAGATTCCGGAGTCAGTCGCCCTAGCCACGGCGCCACACCGCCTAGAGACCCTTACTTGAGCTAGGTGTATTTCAGGGTCACGGACATAAAGCAACATATCGTCAGCATACAGCGATATGTGCAGTGACCTGCTCGGGAACTGTAGCGCTGAGTTATGATGTAGTTGTCTTACCTTACATGCAAGTGGTTCCAGAGCCAGTGCAAATAATAACGGGGACAGTGGGCATCCTTGTCTCGTCCCCCGCTCTATTTGTATCGCCTCCGAAACATATCCCTTCACCCGAATTTTCGCTACTAGTTGCGTGTATAAAAGTTTAACCCACTGTATAAATATCGTTGGAAATCCCATTCTGTTGAACACGGTACGGAGATATGTCCATTCGATTGAATCGAATGCTTTGGCCGCGTCTAACATGACCGCTATTGCTTTGGTGTTTGGAGTCAGGTAGTGGGAGAGAGCAAACAGTGTCCTAGTGTTGTGCGTGGTGGCCCTAGAGGGAATGAAGCCAGATTGGTCCGGTAGTACCAGATTGGTCGGTTCAGTTTGTTCTAGGAGCTTGAGACTTGAGTTGTTAATGGCAAATGTCTATCTTTTCGTGCTTGGTGGCGTCGCAAGGATCAGGTATTTGTTGTGCTCAATGCACGTTATCAGCACAGATCTATTTTGCGGCAGACTGCTGGCGTAGTGTAGTATGTTTGGACCACATGGGGATTGTTGTCACATCCTTACTGCATCCTATATTGTAGTATCCGGGATGGTGTGTGATGTCGCCTATCTCATGTTGACGCTCATTTTCTCAACGGGCAGCGTGATGTTGTGGTCGGTAACTGGCACTTGGAGGTCTCTTAAAATGGCCGCCCACAACTTTCTCTATGCTGCTCTCCACATTGTATTTGTTTTAATTGTGCAGCACGCACTCGCGCTACGCAAGCGGAGAATCTGTAAGACGATCAGCGCAGAGGAAGTGAACCCTATCTCTGTGCTTTATGCGCTATATGTTACTCAATGCAGCTTTCCTATGTACGCGCGACACGCATGCAGTTGGGGTGCTTCAATCCGGTACATCTGCCAGCCGTTGTATAGCACGTATCGTCGCCGCCTTAGCCCCAGCGTTTATCTGTTACATTCTTTATATGGATCACTACTGCATGTCATGGGATACCAGCACTACATACAGTATTCAGCGCTTTATGATATTGTCTCATCACCGGTAGTGCAATTATGTGCTGGGCGCCGCCATTTTGGTTGCGAAGTCGCGTTCATGCCTAATGCGTTTTAACTTCGTTTTATGTTCAATGCGCTTTCTCGCTTTTCTGTCCGCCTCTTACCACTGCGTTTCAGCTCCCAAGACTTTCAGCGCATGATTGCGCTTTTCAGCAATCTCGTGGTTTGCAGTCAGTTCTGCCACCCTATGGTAGTCGCCATTTTGAGTGTCCCATGCCGCGATTCTCCAGCGCTCCAAAGCAGTATTTTACGTGTGTGCCTGGTCCGAACTCTATTTAGCGGAGTTCCACAGATCTTCCGATTTCCAGCACTGTTATTTAATTTCCTTTCTGTTGTCGTTTTCGCCGATATTTTCGCGGGTTATGGGTCCGTCCGGCGGAGCTGTCTGCTTAGCCAGCCATCCCGCTGTGCGCCCTCTAGTGCCCCCCTCTTTGTCTCCATTCTGATGCTGTTTTAGCTGCATTTTGTCTAGAGCCACAGGAGGAGGTGAGTTTGTCATCCGATATGCGTCCATGATGAAAGTGATGGCTTTGGAGCTGATGCAGTTGGTTTAGAAGATGGTGTGGGGAGGTAAGTGAATTCAGGGGAGTTTCATCAGTATGGGTATATGTGGTCATATTTCTTCAGGATCTTGATTAGGTATGCTGTGACCAGTACTGTGCCCCCAGGGTTATCACTGTGAAGTACGGGAGGCATAGGACCAGCAAATTGCCACTATCCAGAGAGAAGAGTATACTGGTTTGACTTTCATTTCACTTTCTGGTAATAATATTTTCATTTTCTTTAGTAGAAAAATCTGGCACTTTCGATGTTCTTTCTAATGGGCTGCTTGTGGATGAGCTCCATGTCTTGGATGAATCCAAGTGACTTGCTGACAGGTGAAAATGGGAGTTCTAGTGCATCTACATTGCTTCAATAAGTCAGATCTGGACCAATTGTTTCTCATTGTTCTTGACAAATGGCAGGAATTCTTTTTCGGTAAAGCTGAGCCTCAGGTAGGTGTTGAACATGATGGTCTGGTTGACGATCATGCGCTGCTTGCATCTTTGTATGTTTTGAGTGGAATAGACGTTCGCGTAGAGGTGGGTGTCAATGGCATGTTGGTGTAAAATGGTGGGTCAGTGAGTAGAATTCCAAGGGGTTCCATGTAGAGGCTGATGATTATCAGAGAAAATAGAGAACACTGTGGGGCTCAGCAGGTCATAGGGATCTTCTGTGACCCTATGTAAAGGAAAGGATCTTATTATATATAGGGGAAGAGAACCATCGAAGGACAATGCAAGTGAATCCCATTTGAGACTTAACAGCGTGGCCTCAGCTGGGACAATAAATGTTGTTGAAGGTGGCTGAGAGTTCAAGCAATGTCAGGAGGCAATGCTTTTCATTTTCTGTGGTCAGAAAGGTACCATCTATGATTTGTATTGGAGCTACCTCTGTACTGCAGCATACTTCAAGTAGGATTGTTAGTTATGCAGGTGTAGGTTGGTGTTGATGTAATATTGGAGTTAAGCATATATAATATTTGCAATGATTTTGCAGATGAAGGTTAGATGAGTCATGACTTGGCAAGTATGAATAAAGCAACGGTTTAATAATTTCTTGAAGCAAAATTAGACAATAAAATACTGAACACACAAATTGAATGATCAGATTTCAGAACATATTGACCTATAATAGGCATGTTTAAACTCAAATGAGTAGAACAACTTCAATAGGTGTATGCTGGTATGTATGTAAAGACCAAACGTGAAAGCCCTCCATTTGGCATGTACTGCAAACATTCCAGAAATTAGTGCATCTGGCCTAGAATGCACACATTGAAAGGATTTATCATCTCTAGAAAAAGATGAAGGGCTCTTGTAGAAAGCCTGTCTGGCCCTCCGGAATTGTCTCTCCGTTGAAGCATTGAAGATCGAGTTAGGTTTCATTGTCTTGTGACAAAGGGGAAATGTGCAAATATTTAGATATATTTATGCGGTGAGACAAGCTGTATCAAATGTTCTTTGGACATTAATTTCTGTAGAACTGCAGAATTAAGGGAATCGGACATATAGTTTTAATAAACCAAAGGATACAGCAGTGTTGGATTAAGTTATAACTATGTCAAAAGTAATCTGTAATAAAACACTGAAGATGTTGAAAACCTGGTTGAAGCACTTAGTGTGGGAGCAAAGTTTTATCCAAGGGTAGGATCATTGCACAAATATTAGTCATGTGTATGTGCCTCAGATGGGAAAAAACATGTGTATTTAGTAGCAAATATCGATCCAGAAGTTAGGAGCTTTTATTTGAAAGTTAAGACTCGTGGCTTTCACTTAGTAAAAAATAATTGGCAAGCCCAATAGTAGGATATTACTTGAAACTCTCCTGTTCAAGTCAGAAGGCCTCATTGCGATGTCAGTGGGCCCGCCAGGGACAGGTCGTCAGTGGGGGGCCCACTGACATCCAGCATAGTGGTCTGACCGCCACATTATGATGTGGTCAGTTGGACCGCAGAAGGCGGAGGGACCGACCTACAACTCCGACAGGCTCAAGGAGTCCATTGGAGTGTCGGTGGAAGTGTAATCCCTACAATGAGCGCGGTGCCTGTGAAGGCACTGCGGTAAGAATTACAAAGTCCATTTTCTTGCTGCCTTTACATGGCGGTCCAACTGCCATGTAAAGACAAATGAAATGGGACCTTGGGAGCCCCTAGCAGGGCCCCTGTCCCCCGTGAGCCTCCGCTATGGGGTTTGGGGGGCACAAGTGGCGCCCCCTCAAACATCCATGGAGCATGTGCCAGGGACCACATGGTGCCTGGCACATGGATGTTTGAGAACTGCCCTTTTCCACTGCGGCTCTGCACCCCTTTTCAAGGGCTGGAGCATAAGGTGCAATGGAAAAGGGCAGTTTTCTGACTGCCTGCAGGACAGTCACATTGTAATCGGGCAGGTGGAACCGCCAACATGGAGTCAGTCGGACACCTGCCCGTAACGATGGCGATCGGACGCTCATCCGACCACCATCATAATGAGCCCCGTAATTTCATATTTTTAGTCCTCTTTTGGAAGCTACTAGTTAAAGATTTTTTAACTCCATCACATAAAAAAAATTCAATGGGCAAAGAATTCTAAACACCCTGTATATATTATATAAAACCGATTTTGTTAATATTTGTTTTGGTTATTTTTTTATTATTGTTTACTTGATTCTAAGTTATTACCATATTTGCATAGTATGTATTGTAAGTATGTGAATTTATGTATTAATAAAATTCAACGTAAAATAAGATCAATGGTTGCCCTGCTTTTGTTCTATTTTATTTCTTGTCTGCGGAAAAATCTTTAGTTGTTTGCAAGCCTCTTTTCACCTTCAAAACATATGCTGCTACTTTCCCACACGCAACTCTTCCGCTCTAGCTGCTAATATTTCTTTACCTGAGTCTATGCTTGGCTACTCCTGCCCATGCCTTCATTGCTCCTTTCATAATGTAATTAGAGCCTGGAAAACTTTGGAGTCCATGCAGTGAGCACACCCAATAGGACACCGCTTGCTCACATGCTGAAGCTGCTGCTTGACTTGGTAATCTGCAGAAGTTCTCTCCAGAAGCTGCCAACAGAGAAGAAGTGTGTGAGCTGGGCTACCATTGCACAAACCAATACAGATGTGTGAGAAAGCAATGCTCAGTCCATGGCAGTTCTGACTCTGCATTGCATTATATATTCCATAGCTTTTACTGTGTGACTTTCTTTTTCAGATGCAGTTGTGTGCATATTAAAGATGATTCCTTCCCTGACAACCACAATGTGCCACACTACCTTTGCAAACACACATCCCTGGCTAGAAAGAACTAGGGGCCTTATTCACAAAGATAAATTTACATGTACAGAGTTACTACAAGTAAATTTACTCTTCAGTTTTGAGTAACTTTAGTACTTATTGCTGTTCATCATTTAAAGGTGTAAAGTTACTCAAAAAAGAAATGTGGACTTACATGAGGCCACCTGCCGGAGCCTAGTTTTCTTGTGTAAATTTACTACTTGCTATTTTTCACACATTGGCAGAGGTGAACACTACTGAGGCAGAGATCTCCCTTTGGGAAAATATAGAGTCAAGTGTAAAAGTTTATTGAACTTAAAAAATAGTAAAAATCTGTTTCATTTAAATATTAATGTACATTCATTTAAAATATTTATTTTAAATGTAGAACAAAATAAACAAAGCTAGAGCATTATTTACTTACTTCTGAATAAAACATTTAATTATTTTAAAAATATTAAATAAAATAAAACATTTTTGTCTTAGGATTTAGATTTTAAAAACCTCATCTAATGTATAAAATGTGCGGATATTTATTATGCAGTAAACAATATTAAAGTTATGTATAGACAATTTTGAATTAATGTAATATGTTATTAAAAATAGTTACATTTATTTTTGCATTTAAAACAATGTATTTACACATTATTCAATAAATTAATAATTATTTTTTATTCATCTGTCATTTTTTAACATTACATTAAATTTTGTTATATTTCTAAAAAGTGAAAATATGTTAATTTAATTTGACATTAGTTCCTATGGGCTTTTTATATTAAATCCCTACTTTCATAATAGGAGGGTGTTATAGTACCAGTGGTGTATCACATGTGGCACTTGACTTATTCCATCACTGAACTAATAGTTCTGCTGTCTGGTTGTAGTAACTATAGAAGTGCAGTTTGTGAATAGCATTGAGCTTACTCGTTTATGGCTGCACCCTGTGGCCGGCACTGAAGGGATCAACTGAGGGGCACCATAGGTGCCCCCAGGACACCAGCCGGCGGCCTCACACCCATGGGGGCCCTGCTGGGGACCCCCAGAGACAGCTTCTGACTGCCTTTTTGTGCTGGACAGACCGGCACGAACAGGCAGTGAAAAGCTCCCATAGTACTCCCTCAGTCGTACAGAGGCAACGTGGTTCGGAGCCCTTCCAGCTGAAATCAGAATCGGCCCCTTAGTAGTAAGCATCCCACATTTTCCAACCATTCCACATCCCCTCCCCAAATTTACTAACCAAACGTATATTATCTACATGTGCAAAGGTCTATGCATTTGGGCGGAGATCTCTGGACATAAAAAAGAGTAGCTTTGTGAACTACATTTTGTAGTACGTTAGATGTACTATTGTAGCACTACTTAACTTACTACAAAATGTAGTTTGTGACTAGTACCCCATGTGGATCTTTTTAAACTAAAACTCTTTACATGAGAGGACCTTTATAGTGTTTACAGGTTTATAATGCCCTTATCAGTGGTTTTACATAAGAGTTGGTTTTGCTGTTCACCTTTTACATCAGAGCATAGCCATTATCTGTGTGTATCCTGAGCTTGCTCATCCAAATAGAAGGTGTCAGACGCACATATTTATTCACCTCCTCACCAGTTTGCTTAGCCTCACATCCAGTCATCCATTTATTTCACGCCATACAGCCACTAATTTATCAACCCACTCACTCAGAATTAGAATAAGAATCACAATAAACTTTATTGGGTTCATATCATAATGACCATAAAATCACATAAAACACTATTTTTTTATGCTTTTCGTCATAATTAAACAAATTTAGAATAAAACAAAGCGTGATTATTTTGATCAATAAATAATCCACACATATTAAAATCAGGATCAGAATTGTAGCAAGGTAAGATTCAAACGTTAATAAAAATGACCATTAAAGGTCCCGTCGTCTCACAAAACACCTAATTAAAATACAAGTAACAATTTAGCATTCCTTAGCAATCTTCATATTTGACTTTTTTTTAAAGAGGCTAGAAATGCAAGTTGATAAGGGTTAAACAGATATTTAAGTCTACAAATTCAAAATTACTCAAGGCATAATAAAATATATACTGATCATAAAGATAATAACTATGGCCAATTATCCTGTAATTCCAAGGCCTTTTCTTGTTTTTATCACATAGATGAAGAATATCACTAAGACATGACTGACCTTTATATCATTCATTCCCATCAGGAATTTGTATGCTTTTTGATAGTCATACAGTCCTTCGTTTAAAAGCAGAGGCTTTAAATACTTTTTTCTGCTTCGTGATAAAATTTGCAAAAAATTGTTGCATCCATAGTTGTTTGGGTCGATATTTTGTCAAACTGGCATGTAATATCCTAATATGTCAACTTAGCTCCCATCGGGAAGGCTACCAGGTGATGTGTAATAGACAAACAGAATCTTGTCAGGAAAATCTGTGATACGGATTGCGAACCTGCCCAGGTCGCATTGTAGGCCCTGATGAGTTAGATAAGATGTGTATAACTTCACCACGGCTTTGGTCTCATCCCATGGGTTAGTTACTCGCTCACATTTTCCCCTCACATACTGTTTAATACATTGCTTGGGAAGAGTATAATATTTTCTGGGTTCTCCCACATATACATATCACTGCCTCCAATGATTTGTAGACTCCTGTTGATCTGGGAAAGCCACAGCATCTTATGCAAATGACCTAGTGCCATACAATCCCCAATAATATCCTGAGTTAACTTCGCCTCAGATTGTGACCAAACTGGGCGCCAGCGTAGCAGTGATTTAGCCTCTATAACTACCAATATGGCTGTAAGCCAAGTTCCATGTGGTCAATACGACTGGGGATTCATTGTGGTACTGTATCAATCTTCTCAGGAATTTTTCTTCTTGTTTTTGCAGGATGTAGTTAGCTCCAAACCCACAAATGCCAACCTAATATATTGCGGCCGAAACTGTCTTAGCACTATAAAGTGTTATCATTTCTGGTATGTGCTTAGACCCTAATTTAGCAGCAAATCTGAATAGCCCCTCATTATTCCTAACCATATTTATTTCACTAACCTCTCTATGTGATTTGCAGCTCCCACTGTCTGAGAACCATGTTAAAAGTAAAGCGCAGGTGCCACGATTATAGCAAAAGTAAAGAAATAGAAAAAAACATCTATGTCTTTACTTTTGCTACAATCACGGCACCGGCGCTTTACTTAAAGGTAAAGCGCCAGTGCCGCGATTGTAGCAAAAGTAAAGAACAAGCAAATGTTGCGCGCGAAAGTGATCACTAGCAAGGCGGCCAGGAGGAAAAACAGATGCCGGCTGCGTGTGTGCACGCAAGCTTGAGACCACCAAAAGCTTGTGGTAGCACTGTGAAAACCCGCTTACAAAATGTCTCTCCGTGCAACGCATGCGCTGGCGCAGGCGAGACCTAAAAAGGAAAGGGACCCGCCTGGAAGCACCCTGTCTCACCCTCATGCATATCCTTCATGTTCTAGTTAATTTCCCCTGTGCTCCATACAGTACCCTTGCCATCAAATTACTATACATGTAAGCAATGAATGAGATTTTATTTTTTTTGGGTGACATACGTCTCATAGCTTGTTAAGGTTCACTAGATCAAGCACACCACATAGGTCCATTAAAAACACATACAGATTGCCTGTTCTAGCATTTAAATAGTTCCCTGTTAAAAGGTTTAAGCTAAGGCACTGTTCCATGGTCCCTAAGTTTCTTCTGAAACCATACTGTGCTTGAGAACGTATATTATTAGCCTCTGCCCATGCCTCTAGTCTCTCCAATATGCCTTCAGAACTGGACACTATACTCCGCAATGGCATCTAGGGCTATAAATAACATTACATAAGTGAGCTTCAGAACTGTTAATAGGTCAGAGATAGCCTGCAGAAATGGAAGCAACACTCGAGATGTGGCCTTTAGGACAGAACACGTACACCACAGGTGGTCTTGTTAACAATACATCAGAGGTGGCTTCCAAAACTGCACAGAACTCCAAACAAGTTCTCCTAAATTAGACAACACATCCCAGATAAAATTCCAGAAGTGGAGATTATCATTCAGAAACTGCTTCCATAACTATGCAAATTAATAGAGAAGAGGGTGCAGAATCCAGATCTGGTCACAAAACTCCTGACACAGACTAGAAAGTGCCACAAGACACAGGTTGGCTTCAGAATTGGACAACATGCTGAACATGAAGCTCTGATAAAATAAGCAAGAGGTCCTCCCAGAACTTGACAATATATGCCAGAGTTGTCATCTGGAACTGGGCATAAAGCAAAGCAGTTGGCATAAAGTTGAGATCTCCAGATATTTGCACAGTACTCTAGATAAGACCTTTAGAATTGCACATACTATGGCACTGGTATAAGGTGGTCCCCATAAGCATGTTGTGGGATTCTATGTATTATGTGAAGGGGCTGACATAATGTGGGCCTTGTAAACACCTTAGATGTTCTGAAAGCCTTCTATTGTGGGCATTCAAAGTACAAACTGGCCCCCATTAGGACCCTAAGAATCCTAGTGGCTATGGCAGCAGCTGTTCATTCATGAGTCATTATAAGCAACTTTAGTATTATTTAGGCCATCTGAGGAGGGGGTGTGCTTTAATTATCTAGACACACCCCTATCTCTAGACAAAACTTTCAAGTCTCAAAAAGTTACCATCCGAACCAACCAAACTCATCAAAAACTGGGAACAATGAAGAAGAGGGGCAAGCCAAATCAAGACACAATATGACATAGTAACTCTACACTAAGGGAGGCACAGAGAGCTAGATATGACTGCAGGCTTTTTATGCAATGCTTCAGATAGGGCCTTAGTTTGGCACAGTACTTCAGATAGTCACTTCAGAACTGCACAATTTGTCAGAGATGGCTTCAGGACTCGACAAAGCATGCTGGGTTGTGGACTTACGCTGTGCGCCTCATCCTTTATTTTGCTGTAATTTCAGATACACACATTGAGGTCATTCAATTCAGCTTCAAAACACTGGTCTGTGCATTGTGGGAGCATGTGTTTTGTGTCTGTGTGTGTGTGTGTGGTAGGGGTAGGCAAAAAAGTCCATTCCTCCCATGGAATTGGTGTAATTATAGCCACTTTACAATACTCTAACACATAGTTCTGGCCAAATTCTGCCAATCGCCTCACGGCGCAATTTTTCTCCCACGAGGCAGAATATGCAAACTGGCGAGCGACATTTGGTGTCCCCTCTCGTGATTTTCTAACACGGACAGTTGCCAGTGTTCACAGTCAGAGGGCTGTCATTCAAGTACATTTACTGTCACTTTAGTAGATTTTATACCCCAGTGGCCGCAAAATCAACTCGAATGGCCGTACGCTCTTGCACAGTGCATGGCACTGTTCCTGCTGATTTTCAACGCTGCTCACGCTACCGGCACTAAGTTGCAGCACAAGCTGCATATTTTACGCCCATTGGCAAAATTCTGTGGAATCTTGCAGAATTTTTTTGTAACTCTGCGGAATTTCAGAGAGTGAAATTTGGTGAGTTCCACCCACACCTATTATGAGGGAAGGGGAGGGGAGGGGAGTTTGTCCCACCGATGCTTTATTTGCACCAGAAGTCCTGGCAGATGTTAGAACCGCTGCTGCACTTGCTCTACCTGCTCTGTGTATGTGTAAGAGAAAATCATGCATTTCTGCTTCAATCTATGCTTTAACTGTCCTAGGCATGTGAAGGAACTTTGAGGTATCTGCACATCCTCTACGCATGTATGTGTGTGTTGCAGCGGCGGTCTGTGCAGGCAACAGCGGTAGGAACGGGTAAGGGGGGTTTCGAGGGATGATGCTGAGGGAAAATTAAATGAATGAATAATTTTCCCTTGGCATCGTTTCTCTAATTCCCCCCTTACCCGGCCCCACCGCTGTTACCTACATGGA